>NW_027466120.1:5617500-6235000 GCF_046127955.1 Nelusetta ayraudi
TGTGACTGCGGTAAACAGTGTATAGCAGCAGGAACATGACCCAAATAAAAATCACAAAGTGAAAAATAAAAAATGCTGAGGTAGATAGGAATAACCGGAGACAGTTCTCACCACCACAGACCACTGGCATGCCGCTAATGCTGAATTGCAGTGCTATTAACAGAATATACGTCTATTTTATACAAAGAGCCATTTGGGGAAATCGTGATTTATTTGTGTCTAAGACCATAAAAGAATTGTTGTATTTTTTTTTTATATGATTTGTCTTGCAGCTTTAAAAAAAGAGTTGTTTAAAAAAGACAAAAGTCCAACTGCTGTCAAGGTATGGCAACACACTTGAACCCCACGGAAGGATTACCAAAGTAACTGGATGTTACCCTGAAAGGAACCATCTGAACCCACTTCCTGCTTGTTCTGAGACTGTGACTTAAACGACATGACATCCTCATCGACCAGCCATCCATTTTCAACCGCTGCTGCAAGTATTATTTCTTTTACAGGACACCTAAAATTACTGCATATGCACATGTCATCAGTGATCTTCAGCAGGCCTGTGTTGAACTGAATGAAAAAGGCAAAGTGTCAACTTACAATTATATCCAGCTGCACCATGTAATCGCAAAGACAAACATCCCACACCACCAGCCCACAAGGATAAAGATTATGTTGAACCACCTAGAGGATATAATATATGTCATAAAAATACATATATAAATAAAATACTGGGGGGGGGGGGGGGGGAATGTGGATGTGGACAAATACCAACCTGGACTTTGGTTGTTTTCAAGTGTGATAAAAATACATTTTACAACTTTCCTGCAAAACTATTTGGAAAAAACCCAAAGGTATCCCAAAAACTTAAAGTCAAACTTGGTGCATCAAAGCCTCTTGTTGACTGGATTCCACTTCAAACGTCAGCTGAAAAGCAACCATGTGCCAAACATCTGCTCTCAGTGCAGCTGTGCTACTTTATACCGTTTCTCTGCAAATGCTGTGGATCTCAAAACCTACTGAGAGGTAGTTTATGGAAACAAGAACACAACGATTTGCAGCAGACTTTTCACAGCTTTTATTTTGTCCATATTTTGTCCATGTGATGTAATTATCATGTTGTTACAATCGATTTCAACACGCTGATACTTTTATTGGATAATTTCATACCACTGACTTTCTTGGCACATGGGTTAGGGCTGCAGCCTCACAGCAAGAAGGTCAAAGGTTAGATTCTGGGCCTGGAACCTTTCTGTGTGGAGTTTGCATGTTCTCCCTTTGTCTGCGTAGGTTCTCTCCGGGTTCTCCGGCTTCCTCCCACAGTCCAAAAACATGCTTGTGATGTAAATTGGGAACCACTTTCTACGTGGCCCTAGAATTAACTGGCCACTTGTCCAGGGTGTCACTGTGCTTTCACCCTACGACAGCTGGGAGTGGCACCAGTAAACCCCCCACATTGAGTGCAGGAGTCAGTGAGTATTGAAAATGGATTTAGTGAAGGTGTGTGTGTGTTTTAAAAAATGAGTTCAGGTAAAATTTTAATGTGTTCATCAATGTGAATTTACAGCTGCAAAGATATATTTTACATATATATATATATATATATATATATATATATATATATATATATATATATATATATATATATATATATATATACATATATATATATATATAATGGCTTTATACAAATGATTATACAAGGCTTTATACAAATGATTATATGAAAATTATATGCTGGAAGTATGCAGTGATGTCTCAAAATAAATGTTTTCCTATGCTATTTTATTCAAGTTCAACGTAACAAAAAGCTCTGCTTCCCATCAATGAAATGGCCCGAATATTGAATTCAAGCCCAGATTGATCACCTCCAACAGTGTCAGGAATGGAAAGATGTATTTGTAATTTTTGAGGAACTTTCCTTTTGAAATCACT
The DNA here is from genome assembly GCF_046127955.1 of Nelusetta ayraudi. Classification (NCBI taxonomy): domain Eukaryota; kingdom Metazoa; phylum Chordata; class Actinopteri; order Tetraodontiformes; family Monacanthidae; genus Nelusetta; species Nelusetta ayraudi. The sequence continues at coordinate 5,619,427 of NW_027466120.1, forward strand.
TTCTTGTATCACTTCATTTTTTCAGACATCCTGTTTTTTCCCCCTCTTGCACTAAATGTGTGTTTGGGGTAAAACAAACAAACAAACAAACAAAAACAAAACAAAACAAATAAACCCCCATGCAATTCCAAACCGTGACATTTAGTTAAAATTAATCAGTCAATATCAAGCAGTTTCCCCCTCACCAAGTTTAAAATGTTGCAACGCTGGTGCCTAGAGCTGGACCGCTGTGATAGGCTGATCGTGGTCCAATCAATAGCCGCTGCCCCGGCCCTTCCGTACATTCGCCCAGTGTGATTTAGCGCACACATAGCGGAACACGGTAAGTGTCTCATGAAGCTTTATCCGTGTGTAAAATTAGTGCTTTAATGTCTAAATGATCCCGTTTAGTTATCCACTTGTTGCAATGTTAACCTCCCACAAAGAGGTGCTCGTTATCTACGGCGAAATATAAATTAAAAGACAACTGGCTTCAGTCAATAAATGTGTGTTAAATGGCTGAGCTCACAAGCTACAGCTAACGTCCGCTAACGAGCAACGAGTTGTCGACATAAACACCGTGTTGTGTGCTCCCTGCCGTGTTTGCCATGTCTCTCTGGATCTCATTCGAGTTCAACATTCTCCGCACTATATTTAACAGACTATTTAAATTAAAATTAATAAACAAAATACAGTGTAACAGTACTCGATCAGGGGGAATACAAAAAGCGATACTTGAGTTTTTCACCTCGGTGCTAACCGGCTAACTAACTTAGCCTCTGCTTTAGCCCAAACAATTTTGTTTAAGCCGCACCGGAAGTTTAAAAAAGAGCTATATTGTTTGTCTGCTGGGCACTAACGGCAAACTGTGAACCAAACTTGTGTTCTCTTTGTTGGTTAACGATTTATGTGTGTTGCTCGCCTCGCTATAATACGAGCCAGCTAACACCCACTAGCGCTCGCTAGCATTTGACAAACGTAGCGAGCTGAAAGCGAATAAATGTAGTTGTTGAACAAACTTGGTGCTTAACAACTGTTTGCTTCTTAAAAACTCATTCCCAAGCTTCTTTTTTTTTGGTTACCGTGTAGTCGTGAATCTTTATCACTAGTGCGACATTTTCCATTTTGAACGCTTTAAAAGCGACTTGCATTGGGAAACTAATAGCCACACCCTTCCTTTCGAAACCAACTGTGCAACAAGTTGTCACGCAAATGGGCTGCTCGTCAGCTGTTGTTGAGTACACGCAAACGACCCAATAGTCGTTCTGGCTCAAATTGAGTGGCGTTGTAAGAGTCACATAGATAATTGACTTTCAGCATTATTTTTTGTGTCATGTTTATTTAAAGCCTCTTTGCTCCCAATTAGGTTTAAAGTTTAATTTTAAGAAGCCGTTTGAGTGACAAAGTTGGTTACACAGTAAAAATGTGGATATTGTGTTAAATATAAACTTGGGTTTCGTGCATTGATCGGCAACAGGTGTTTTGTGGATTGTAAAAGGGTTTTGTTTTGTTATGTAACATGTCAGAACTCACCTCTTGATGCTGTAAAATGGATACGCCTACTTCTTAAATGGGCTTCAGAAAATGTGTCCTTTTAAAGTACCTCAACACACTGTGACTGCACTCGCTCACAGAGCGCCAAGCCACTGCATTAGTGAATTGTCGATCTTATCTAAACATTGCTCATTTGTTTAAATGTAGGGCCAATTTCCTGTGTGAAAACGTCACAGTAGGCAAAGTCTCTGGCTCCCAGCTGACCCTCAGCACCCGGCCCCTGACATCATCGTACCTGAGGATTTGCCAGACCCCCTCCACACCAGATGTAGAGGGAGTTATCGTCTGCAGCAGCCGTGTACACAGTAGGTTTGTTGTGTGCCGTGCCTTTTGCTTAATGGCGTCTTACTTTCTTTTCTGCGCAGATCTCTTTCAAAGACTTTCTTTTCGTCATAGACGTACCTCTCACCTTTGACCTGATGTTTGAGGAAAGTTTTTAACACCCACATTGACTGTCATTTCAAATTCAGATACCGTCTATTCATATATTCATGTGTATATATAATTTTATTTTATTTTACTTCGAACTAGAACATGTCTTGGTCGCTCTCTGGTTCACCCACTTCCCCTGACAATGATTTCAACGCTGTGGTCATACATGCACGCTCTGATCTCCATTTTCTGTGTGCTTGGTGTACTTGAGTAAAGGAGGGGTCATGACAATGGCTCTTTGTGGAGGGCCTCATGTGTCTGTCCCTCACCGTGGGCTCATAGCAGCGCTGCTTCATGCGCTGTAGTTAGAATTGCAAATGCTGGTTTCAGAGACACACAGTGCGTTTTGTATTATTCATCGTAATATGTGACAAACGTCCAGCCATGGAATGATCATTAGCTTAAAAGAGGTTCCTAAATGAGATTTTAATGCACATCACCCCCCTTACATTTGCATTTTTTGCATTTGAATTTTTTATTATTATTTTTGCACATTTTATTTGTGACATGCAATTCATTTTGCACCAACTAAACAAGAACAGATCATCGGTGTGACCTGTCAGTCACGCATTGTCAGCATTGTAAAATGTAGAAAGCCATTTTTATACTTCACTTTGTGGATTAATCTTTTATATTAAATAGCCATCAACGCTCTGACAAAAACAGCTATTATTTTGTGGACTTTTTTTTTACTGCTTTGCTGAACATCCTGGCCTGTGCCAGATCTCCAGGCTTTCTAGGACACAGGAGTCTAAAGTGTGTCAGCCCAGTGGAGTCGCTGAGAGGTCATTGTGTGTGGCCTCTCTCCTCCGTATTGTAATGAGATGAAGTTATCTGTGCCACTGACGCAAACCACATCACTTGTTCAATTGAGTTCATTTTTGTCACGGCAAAAAGCTTAAACTGAGTTGTTACAAAAGAAGATATATTTAGATTAAGATGTTAATGATACACTCCTGGTTTAATTGCAGGAAATCTTAAAGGTCCTTTATCATGCAAAATCCAATGTACCAACATGTCCCAACAGTAATGTGCATCTCAAAAAAACTAGGAGAGTCCATAGTTCTCTTTCTTTGGCTTTGGCCACTTTTCACATCTGTATCGTCTTCCAAACATGTAGATGGTCCAATAGAGTAGCGGTTTTAACAGGGCTTTGAAAACCGAGTGTGTTGTTTTATGTATTTTTAGTGAATAAAGCTTCTGGACTCAAGGATGAAGAGTGAATTTCTAAAAAACATTATATCAATAATAATAATATTCATGAGTGTATTGTGGGACCTTGACGTGTCAGTCAGCTGTTAAAATAATAATAAAAAAAACACCACTTTTCTTTCCTCCCCTAAAATGCAAACGTCTCAAATTTCAGAGCTTTTACCCTTTAAATAAAACTTTACTGTAATTGTTTCATCACAAGGTTTTGGCAATCTCTCTCTACGCCTCTCTGAAATGAGACTAAATGTTGTTCCTGTTTCTCTGTGCTCTCAGACGTTTGTGCTGTCAAGTGAAGTAGCCCACCATGCGCGAGTACAAGCTAGTGGTGCTGGGATCGGGAGGCGTGGGAAAATCAGCACTGGTGAGTGATGGCTACCCCCGTGTTGGGACTCGTAGATTATGGAGTCATTATCGTTTTATAGCCAGATAGTATTGCCACGGTTGCAATGTAAATTGTTATAAATAAGAAGGCTCCTACCCTCTATTACCTCAAGCCACTTTACATTTTTTTAAAAAAAACAACAGAAATATTTTTCTGAAGTAACCCTTTATTTGGCTGTTGATGATTGATTAAATGTGTTTTAAATGTTTGTTGTTGTTGTTTTTTTTGGTTTATGTGTGTGTTCCCATTTTAGACGGTCCAATTTGTGCAAGGCATTTTTGTGGAGAAGTATGACCCCACAATAGAAGACTCCTACAGAAAGGTAAGGCCACAAAAGTCATTTGATTTGATCCAAATATACACAATTCAACTCTGCGTGCTTTAAAAAAAAAAATAGCTTTTCTGCTTATTATCCAACGGGAAGTTTTTACTGCAGTCAGACATTCAAGTCGTCTGTGCTTGTTGATAATATACTACTACTACTACTGCTACTGATACTAATAATAATAATAATAATAATAATAATAATAATAATAATAATAATAATAATGCAAATCAGTTTTTGTTTGCTATGATCGTATGGCTGCACAGAACTACCAACGTTTCTGTGCCTTTGTGTCATCCTCTTGAATGTGTAGGTTTGCACACGAATAGACAGAACAAAGGGTGTTTGTGTTATACATTTAGGACACACCCCCACCACCCCTAGGATTGTTTGCACAATTTACTGGACGGTGTCTGTGGTCCAGTTGAAAATGAGGATGAATTATTTTTGATGTAGCCCCATTTATTTACACTTAAGCTCGTTCAACCTTTAACCGCTACGGCTGCAGTCCGTTGAATGCCTGCAGTCCCCTTCACTGAGCTGGACAGTAACTTTGCAACCAAGTATTTTGTGCTAACTGCAGCAAACAAACTGACGAGTTGAAGACTAATCTCAAATCTTCCAAGTCAACACTCTGTTGTAAATCCCCATATGTCCAGCTCCTGTGTACGAGGCGTTGAGCGGGGGGTGGGGGGTGGGGGGGTGTCTTACAAATGCGTCACTGCAACCTGTTATTGACTCATCTGAAAATAAGACACTCGCTGCGTTTCCATTACCCCTAGAGTTGTGCAAAACCAAAATATTGCAATAAAAAACTGGTCATGGAAACACCTAAATTTCGAGAACCTTTCAAATATGGCTAAAAGGTTTGGACGCTCTCCTGAAGTGGTTTCTCAGACGTATCGATATAGAGGTGTATCGCACAAGTGCCATGGAAACACTTTTTTCGCATTTACATGTCAGCGGGCGTGATGTACAGGGTCACGTGACCAGTTCGCTTCAAGTGAAAATGGCGCGTTTTGTTGGCACGGAGGAGGAGACAAATTTTTTTTGTTGCAAGTAATCAAAGAGAAAAATATAACAACCATTCTTGACAGTAAACAAACAAGCAGCCATAATTCAGAATTATGTGCTTCACACCATTCAGTGGAAACTTCTGCAAATTGCAATTGTACTTTTATATTGCTTTCATTTTGCGAAAAACCGTAATGGGAACGCAGCTGCTGTTGCTCAGGATTTTTGTGCGTAACATAACGCACCATGTTTTCACCACAACAGCAGGTGGAGGTGGACGGGCAGCAATGTATGCTTGAAATCCTCGACACGGCCGGAACAGTAAGTCGAGCACAAGTATCTGATGGACAATTGTGAAGTGATTGTGACCAGGCTGCCACTGATTTCTTCCCTCTGGTGCCGCTTCAATAGGAACAGTTCACAGCGATGAGGGACCTGTACATGAAGAATGGCCAAGGTTTCGCTCTGGTTTACTCCATTACAGCGCAGTCGACATTTAACGACCTGCAGGACCTCCGGGAACAGATCCTGCGAGTAAAGGACACGGAGGATGTGAGTTGTGACTCCTTTAAAACAATAAACTATTTCAGTTTGCTTTCTGTAATCATTATTATTATTATTATTATTATTATTATTATTATTATTATTAAGAGCAAATGCAGGATTTGTATTGACAAGCACATGCTGTAAAAAGCTGCAACAAGTTGCTTTTAAGTCGATGCTTACATCGAATGAACTGAAGATTTTGTTGCATAGGCTGCAACAGGCCTGTGTGTGTCTGCTCTGTCCTCTGAGATTCTGGTGGCAGATGTAATGCAATAATGTGTTGGGGAGAAACGTATCCATGAATACTGAGACAAAAGGCTGCATGAACAAATCGAAGTATGGTTCAAATGTGAAACGTAAGCATCTATGAGTTACAGGGGGAAAAAAGGAAAGATTGATAGTTTTGCAGATCTCTTTGCAGTCATTGGGGGAATTTCTTGCCTGTGGGAGCCTGTTGGGTTTTGCGCCGCGTCCTCTCAGGTCTGTCTGGGCGCCGTTAAATGTGACTCGGTAGGAGAGAGGGCAGAGCGACGGGGGGGCCAGGAGCTTGGTGGCGGCGCTGAAATGTCAGAGCTTCACTTTTGCGGTCTGACTCTGCAAATTTAAAGAGAGGAAACGCAACGCACCCAGAGCACCTGCTTGCTTTCTGTTCCAATTCAGTTTTGGTGGTCATTTATTGTGACTATGATTACCATCAGGGTACTGTGTATAAAAAGTAATGCATATGATGTGAAATGACAATACGTCCTCTCCCTCCCACTGTTTTCTGACTGCTTGGTCAGGTTCCCATGATCCTGGTTGGAAACAAATGCGACCTGGAGGACGAGCGTGTGGTCGGCAAGGAGCAGGGCCAGAACCTGGCCCGTCAGTGGTGCAACTGTGCCTTTTTAGAGACTTCAGCTAAATCAAAGATCAACGTTAATGAGGCAAGTTACTGCTACTATTACGTCACAAACACACTGTGTAACACAACAGCTGACAGAGGGGGGGCCAGAGCAGCAACAGATGGATGGAGTGTTTTGGTGACCCACCTCTATCATAGGATGTGTAGAAAACGTGGTTTAATGTCAATAACAAAAGCGTTAGAACAAAATCAGTGTCTTTGAAGCCCCACAGTATTCAGCTGTTAATTTAATTTCTTTAAGTTCAGCGGTGGCCCCCAGGCCATGGTTTGCCCATGCCTGATATAACACGTACCTGTGCGCATGTCTGTGATTCAGGAAGGTGAGTTTTCCCAGCGGAAGGAGATTGAGCTCCTTTCTTGATGAAAACAAGTCGATGTGACAATTTTTGCTTGTTGTTATAAAATCTGAGTGAGGCGTACACTCGACCTGCCCTCACACATTAATCACGGACCAGCATCCTTGCTCCAAATATGCACTTGAGGGAAAGCCAACACAACACAACTCCTGATGACTCTCCATATTTTCTGTTTGTATCTGTCTACAAAATGAGGAAATTATTTGTTCACAAAATAATGATATACGTGGTGAAACTCCTTTTCCTGTTAGATTTTCTACGATCTGGTGCGACAGATCAACAGAAAAACGCCGATGGAAAAGAAGAAAACAAAAAAGAAGTCGGGTTGCACACTGCTCTAAAATGCCCTCCCACAGTTTGCTCCAGGCCAGGTAGGTGGCTGCTAATTATAATATGAATTTTTCTCATGCTGCTATTATCAGTTTTGCGTTGTTTTAATGTATTTATTTGACCCTTTACTTATTTGTTTCCCTTTGTTTTACCTGTACTTCAACTGCTTTGTTGTCAGATCTCTTTTACTGTTTGAATGTACTGCAAGTATTCAGATTATTATTGGTTTGCAACATATATTATTGCAGGTGGCTGCGAAGCTCCAGCTCATTGCTCACTGCTCACAGGGTTATCATTTACATTGTCATTTTAAGTCCGGAGATCTGCTGGTTGCCAGTATATCGCTGTGGCACGGCAGTTATTATTGCGCCGCCTTGTGGGGCTCCACCCTCGACCAAACAACAGCCCACGCAAATTAAGAATGTTGAGGCTCCACCTGCTGTTTAGACATTGTAACAATGTTGTCAAAATTTCAGAAAGAATACAAATTGTAACATTCTGACGGGTTTTTGTTGAACCCGTCGTATCTCGACTTAAGAGCAGACTTCTGCCAATTCCATGTCGCGTTGGGCTTTTCTAACTTAAAAAGCAAACTGTCAAACATTTAATGCAACTGCAAGTACTTGTCTTTATTCATACAGGCAGTCACCTGTTGCGGTCAAGCAGAATCAATGGTCAATTATTCCCGACACTTGCCGTTTGCATATATTTCCATTTGCTGTTTCTCTAATGACTGTACGCAACTTTGTTTTGTTGGTAGGTAACTACTAGACAGGATGGGTTACATCTAGGTTATATGCTGGTTATTCCTGCAAGTAAAAATGTTTTTTTTTTTTTTTAAGAAGGATTTGCCTCATTGCTCAACATGGTACATGACTATTCATAAAAGCAAAGGTATTCTATTGCTTGAGTTAACCATGTTCCCCCAGAATTTTGGACACAATTCCACTCCTGTCCTTTGATTTTAGAGGAACACTCTGATTTCTCAGAAAAGCTGCCAGACTTCAGCGTAAAAAAAAAAAAATTGGCTTTTAATTTGCTAGTTAATGAGTGGCAAGAGAAGCATTTTAAGTGGGACCAACTTGTTCCGATTCAGCTGGTGCCAGGTACACCTGGCATGGCGCTCTGCACAGAGAGCGAGGGAGGTGGGCGAGGGAGGTGGGCGAGGGAGGTGGGCGAGGGAGGTGGGGAGATTCTTGGACGGGTTCCTGTCTGTTCAAAGGGGGAAGCGTGAGAACACCGTGTCAGAACCGGTGCTGTGTTGTGTACACAGAAGAGTCGAATGTGTCCAGGGCTAAAAGTGGAAACGGTACCTTTGTTTCTGCGTTTCTTTAAGTCTATCAACTTGAATATTTTTTATATCTGCTGTTTAAACGCTATTGCCTTGAACTCATTTGACTCTGTCTTTGGAAACACTAACGCAAGGTTTTCATGTCAACTTATGTCATTTTTCTCCTCCCTTGCAGGAACTTGTAATGATTACCTGTTTCCCAGTGGACCGTGCCATTCCAAGTCCTCTCCAGAGCATTTTGAAAAAAGGCTGACAGAGATAATTAACCACTCTCAAAAGTGCAGGAGATGGCACACACTCTCCAGATACTCATCTCTGCTTTTAATGGCCATGAAATTCACTCTTTTCTTGTCAGCCTCTTAACAACTCTGCTTTTCTTGTGTTATTTTTTTCCCAAGGTGTCTTTCTTTTGGAAATAATGGTTTAAGAGGAAAAGCTGGGGGTTTCAATCCTTGTATGGAAACTAAACATTTTGTATGAAAAGTAACCTCAATCGTCAGCATAGTGTGACAAAACATTTTCGAAAAGAAAACATGTGAAATGTTGGCCTTGTCATACATTTCTGCACTAACTGTGTCAGCAAAGATACATCATTGTTTATAAGTTACTTGTTCCTACTTATAAGGATGTGTATTGATGAGGTAACATCTTTCCTAAGTGACTTTGTTTTATATAAAAGCTGCAAGCCTTCCATGTTTCCCATAATATATTCTACTTCCATTTTTGCATAATAAAGCTAAGGAAATTAGTATTTTATAGACCGATGGGGGAAATGGTGTGTTCTGATTTGTGTCTTGATGCTGAAAATATATTGTACTAAACCAACTCTAATATTGCTGTCACAGATGATTTTCCAGCTTTTATGAATGATTAAATTTTAGTACATTTTCATTATTTTGAATCTCATTTTTTTCACGTTCGTTGTGAATGTTGTTTGTGATCTTTTCAAACGGATGTATGTAAAATATATCTTATTAGTATTCGACCATGTTTTGGCTGAACCTGCAAATGGGGAAGATACATTGGCCACTGCAAAAAGTGTAGCTCAGGTTTTTGAATTTATTTCTCGATCTCTGCTTCCGGTGTTGTCGGGACATGTTGGTGACGGAATCAATATCTCTTGAGAGCCTCTTCGAGCTAATAGTGCGGCTGTGGTGTTTCCTGCTGCCAGCCACTTTACACTCGAGGGAAAGGGATGAGTCAGCTGACCTGCAGGAAGCTGGAGATAAATGGAGGAAGGGCGCAGGGGAGTAATATTAAAGCATGCTGAACACAATATGGTAAACCCAACGTACCTCGATTTTCATGCATCCTCCCAAAGCTTCAATGGATCACTTGAGGTGTGATGACATGAGTGGCAGTTTTTAAGTCTAGTTTGGTTAATAACACATCAGTGATTTGACTATGAATAGCAGCAAGCCAAACAGGATCAAAAAACATGAACCAAAAAGATTCAGATGAATGGTGACACAAACAATATCTTAAAAGTGTGGAGGAAGAAAAGTGTTTTATAATTGATGCCTTTTTGGGGTGTGACCTGAACTAAAACCCTGCAGCGAAGAAGGGTGGACCTGTTCTGAGCCAGTCTCTGTCTTTGGGTGACCTAATATTGTGGCCTTCTCATGGATTGGTTGACAGAACTTTAATAACTGTGGAGTAGAGTGTGTATGTTTAAACCAGCTGCAGTGAGGACTGCGATAAAACTCAACCTACGGTACAAATGCATCCACACAAATATCTCCCATTTGACGCGACTCACTGTGTGTGAAATTCGGATTCACTCTGCCATTCACCGGCCGCTGTCTGCTCCTGCTACCCGGGCACCGGGCGGAGCTGCTGCGCCCATCCCGTCACTGCTGAAGCCCCCTATTCCTTCCCGTGGTGGTCGCTGATTGATGGGCGGCGGTGCCTCCCCTCTCTCCTCCTCTTCCTCCCTCTCCTCCCTGCCTCCTCCCCCTCCCTCTCACCCACACACACACACACACACGCATGGATACAAACCGACATGCTACGCGACCCCCTCCCCCTTCCATCATTTTCCCATCTCCTACTCACTCTCTTCCCCTACAACAAACATGGCCGCGAAATCTGACGGTGCAGCCGTCCCTCCGCGAAACGAAACCCCCGCCGCCGTGTGTCCCCCGCGGTCGGACCCTCCCGGGCCTCCCCTGCGACGCCCCGCCGAGCAGCGCTACACCCTCCCGGACTTCTGCTGGACACTGTGCGCCCTCTTGGTCTTCTTCTCGGACGGGGCCTCAGACCTGTGGCTGGCGGCGGACTACTACCTACGGAGGTACTACTGGTGCTTCGCGCTGACTCTGGTCTTTGTCGTAGTCCCGTCCGTGGTCGTGCAAGTGTTAAGTTTCCGATGGTTCGCTTACGACTTCTCGGAGAGCGCCGAGAGCGGCACGGCAGCGGCGGCCGTGGTGGCCGCATCCGGGGCGGAAGGGAGCGACTTCAGCACCAAGGACAGCGAGGATCGGGGCGCTGGCCGCACCGCCGCCGCGGCCGTTGTGCTGCCAGGGCCGGCCACCGGGGGAGGAGGAGCCCGGGGCTGCTGCAGGCTCTTCGCCTGGTTCCTACAAGCCGTCATCCACACCTTTCAACTGGCACAGGTCTGGAGGTGAGTCTCCACGTCCGTAATTCAATGTTGGAGGAGATTAAGGGGGCGGGAAGACATATTTCGCCCCTTTGTGTGTGTGTGTGTGTGTGTGTGTGTGTGTGTGTGTGTGTGTGTGTGTGTGCGTGCGTGCGTGTGTGCGTGTGTGAATTTGTTGTGCCTCTGCATGATTGTCTATGGCTTCCCTCAGAATATCCTTTCATTTGTGTCGACGCTTATGTAACCTGATCTTTAAGGGCAGGGGTGTGCGCTCAAAATGCCATAATGCTCGGTCGTATTGTTTGACATTTCTCGCGAGCTTGTAAGAGGCGAATCAGGCTCCACCCCCATCACCCCACCTCCAACCCCTTGACGCGCTTTTAGGTCAATCATCTCCCGGGAAAATCAACATCTCGTTCACTCCAATCGCCTCGGATGGAAAACTAAAAATCCCTGTTTTTTCCCCTCAGGGACTTCGAAAACAGACGTAAGAAATGGAAATTCTGAAAGTGTCTTGGGAGCCGCTTTCTATTTGCAGCCATCCGCCTCCTCGCTTCCCCAATCAGTGCTTGTTGTATTTTCGGCTCTTTGCTCCGGGCTTCCTCTCTTTATGTTTGTAAAAATCCATATTCTCAAAGCTCCCAACAGGCTTTAGGTTGAGAGAGTTTGTTTCTCTCCACCAGACGCAAACATGTTTAATTAGCGCGGCGCGCTCCGAGACTGAAAAACAAAGGCGTGTACACTGGAGCATTACTCTCACTTGAATGCCAGTAGGTCTGTGGGTCAGCACACTCAGTCAGGGCTGGTGAGGCACCACTGAGGCCTGATAGGTTTTGACAGTCTTGAACTGCTGCCAGTCAGATGGAGGAGGCCTTGGGCTGAGCCACAGTGGGAGCGTGGCGGGGGGGTCAGACAAGTGGTCAAAGTTGAATTCTGTGCATTGAGAAAAACAAGCGCTAATGCTGTCTAAAAAAAAAAAATCAGCTGTTGATTTATCTGTCTGCACCTTTCTTCCGGCCCCATTGAGCCAGTCCTGTGGGCATTTTTTATCGATCTCTCAGGTCCTCCTGGAGTCTTAGACCTCTGTGTGTGAATGTGCCCAGGAGCACATTAAAACATTGTGGCAGCACAAAATTACCGGTAATACCATTAAAGCTGCTGTGTGTGTGTGTGTGTGTGTGTGTGTGTGTGTGTGTGTGTGTGTGTGTGTGTGATAGAGGGAGAGAGAGAGAGAGAGAGAGAGAGAGAGAGAGAGAGAACCTTTCATCGCTGCTCCTCTCAGACCGGCATGTCTGCACATTAAGAGGATTACCGGCGGGTGTATCACCCTCAGCTGTTAACTCAGGAATGATCCGTCACTGATACACTGTCGGCCAGGTGAGCGGGGATCAATTTGGGCCGGCCACCAGAATTAAATGTCAGCGCGCCAGAGACGCCATGTGGGCTTTGTGTTACAGTCTCGCTTTGCATTGCTATTGCTACTTTCCGCGAGTGTGTGCACGCTAGTGTTCTAGTCAAGACCTCACCAACTGAGACCAAGACATTATCAAGACCAGAGAGTACCGAGATCGAGACAAGACCAAGACTTTATATGTCAAAGAAAAATAACAACAAAACAGAAAAAAATGACTAGTATCTTTTTTTAAATTCAAGTTTGCTTCTATATCGCACAGCAACATTTCTTTTCAGCAAGGTATCGTTACGTTAACTTTTGCTTTGCCAGCTATTGTGAACCATTTCCAAAAACACAACTTTGTTTCATGAAATTAGAAAATAAATGAACTAGGAATAAGGGGGCTGTGTCACTTTGGCTGTCATACAAGCAGAGCGTGAAGCGGCAGCCGGTGGATTCTTTTTCTATCTGTCATTGTAGTGTTGACTGGCCTTGTTCAAAAATCCAGAGTCCGTCCAGTCAAGAGACCGAGTCAATACAGAGTAAAGAGTCTGAGAAAAAGTTGACTTGAGACCAAGACCAATCTCGAATACTACAACACTAGTGCATGCCCCCCTTTCCTGGGAGCTCTTTGACCCTCATTACTGCTTGCATGGTCTACTTTGTGAGTGTGACGTCCCAAGGCACACTGGGTGTAGCGGGAACCAGAACAAAAGAAAAAAATGGTTACACAAACCCCCTCGTGGTCTGCTGGGCTTGTTGACGCGGGACTCTTTTGACCCGTCTCCCTGAGGCAGTCGCAAAGTCATTTATAGCGTCACTCCTGCACGGCAGTCTTTTTCAAACAGTTCATGTGTGATGATTATCATTTCATGGTGGTTGCGCGCTACAAGTAAATGTCAACACATCAGCGCCGAAATATGTTTGCACAGTTCATCTGCCCGTAAAATGTCACGCGCCCGTTACACAAGGTTATTATAGAGACTGTAGGACGGGAGGCTGTGTGTTCGCATAGGATGCCCCCCCCCCCCCCCCCGCATTCAGCCTATGGCGTGCATTCGAAAGCGTTCATATTTCATGCAGTTTTTCTTGTGCGTCTTCTCTTTTCCGCAGCCCTCTGACTTCCTTTATGTGAAGCGAGATCGCAGACCGCAGCTACATTCACCCCCTCTGATGTCTGCACTAAAATTGAAACCACAGAGCTGCTTAGTTCAGTTTCGGTCTAATCTAAATCCTAGAGGAACAAGCACCCCGCGCTTTGGCAGGAACTTCTGACGGCTCCCAGAGTTTGGAATAATGAGTTATGACTTCTGAGAATCGGGGTTTGATGTCCAGGAGTTTCAGAAGCAGAGTATTAAGCTCCAAACTTCTCTGTAATATTTTTTCCCCCACTTTGGCTCAGTTTAATGAAGGGATGGATGTCTGCTTTTTACACACAGGTATGTACATGCTCTGTACTTGGGCGTGCAGAGTCGTTGGCACAGAGACCCCGAACGCCGCCATTACTACTGGCGCATGATGTTTGAGAGCGCTGATATCAGCATGCTGCGCCTGCTGGAGTCCTTCCTAAAGAGCGCCCCCCAGCTGGTTCTGCAGCTCAGCATCATGATCCACACCAAGCAGGTGCTGCCCCTCCAGGGTGAGTGATCTACACAGGTCAATCCAGCAACACACATCGCATACAGAGTCAGCCAAAAATAATGTACACACACATCAGGGAAAGAAAAACTTGCATGTACATTTGATTTGTATAAGTACTTCTATGCATATAGGTACTTGTAGAGGCCAAAAAGTATCTTGTATTAGTCTTGTGATGTCTGAATGAATTTGGTGTTGAAATATTTATGCAACTTTTCCTATTCCTGATGTGTATATACATTATTTTTGGCTGACTCTCTTATTGCTCAAAGGGCAGCCAGCACTTTGAGCAAATAAGATATAACTCTCTAGCCTCATTTAGAACCCAGCAGAAGGCAGTTGTTGGATGGTGTTCAAAATTCTCCATCCCAGTGTTCTATGACAGTAAAATGTGTCTGGAGCCTTTTACTGGACTCCCTGGAAATTTTAATCATCTAAGTCGGGCATTTCTAAAAATTATCCCTTTTGTGATGTCACAAAGGGGCACCATTTCTTCTGCCGGTATTTCCAGCTGCCTCGAAGCCGCCCTTTTTTTACTCCATTCCGAACATGGAAGATTTGCGCAAAACATTGGTATCAGAAGCAAATTAAAAACAAGCAGACAGGCATCGAGGCATCGTTCTCACAGGAGGCTGCAAACAGAGGGCTAAACCTGTGAATGTTTCTGTGAAAAGGGGCACTCCGGCGTCACTCCTGTTCTTTCTGAGAGGCTCAGTCTCTCTCTTGTTTGGTTTCCTCAGGGCTTTCAGCCTCCGCCTCACTGATATCCCTCGCCTGGATGGTCGCCTCCTATCAGAAAGTCCTGAGGGACTCTCGAGATGATAAGCTACCAATGAGCTACAAGGCCGTCATTGTTCAGATCCTGTGGCACCTGTTCACCATCGGCGCCCGCACGCTGGCCTTCGCCCTCTTCGCCTCTGTCTTTCAGCTTTACTTTGGCATCTTCATTGTGGCCCACTGGTGCATCATGACGTTTTGGATCATCCAAGGCGAGACGGACTTCTGCATGTCCAAGTGGGAGGAGATCATCTACAACATGATGGTGGGCATCGTGTACGTTTTCTGCTGGTTCAGTGTCAGAGAGGGCCGCACCCGCTGCAGGATGCTGATCTACAGCCTGACTGTGTTCTTGGAGAACGTGGTGCTGACCACCACCTGGTACCTCTACGGCAGCCACCGGACCACCGAGTTCTACGCCGTGGTCATGGTGTGCGTGGTGGCCAGCAGCTACGCTCTGGGCACCTTCTTCATGTTTGTGTATTACTGCCTGCTGCACCCCGACGGACCGGTTTCAGGGTGGGGTTACATCGTGGAGAAGGAGGTTCCCGCCGAGTCGCTCGCCTCCCCGGCGACCAGCCTCCCGCCCGACGTGGTCAGCAGCCCCCCCAGGACCCTGCAGAGAACTAAAGGGTCGGACAGAGAGCAGGGCACTGGGATAGACGGAGACGTGTTCCAGGTGAGACCCCCGAGGGGGGCTCAGGCGCCTGTGAGCCGCCTCACACCCAGGACAGAGGGCCCAGTCATCAGGATAGACCTTCCCAGGAAGAAGTACCCTGCCTGGGACGCCCACTACATAGACCGCCGGCTGCGAAGAACCATTCTGGTGCTGGAGAGCACCGCTCCGGTCACGCCAAGAATCCAGTACCGCTGTCTGAGCACACCCAAAGAAGTGATGGAGTACGAGACCACTGTGTGATGTGCTGAAGGTGCTGTGACTGGGCTCGCAAGGCATCCTGCCTTAAATGAAGTGACGGGCGGGACGACTCTCACAGTGATGTCTGTTCCAGCTCCACGTCTGTCAGACGGGGAAGAGGAACAGCTGATTTAAAGAGGGAGAGTGTTTTGCTTTTATTTTATTTTACAAAGACAAAGTACTGTGATGTTGTTCAATGATGGTGCATTTTTGTTTTTGGTTTCAGTCACTGTGTTATTCCTCTAGGCTAAGGCGAAGTACAGGAAGTGGTTTAAGCGGCATTAAGCACTGACTCTCGCTGTCCGGTGAGCTTAGAGTGAAGCAGTCTGACAGAGGGAGTGGAGCAGTTCTAGCATCATCAAGATGCGGGGAATTCCTCCCCACGAAGGTGCTTTGGCACATCATATCAATGTGGTTAAGAGTTAAGAGGTGACCCTTCAACATGCATGATTGTCTGTGGCAGCTAGAAGAGAGAAACATCACACCTAAGAGCGTGGAAGAGTAGGAAGGAGGGCTGTGTTAACGGCACTGAAACATAGCAGAGGCACTGATAATCAAATCATGATGTTCCATAGCTATTCATCCATGTTGAAGAAGTGTCTGAAAGTGCTTCTGCTCCTGCGAAGAGCACACTTCAAAAGCAACATTTGAGTTGAATGTATAAACAGTGGAAAATGTGATTATTTATGAGAAGGCTTTGGTCATTTTCATTCTGTGAGTGGGATTTTCTTGTGGTACTGTTTACTGTTTGTTTTCTTTTAGGTGAACTAGAACAAAAAAAAAAAAAAGAGATTTGTGTGTGTTTACAGGCAATCTGTTGTTTTCAGGCCATGCCATCACTGTTATTACGATGCACCACCATTCAGAATGTGTAGGTAACTGAACAATAGCTACATTACATTTACAGGATGTATACTACGGATAGGACTCACAACAGTCATATTTTCATACATAGTGAAGAGATGGAAGGACAGACTTGAATTTCCCTGTAAATTAAACTGTATGCTGGACAGTAGTTTCAGAGGGACAGCACTGTCTGTAACTGTACTGTAACCATACTGTGTTGTTTGAAAAATGTAAAACGAAAAAAAAGAAAAGACAACGTGGAAAAAAAAGCTGCAGACTCCATGTCAACATAATTGCTTTGCTGCACTGTTATTAACACTTTATTTTACATGTCGGATTTCCCATAATTTCATAGAAAAGTTAAAGGTATAACTCCAGGAACAGCATTTGATCTTTGGTAAGGATTTTTTCAAGTCATCCACAGGAATTTCTTTCAGTTTTTTTTTTATGACCTCCAATTTTTTTTATTTATTTATGATAATTTATCAAATGTTTCATACGTGAAACTGGATACCTGTGGTACGAGTTGTGCAAGCGGTTGCACATGCCGAATGTGAACAATCTGCTGTGCACAAACTAAAATGGCATTGGTCACACGAGTTAAGCCTTTCTTTAAGTCACAACAAGTGGTAGATGTAAACACTCTCCACTAAAAACCACTATGGAGTTATGGGCTTGGAAAATAAAGTGTTACAGTTTTTGGCATTTTATTTGAAACAAACGGGCACAAAAGGGAAACCTCTCAGCCATGTGTGTCCGTGTGTGTCTGCGTATGTGTGTGACAGCTCACATGCCGGCATGAGTGTATGCAGAAATAAGCGAGAGGGGTGTCCTGCTATGTGCATTGTGGTTAGTTTCAAACGGAATCTCTGAGATGTGAATTTCTCTCCATCAACACTGTCCAGTCAGCTCATTGTTCCGAATGATAGAGAACTAAGCAGCCCACAGAGCACCGACGTACCATCACTGTTCAGGTAACAAAGCCAAGAAGTGGGGCCTAAGTTATGGTGCTTCTTCTGTCCATGTAACAAAAGCACACGGTATTATATTATACAATGGGCTTGTAGGTGGCTGTGGATGAATGGGGCTGTACCTCAAATTAAACGCTGGAATCAAAAAGCCTTAAACTGGTCATGCCAGACTGTTGCTGTTCAGAGCAAGAAAATAGTTAAGCTAAGAGATGAAATTGGTTTCATTATGTTGTTGTTGCTGAAATAAAAAGCAATGTGTTTACCTGATTTTGCTGCAAGTGTCGTTTTGTTTGAAAAAAAAAAAGGCACAAGGTGCTGGTAGTTTAAATGAGATTTAGGATAAATCCAATCTCTGTTTAACAGTGGATCAGTGGATTAGTGACCCGCTCTGCACACCAAGGTCAGCGACCTCCCCTCTGCAGATTAACCTGTCTACACACACACACACTTGACAGGCTATACTGGAATTCTTCACATCAGCGAATGGAGGTTTAAGATTTGCGCTAGTTTATTTTATTGACGACATCATAGGAAATCTAAATCCTTTTACCTGACCGAAAAAGCCCTCCAAGTCTCATGTTGGAAGTTACCTTTCGAGTCGCTAGGGAAGAATCTTCGCCATATTGAGCTGTCAGCAGCTACACCACTGCAATGACAACAGAGCTATGTACAAACAAACTTGTTTCATAGCCCTGATGTCACCACACTCTGGAAACTGACTCCACACTGCACACCTTTCAACTGATATATAATAAGAACTGAATACCGGAATGGCAATCTGGTGGCGTGCCGATTATTCCCAGTGGCCACTCGAGGTACTGCAGCAAACACCTTTAAAACGGCTGACAGGACGACTGTGACCTGAAACAATTCATAGCAAATCTTTCTATTGTAGATTTTTCTGTTATGGTCTTTTAGTTGTTTGAAAAAAATGATAAAGGCCAGAAAATCACCAGAAAAGAGTTTATTCCCAGCGTGACATCACAGCGTTGTACGTGCTGTTGTGTCTCAGCTCGTTCTGTTTGGCTGCATCCTGATGTGTCTGTAAGTGACGCTCTCCAGGATTGTTCTGATTGGCCCAATAGATCATGCGAGTTCTCATTGATTCTTGTTCTTGTGATCTTGAAGACGTTTCGCCTCTCATCCAAAAGGCTTCTTCAGTTCTAAAACCGGGTTGTAGAGTCCCAGGTATTGCCAAGCAATGTACAAGCGTACACAAAGTACAAACACAAAAGAGGCCGCACTGGCTGACGGACCGTAACAGCAACCTTCAAGATAAGAGTCATGAGGAAGACCTTGGCCTGTGCTTCGCCCTCTCCAGACTCCACCTTTAAGTGAAACCTGTTTACTCTGAGTCACTGCGCAACTTTAGAGCGACAGGATCTGTGATGGAAATGACCTTTGACCTTCCAGAGCTGCAGGAGAAATGCCAGGGCCAAACAAGACCCTGTATCTTGCTTTTGATAATCGTACAAATGGCCTCATCAGTGGAGACGGTCTCTTCAAGAAACTTGAAAATAAGCAGAGGAAACAAAGTGGCAATAAAAGTGCAAGTGCCATGTAAAGGAATCTAATTATGTAATAAATTATTATGGCCCTTAGGATGAGGTAGCTGAGCGACAATGTCGAGGGCAAAGCTTCTGAGCCTCTGTGGCCACAGCCATCTGTGTGGATGTGTGGATGTGTGGATAGCAGCCATCTGTTTGCAGCACCCAGTCACCCATCAGAGGGAGC
The DNA here is from genome assembly GCF_046127955.1 of Nelusetta ayraudi. Classification (NCBI taxonomy): domain Eukaryota; kingdom Metazoa; phylum Chordata; class Actinopteri; order Tetraodontiformes; family Monacanthidae; genus Nelusetta; species Nelusetta ayraudi. Next base: position 5,638,626 of record NW_027466120.1, read on the forward strand.
ACTGCGAGCACTCATCGTAGCTTGGCAGAAAGCTCCAGCCAGTTGAACACCAGACATGACACGAGGAAGGATGGAAACATTGAGGGAAAAACAAACAAACAAACCACAGAGCTGATAAGGAGCATGAGAGTGTATCTCCCACTCAGTGGAAACTTGGTGGACAGGCATCCTGAGCAAAACCATGGGACAAAATGTTTCATGTCAGTTTATTGACAGAACTGACTGACAGATATGCATGTATATATACATCTATACAAATGTCATAATTTCTTTCGCCTTTTCTGATTTTGTAATTAACTCACTTACCTCTATCATCGTGAAGAAACAATATGTTTTCCTGAAGTATCCCGACCAATCAATGTCGCAAATTTGCACGGTTTCCTGAGCGTGATATCACACAACCAATCAGCACAGAGGTGGGCGGGACTAAGGCGCTGGTACCAGTGTCAGTCAGTCCACCGACAGCGTTTGAAACGAGAATGGCGACCGCGGTGTGCGGTCTGCCGGCGACGAGCGGCCGCACCAGCAAACCGGCCAAAACACACAGAGAACAAAGACGGAAAGCCAAAGATTCCAGGCGGAGACAGGCGGCTCTATTGTTCCTCAACAATATCTCGCTCGACGGACGCCCACAGTGTCGCTCCGACGATGGAAATACCGAGCAGAAAGCGGCCGAGGAGCACCGACTCGGCGACGGAACCCTCGGCGGCCCCACCGGGTCTCCGCTGCCGCCGGCCGACAGCCAAGCGACGGTCCCGCAGGTGGCCGAACCCGCGGTGGGTACTGCGGGCTCGTCGTCCAGTTTCCCCGGGGTGCTCACTCCTCCTACTCGGCCTGCTTCAGTCACGTCTCCGGGATTTGCCGGGGCCAACGAGGTCTTTCTGGAAGGGGGCGGCGGGGCCGACCCGCAAACCCCGGACACCGTAATGTCTCCTGCGGCCCCCGGACACCAGCCCTGCTCCCGGGTCAGGTCAACACCCGCCGCACTGAGCCCACTCCCGGCTGCCAACTCCCTGGACTCCCGGCAGAGGTGAGAACGTCGCAGCGACATTTGGGCCCCAAAAAACAACTTCCGCATTGAACAAGTGTTTGGATTTCCCTGTACACTCACACGGAGTCACTTAATGTTGCAGCTTTTTCTTAGGACGCCTTAAAACAAGCCGATATGGCAGAAATAGATAATAGTATTGGCCGTGTGGTTGGTGGTGAAAGTAATAGTTTGTTGTCTTGTTGTGTTGTTTTATGCTCTATTTGTCGTTGGCTGATGATAATAATAGGCATTATTCCTAGTGCTACAAAATACTGCACATTAGTTGCATAAAGATATGATTCAGTTCAGTTGGCTGTTAAATAAATCGTTATAATTCCATACCTTTAGCAAAAGAGCTGTGTTTATGTGTGTTTGGCGTTTTACCCAAACACCTCTGAGCCAAAGTGTGCTGAGCGTCACTTAAGAATCTGTCGTCTGTTCAGGTTAAGAAACGTCTCCGGTTCTCCTGGACCCAAGGTGCCAAAGAAAGTCCACTTCATCAAGAGCATGAGGCAGTATGATACCAGGGGATGCAGGTGAGTCTCCAAGCACGTTCATATTTGCTGAGAGCACAAAAACAGCAACAACATTTATCCCATTCAAATTTCGTCCGAGTTTGATAGCTGCCATTGGTGGCTCGTTCGGTGGAGGAGGCTACCCAGCCCCCCGTTGGCCCTGTGAGAAATTGAAATTGAAACTGAAACAACCTCCATCTTTGAATTCCCCACTTATCTACATTCATTAACTTCTAACTAGTGTTATTCTTTCCAGCCACACCCAGGCATAACACCACCACCGCACCTGTTGTGTATACACAGAAGTCCAAAAAAAAAAAGACCTGTCCCACTCTGCAATTTAGGTTAAAAGTCATTTAAATTTTTACCAAATGCATTTTTGTGGTGAGTCACACTGAGTCTAAACATGGTGACGTCGCTGTAGAGTCTCTCCCCCCCCCAGAGCGGCCAGCCAACTATAAATCTCGCCCTCCTCGTTTTCACCGCAGGCCTGGAACTCACCGAGAGTTCTACGGCGTTAGCGTGTTATTAATCGGCTTAACTCTGGCAGAGTTTGGACTGTAGAAGAATAACAGCGACGCAGCTGCGGACTGGTGACTGCCACGTTGCAGTTAATCTCCACTTGAGCCGCGCAAAAGCTAAAAGAGCTCCAGTGTTGAAAGGCAACACCCCAATTGCACCGCCAGTAAAGGAATCCCTGGGACGTGCAGAGCCGTGGCAGCACCGTCTGAGACAAGAGCACACAGACGATGACGACTCTCTTGATGATGTCTGCAAGTTTCTCAGTGCCGAGCAACACCTCATATGTGTTGTTTTTTCGGGTTATTTTCTGTTGTTGGTCTCGTGATGTTTCCATTTCAATGTTTGTGACATCCCATGCACATTTTCATGACTTGAGACGTTTGCTCCTCTCCTGTGATGTCAGAATTCCGGATTTTCTGCTCCAGCCTTTGATAGTTTACCTTTGTTGAGATTCTGACCGCCTAAAGAAAATAAGGAGGTCCTGCCGCTGACTCCATCCGCCGTCTAAAATTATGTGGACATAATGTAGCCGGTATTGGAACCGCTGTTGATTCAAATGGCACAACATTGCAGAGATACGAGAGCAGTGTTCTGCGGAGCTTTGTTTTGCCACTTTTCTCTGGTGACCTTTTGAATAAATTGCTCGTAGGCACTCTTGATGCTCGCAAGCAGTCATGTGGTATAATTCATACCCCCCCACACCCACCCCACCCCCACCACCAGAACAGTTCAGATATACAGTATATAGCGTTTGAGCAGTTATCAGTGGAAAAGCATTATCACAATTCTTTTGACCACATTAGTCATGTGATGAAAATAGAAACGGCAACAGTCGCATTCAGAGACTCCCCACAGCCTGTGTTGTTCCCCTGGAGCTGCTGGTTGTATTGGAACTAAACAAGTGAAAACAAGAGCGTTGCTGCCAAGATCTTAGCAAGGAAATGTTCCTGTGCTTTTATTGCACTGTGTGCTACCTGGCTGCTTCAGTTTGTTCCTTTGCGCAGGTGTTTAATTACTCAGTTTCAGCTGGGAACTCGTTAAAAATGATGCAGAGTTTTTGTTTCCGGTCCAAACAAGGACGGTTGTCAAGCAGACGTGACCTCTCTCCGCTTGCCAACAGAGCCGTTAAATGTCATTCAGTTTGTTTTTTCGCTCTTCAACAGAAAACAAAAACTTGACACTTATCTCAAGAAAAGTTTTCTCTAGTGCTTATATTCCTTTTTACATTAATCAATTTGTCCATGTTTTTTCAAAACAAAACAAAAAGAAAACGGTCTTCAATAAACGGTGATCGATTCTTAAAGTTCAATCGGAAGCTTTAGCCGAGGGATGCTTGCTAACATTTTCACAAGGAAGAGTAAACACACCTCTGCAACACAATTCCCGGCAGTGCTTAGTCTCCCCTCCCCCCTTGCTGTGTCCCCGCAGGATTGTGCTGGTTTGTGCCAAGCGGTCGTTATACGCCGCTTTCTCAGTGCTGCCCTATGGAGACAGCAGTTCACAGCTCAGGTACATGACAATCCTCACCGTCCCATCCTTTTCTTTTATGATTTGCCACCTCGTGTTTATCCGTCGTCATCGTGTCCGTGTGGCGTCGCGGCGGCCGAGGTTGATCTTATGCGACTCTCCAATCTTTTGCTTGAAACAGCGACCCGAAGCTGGAGGTCCAGAGACAGAGGCTGTCGTCCGTGGTGGCCATAGACCTCCTGCCCTCTCTGGAGGGCATGGAGCTGGGCTCCTACGGGAAGGTAAGCTGTCTGCCTGGTCACGTGCTCAGGATCAAGATGGGAGGTTGTGGGTGGGTGGGAGGGAGGGGGTGGTGCTCAGCATTTTTCCCTGGACCCAATGGCAAATAATGCACTAATGGTTTACAAAACCTTGCTTATCCCTGCCCCTTGACATACCAGTCAAAAGTTTGGACACGCCCTGTGAAGGCGTCAAAACTACGTATGAACGCACATGGAATTATGTAGGAAACAATAAAAGTGTAAAATAACTCAAACACGTTTTATATTTAACTTCTTCACAATAGCCACCTTCCAAAAAAAAGCATATTTACAGTTATTTAACGTGTTTTTCTTTGCTGCATGATTCCATATATCTTGCTCATGTATGTGATGTCTTCAGTATCTATCTGCAGTGTAGAAAGTTGTAAAGATAAAAAAAAAAAAATTAGCATGAGAAGGTACGTCCAAACTTTTGACTGGTAGTGTAGATTGATTTGAGTGTTTTGTAACTGTCTGTCTGTCTGTCTGTCTCTGGTTCGGCCTGCGTCCCCTCCAGACGGTGTCCTACGCCCAGTTCCTCTACTCCACCAACGCTCTGGTGAGACTGAAGAGCGCAGACAGCTGCCCGGCGCAGGCGCCTCAGTCGAGGCTACGTTTCAACGGCCAGAGGAACTTCACTCCGGCTCGTCTCAACAACAGCGTCGCACCCGAACCATGTAAGTAAGGCAGCCGTGTCAAAGTCAAGCACACAGCGGGGCCAACATGTCCAACTTGGACAAAGTCGCGGAAGAACAGTGAACCTTTTTAGATGGACCCAAACCAGTATTTCTTTCAACCTGGATATGGAACAAGCAAAGCTTAACGCTATACAAACACTAGTAGTGACTTTGTATTGCCTCGCAGGCCAAATATAATTGTTGTCTGTTTTGCGTGTCTGAAGGTGTGGAGGAGGTGACAGAGTACGACCCCAATCTTCTCAGCGACCCCCAGTGGCCATGTGGGAGACACAAGCGGGTTCTGATATTTGCGTCCTACGTGGTGAGTGTTCTTTTCTTGTCTGTTTTTACGTTCCGTGTTCTTTGTAATGTTGGCGGCGGTGCTCAGCGGATGCCGGTTGCAGTTTAGTCGTTCACGGGACAGACGGTGCAGTCGCGTTCTCCTTCGTCAAAGTTGACACTTTCTTCAGCGTCTCTCTGCACATGAGAAGGTGTGCCCAAACCTTTGACTGGTTTTGTGTGTGTGTGTGTGTGTGTGTGTGTGTGTGTGTGTGTGTGTGTGTGTGTGTGTGTGTGTGTGTGTGTGTGTGTGTGTGTGTGTGTGTGTGTGTGTGTGTGTGTGTGTGTGTGTGTGTGTGTGGCTCCTTTATTTATATTTGGAGTTTGGGGTGAGAGCTAACAAGCTACGCTTCTTCTCACTCCTTTTCCAATACATCACTTTTTTTCTTTTCTGTTGTAATAATTTTGCTTCCGAAAATTGTCTTTCTATATTATTTTCTGTTGGTAGGGGGGGAATTGCTTCAGAGCAGTAAGGAAATTTTGCCAAATTTGCGTACTCGAAACTATAATAATAATAGTTAAAAAAAAAAAAAAAAAAGGATTAAAGCTGTAACGCGGCCTGACAATGGAGAACCACTTCCATCCTGTCCTGCTCACATGATGCTAAGCTGTGGCTGGCGATAAACACTGTCAAACTGTGCGAGCGGCACAGCCGCTGCTGCTGCTGACGCAGACTCGTCTCTTTGTTTCTCTGCAGACCACCGTGGTGGAGTACGTGAAGCCGTCCGACCTGAAGAAAGACATGAATGAGACGTTCAGGGAGAAGTTTCCCCACATCAAGCTCACGCTGAGCAAGATAAGAAGGTAAACACAGGCGCACACATCATCTCCCCGCAGGGCTCGAAAGTCTCCTCCAAGTGTTATTTATTTTAAATTTTATTTATTTATTTTTTCCAGTCTGCTGTAACCACAGTGCACTTTTGTTTTCGCTCCAGACTTGTTTGGTCTGGTTTCAACGGACCCTGGTGATTGTTTGTAAATACAGTGATTTAAACTGGGATGTGGCTTCGCAAAACAGCCACCTTTGGTTGCAAACCAAACTCTCACATTTCACTTGCGGTGCCAATGAGGTCCGACCTCAATCCAACCCGAGTGCAGAGGAGGCGCCGGCCGTCGCCTGAGTTCACTCTTTCCCACCGCCTGCAGCACTTTGCAGCATCAGTATCGCACACTACCAGTCAAAAGTCTGGTCACACCTTTCTACACTGCAGATAGATACTGAAAACATCAAATACATGAGCAAGATATACAGTATGTAATTATGTAGCAAAGAAAAAGACGTTGACTAACTGTAAATATGCTTTTTTTTTGAAAGGTGGCCGTTTTGAAGAATTTGAATGTAAAACATTTTTGAGCTATTTTACACTTTTAGCGGTTCCTACATAATTCCACGTGTGCTCATTCGTAGTTTTAATGGTGTGTCTAAACTTGACTGTTAGTGTATATACTGTATATCTTGTTTTTATCGTTTTTCCTTCTCTTTGCACGACTGTTTGTTGCTGTAATTTGCAAATTTCCCAAAGTGGGATTAATAAAGGTGTTCTATTCTATTAGAAGAAAAAAACAAAAAAAAACGAGCTGTTCCAGGTTTGACTAGTAACAAGGACACCCTGTCCTTCCCCCTCCCCCTCCTCCTCTTCGACCCCTCCCCCCTTGAACAGCTTGAAGAGGGAGATGCACGCCGTGAGCGAGGAGTTCGGCCTGCAGCCCGTCACCACCGCGATGGCCTTTGTTTACTTTGAGAAGCTGGTGCTGCAGGGCCGCCTCAACAAGCAGAACAGGAAGCTGGTGGCAGCGGCGTGCGTGCTGCTGGCCGCCAAGATCAGCAGCGACCTGAGGAAGCCGGAAGTCAAGCAGCTCATCGACGTGAGTCCACCTTTTCCCCTCCCACGAGTCCCGGTTCTCTCCGTTTCCTGTTCTCTTGAACTTGAATGGTGTCGATTCCACAACAAACTTCTGTTCGGGTTTAAACACCGCCAGCTTGGAGGAGCTGCTATGTCATGTGACGCCGTCTGCTTATCTTTACAACTCCTGTGCAGTGCGACGGAGAACAGTGCCTCCTCTTAACTCGAGTTGCATTGATCTATTTGTGTTAACGTGGATTTGCGTAACACAGATAAAGTCAGAGTCGTGTTGTGTTCCCGTACGGAACGTCTGCAAGAAATCCACAGGACCTGGGTTTCATGTCATGTGACTGGGTTTAATGGTGATAAACTTGAGCCTTTCTTTCCTTCTTTTAAATTAAGTATGGAGGTGTTTTAAGTGTGGAGGCGCATTGCATTCACTGCATTAAATAAAAAAATGTAGGCACTGGGAAATACTTGCATTTCTTAAAACTGAGAAAAAGCTGAGAGAAAACCTCTCTCTCTCTCTCTCTCTCTCTCTCTCTCTCTCTCTCTCTCTCTCTCTCTCTCTCTCTCTCTCTCATCACCCTCCGCTCACTGTGTGTGTGTGTGTGTGTGTGTGTGTGTGTGTGTGTGTGTGTGTGTGTGTGTGTGTGTGTGTGTGTGTGTGTGTGTGTGTGTGTGTGTCCGAGCAGAAGCTGGAGGAGCGCTTCAGGATCAACCGGCGTGAGCTTCTGCCTCTGGAGTTCCTGGTGCTGGTTGCCCTGGAGATGGGCCTCCACCTCCCCGAGAGCAAAGTCCTCCCGCACTACCGCCGCCTGGTGCAGCAGGGCTAGAGGGCGCCCACACTCCACCCCCATCAGTGTGTGTATTGAATCAACCAGTGCATAAGCTGTGGTGTTCTCCAAGCCAATCATTTTTATTAGTACGATATATTTGCTGTGTGTGAAGGTTCCCAGGCTCCCAGGTCATCCTGGAGTAGAAGGGTGAAGCCAGGGCCCTGACTCCACCCTTCTACTTTATATATTTCCTGTCAATGGTCACTCACTTACTCACTGTGTTAATGAACGACACTTCATTAACTCTGTGTGTGTGTGTGTGTGTGTGTGTGTGTGTGTGTGTGTGTGTGTGTGTGTGTGTGTGTGTGTGTGTGTGTGTGTGTGTGTGTGTGTGTGTGTGTGTGTGTGTGTGTGTTTGTCGTCGTTCTGATTCGTGAGCTCTACGTTAGAGATGTTTGATGAGCACGTTACTTGTGCTTTTATCTATTTTTTCAGTCCCAACAGCTTAGTAGTCTAAATTTTTACTGTTTTTTTTTTTTTTTTTTTTTTGTAAATGCCTTTTCAAGTCACTGTGACGTTGAATTGTTTTTAGCTATTTCGACTAAAAACATGACACAGTAAATTGTGATAGATGAATGGGATTTTTATTAGCATTATTATCGTCATTATCATTATTATTATCATTATTATTATTATTATTATTATTTTAGGCCTTTGTTATAAAGAAAGTGGCCTTTGGTTGATGTGTGTTTGATATTCATCCGGCCACATGTGTGTATTTATTTCTCCAAAAGAAAAGCATCAGTTCCTAAACCTGCGAAGACTCCTTTGAGTCGTTCAAACAACGTTGAACACGAGGTATTGAGGTGTTTTCCAATAAATTGTTTTTTACCCAGGTTGTTACCGAGGGATGTTTTCTTTATTTATTATTTTATTTTTTTTAAATGCACTGGTTCCCCCCGTGCCCTCTACACCCACCCCGGCTTGTTGTCACCTTTCTTTTCTCAGGAATTTTACTTTTTTCAATGACTTAACTTTATTTGCCAAAGAGTTCTTCTGTGACTTTCCTTGTGCTGTGTTGTGTGTGTCAAATTCACGTGAGACTTAATTTTCTAAAGGTCCTGTTGAAGTGTGAAAAACAATTAGTGCCATATGTGACCATATGTGGAAAACCTTGATGTTGTCAGCATGTGAGTTCGGACTTTATTCTTTTTTTAATTCTGACTTTTTTTCCCCAGAATTCAGTGTTCTTCTAGTCTACTTAAAAAAAAAAAAAAACTCCTTTAAACTGATTTAATGGCAGCTGACATCTCGCTTTGGTTTTAGTTTTTTTTCTTTTTTTGACCACCTTCAGTTTTAAAGGCTTTTATATTAAAAATATGCTTGTGTTTTCTGACAGTCATGTCTGTTGTGTTACTGACCCCCGATAAGGGGATAATAACCCTTCCCCGCTTTTAGTTCTACTTCTTGTTCTACTTTACATAAATTCTGCTAAACTGCCCCTAGTGATGTCACAAAGGGTGAGACAAGCAATTGTGTTTGCCCTCTTCTTCTTTTTTTTTTTTTTTATAGCTTTGACCTGAGAAAAAGTCAGAAGTCCTGTTTGTTTGACCTGAACCACGGTCGCAGGTGGTCCTGCACCTGCGACCATGCAGATGGTTTCCAGTGTGACTGTAAGAGCCGATTAAAGCAGCGTTTCTTAACTGGTGGGTCGGTCGCGGAGCAGTTTTGATTGGGTCACAGCTTTGGGATTTTAAGACGTGTATATATACATATACAGTATATGTATATTTTTAGAAAGAATGTTGAGCATTCATCTTGCAGGATACACAATTCAATCATTTCAATAATTGATTAACGAGACATGACTGAAAGTGGGCTAGCGTTTTTTTTATTTTAGTGTAATAATTTTGCTTCGCGACCTCATGGAAAGGAAGAACACGTGTGTCCTGAGACTCCACCAGTTGAGAACCACTGGATTTAAGTGCCTGAAAGTGCCGCGGCTGTGAGCTGTTGAAGCAGAGTGTGGCGTCACCGTGAGAAGCGACACACCTTTCAGTGACAATAGCAGTTTATTGTCTGTTTTTCACAGCAAACGTCTGAGCAGTCGTTCCCTAAACATCACGCCAGTTGTCAAAACGGTACAGTGTTGATTGTTTTCAAACTGTGAAATAAATGTTTGTTTTTTAAAAACATTTGTAGACACTTGAGTTGCTGGAGTTGGTTGTTTCTGCTGGAGTAACCGGTAACTTGCCCAGTAAGAGGCGCTATTTCCACACAAAAACATTTAAAGCGAGTAACTGTAATGCCTCTTAAAATCATCTGTTTCTCTGCTGATGCTCCCTTCAGTTTGAACTGGTGTCTGACATGCACTTTCAATAGGACCAGTTTGTTCAATTTAAGTTAATTTTTTTCCTACTAGTGTTAACTGTAGTACATCTTCGTTCTTAACGTTTAAAACCAAATGAGCAGCTTAATAAATAATAATAATAATAATAATAATAAATAGTTTTGTTCTTCTCAGTCCAGACTCATGTCTTCGTCATCGTCCTTCTTGTCTTTGGAGTCGCCCTCCTGCTCCGACTTGGTCTCACTCTCCATGGCTTTGGCGAAAGCTTCCACGTCTGCAGTCAGAAGGAACGTGTCGTGAAGTGAACAAAGCTTTCATGACTCTGGCTGCTTCACTGCAGGTCAGAGGTGTCAAACCCAAACACACAGTGGGGGCAACATTTAAAACTTAAAAAAAGAATGTTAAAGATCACAGGCCATGGTTGATAGTCATTGAAAAAAAATCTTCCTCCAGATAGAACAGTAAACCTTTTCATATGGACCCAAACAAGTTTTGCTTCAACCTGAATATGGAACAAGTAAACCTTAACACTATACAATAAAAAAAGCTTTCAAATTAAAAAAAAAAACAACAACTAATCAAAATAAATAAAACGTAAATAAAATCTGTGATTTAAATTTCAACAGTAAACTTTTTCCAAAGAATTTAAAAATAAAATAATAAACCAAATAAGCAATAATAACATCCTTCAATGAATGTCTTGTCCTGCACCGAAAACACCAGCAGAGCATTATGGGATTTGTAGTATTAGCGGTTACATTTGCTGTATAATACCAACCTAATAGTATAACCTATTAGTGATTTTGTATCGGCCTTGCAGGCCAACTATAAGTACACTGCGGGCCACAGTTTGGCAACACTCACCTCCTTTGTTGGCGGCGTCGACGGCCTCGGCGGGCAAACCAAACTGGTTCATCAGAGGGCCGAGCTGCCCCGACGCCAGAGCACTGCTGAACATGCTCATAGCCTGCAGAAAGAAATTAATCAGAGAATCAATACAAAAACGACACATTTAAATTTAACCGTTGCAAGAAGTGGTTTCATTGCAGAACGTCAGAGGTGGCAAAAGTCAGGATGTCAGAAATGCACTGCGGCAGATGGTTTGTTTCTTCACTAGACAGGATGCGTTTCAACAGTGATCGCTCTCTACCTGTTGAAACTGCGGTGAGTTGAGTGTGTTGCTGAGCTCCTCGCAGCTCTGAGGCAGCGACTCTCCGGAGGGCAGGTAAGGCATCAGCCTCTGCTGCACCTCGGGGTTGGCCAGGATGGGAGCCATCACCTCGGGGGTCAGCACGCTGGTCAGGTCCACTGCAGGGAGACGACGACGCGCGACAACAACAACAGGTTCATCTCACCGGAAAACTGCATGCAGCGTTTTACAGTTGAAAAGGTGTGGCTGCGTCACACAGACACAAACAAACAGGCTGTTTGCTTTTCCTTCACTGTTTACAAGAAAGAAAAAAACAACAAGCGAATTCTAGCCTGCGTGTGTTTGGAAGTAAATTTATAATTTGTTTGACTGTATCGAGGGACGCACCGATACCACTTTTTTACACAATGAGTAGAGTACATTGTTCATTTGTCATTATTTCATACCTGCACTTTATAGTAACAGTTTAACTATTTATTTGCACCAAGTACATCTAATCTAATCTAATCTAATAATAATCCATTGAGACGTAACGTTTGTGATGGGTCATGGTGTTGGGTGGTTGGGCTCCTCACCTCCCTGGGCGCTGGCGGGGACGTTCATGGTGGCCAGGATGCTCTGCAGGTCCCTCAGCTGGATGGGCTGAGTGGGGTTGGCCGCCGCCCCCGCCGCCCCCGCTGCCGCCGCCGCCGCCGCTGCCGCTGCAGAGGACACGACGGCCGGGGTGGAGGGGGTGCTGGCTGTGGGGGAGGCGGCCGAGGTGGCGGAGGGAGTGATGGGAGTGGTGGGCACCTGGGAGGAGCCCAGGCGAGGGGCGGAGGCGGAGGTGGAGGTGGGGGTGACGGCCGTGGACGGGCTGAAATGATGAAAGGGAAGCCGTTGGTTTGACTCCGGTTAACATTGCAGACTTGAGGGGGCGTTGGGTGGTCGTGGATTCAGCCAGAAGCTCGGCTGGTTCCTACATTCTGCCGCTCCAGTTCTCTAGTGGTTGACTCAAGAACGACATCTCCATGTCCTCAGCAACACAAGATGCACTGATAATGGGGATATTCGCTAAAATCCAGCAGTTCCACGATTTCTCCTGTTTTGGTTGTAAAATTATGAGCAAAGAAAAATGTTGTCTGACTCTGTAAAGTCTGTTTTTTTTATGTTTTTGGCCACAATTGTTTTTTCATATATGTTGAGATTTTGCATTGTAATTACTCCGTCTTATGCTAAATTATCACATGACGGTCAGTTGTCATTTTGGTGAGTTGTGAGCTGTTTGAAGTGCCCTGCCCCACCCCCTGAAAAAAATCTAAACGGTGATAGGAAGGTCACTGCGGTGGGTTTCAGGCTGTTTAAAGTATTTTTAAAAAAAAGCTTTTTGGCCTCCGGAGAAAAACCTGAAATACGACAGTAGGTCGGGTTTTTCAATTTTTTTGACATGTTGAGATTTTGCATTTTCCCAGTCAGTCTCATGCTAAACTACCACAGGATGGTCATTCCAATTACTTTTGCCAACTCTGGCCATTGTTCTCTTGCTCTTACAAACGTCACCTCCTCTCACTCTGACAACCACAGTCATCTGGACGCTAAATCGAAAAAGTCTGATCTGACGATGAATTCGCAGGTCACCTGGTGGAGGAGTTATTGGCTGCAGGGACACTGCTGCTGCTGCTGCTGCTGCTGCTGCTGCCCAGAAGGTTGGCCAAGCCTGGACCTGCCAGCGCCCCGAGACCACCTGATGGCCCAAAACACACAAACACACTGTTACTCTCCTTGCAACTCGAGCCACAATGTCCTCTTTTGTGTGACGAGCACATCCCACTGTAGGTTCTGGCACGTACCGATCCCGCCCAGCCCGGTTGGTCCAATGAGCTGCATGAGCTGGTTGTGGCTCATGTTACCCAGAAGGCTCTGCAGGCCGCCCTCGCCTGCACACGAGGAGAGAACAGGAGTATTGAGATCGAGACAAGACCAAGACTTCATATATCAAAGAAAAATAACAACAAAACAAATAAAAATGAGCAGTATCTTTTTTTAAATTCAAGTTTACTTCTAAATAGAACAGCAACATCTCTTTTCAGCAAGGTATCGTTTGATAATTTTCTTAAACATTTTGCTACTTGCCTGCTATTTTGGACCACTTTCAAAAAAACAAATTTGCTTCAGAAATTAAAAAATAAATTAACTAGGAATAAGGGTGTGTGTCAATCTGGGTGGCAAAAAAAGACCGTAACACTGGGACTTCACCTTTAACTTAAATTAAAACGGCAGTGCTGGGTTCTTTTTTGTTTGAGTCTCGACTGGTCTCGATCAAAAATCCCAAGTCCGTCCAGTCCGAGGCTGAGACAAGACCAAGTAAAAATGCCTCCGAGTCCCAGACAAGACCGAGACCCTTAGAAAGTGGTCAAGACCACTACTCCACTACTACAACACCAGAGACGGCTCTGTCATGTTCTCGCTGTGCACAGTGTGAGAGCAGCGTCTTACCGCCGAGGGCCGACAGGTCGTGTCCTCCACTGCCGCCGCTGCCCAGAGTGCCGGGCATGGGCGGGTTGTTCAGATACTCGTTCACTTTGCGGCAGTTCTCCTCATCCTTGTCAGTCTTTGGCTCCTGAGGTTGGAACAAGAAAAGGAACGGTCACAATCTGGACTCCATGTCAGCTCTCTGCTAATGATAAACACATGACAATAAACTGTTTCATTATATTTTAGAGTGAAACAGCAAGTGGCCCCATATCGCTAGGACAAAGTTGACCTTTGACCCCATAGACTTGCAAGGCACTAGGTTTAGCAATAAGGCTGAAATTAGGGTTAGGGTTTCTGACGTTAGGGTTAGGGTTTCGGGGTTCCTGAAGTACTGGAAGTCCCAAATGCGGCGTGGGCGCTTCTTGGGGGCTCCTGATGAAAGAGCAAGTTGCCCCATGTCTCTAGGACAAAGTTGAAATTTCACCCCATAGACATGCATTGAATTAGGGTTAATGATAAGGCTGAAACTAGGGTTAGGGTTAGCTGAAATTAGGGTTAGGGTTTCGGGGTTCCTCAAGTACTGGAAGTCCCAAATTTGGTGTGGGCGCTTCTTGGGGGCTCCTGATGAAAAACCAAGTGGCCCCATGTCTCTGGGACAAAGTTGAAATTTCACCCCACTGACTTGCATTGAAATAAGGCTGAAGCTAGGGTTAGGGTTAGGGTTAGGGTTAGGGTTCCTCAAGTACTAGAAGCCCCAAATTTGGTGTGGGCGCTTCTTGGGGGCTCCTGATGAAAAAGCAAGTGGCCCCATGTCTCTAGGACAAAGTTGAAATTTCACCCCATGGACTTGCATTGAAATAAGGCTGAAGCTAGGGTTAGGGTTAGGGTTAGCTGAAATTAGGGTTAGGGTTTGAGGGTTCCTCAAGTACTGGAAGTCCCAAATTTGGTGTGGGCACTTCTTGGGGGCTCCTGATGAAAAACCAAGTGGCCCCATGTCTCTAGGACAAAGTTGAAATTTCACCCCATGGACTTGCATTGAAATAAGGCTGAAGCTAGGGTTAGGGTTAGGGTTAGCTGAAATTAGGGTTAGGGTTTCGGGATTCCTCAAGTACTGGAAGTCCCAAGTTTGGTGTGGGCGCTTCATGGGGGCTCCTGATGAAAAACCAAGTGGCCCCATGTCTCTAAGACAAAGTTGAAATTTCACCCCATAGACTTGCATTAGCGATAAGGCTGAAACTAGGGTTAGGGTTAGGGTTAGCTGAAATTAGGGTTAGGGTTTGAGGGTTCCTCAAGTACTGGAAGTCCCAAATTTGGTGTGGGCGCTTCTTGGGGGCTCCTGATGAAAAACCAAGTGGCCCCATGTCTCTAGGACAAAGTTGGAATTTCACCCCATAGACTTGCATTAGCGATAAGGCTGAAGCTAGGGTTAGGGTTAGGGTTATTTGAAATTAGGGTTAGGGTTTCTGGGTTCCTCAAGTACTGGAAGTCCCAAATTTGGTGTGGGCACTTCTTGGGGGCTCCTGGTGAAAAAGCAAGTGGCCCCATGTCTCTAGGACAAAGTTGAAATTTCACCCCATAGACTTGCATTGAAATAAGGCTGAAGCTAGGGTTAGGGTTAGGGTTAGGGTTAGGGTTCCTCAAGTACTAGAAGCCCCAAATTTGGTGTGGGCGCTTCTTGGGGGCTCCTGATGAAAAACCAAGTGGTCCCATGTCTCTAGGACAAAGTTGAAATTTCACCCCATGGACTTGCATTGAAATAAGGCTGAAGCTAGGGTTAGGGTTAGGGTTAGCTGAAATTAGGGTTAGGGTTTGAGGGTTCCTCAAGTACTGGAAGTCCCAAATTTGGTGTGGGCACTTCTTGGGGGCTCCTGATGAAAAAGCAAGTGGCCCCATGTCTCTAGGACAAAGTTGAAATTTCACCCCATAGACTTGCATTGAAATAAGGCTGAAGCTAGGGTTAGGGTTAGGGTTAGGGTTCCTCAAGTACTAGAAGCCCCAAATTTGGTGTGGGCGCTTCATGGGGGCTCCTGATGAAAAAACAAGTGGCCCCATGTCTCTAGGACAAAGTTGAAATTTCACCCCACTGACTTGCATTGAAATAAGGCTGAAGCTAGGGTTAGGGTTAGGGTTAGGGTTAGGGTTCCTCAAGTACTAGAAGCCCCAAATTTGGTGTGGGCGCTTCATGGGGGCTCCTGATGAAAAAACAAGTGGCCCCATGTCTCTAGGACAAAGTTGAAATTTCACCCCATAGACTTGCATTAGTGATAAGGCTGAAACTAGGGTTAGGGTTAGGGTTAGCTGAAATTAGGGTTAGGGTTTCGGGGTTCCTCAGGTACTGGAAGTCCCAAATTTGGTGTGGGCACTTCTTGGGGGCTCCTGGTGAAAAAACAAGTGGCCCCATGTCTCTAGGACAAAGTTGAAATTTCACCCCATAGACTTGCATTGAAATAAGGCTGAAGCTAGGGTTAGGGTTAGGGTTAGGGTTCCTCAAGTACTAGAAGCCCCAAATTTGGTGTGGGCGCTTCATGGCGGCTCCTGATGAAAAACCAAGTGGCCCCATGTCTCTAGGACAAAGTTGAAATTTCACCCCATGGACTTGCATTGAAATAAGGCTGAAGCTAGGGTTAGGGTTAGGGTTAGCTGAAATTAGGGTTAGGGTTTGAGGGTTCCTCAAGTACTGGAAGTCCCAAATTTGGTGTGGGCGCTTCTTGGGGGCTCCTGATGAAAAACCAAGTGGCCCCATGTCTCTGGGACAAAGTTGAAATTTCACCCCACAGACTTGCATTGAAATAAGGCTGAAGCTAGGGTTAGGGTTAGGGTTAGGGTTAGGGTTCCTCAAGTACTAGAAGCCCCAAATTTGGTGTGGGCGCTTCTTGGGGGCTCCTGATGAAAAAGCAAGTGGCCCCATGTCTCTAGGACAAAGTTGAAATTTCACCCCATGGACTTGCATTGAAATAAGGCTGAAGCTAGGGTTAGGGTTAGGGTTAGCTGAAATTAGGGTTAGGGTTTGAGGGTTCCTCAAGTACTGGAAGCCCCAAATTTGGTGTGGGCACTTCTTGGGGGCTCCTGATGAAAAACCAAGTGGCCCCATGTCTCTAGGACAAAGTTGAAATTTCACCCCATGGACTTGCATTGAAATAAGGCTGAAGCTAGGGTTAGGGTTAGGGTTAGCTGAAATTAGGGTTAGGGTTTCGGGATTCCTCAAGTACTGGAAGTCCCAAGTTTGGTGTGGGCGCTTCTTGGGGGCTCCTGATGAAAAACCAAGTGGCCCCATGTCTCTAGGACAAAGTTGGAATTTCACCCCATAGACTTGCATTAGCGATAAGGCTGAAGCTAGGGTTAGGGTTAGGGTTATTTGAAATTAGGGTTAGGGTTTCTGGGTTCCTCAAGTACTGGAAGTCCCAAATTTGGTGTGGGCACTTCTTGGGGGCTCCTGGTGAAAAAGCAAGTGGCCCCATGTCTCTAGGACAAAGTTGAAATTTCACCCCATAGACTTGCATTGAAATAAGGCTGAAGCTAGGGTTAGGGTTAGGGTTAGGGTTAGGGTTCCTCAAGTACTAGAAGCCCCAAATTTGGTGTGGGCGCTTCTTGGGGGCTCCTGATGAAAAACCAAGTGGTCCCATGTCTCTAGGACAAAGTTGAAATTTCACCCCATGGACTTGCATTGAAATAAGGCTGAAGCTAGGGTTAGGGTTAGGGTTAGCTGAAATTAGGGTTAGGGTTTGAGGGTTCCTCAAGTACTGGAAGTCCCAAATTTGGTGTGGGCACTTCTTGGGGGCTCCTGATGAAAAAGCAAGTGGCCCCATGTCTCTAGGACAAAGTTGAAATTTCACCCCATAGACTTGCATTGAAATAAGGCTGAAGCTAGGGTTAGGGTTAGGGTTAGGGTTCCTCAAGTACTAGAAGCCCCAAATTTGGTGTGGGCGCTTCATGGGGGCTCCTGATGAAAAAACACGTGGCCCCATGTCTCTAGGACAAAGTTGAAATTTCACCCCACTGACTTGCATTGAAATAAGGCTGAAGCTAGGGTTAGGGTTAGGGTTAGGGTTAGGGTTCCTCAAGTACTAGAAGCCCCAAATTTGGTGTGGGCGCTTCATGGGGGCTCCTGATGAAAAAACAAGTGGCCCCATGTCTCTAGGACAAAGTTGAAATTTCACCCCATAGACTTGCATTAGTGATAAGGCTGAAACTAGGGTTAGGGTTAGGGTTAGCTGAAATTAGGGTTAGGGTTTCGGGGTTCCTCAGGTACTGGAAGTCCCAAATTTGGTGTGGGCACTTCTTGGGGGCTCCTGGTGAAAAAACAAGTGGCCCCATGTCTCTAGGACAAAGTTGAAATTTCACCCCATAGACTTGCATTGAAATAAGGCTGAAGCTAGGGTTAGGGTTAGGGTTAGGGTTCCTCAAGTACTAGAAGCCCCAAATTTGGTGTGGGCGCTTCATGGCGGCTCCTGATGAAAAACCAAGTGGCCCCATGTCTCTAGGACAAAGTTGAAATTTCACCCCATGGACTTGCATTGAAATAAGGCTGAAGCTAGGGTTAGGGTTAGGGTTAGCTGAAATTAGGGTTAGGGTTTGAGGGTTCCTCAAGTACTGGAAGTCCCAAATTTGGTGTGGGCGCTTCTTGGGGGCTCCTGATGAAAAACCAAGTGGCCCCATGTCTCTGGGACAAAGTTGAAATTTCACCCCACAGACTTGCATTGAAATAAGGCTGAAGCTAGGGTTAGGGTTAGGGTTAGGGTTAGGGTTCCTCAAGTACTAGAAGCCCCAAATTTGGTGTGGGCGCTTCTTGGGGGCTCCTGATGAAAAAGCAAGTGGCCCCATGTCTCTAGGACAAAGTTGAAATTTCACCCCATGGACTTGCATTGAAATAAGGCTGAAGCTAGGGTTAGGGTTAGGGTTAGCTGAAATTAGGGTTAGGGTTTGAGGGTTCCTCAAGTACTGGAAGCCCCAAATTTGGTGTGGGCACTTCTTGGGGGCTCCTGATGAAAAACCAAGTGGCCCCATGTCTCTAGGACAAAGTTGAAATTTCACCCCATGGACTTGCATTGAAATAAGGCTGAAGCTAGGGTTAGGGTTAGGGTTAGCTGAAATTAGGGTTAGGGTTTCGGGATTCCTCAAGTACTGGAAGTCCCAAGTTTGGTGTGGGCGCTTCTTGGGGGCTCCTGATGAAAAACCAAGTGGCCCCATGTCTCTAAGACAAAGTTGAAATTTCACCCCATAGACTTGCATTAGCGATAAGGCTGAAACTAGGGTTAGGGTTAGGGTTAGCTGAAATTAGGGTTAGGGTTTGAGGGTTCCTCAAGTACTGGAAGTCCCAAATTTGGTGTGGGCGCTTCTTGGGGGCTCCTGATGAAAAACCAAGTGGCCCCATGTCTCTAGGACAAAGTTGGAATTTCACCCCATAGACTTGCATTAGCGATAAGGCTGAAGCTAGGGTTAGGGTTAGGGTTATTTGAAATTAGGGTTAGGGTTTCTGGGTTCCTCAAGTACTGGAAGTCCCAAATTTGGTGTGGGCACTTCTTGGGGGCTCCTGGTGAAAAAGCAAGTGGCCCCATGTCTCTAGGACAAAGTTGAAATTTCACCCCATAGACTTGCATTGAAATAAGGCTGAAGCTAGGGTTAGGGTTAGGGTTAGGGTTAGGGTTCCTCAAGTACTAGAAGCCCCAAATTTGGTGTGGGCGCTTCTTGGGGGCTCCTGATGAAAAACCAAGTGGTCCCATGTCTCTAGGACAAAGTTGAAATTTCACCCCATGGACTTGCATTGAAATAAGGCTGAAGCTAGGGTTAGGGTTAGTGTTAGCTGAAATTAGGGTTAGGGTTTGAGGGTTCCTCAAGTACTGGAAGTCCCAAATTTGGTGTGGGCACTTCTTGGGGGCTCCTGATGAAAAAGCAAGTGGCCCCATGTCTCTAGGACAAAGTTGAAATTTCACCCCATAGACTTGCATTGAAATAAGGCTGAAGCTAGGGTTAGGGTTAGGGTTAGGGTTCCTCAAGTACTAGAAGCCCCAAATTTGGTGTGGGCGCTTCATGGGGGCTCCTGATGAAAAAACAAGTGGCCCCATGTCTCTAGGACAAAGTTGAAATTTCACCCCATAGACTTGCATTGAAATAAGGCTGAAGCTAGGGTTAGGGTTAGGGTTAGGGTTAGGGTTCCTCAAGTACTAGAAGCCCCAAATTTGGTGTGGGCGCTTCATGGGGGCTCCTGATGAAAAAACAAGTGGCCCCATGTCTCTAGGACAAAGTTGAAATTTCACCCCATAGACTTGCATTAGCGATAAGGCTGAAACTAGGGTTAGGGTTAGGGTTAGCTGAAATTAGGGTTAGGGTTTCGGGGTTCCTCAGGTACTGGAAGTCCCAAATTTGGTGTGGGCACTTCTTGGGGGCTCCTGGTGAAAAAACAAGTGGCCCCATGTCTCTAGGACAAAGTTGAAATTTCACCCCATAGACTTGCATTGAAATAAGGCTGAAGCTAGGGTTAGGGTTAGGGTTAGGGTTCCTCAAGTACTAGAAGCCCCAAATTTGGTGTGGGCGCTTCATGGCGGCTCCTGATGAAAAACCAAGTGGCCCCATGTCTCTAGGACAAAGTTGAAATTTCACCCCATGGACTTGCATTGAAATAAGGCTGAAGCTAGGGTTAGGGTTAGGGTTAGCTGAAATTAGGGTTAGGGTTTGAGGGTTCCTCAAGTACTGGAAGTCCCAAATTTGGTGTGGGCGCTTCTTGGGGGCTCCTGATGAAAAACCAAGTGGCCCCATGTCTCTGGGACAAAGTTGAAATTTCACCCCACAGACTTGCATTGAAATAAGGCTGAAGCTAGGGTTAGGGTTAGGGTTAGGGTTAGAGTTCCTCAAGTACTAGAAGCCCCAAATTTGGTGTGGGCGCTTCTTGGGGGCTCCTGATGAAAAAGCAAGTGGCCCCATGTCTCTAGGACAAAGTTGAAATTTCACCCCATGGACTTGCATTGAAATAAGGCTGAAGCTAGGGTTAGGGTTAGGGTTAGGGTTAGGGTTCCTCAAGTACTAGAAGCCCCAAATTTGGTGTGGGCGCTTCTTGGGGGCTCCTGATGAAAAACCAAGTGGTCCCATGTCTCTAGGACAAAGTTGAAATTTCACCCCATGGACTTGCATTGAAATAAGGCTGAAGCTAGGGTTAGGGTTAGGGTTAGCTGAAATTAGGGTTAGGGTTTGAGGGTTCCTCAAGTACTGGAAGTCCCAAATTTGGTGTGGGCACTTCTTGGGGGCTCCTGATGAAAAAGCAAGTGGCCCCATGTCTCTAGGACAAAGTTGAAATTTCACCCCATAGACTTGCATTGAAATAAGGCTGAAGCTAGGGTTAGGGTTAGGGTTAGGGTTCCTCAAGTACTAGAAGCCCCAAATTTGGTGTGGGCGCTTCTTGGGGGTTCCTGATGAAAAAGCAAGTGGCCCCATGTCTCTAGGACAAAGTTGAAATTTCACCCCATAGACTTGCATTGAAATAAGGCTGAAGCTAGGGTTAGGGTTAGGGTTAGGGTTAGGGTTCCTCAAGTACTAGAAGCCCCAAGTTTGGTGTGGGCGCTTCTTGGGGGCTCCTGATGAAAAAGCAAGTGGCCCCATGTCTCTAGGACAAATTTGAAATTTCACCCCATAGACTTGCTTTAGCGATAAGGCTGAAACTAGGGTTAGGGTTAGGGTTAGCTGAAATTAGGGTTAGGGTTTCGGGGTTCCTCAGGTACTGAAAGTCCCAAATTTGGTGTGGGCACTTCTTGGGGGCTCCTGGTGAAAAAACAAGTGGCCCCATGTCTCTAGGACAAAGTTGAAATTTCACCCCATAGACTTGCATTGAAATAAGGCTGAAGCTAGGGTTAGGGTTAGGGTTAGGGTTCCTCAAGTACTAGAAGCCCCAAATTTGGTGTGGGCGCTTCATGGCGGCTCCTGATGAAAAACCAAGTGGCCCCATGTCTCTAGGACAAAGTTGAAATTTCACCCCATGGACTTGCATTGAAATAAGGCTGAAGCTAGGGTTAGGGTTAGGGTTAGCTGAAATTAGGGTTAGGGTTTGAGGGTTCCTCAAGTACTGGAAGTCCCAAATTTGGTGTGGGCACTTCTTGGGGGCTCCTGATGAAAAACCAAGTGGCCCCATGTTTCTAGGACAAAGTTGAAATTTCACCCCATAGACTTGAATTGAAATAAGGCTGAAGCTAGGGTTAGGGTTAGGGTTAGGGTTAGGGTTCCTCAAGTACTAGAAGCCCCAAATTTGGTGTGGGCGCTTCATGGGGGCTCCTGATGAAAAAACAAGTGGCCCCATGTCTCTAGGACAAAGTTGAAATTTCACCCCATAGACTTGCATTGAAATAAGGCTGAAGCTAGGGTTAGGGTTAGGGTTAGCTGAAATTAGGGTTAGGGTTTGAGGGTTCCTCAAGTACTGGAAGCCCCAAATTTGGTGTGGGCACTTCTTGGGGGCTCCTGATGAAAAAGCAAGTGGCCCCATGTCTCTAGGACAAAGTTGAAATTTCACCCCATAGACTTGCATTGAAATAAGGCTGAAGCTAGGGTTAGGGTTAGGGTTAGGGTTAGGGTTCCTCAAGTACTAGAAGCCCCAAGTTTGGTGTGGGCGCTTCTTGGGGGCTCCTGATGAAAAAGCAAGTGGCCCCATGTCTCTAGGACAAAGTTGAAATTTCACCCCATAGACTTGCTTTAGCGATAAGGCTGAAACTAGGGTTAGGGTTAGGGTTAGCTGAAATTAGGGTTAGGGTTTCGGGGTTCCTCAGGTACTGAAAGTCCCAAATTTGGTGTGGGCACTTCTTGGGGGCTCCTGGTGAAAAAACAAGTGGCCCCATGTCTCTAGGACAAAGTTGAAATTTCACCCCATAGACTTGCATTGAAATAAGGCTGAAGCTAGGGTTAGGGTTAGGGTTAGGGTTCCTCAAGTACTAGAAGCCCCAAATTTGGTGTGGGCGCTTCATGGCGGCTCCTGATGAAAAACCAAGTGGCCCCATGTCTCTAGGACAAAGTTGAAATTTCACCCCATGGACTTGCATTGAAATAAGGCTGAAGCTAGGGTTAGGGTTAGGGTTAGCTGAAATTAGGGTTAGGGTTTGAGGGTTCCTCAAGTACTGGAAGTCCCAAATTTGGTGTGGGCACTTCTTGGGGGCTCCTGATGAAAAACCAAGTGGCCCCATGTTTCTAGGACAAAGTTGAAATTTCACCCCATAGACTTGAATTGAAATAAGGCTGAAGCTAGGGTTAGGGTTAGCTGAAATTAGGGTTAGGGTTTGAGGGTTCCTCAAGTACTGGAAGCCCCAAATTTGGTGTGGGCACTTCTTGGGGGCTCCTGATGAAAAAGCAAGTGGCCCCATGTCTCTAGGACAAAGTTGAAATTTCACCCCATAGACTTGCATTGAAATAAGGCTGAAGCTAGGGTTAGGGTTAGGGTTCCTCAAGTACTAGAAGCCCCAAATTTGGTGTGGGCGCTTCTTGGGGGTTCCTGATGAAAAAGCAAGTGGCCCCATGTCTCTAGGACAAAGTTGAAATTTCACCCCATAGACTTGCATTGAAATAAGGCTGAAGCTAGGGTTAGGGGTTAGGGTTCCTCAAGTACTAGAAGCCCCAAGTTTGGTGTGGGCGCTTCTTGGGGGCTCCTGATGAAAAAGCAAGTGGCCCCATGTCTCTAGGACAAAGTTGAAATTTCACCCCATAGACTTGCTTTAGCGATATGGCTGAAACTAGGGTTAGGGTTAGGGTTAGCTGAAATTAGGGTTAGGGTTTCAGGGTTCCTCAAGTACTTGAAGCCCCAAATTTGGTGTGGGCACTTCTTGGGGGCTCCTGATGAAAAACCAAGTGGCCCCATGTCTCTAGGACAAAGTTGAAATTTCACCCCATAGACTTGCATTAGCGATAAGGCTGAAACTAGGGTTAGGGTTAGGGTTAGCTGAAATTAGGGTTAGGGTTTCTGGGTTCCTCAAGTACTGGAAGTCCCAAATTTGGTGTGGGCGCTTCTTTGGGGCTCCTGGTGAAAACCAAAGTGGCCCCATGTCTCTAGGACAAAGTTGAAATTTCACCCCATAGACTTGCATTAACGATAAGGCTGAAACTAGGGTTAGGGTTAGGGTTAGCTGAAATTAGGGTTAGGGTTAGGGTTCCTCAAGTACTAGAAGCCCCAAATTTGGTGTGGGCACTTCTTGGGGGCTCCTGATGAAAAACCAAGTGGCCCCATGTCTCTAGGACAAAGTTGAAATTTCACCCCATAGACTTGCATTGAATTAGGGTTAACGATAAGGCTGAAACTAGGGTTAGGGTTATGGTTAGCTGAAATTAGGGTTAGGGTTTCGGGGTTCCTCAAGTACTAGAAGCCCCAAATTTGGCGTGGGTCCTTCTTGGGGCCTCCTCATGAAAAAGCAAGTGGCCCCATGTCTCTAGGACAAAGTTGACCTTTGACCCTATAGACTTGCATGGCACTCGGGTTTAGGCTTAAGGCTGGAATTAGGGTTAGGGTTTTGGGTTTCTCCATAGTGATCAGGCTAATAAACCCTGATCACTATGGAGGTGAAAAAGAAAATGTATTTCTCCTTCCCAACCCCAACCCTAACCCCAAACCTAAGCCCAACCATAACTCTAACCCCAAAGAGAGCTGAATTTTGACATTTTCTCTTCATTTTATAAAAAAAAATGTAGGCGATGGGGCTCATTCCCTAATAATAATAATGTACAGGAAAGATGTAACAACATTTTTCATTTTAGTATCAAAATATAAAGTTTGTCTATAGAAAGACAAAGTCACACGTTTGTTATCATGTATCTTTGTCACCCAGGGCGGAGTATCATTAATCTCTTTAGTCAACAATTATTCAAAAAAATATTATTCTCAATTATCATCATTTTGTGCATATTTTCCACATATTAACTTGAATGTTTGAAAGGGGTACTTGGCGTCAATCACACAAATACATGTACACTTTCTAAGAAACCAACCATATAATCATTAAAAAAAAAAAAAAATCAGTTGAAGATATTTTACACACCTGCATCCAGAAAAAAAGCCTTTTGGAGCCAGCTTTAAACTTCAAAACAAACACTCGTCCCGTGGTGCACTGGTTCACCCGTTTGAACTCGCAGTCATCAGGGAAGATGATCAAATCCTGGAAAAATTACACATCATAAAGGCTCAATGTCTGACGTCTAAGGGACAACAAACCCACATGCCAACTGTGTTGTTGACCCACATCATCCACATTCCCGGTGGTGCGGTCCTTCCAGCAGAAGTGGATGAGGGAGTCGTCCGTCTGCTGGATGTACACCTGACCTTTGCGTTTGTCAGGGGTCACCGTGCTGCCTTTCATGGTCATCTTGCCGGCCCGAAACTCCACCAGGTACTTGCTGGAGGAGCCACGGGAGCCAGACACCATGCTGGGGAACAGAGCTCCAGAGGCCATGATGGAGAAGACGAGTGGACCAGTGGACACAAAGCTGAGGAAAGGAAGGAGTAATTTCAATGGTTTTGTCTGACGGAGGAAAAAATACACCAAGGTCTGCTGAAGACGTGATGATTTTTAGCTTTTTGATGGCAGCTCTCATGCATTATTTAAACATGCAACTTGTTTGTATGACATGAAACCTCAATAGAGTTGACAACCGTCCCTGAAAATACAAAATTGGATTTTGAGGGACGGGGAATTGGATTTTGAATTTCTGAGTTGTCTTGAATATAAATTTATTTTCGATGCAAACTCACGTTTCCATAGAGTTTGCATTCAGAACCGTAATCTACGTAGCTGCACGCAATACCATTAACAACAACTGCATACTGGCTGCGTAGCTTGTGTAAAGTAGACTATGAATCATGATCACTTGTTCTTTTTCAGATTTATTTATTCAATTCCTTTGTAAAAGCCATCCATCCTGCACTTTGATTGTTGTGTAAAAATATGTTCAATTGAAAGATTTCAATACAATTTAAACATTCAATTTTATTTTTAATGCTTATTGGGAACAAAACAGTTCAAACTATCCATCCATTTATTTTCTATACTATTCCTGAGCTCAGGGTCACAGGGGTCAGCTGGAGCCTATCCCAGCTGTCATAGGGCGAAGGCAGGGTGGCATCCTGGACAGGTCGCCAGTTCATCACAGGGCCACATAGACAAAAACGAACAACAATTTGCTCTCACGTACACACCTACGGACAATTTAGAGTTTCCAATTCACATCACATGTAGGTTTTTGGACAGCGGAAAGCTGAAGAACCCGGAGAGAACCCACACAGACCCAGGGAGAACATGCAAACTCCACACAGAAAAAGGCCTGGAATCGAGCCCACAACCTTCTTGGTGTGAGGCGAACAATAAACCTTTTTGAAAGCCTATTTTAAGTTATACTGGCGAGCCACTGGCATGTGATGGTCATGGCCCCGAGCACTGCGAGAGACGTCTGAATGAAATTTGGCAACACTAAACCTCCATATGTTTTTAATGATGATATGATATGATAGAATTCTTCCAGGGTGATATAAAATCACATGAGTGTATAATGTGAGCGAGAAGCAGACACTAGAAACACGGCAGGATGACAGTCATGTATGTCAGTGGCTCCATAACAACACGGCCGCTGGGCTACGCGGCCACAGATGACTGTGCATCCTTTAGCTAGCAGCGGCGCTGCGCCAGCGAGTGCCGAACGAGGAGGCCGCCGGTCCAAATTTAAAACCATGCTTTAAACACGTAACAAGGCTTCTGTTTTACACTTGTTTTAAAAATCAAAAACCACTAAATAAAAAAGATGTTTATACTTACATTTGCTCAATGAAACGTCGTTAGGTCTGACCGATATCGAGGTAGCGGAGACTGGCTGTGATTGGCTGAACGTCACCGTTAGTTGTCTGTGATTGGTGGGAGTGTTCGTCCGTCAAAGGGGCTTTAAATTCCATGCGCATGTGCGGTCGTGAGGTGTCGACACGCTGCTAAATAAAACCCATTGCTTTCTATGAAGACAGACCAACGTTAAATCACCGTCAATAGTTTGAACTGAAAATAAATCTAAAGCTTGAAGCCAAAAATTTCAGATACATATTTTAAATAGCTATTTATAAATGCAAAGGGATTTAAAAAGTAAAAGGTATGCAACAGATTAATTACCTTCATGTTAAACTGCAGAGGGGATCTGTTAATTCCCACATTCAGAGACAATAAACTTGACATCAAATTACACGCATGTCTGTTCTCTTAGGTTTTACTATTACTACCACTTTGAAAACATTTTTTTAGTTTAGCTTATGGATGAATTTATGTTTACAGTAGAGACTATAATTATTATTTAAAGGTCAAGGGATAGGGAAAAAAATCCCACAGACTGCTCGTTTTCAATAATCCATAATTTATTTCTCCAATATGCCACAAATGCATATGACAGTGTGAGAATAAACAGTATAAAGAGGAAAAACACAATGACTAGAGATACACTGTAAACATGTCCAAACAGATGCGCGACAGGAACCGGGGATGGTAATGAGTGTGAGACCAGCGCTCTCTAAGAGTCAGCAGACCTCTCAAAGTGCTTTTCAATCAGACAACAAATAAAGTAAGCAACTGTAGGAAGAGACGATGGATATTTCACAATACAATATGTGCGGCGGACTGTGAGTGCTTAAATGTGCAGTATATTCAAGGTTAGTACTTAGGAGATGAAAATGGAAAACATCTGTAGATGGGAGCAATCACACCTCTGTGTGGTTAGTTGGCATCGTTAGCACACAACATTCATCAACTGCAGCCTCGGCAGTGTCAGAAGCTCTCACTGGCAACTCGCTGAGAAGGAGTGAAGTGTTTCATTTCATTTTTTTCACATTTCAGGAGGCTGGGTGGATCTTTTTGCATAGGTTTACAGTGACTACAGAGTTCTGTCTTGTTTGCTGCAGCTGTTTCTCAAAGAAGCTTTGTACTGGTGGTGCAGTTGACTCGAGTCGTCAAACAGGAACCTCTAAACACATTCAGAGACAAATCTATCCTAAAAAAGTAGGGTAAAGGGAGATTAGTAGGGATTTTGTGTTTAAAACTGCATCATCCTTTACAAGTAGTTTTTTTGTTTTAGCGTCAGTGTGTTACATCATACACTTAAAGAATCAAACTTTAACTCCAAAACTCTGAAACTAACTCACTGACTCAGACCTGAAGGGGAGGATTTGAATTGCAGCCAAAACATTGTTTTTTTTTATTTTATTTCAACCTACCACATCACAGACAGTCCTAAAAAGTCAGACATGATTAAAATCAATGCAATACAAAACAAAGAAACAGGTTATTGTCATCTGTAAGGCTCAGGATGTATTACCAACACGACTTACTTAGTGTTGAAACCAAAGTGCTGTGTATCCCTTTACGTTAACGTTATACGTGACTGCATTTACACTATACATACTTAGTGCAGTAAAGGTTGTTTTATTATGGCTTTCATTTGTGTGCAGAATTATTTTGGTGGCCATGCATGCACCAAATATAATACAAATCTATGTTACAGTGGACAACAAAACAATGTACCAACAATAACCGCTTACTGTGTCAGCAAACTCTATTCTCAGCAGCTTTAGTTTGAGTCTCTGTTAGAGGAAAACGATCACGTGTGACATGTTTCCGGGATGTTTATAGTTAGCTAAAATAGACATCTAGTATTATAACAGCTGAAAAGTAACGGATGTGTTTAAATAACCCCTGATATTTAAATGTATTAGTGTGTGTATACATTTGTACAGATTTTTATTATGGTTGAGTACCTAAACTAAAACTGAATATATCTTCAGGAAGTCTTAACCGTTTGTCCTGCAGCAACATCACACACACACACGCGCACGCACGCATACACGCACACACACGGTTGCCTGGTTTAAAAACTATTGCCAGTCGAGTGTCATCATCTGAATCGTGTTGAGGGCATATAAAGATGAAGATGTTAACATCTACAGTGAGTAAACTCTAAAGTTCTCCTTAATAGAACGCAGGTTCACAGTCATAAATCAGAGAAAGTTGTTTGTTTTGATATCAACTCCTCTGCGATGAATACAGTGACACATAAATCCTAGTTGATGGGGAAAAAATAAGAAGGAGGAGAAGAAGAAGAAGAAGAAGAAGAAGAAGAAGAAGAAGAAGAAGAAGAAGAGAGAATTGCTTCTGTAGTTGCAAGCACCTCCTGCGTCAATAGATGTCAGGACAGTCAGAGAAATTCCTGTCAAAGTATCCGCCTGTGTAGATCCAGTCATCAGTTCCAGTGTGGGGATTTGTTCCCAGCTGGAACCACCTGCGAGGGGAGAGGAAACACACAGGAGCTGAACCATATTTCTACGGAAGCCTGGTGTGGACAACCTAGCTCTCCTGACAAGCGTGTTTCGTATTTAGGGTGAACGCTGACGTCATCAAAAAAAAAAAAAAAACTGGAGAAGAAGATGAGGTATCCAGGTTTGGGTGCACAGGCCACTGTAGCTCGCTGGCAAGCTCAGGCGGGGGAAGAAGAGTGAAAGAGAGATGGTCTTTGTGAGACACTACACGAAGTTAGACATCTTCTAAATAAACGTGATGCTCACCTTGTTGTCCACTCCTCTTCATCCTTGGACCGCTCCCTGCGTGAAGCCCTCTGCTTTTCCTCTAGCCGCTCTTTTTCGTTACTGGCTGCGTCTGTGAGAAGAAGTCGGGTATAAGAAGACTCATGATTCTCGTGACGCAGGCGCAGAAACTGAAACACTATGAGGTTAACATGTGGTCAGCGGTACCTATGTCTCCGTTCTCCATCGCTCTGATGTCTGGCCTCAGCCGGCAGTCCGTCGGCGCCAGCAACCTCTCCATCCCAGGCTCCAGTTCATTTAGTGTCATGGCAAAGCTGGTGAAGTTATACATCTGAAGCAGAGAGCAAAGATTGTCTTTATCATGTTTGTTTTTTTTCAATTAGGAATTTTATAAAAAAACATTCAGAGCCTTTAACCTTTTTCCCAAAACATGCACCTAACAGGGACATTTATACTTCTCACTTACAGGGTACAGTCGTTTCATTTATTACCACTCTGACACGAGTGAAAAATAGATGCATATTTTCTTTCGAGACCACCTCATTTCTAGAGGTAGTCCTGTTGGAATATGTGAGCGACATAGTGCACATTCCTGCAGCGATGTGTAATCAGCAGTGATAAATATGTGCCATGCACGTCCTAAAGAAACAGGAAGAACGAGCATTACCAGCCCTGGGATGTCAGCCTCCCTCTGCTGACAGAGTTTGAATACTTGTGGGTCCAGAGTCATGGCAGAGTGGCAGGTTTGGAAGAGATTTAAACCTTTAGGTTCTCTGATGATACGACCGTTTTAACTACACTGGTTTAACAGCACTGGTACCATGTTTTCAACCCTGTAGTGAGTGACCTTCAGATGTGTGACCGTCTGTGAGCGCATGTTGGCCGTTTAAGCACACCTGCGGTGATTTGTCTGCACGCTGTGTGCGCAGCAAAAACCCTGAGGAACTCTACATCAACTAATAGTAGTTAGTGGTAAGTGTGAAGAAGACACAAACATTGCTGGGCTACTGAAAGGCCCATGACTCAACATTTTGCTGGTATTTATTGTTACAAAAGAACTTGGCACTGGGCTCAGAGATTGCTGTTACCTGCTGGCTTTCTTTTTATTGACAATTAGCTCGTTATGTAAGAAACAAAAACAACATGAGCTACTGTTTGGTGGAAATGAACTGTTGAGATTTAAAACTTCCTCACGGTCTCTTTCCATTCTATATTGATATCGTCCCGTTTTCATAGCGGGCTCCTGCCCAACATTAATCAAAGAACTCCATAGACCGCCACAAAACAGCATGGTCATCCATGAGCATCTAGCAGGCAGTGCTGTCACTAACCTGGCAGAGGTATTAGTGGGGTGTCAGTGATCCTTGTGACAACACAAGCGGCTGACTTGCAGAACTGCAGGATTTAGCACACGCTTACCACAAAGTAGAGCAAGCAGAGGAAGTGAAGGACTGGCCGATAATATGATGCATAAAGGAGCATTTTCAACATCAGGTCAAGGGTTGTGTGCATTGTTCACATACCTCATGGATAAAATCAACATTCATATATGTCACCTGTCATTCCCTCTAATCTTCCCTCTAAGGCAGCGTTTCTCAACAGGTGGGTCGCAGAGCTGTTTTGATTGGTTCACGGTTTCAAAGGTTGCTTAAAATATATATATTTAGAGAGAAAATGTTGGGCATTTATTTTGCAGGACAAAAGGTGTGCTAGCGTTTTTATTTTTTGTGGAATAAATTTGAGCGCTGTGGAATAAATCTGGGTCGCGACTTCATTATTAGGACAAAATGTGGCTTCCTGAGTGATTGAGAACCACTGGCTCCAAGGAGCTCAGAAAATAACTTATGGGAGTTGTAGGAAGTGCAATGGTGTCTGGTTATTGCAGCCTGGTATGGTTTGGGTGTCACTGTGTCATGTTCACCTTTGCTGACTGAGCAGGTCGCGGCGCTATCCTCCACAGTAAGGCACTTCCTGGTATCACAGTCACAGTTTCTTGAACTTCCGGCATCTCGTCTGCTTCCTCACTTTCACAGCTTAGTTCCTAAAAACACACACACACATACACACACATACACACACTGAAGATCATCGGGCTGGGCTTGACCGAAGTGACGCAAACGGTACGTACACTTCATGTGCAAACAGGTGATTCACAGAACTACAGTCGCCACAAGTTCAACACGTCTCTCAAGCAACGATGCATGTCACTGCAAGGCATTATGGTTAAGTGCTGGCAATGAACTAACCATACACTACACTTGGACCATAACTTGTACTAGACAACAGCAGCAGCACACGATAGATGCCAAATACACTTTTACCTTACCTTCTACTAATGCCACTGTATGTTATCGTGAAAGGAGAAGATGCCGTTTGAGAAACAAATCCACAGATTACTTTACGTTATTAGTCAGAAACAAACAAACAAAAAAAAACCAACACATGAAAAAAGACACAACGCAGGAGAAACCTCTGAGCAGCCTGTCAGTCTGTGGAAGATCAGCGAGCTCATGTGTTTTTAGTCAAATCTGAGTCTCACCGGTTTGAGCTTTTTAGACTCTCCTGCAGTCTTCTTGTCTGATTTCCTGTGCGTGTCGTAGACTTTGGGCTCCACGCTGTACATGCACTCCGTCCACTTTCCATAGAGCACTCGCCGCTTCTTCTTACTAAATCGGCGGGCGAAGACAACAGATTCAGTTGAGATTTTTTTTTTTTTTTTTTTTAAGGTGGCGTAACAAAGAGCATTGCTACAGATGGGCTCCTACCTCTTGTCCTGGATGTGACCTTCCACCTTGTGCAGCTCTTTTCCAAACATGCCACAAGGTTTGAAGTTCAACACACACTTATCGCCAGTGCTGATGAAGAACAGGTCAAAACAAATACCAAAATTCAATGTTGCAAACCCTTTGAAATCCATACAAATAAGTTCAAAAGAAAATAACACCGGTTGCATTATGTTTACCTGTGGTTGATTATCTCTACGGTTCCATATTGTTCGATCCAGAGTTTCCCCAAGATGATATTGTGCACACAACACATTGGGTTTGTCCACGTGTATGTTTCTTTATGTCTGCAAGAGTTTTACAGAATATTCAGGGGGGTTAGTTTGAAGGAAAAAAAATGAAAACACGACAAATGCACGCGAAGCACCACAGGTCAAGAGGAGTGAGTGTGCAGATGTTGACAGTCTCACTCACTTTAGTAGCTCCAGTGTCATCGTCCCTTTGGGCTCAGCCTCCACACTTTTGCCCCAGAACTTGAGTTTTGGGTAGATGGAGCCGTGGAACTCGAACTCTTGCTTCAGAGACTGTGCATGGAAGGCACTGACAGGTGGGTGGTGACTCACCTGCTCAGAAATCAATCTGTATCCTTCCTCCTCTCTTGGAAGAAGCAATACATAAAGCAAATGAACACACAAAAGAAATCAATCGACATTGTGTCTAATCGTGTCCATAAAATCGAGACCAAGCTTCTCGACTCTGGTCCGTTATCCCATACCTCATCATCTCGTATGTTTCTCCCAGCAAAGGGTTAAATGGCTTTCCAGTCCTTTCCCATTGAGATGCAACAGCCGAAACGGCAAATGCAGCAACAAACTATCAACAGACAGTGAAGTGATTAAGATCACGATAAGATGCTTAAGTTGTTTTACTCACAAACATAACTTTAAACAAAACACTAAAAAAAACATGGCACCAGCCCCTTTATTACCTACCTGCATGCGGTCTATCGAGTCAGACAAACTGCAGGCTTTGTAGATGAGGTGAGTGTGTTCCATGTACTCGGACATTCTCTGCAGAAAGCTCAGCGGTTCGTTGAACACAACTGGCATTGCTATTTTGGACAGCTCCTGTGAGTGCACACGAAAACGTCACACAAACGAGCAGGCAAATGAGCAGATAAAACTGCAATGGTGAACTTTAGCGTGGACTTCAAGAGTGACACTGATAACCTCACTGACACGGCTCTTGCAACACATCTTTAACCAAAACCCATTTTGCCCAGATTAATTCTGATCTCACGTTCCTATTTTTTTTTTTCTGATGCACGACATTCCCCAAGCCAATTATAGACGAGCAGATAAAAGATCAAAGATTTCACATGTGACCCTTAAGTAGCGTAGCTCATGTTACTGCCCAAAATATCACACAGGAGCCAGAATCCGAAGCAGAGCAATTGCAATTTTTCACAGTGCCTATGGGGAGTGAAAAGCATAAGAGTTGGTGCTCTCTGGTCCTGGTTTAAAAAGGAAAGAAAGTTAAACTCACCATGCCGATGCATTTCTTCAGTATGCTCCAAACACTGAAATTGTTTTTGGAGATCATCTCACTGGGCAGATTTTTCCTGCGGGACATTTAGAGAGGTGTGTAGTCAGTAAGAACAAGAACAAAAAAACACAAAATAAATGTAAAAAAAAAAAAAATAAATAAATTCTCAGGGTTCTCTGGCTTCTGTGTCAAAGAAATGAGAGCCTGATGGAGCGGAGTACACCAAAAAAAAATCCAAAAAGCATCAGTCTCATCTGACTCTACTACTATCAGGAAGCACGCTCTCCACACACTCGACAATCTCACACACTGCGGAATGTGACTGAAGGCGTCCCGCGCGTGCAGATGAATGTGGGACGGGGCCTCTCGGTCCTCCCTCAAGACAAACGTGGTCATGTGGTTGCATGTATGAACACACACAGTCATTGGCATGCCATGCATGCATGCATGCATGCATACTGCACCACCCTCATCCCGCCCCCACCTGCACATCCGATTACCTGCGCTCCCACACTCCATTTTCCTGTGTGCTGCCGCCGCCTGTCACCTTCTTGCTGTCAAACACCAGGGCATCTTTGAAACTCACCTCACCGGAGTCATCTGACTCCAGCCCTAGAAGGGAACAAGAGTGGGAGGTGGGGAGGAATTGATGGGTGACAGGTGTACCAGACAGCAGGTTGGTTTAATTGAGGACGTGCCTGGATAGATGGATGGATGGACACGCTTTCTCACCTGTCTCGGCGTCGAAAAACTCTTCTTCGCTGTTCATCCTGAGCGATTAGACACACACGGAGAGACTATGCAGACGTCATGTTTCCACCGTCGGCCTGTCCCCGCGGTGCAGCCTCCCCCCAGACATCTCAGACAGCCAAACACGCACACTGCAAAAAAAAATATATATGTAGTAAAAAAAAAAAAAAAAAAAAAAGCACCGACACGTTAGCACCCGGAGCGATATACGGCAGCGGGAAGGTGGAGAATCGCGCAAATGCACTTGAATGAAACAAATGCCGCTTTAGCCTTTAGCGGCTAGTTAGCCGCTATGCGGCTAACAAGCAGTGTCCAGCGCGACTAAAAACTGAGTTACGGCTAAAAAGTGGAGTGGAGACGCTAAGTACAATGTGACATCACTTAAAAAAAAAAAAATGGACGAGTGTGTGGGATGGGAAGTGTTGTTACACTTAACTACACCTGAAAGTCAAAGTCAAGTTGCGGCTCCACAAAGGTAAACATCAAAGAGAGCTGTCCCTCGAACGCAGAGCGGAAGTGGATTGCAAGGACACCTTGAGTGACGGCCTCGTCGGCGAATCAGGTCACAGCGTAATGCTCGGCCAGATGACACGCTCCAACATAGACCGTGATAAATATGTTCCTGACAAAATTCCACATTCACAAATGTAAGTTTAAACGTAGAAAAACGTATTTTATTGCTTCTCACAGTGAGGTTAAGCAGTACATCTACTCAATTAAGTTTTCTCTGAATCAAAAGGCAACAAAAACCGTGAATATTTGTAAACATTTGGCAATTTCTTGTAAATCCCTGTTCCACCTGGCAAGTTATGTGATGTAGTGATTCTTCTGTTTTATGTTGAAGACTCTCAATTTTGCAAACTTTGCACATTATCATAATTTTAGATTGAGGATCTACTTTTCTGTAAACTTTGCAAGTAATAAATAAAGTTTTTTGGGAAGAAAAAGATTGAAATGCACGAAATCAAAAGGGACTTTAGCAAAATGAAATATGAGTTTTGATAATTTGGGTTTTTGTCATAGTCGTAACAGCTCTAATCAAGCGTAACGCAATCATGTATTTTGGCTTAATAAAAAAAGCAATAAAATAATAAAAAACAAAACACCAAAAGTTGTCCACATTATGGTCATATACCATCAACATACACCGTCAACACATATGGTTCCATCGGATGTTAATGGCTTAGTGAATCAATAAGAGATTGTTTCATTGTTTCATTGTTTCATTACCTTTGAATTCTTCAGGGAGGTGTTTAGTGGTTATTTCAAACATCTTAAGCATTTTTAAAAACAAACAGGAAAAGGTCAAAAAGTGTTGGTCAATTCATGCAGCACACCCCACCAAATACTTGTTTATTTCAAAGTGAGTAATGACTCACTTTTTCCACTAAGTGGCAGCTTTGAACCTGTAATCACTTCCCTCAGAAAAACTTTCTCAAAATTTAGATAGTGACTATGAAAATGTGATCAAAAAAGTGTGTTCTTATTTCAATATAGGTAACTGTGGACATTAAAATTTGTTTTGTGAAAGGTGCAGGGAGTAATGTCAAAACGTTGGCGTCACTTAAAATCAAATCTAGTTGTGTAAATATGACCGGAAGTGATCAGGGTTTTACAAAAAAACAAACAAAAAGAAAACGCGCCGAATTAAAATGTATTGATGCCATGTGGCCAAGTTCGAAGCGGATGCGTATCATTCGGGTCGTTCAGGTTGATTCCGCTTTATTTTATGTGACAGAGACTACTTGCATTTTCTAAGTCCTGGGGTCGATGGGAATGCTTTATTTTGAAAACTACTCCCGGAATGAGCTGCTGCTCAGTTCCCCAGTGCGCATTTTGGCCAAGTTTCAGTCTTCAGGATGGAGAAGACCCAGTGGTACTGCCTTTGTCATCTGTGAACATCGGATTGTACTGACTCCAGACTTCTTTTATTCCAATTAAGAATTTTAATTTAATTTAAAAAAAGGGCGAGGCAGAGTTATTACATTTTGTCCATTTGGAGGAGTTGCTGATAAGATTCGGAATGAACGGAGAAAAGAGCGCAAAAGCTGCGCCCAGGGGCCAGAGACAAGCAAAGGCGCATCAGCAGGTTTCCGTCCAGAAAAAGATGAGAGATCCATCGTTTAAAAGTGCGCAAAACGGAACGCACCCCAAAGACTTACAACGTGACACTGTGACGGAGACGAAAGCGGGTACACAGCAGGGGAAACGACAGGGTAAAGTGTCATCCAGCGCCAGCCCCGAGGGTCAGCGGAGCCCCGGCGCGCAGAGGAAACTGTCCGACGCCAGCAACACTTCAGAGGACCTGAGCAAAGACTCCGGCTGCCTGTCCGGGAAACTCTCTTCCGCGGACAGCAGCTCAGAGATGTCCGATTGTCTCTCGGAGTGCAACAAGCGCGACTCGCCGAGCTCCGACAATGAATTAAGCTGGATAGACGCGGGAGCTTACGTGAGCCCGGGCAGCAAGGGGGACGGCGACAGCAAGCTGTGCGCAAAAGCGCCCAAGGAGAAGGGCGCTCAGCAGTCGGCTGCACTGGGCCTCGGTCTATTCCCCTCCTGCGGATCCCTCATGGATCTCATGATGGGAGAGACCACGGACGATCTTGTCAGGGAGATGGAGGATTTAAGATCTGAGAACGAGTACTTGAAAGTAAGTTTAATTCGCCCCTGATTCCAATTAGTTTGATCGAATTTGTCTAATGCGTCTTGCGTGATGTTTGTAATGATTCCTTGATTGAAGCACTCTTCTTGAGTGGTGTGCGCGGTATGTTTTGTGGCTGTAAAAAAAGAAAGAAAGAAGAAGCAGGTTTTCTCCAAATGTTCCTGTCATGTTGCATTTGGATGTGCAGGAGAGAAAGGACAAAAATAAATAAATAAATAAATAAATGACTCTCGGGTACATGAATAAAAACACACCATTACATTTAATTAACATATGTTAAAGGGCAAGGTAAGTATTTAAAGTATGTACAATCTACTTTGTTAGTATTTGATGTAGTCTGCAGTGACTCTTGTTGGTTAACAAACACACAAGAACTGATGAAATTTCTTTTTCCCTTTTTTGACGGCCTCACTTTTGGAAACTTGTGACATCACAAAGGGCAGTGATAACTCTAAGAGTTAGTGCTGGCACATTTAACCAGGTGTTCATCCTGAGTCTGACCTCTGAGACCACCTTGTGGCCACTTCGTTTTTATCTCCTCCAAATCATGTCAAAATCAAAAGTTTTTTGTGTGATGGTGCAAACCGGAGGCCAGTGTATTAGTTTCTGGAGATTACTAGGGAGGTTGTTTGTGTCACCTGAAACAATGTTCATCAGAAAGAGTGTGTGAACAAACCATGTCCCACCTCCATCCCCTGCTGATTCCTGTGTGGTCTGTTGCAGGATGAGGTGGAGGAGCTTCGCTGCGAGATGCTGGAGATGCGAGACATGTTCCAGGAGGAGGAGGTGTACCAGCTGCAGGAGCTGCGGCTGCAGCTGGAGCAGGCCAACAAAAGCTGCCGCATCCTGCAGTACCGCCTTCGCAAGGCCGAGCGCCGGAGCATTCGGGTGGCTCAGACGGGGCAGGTGGACGGGGAGCTGGTCAGGAGTTTGGAGCACGACATTAAGGTGCGCAGCGTGCGTGTCGTGTCCCGTTACTGGAAGCATTGCTCAGCGTCAGTGATCAATTCAACTCTCCAGCTCCTAAATTGGCCTTTGGCTGAATCACCCACAAACATCAAAGATTTTTCTGTTAGTGCCACACACTCCGCCCCCCCCCCCCCCCTCGTCTCAGCTCACCAACAAGTGCTCGTGTTGTTCATTACCGCAGGGAGGACTGTAATCAGTTATGGGGAACTGAGTCATGCTTTGCTATGAAAACTCCCTTCTGTTAGTGAGCTACAAAAAAATCATTAGTTGGAAACCCCTTCATCATGCATCCTGTTTATATATTTTTTTCATACCAAGCAGTAATTATGTGGTGGGCTGTTCACCATGAGCGGGAAACATAAAAGCACAGTAAACTTTATCGGAATAAGGTCAATGGTTCTGCTGCTTAACAAGCTTTGGGATGGCAGCCAGATTCTGTTTCATTGACATTGGGTGTGTGTAGGGGTGTTAGATTTCCAACAGCTTTGCTCTCACACCCACTCAGGGTGAATTCTATCACATGTATTTCCTGCTAACTTTTCTTTATTTTACACGCAAACAACTGCTGTGAAGAGCCAAACCGACACAATAGCAAAACCTCCTATAAAATCTTCAACTTGTATAGCTGAGTGTTTTTGGCCAGAAGTTGCTGTTGATAGAAAGGGATTCAAAGTTACCACATGTAGTTGCGAAATAACCACCAAGAGATTCAAAAGCGAGAAAAAAAGACTGAAAACTCCCAAAAATTTGCACAAATTGCCACTAAGAGACAAAAGGAACAGCAAATTATCTAAGGTGTATTAGTAATTTCTAAATTCTACAAAGAAACACAGAATAATTCAGGAGTGGAGGAACAAAAACAGCCACCTGGGAAAAAGGACAAAAACCAACCCAAACCCAAGTAGGGTTAAGTGTCTATTGTAATCTGTTTTCACCATGCAGACCTGAGATAGTGCACCTGATAACTGTGTCAGCTGCATTAACCAAGGATTCCCACAGGTTGCAAAGAGTGTGTCCCTGCGGCTGTACAATGAGCTGGAGGTGGCGCAGAAGACCAAGTCCCAACTGGAGTGGGAAAATGAGGCGCTGCGGGAGAAAACACAGGAGCTGGAGGTGGCCAAGCAGGTCTTACAGGCTGAGGTGGAAAAAACCAGAGAGGTGAGCTCCGAGACGTGAAACACCAAACTCATCATTAGTCTCAAATGGGTTTGGATAGTGTTGTAGTCAAGACGGCTCAAACCCAGACCGAGACATTATCAAAACCAGAGAGTATTGAATTCGAGACAAGACCAAGACATTTTGGGTTCGAGACCAAGACCAGACCAAGACTTTATAAATTAAACAAAAATAACAACAAAACAGAAATGAAATGACAAGAATCTTTTTTAAATTCAAGTTTGCTTCTAAATCGAACAGCAACATTTCTAGCAATGTATCTTTTAATAATTTTCTTTAACATTTTGCTGCTTTGTCAACTATTTTGAACCAATTTTCAGAAAAACAACTTTTCATTCATAAAATGAAAAAATTAATTAATTAGGAATAAGGGGCTGTGTCACTGTGGGTGCCACAAGCAGAGCGTAAAATGGCAGCAGCTGGATTCTTCTCCGTTATTATCGTGTCATTGTAGTGCTGACTGACTCCTGACCAAAAATCCTGAATCCGTCAAGTCCGAGACCGAGAGGAGACCGAGTAAAAATGCCTCAGAGTCGACGAGACTGAGACCCTTGAAAAGTCGTCTCGAGACCGAGACCAATCTTGAGTACTGCAACA
Organism: Nelusetta ayraudi; assembly: GCF_046127955.1. Taxonomy (NCBI): domain Eukaryota; kingdom Metazoa; phylum Chordata; class Actinopteri; order Tetraodontiformes; family Monacanthidae; genus Nelusetta; species Nelusetta ayraudi. The sequence continues at coordinate 5,677,991 of NW_027466120.1, forward strand.
ATAGGTTCGGACCACTGCAACTAAACCTGGTGTTCCACTTGCACAGAAGAACACAGACAAAGCGCAAGGTTTGTGCGTGCCAACATTCATTCGTCACATCAAGGCTATCTCAGACCTAAGCTGAAGCCCAAAGAGGGGTATATGGATGGGAAAAAAACAGTAGTGACTGTGACGCGTACTCTGAGTGAATTTGTCCCAGCTAGTGAGAGAGAAACATCAGCTGCCTCCATCCCTCTACTCAGGAATCCTCCTCCCCATTTCTGCTCCCACACAGCTGCACCCATCCCCGCCAGTTGTCCCCCTCATCCCGCTGCCACCCTGACGTCAGGTGACACATGACCCTGGTGCAGATCAATGATATGTGCTGGAGGAGCGGCAGCTGCCCGGTGCCTGGGCAGGGCCGAGCAGGCTGGTATGCTGAATCCAGACTTTCAGTCACAGCTGATATCCTCAGAGAGGCTGTGGGAGATTACAAAAATAGTCTCCCTTCGCTTTCTCCCTTTCTGCCTCTATTAAGCCGGGCTAAATCTGGATCAGTGTGTTATTATGGCATTCAGAAAGGCGGGCGCCCGTCTTCCGACACACTGACCTACAGCCCCGCGCGTGCTTTTGTTCACGGGTGGCAACCACACCCTGATAGTAATCACATTTCCTGTCCACCTTTTATTCTCACCATCTCTGCTGGCTCGATTAGCCCCGGCAATAGCGACTGTGCACCTCGGGGACACGTGTTCGGTTTTAATCCAGGATTCGGTACTTTGGCATGAGCTCAGTCTGGGCCACTCATCGCAGGCAGCTGCTAGTCCCTTTGATCCCAGCGGGGAAATCCACTTAGATTACCTAATCTAGGAGCACAAATCAGCGTACATGGATGCAAGGGAGGATGAACGTTTCAGAAAGTCATACTGTGACTGGACTTTGTGTGACCCTCTTTTGGACTCTTTCTTGGGGGGACACAGCAGTCTTCTTGCTGAGCTGATGAAATCTGAAATCACTCATCAAGCTCGCCTCCCTCTGATGAAGTCTTAGTTTTAAATGAACTCCATGAGCAATTAGTGACAGGAGGTATGAGAGAGAGAGAGAGAGAGAGAGAGAGAGAGAGGCATGTGCTCAATGCTGCTCTGAGAAAAAACAAACAAAACAGAAGTAAGATGCTGCTCCTAGTTGTAAACAACGGCTACTTCTGAAGAGGTAAGCCTGGAAGCCATTCTTACAGAACCGCATGGTATTTTAAAATTAAACCCCAAAACCACTGATGGCTTCATGGTGAGCAACATTTGTTTGCTGATTTGATTCGAGTTTGGTTAAACACCGCAGGGTATAGTGGCTATAGAGGCTAACAGACCTGACTCGTTGACAAAAAAGTGTGTGAGCAAAGTAAAGACAAGAAATAAAGTGCATTATTTTATTTTGAAAAGAAATTGATGTGAGAAACTTTTTTCAGATCATGAAAAAATATAATACTTTGAAGTCACAGTGTATGGGCTCCGCTGTGACCTCAATTTGCAGATTGCAAGCCAGTCTCTTTAGTTGAGGAGATGACTATTATTAACTGTGTGACACCCAGTGTCTAGGACCATGACCTGAGACAATGGCGCCAGACAGAAGCCTGCATTCCTCTCATTCATAGGCTAAAAAAAAACAAACAAAAACAAAATAAACTCAGAGCACAGAAGGACTTTGATGTGAAATAAAGCTTACAGCAAATCTAATAATGTGGATCTCAGGCATCCATAAAGGCGGCAGAAGTGAACAAAAAACATTTACATACCATATATGCCTTGAAGTATACTATATTTGAATCCAGTCTTCATAATTGGCCACATAATGATAGGCTTAACCATATACTAATGAACGCTCTGTGAATTCAGAAAATCCCAGCATCAGCTAGATCTGTTACGCTCCCAAAATTGTTGCTTTCATTAAATGATTGCACATGAGTGCAGGAGTAAGTGGGTGTAAAAGATGTTTGTTTCACTAAAGTGAATGCTGAACCACAGACGAGGATCCTACTGATTTGCAAACCTGAGACAAATATCACCTGCCAAGCCTTGGAAAGGAATCCACAAGGAAAGAGGAATGTTCTTTTCCCCAAGAATAGCTGGTGAAGAAGTGTCTAGTCTGAAGGATGATACGTTTGAACCTGAGAGAGCTAGAGAAAACCAGCCACACCTGAATGAAATTAAAAACATTTGTCAATGGTTGAGTGGCCCTGCGATGAACTGGCAACTTGTCCAGGGTGTCACCCTGCCTTTACCTCATGACAGCTGGGATAGACTCCAGCAGAGCCCTGCAAATCTGAGTGCAGGAGGAAGTAGATATAGAAAATGGATCAATGTCAATGGTTGATGCTCCATTTAGTAGCTAAGGGCTTCAGAAAATACATATTGAAAGCTGTTTCCTGACAAGTTTATTGCAAAAACATCTCAATCACTGTGTATTAACCTCATGCCTTGTTCTTCTTCCTCAGAGCACCATGAAGAGGAAAAGCAGCCGGTCATCATCCAGTAGGGCCGAGAAAAGACTCTCTCAACAAATTGAGGTTTGACTTGTTTGCAATTTTCATATTTAAAGTCAAAAGTTTCTGCACCATTGGACAATTAGAAGTTGTGGCCTACATCACCTGGCTCTCATCTCTGCTCCAGGATGACAGTGCAGATCTCCGGTGCCAACTCCACTTTGCCAAAGAAGAACTCGCTCTCATGTGCAAGAAGCTCACCAAGTTGGTGCTGGAGAGCGAGGCCACCCGCGAGGAGCTGGCCAAATACCGCTCCACCTACGGCGACCTGGACCCTAACCAGTCGCCCGAAGGCCAACAGAGTTACACCCACACGAGGGAGGCGGAGGTCAAAGTGCACCTCAAGCTGGTGGAGGAGGAGGCGACGCTCCTGAGCCGGCGGATCGTGGAGCTGGAGGTGGAGAACCGTGGCCTGCGGGCGGAAATGGGCGACCTGAGAGAGAAGGTGGGAAGATGGGTAGGGGAAGCGGAGGACGAGGGAGCCAATCAACAGGCGTCGGAGGAAATTTTGTCGCCCCCGACGTCGTCGACGGACACGGAGGGAGGTGCGAAAAGAGGACGGACGGTGAATGCGCAGGTGCACGAAAGGCACAGGGGTAAAGATGACGTTGAGACATCCTTGCTCTGTGACCAGACTGAGGTGGCGAGTAATACATGTCACATGACTCGAGAGGGCCCAGTAGGGGGCGAGCGCGCCTCCTCTGCCAGTCCGGAGGCTGGTGATCACGGCAAAAATCCAGTCCAGGGCCTGAAAATGTTGGCAGTTAAAGACTACGAATCTCTGCTGGCTCTGAGAGATCATTCCTGCATTTTGAGTTCCGCTATGCAGCTCCTGATGGCGCCACCGAAAAACGGCCACTCCTCGTCTCCCTCGGAGGTGGAGCTGAAAGGCAGGGCGCAGAAAATGTACTCGCCAGGACCTTTGAACGAGGCCTTGGAGCTTCTGCAGGCCATGTTGCTGGCTTTCATCGAAAGACTGGAGACGTTTCTGGGAGGGGAAGACGTAGATCACAAGGGCGGCCGTGTTAAGGATCCTCACAGTCCCTTCCGTTCGGCCCGAGACTGCGCTGCTCACGACCTGGATGCTGTTAAGGAGCAGGACTGTGCGGAAGACCTACGTACCTCAGAAGTGAAGGAGAGACAACACCCAATGCAGCGACCTACCTCCTCACAACTAGACCACGTTCACAGCAGCTGGGATCCAAAAATGGGACTCTTGCTGCAGATACTGAGGGTACTGCATCAGTGGTGTCAAGTCAAAGGGCCGGAGAAAAGACAGGTCAATGTTCAATTTTTATATATTTTTTGAGTTCTGTACCGAAATCGAAACTTCTGAACTCCTGAAACTTGTGAGTGTTAATGTGACTTCTGGCTGGGACGACATTGGATTTTTGAAAACAGGTTTGAAATTGATTGACACTACACAAACAATATGGAGGCATGTTTTTCCTTCTCGTTTAGTTTCTGTGTGGCTACGGAGGAATAGATTGGGTGGATTCCTTTCCTCTGTGAAACTCCAGAATAGTCATGTGGATTAGAAAAGTCTCTTTCCAGTTGCAAATCGGTGAAATTTATATTTTGAGTGAAGTTTGCCATTACAATGTTTGTATCCAGAGATTAAATTGCATTAAACATGTGTGTTGTATTTATCCAGGGTAAAGACAACACCATGTCTGCACTACAAAGGCTGTTGCAGGACCTTGGTGCAGAGCTCCAGGGTGAAGGAGTAGAATTTGGAAGCGTGCCCAAAGCTTCGCAGGCCAAGGCAGCTGAGGTGAGGACGGTGTTTAACCCCTGGATGAGGCCGCGATACAGCGGGAAGTCCTGCTGATCATCTGTCACCGTGGCTGCATGTCCTACTGATAGTCGAGTGGGGCATCGTGAAAAGACCCACTGCAGAGTATTTAGGCTAATCCTTGTTGAGGCTGCGGCCAAACAGGACAGGCCTGCTCAAATCTGCTGCGGGAAGCGACGGACTGATTCTGTGCATTTTACAGACACGTTCATAGGTGCACAAAATGTAACATATAGCTGTTAAATCACACTTTGATTTTTCGTTTCCCAACACGATGATGCAAATACTACAAATACATTTTCCCAAATGTCAACCACTGGGTTTATCAACCACTGGTTCAGTTTATCTAGTATTTCTTTTCACTATTATTGGGTTTCTTAAATTATTTTTAGACCAGAGTCAGAAATCTAAAAACCTGTTATCCTGCTTTCATGACACCATTTGAAACCAGCGACTTGGTAACTGATCTACGTGTTGCCGTTACAAGCAAATGTAAAACAAATATTTTCTCCTCTTTGTTCAGTGTGCCGTCAGCAGCACTGCCGAGCCACCACATCCCAAAACCGGCAGGTCAGTCTCCTCTCTCTGTTCACACTTCATCCAGTTTGTTCCCGAGGTTGCTGGCATTCAACCCATGCACCTCTCACTGTGCTTGTAGAATGGACGCATCAATCGGAAGACGACAACGGCAGCACTTTTCTCCGGGCGACCACTTGAGGAAGAACTGGTGCTACGTGAACCAGGAGGTGGCCCAGCTGGACCGAGAGGACCCCGTTAAGACGTGGGACCATCTAATCATGCCGCTTAGCTTTCCCGACCTAGACTTTGAGCGGATGTCCTTGGCGAGGAGCCACACGGCCCCGGAGAGGTCAGCCGTCCGCATCTACTACAGCCCCCCGTCGGCTCGCCGAGTCCAGCTGGCTGAGTTGAAGCAGAGCCCTGTGGCTCTTGACGCCGAGTCCCTGGACACCACCCCTCCCTGGTTCACACCGCCCACCTCCTTCTCCACGCTCTGCATGGGCTCGTCCGCCAACCTGAGTGATGACATGAAGGAGATGACGGCCAGCTGGAGGCCGCCGGTGCCCGGCGGCTCCCCGGGTATGAGGCTCCGAGGGCAGCAGGAGCGCTGGGTGGACGTGGCCTGCTCGGGTACGCAGACCCTGACCAGGCCGCAGATGGTGAGCGTGGGACTGCAGACGGATGGCGGCTCAGTCTCCCTGAGGGGGAGTCCGTCCCGACCCCTGAGCGCTTCTCTGGTCTCCTCACGCTCCCACCACATCTCCACCTCACTAGACGCCGTGCCCAGCAGAGTCGAAAGATCCAGAGGCTCCACCTCCTCGCCAAAACCGTACAGGCGACACTCTGCTTCCGGGACATCGTCTCCGCCCTCCTCCGGCAGTCTGAGCTCCTCCTCGTCCAGAGATCGGGCAACGTGGAACGTCTCTTCTCAGAGCCCTGGCAGCGGCATCCCGTGCTTGCGGCAAACCAGCCCGAGGAAGATGGCAGGCCAGAGCAGCAGCAGCAGCAGCATCAGCAGCAGCAGCAAGCCTCCTAGCAAGTCGGCTGGAGCAAACCGCTACGGCATGGTGACGGAGTTCCTGCGCAGGGTGAGCGGCAGGGCGGAGAAAACCACGCCAGGGTCGGGCCCCAAGACCAAGAGCATCTCAGGTCTCAGGAACCTGGAGCGCGTCCCGGCGAGGACCCCCGCAGCTTCACTGCACCGCAACGACAGCGTGACGAGGGTCGTCAACCAGAGGTTCATGAAGCAGAGAGAGGAGGCCGGTCGGCCGGCCCAGAAGGAAGAGAGGGAGAGCAGTCAGAGCGGCGGCGTCCGACACAGCTCCAGCGCTTCCACAGCAGAGGTGAGTGGGACAAGTGACGCGTCTGACCACAATCTGGTGCACGCTGGGATTTTTGCGGGGCTCCTGCCGCAAATTATTGTTGTATTGCGCAAGAACTTGAGAAACCAAAGACCTTGATGTTCCACAGCGCTTGACACAGAGATGCTCTTTTTTAGTTTAGTTTCTTTTTCTTTTTCAAAGTCATATCAGAATAAAATGCCAGACTTTCAGGGTGCAAAAGCAGGCAGTGGTTAGAAGCAGTTGTTAGGCCACGACCAGACAGGAGTAATGCAAAGGTGAAAGCTACAAGCTGAACAAAATCCCCAAAACAACAAGACAACATTTGAAACTTGCAGTCTTACGGGGTAAAACAAGAAAAAACAAAACAGCATAGACCCTCCAGGATTAAAATCTTATCAAGAAATTGTTAAACTGACAAGGGTGAGTCAGAGTGAACAGGAAGTTCAAATGGGGATGAGATACACTGGGACGTCAACAATGTATTTCAACAGGAAACAAAGCCACAGCCCCCCAAAACATGACCTGGTTCAGTTTCAGGGAGGGTCCCGCTGTTGTGCTCTGGACTCTCTGTCCTATTACTGACATTTAAAAAAAATATATACCATGAAAAACACAAAGGTATTTGGTTTGTTTCACACAATCATGAAAAAAAGCTATCCAGCTTCACCACTGATAGCATATGTCTCTCGCAACAGTGAGGCAAAAACACTTCCAGTGAGTGTCAGAAGCTCTCAAGATGTGACATTGGGGGATATAGATTTTATTTTTTACACTTTTTGGTCTAACTGCATGATGCGCTGCCACAAATCAGAATTTGCAAATATGCTTTTTCTTGCACTCTCTCTCTCCAACAGGAAGGAAACTACGACTGCAGCTCCACCAGCTCCTTGACCTTCTGCTTTGCACGCTCATCACGCTGCACCCAGAGACTGGGATCGCAACAAGGCAAACTCCTCAGACACAGATACTCTTCTCCAGCCGGGGCAGCAGCAGACCCGCAGAGCTGTGGGTGATGGGACTGGACAGCGGGAGAAGTTGTCCCAGCCACAGAGAGGAAATAAAACCATTTAGTTCAAATGTGAACAACTGCTAGATTGCTATTCAGGGTTGTGTCCAAAAAATGGGAGTTGCTTTATAGCCCAGCGGTGGTGCAATTTAACGTGTTCTTGTACAGGCAGTGCTTCATTTAATCACTAAATCTTCAATGCTGTCTTTGCGTCCTAAATGTCAAATGATAATTTAAAACGCTTTCATGAGAAACCATTCAGCTTTGTACCGTCTTTTAACATTGTTTTATAGAGAATAACACCCTGTTTTATTAAAGATAAACTTGTGAAATCAAAAGCGGATGGTGTGTGACATTGTGATCGTATGAATTGTTTCTAGGGTGTGAAACCGCCCGACGAGGCAGAAACCTGTGTGCTCCTCGAAAGCGGGGCTGCTGGTTGTTGCGTCACACTCTTAAAAAAGAAAATAGCTGCTGCTAAGTCGCTCATGAGATTAAGGTTTTCTCTCCTGTTAAAACCATGATCCTCCTCCTCCTCCCGTCCCCAGTCATCGTGTGACAGGCCAGACTTTCACTGCTCCTTTCAGCTTACAAACAAACACACCGCTACGTTGCATTGCATTGCCTCTGAAGATGAGAGCCAGTTATTGGAAAGGTTAATGGGAACAGACAAGGCGAACCACTTTGACTCCTGTCGCTGGCAGCTGTCTGGCTGTGGTCAAGGCCAGAGCGGCGGGACAGGAGGAATCGCACAATGACACGGTGTCACATTTCCATTCAACACCGATGTTGGTCCCCTGTTACGGATAACACACACACACAGCAATATGGGTTACATCCCATGGGAAGGACATCAATTCACTAAAGCCCAATTTTAAAAGAGTAAATAGGTGGTGAAGTGAAGAGCGGTAAAGAACAAATGTAGTGAAGGAAAAAAAAAATCTATTACATGGGCTGATCCCGATGTTCACAAATAATAAATATGTAATTAGGTGATTAATGCTGTAATATCTTTGGCTGTGCACTTATTTTCTGTTCTGTTTGCAGTATAACCAACATTAGTTGAATTACATTAGAAATGTTATTATACTTGTATTCCCTGAATTATACACAAATAAATATGCTTATTGTGAACTGTCTATAACATTGTCAATACAACTAAGAATTATCTAGCCTGTAAACATGGCCAATTTTTATATGCATGATAATAAAAAAAAAGATTCTACGTAATGTTGCACCTTTATTCATACTGCTTTAGGAAATTCGTTAAACATTTCACTTCGTCAGCCAACACGATGATGTTCAAGACTAATGTTCTATTTGTAACAGCTGAAGCAAATGGAGGGGGATCAAGTTTGTTCAGTTCAGGATAGAAATTCCACTGTGTTACAGTACTGCTACTCGCCTATAGGGGCGCTACAGCGAGAACCTTCCGCCTTCGGCCGCTTCGCCTTTCGTCTTTAACAAGATTTGTTGGTTATAAATAAAGAAGATGCCGGAAATGTTCGTCCGCTCTTCTTGTCTCAGTTGCTTCAGTACATCCATGCATGTCCTCTTCTCAGTGGGTCGAATTAAACCCCCTAAATCGGTTCTAAATGGAGTCTGTCTTCTCAAGGTTTGAGTCTTATGATTTCGCGGCCGACCAACGATTCCAGGACGGACTGAAGACTTTACAGGGCAGCGCCGAGGGAGACAAACTACGGGACATGAAACTGTTCTTTTATAACAGGTGTGGGAGTTGATTTGCCGCACATAAACGACGCTGAAGCTTCGTCCTTAAATCAAATTATAAAATAAATTTCCCCGATTTAGGAAAAACGCATGTTTTTTTTCAGTCAGCTGTGAATGTGTTTCCAATACAGGAAGTGACTTCTCCTCACCGGGTCTGCGGGAAGGCCGTTTAGACTCGTATATTGACTGAGTAACACACGTTGAGATGATGAATAAAATAAACAAACAAAAGACTAGTGAGTAGGACCCCCGGTTTAACCACAGGGGGCTTATCGGGAGTTTGTGCTACATACTGGCAGCAGAGTAGAAAAAAGGCTGACATTATCCCTGCAGATTCTGTCCATTGTCTTGAATTCTGTGGTTCCCTTTACAGCAACTCAGTATTCTCTTCGACAGCCCCGTCCCTACATTGAATACTACTGTATATAGAGCAGGGGTCACCTACCTTTTTTTTTTTTTTTTTTTTTTAACTTAAGATCTCAGTAATTATCAACAATGAATTACCAAGGTTGGATACAGATATATAAATATTCAACATATTATTTATTTTTATCTGAGTTTACAGAGTTCACCCAAACCTCTCAAGACTTCATGAATAATAAAATATTTTTCATAATTTTATTTTTTAAGATACTGCCATTTCTGAATCTATATAAATAAAAAAATGTGATTACAAAATAATTGCAACAAAATAAAGCCCACCAACTTCATTTGAGGTGGCTAACATCCCAAAGGTTTATCTATGATGTGATCGTTGCCAACCACATCATCTTCAGTGCTTGTTTCAACTGTGGCCTGAGCCTTAAAATTTAAATGTTGACAGTGATTTTCATTGCTTATTTGTACTTATTTACACCTATAGATTTTCAGATGCACCGACATTACTGTGGTGGTCAAGCAGCATTTACCAGAGACTGTGCATCTTGAGCTAGTCTTGGTAATATTCCTCTAATGTAGTAATTGTCATCCCTCTCCTCCTCTGCCATCTCCAGGTTTGTGGAGCCAATTAACCGGACTAGCTACAAACAGTGGACCTCGGATTCCCCTCAGGTGAATCACACGGACGATGAGCAGCATGACCAGAGCTCACTTCTAGATTCCCTCCCTGGTGTCGGTGATAAGCAGACAGCAGAGTCCTGCGCGGAGACGGAGACGACGCAGCTCTCCTTTGCGGAGGTGATGCGGTTGGTTCAGGAGGGGAAGGAGGTACCCGGAGTGAAACGACTGGAAATCACGCCCAGCAACCAGAGTCCCACTCCTTCTCAGATGGGGAGGGTTCTGAAGCCCTGGGAAACATCCTGAGGCCCCGACTGGCGTCTCACACTGACAGAACTGTGAACTCAAACAAAACAAAATTCAATTGATGTTTTGTTCTCACTGGAGTTCAGGGTGCACTGAACTACAGAGCTATATTGAGTAATGACGTTTGGCACAAAGCTTCCAAGAGGACACTCACCCATCTACTGTCTTTCATCATGAGCCTGGTGTAGGACACTGCTTTATATTTCTGCCAACCCACATGCAGGGAGGGACTGTTCGGCTTCTTCTAAAGCTGTCATTGTTTATTACTTGCAGAACTGAAATTTTGTATTGACCAGATAAAGCTACCAATCCACAGGCCTTTATCAGTGAGCCTAATTTTTTTGCAGTTATGCCCTGCAACATTGTGACTACAATGTGTACAATTGTGTACACTTGAATGCACTACTACACACACAATCTCACAATGAAATTCTTCATGCGTCACGTACAACCTGCCCCTTTTAATGAGTACTTGCGTTCTTTTCATTTTTTAAATGTGATGCAGTCCATGCATTATGAACAGCCTGTTTGACAGGATGTCTCACAGCACGTCAATGCTGACCTTAATAAATGTGTTGATTTTTGTGATTTTTTTTTTCTTGATTAAGCTTAACACTAGTCTTCCTATTTGGTGTTTTATCTATCCTCCTTTTTCAACATTTACTAAAGGACTCATCATCGGTGGTGCTGTTTTTATACTGCCTTACTACATGAGATTCATTAGTTGCAAAGTAAATTGTATAAATTGCCAATACACACAGGGAGACACTGGCTCGATGCCTGAGGAAAAGACTTTATTTAAATTTTCCCAACATTCCATTAATCAGCTTTTCATTTAGCTACACATCATGCTAACACTTTCTTTTCTAAGTCAATTACTTTCATAAGAATGATCAAGGTAACACTTAGGCATAAAAAGGCTCACTTTTAGCTGGTGCCAGGTAAAAGAAGAGGTAAAACAAGCATAACACAAACCCAAACTGCACCTGTTACAGTAGCATCAACAGCACAGCCCCGTCGGGAGTCCAAATCCCAAAACCATCTATGAGGTAAAAGTGCTGACCACAGCAGGAGAGTCCTAGTTTACCTCCACTGATGTTGCAAAGAGGTGCAGCAATGCAAGTAGCAACAAGTGGTCGGTCACAGGCAACCATCTAACAACTCAGGGCAGCGACGCCGTCTTATATTGACTAAGGGTTACAAATGGATTTTAGTCAATCCTGAACAGTACAGACAGTAAGTTATCAAACGGTCAAAATATTTCCAGGGAGGACAAAACAACAGACTGGTCAAACTTGCAAAGGTATGGTTTTCATCTCTGTGTTAAAAGACTGGCCTGCAACCAATTCCTTACACATCACAGTGGTGTTAGGGAGCAGAATCAAACAATTATTACCGTTACTAGAATCAATATTGAGTAGTTCCTTGCTTGATCACTTGATTGGTTGGTCTCTAGCAAACAAAACTGACCATGTCCATCACAGTATACCTATATTTGAACATAAAACATAAGGGTAAAAAACATTTAGAAAAAAATGTAAGCTTTGTTTAAAGAAAATCTAATATTAGAACAGTCCAGATATAACAGGGATGATAAACAATCTCCAGACTAGTACAGATATGTTGGAAAAGATGCAGCTAAAATGTCTTTTGAAGGAAGCGGCAGTGCTGTATTACTACAGCCATTCAAAGGTGTCTCCAGTTTAAATATTGTTTTTTTTTTTTTTTTTTTTAAATGATCACGGTAAAAAACACAACTTGTTTTTGGTTTTGTACTAGGTTAGATTCCAGTTTTTGTTTGTTAGCATGAACTGGATGAAATGGTTGACATGTCATAGTTTGGTTAAAACAATTTTTAAAAATAGATATAAAATCATCTACCCATCAACTCATTGATGGAAAATAATTAAAGCTAATGATTAGTATGATGACTCTTCCCTGCTACAACAAACAACTCGTGAACAGAAAATATGCAAACAATTTTTCAGTTTCTCATAAATTAAATATAGGATAAAAAAAAAAAAAAAAGATGTAACTGCAGATTTTTAACCAAATAACCAATGTTGAGGTAGAGATCAAGGGCCTGAATCACAATGCAATGCTCTTTTGTGGCTCGATAGCACCATATGTGTACAGTACAATCAAAATATAAAAAAAAAAACTAAGTTGTTAAAATGTGCAGGTATCAGTAAAAATGCATTGTATACGCCAATGGTATTAAAATAAAATAACGTACAGTTTAAAAAGCACAATCACTGTCATACCATATTCTTCCGATGTAAAATACGTTCATGAGGCCCAGAAATGGCTTGCCTGATCTGTTTTTTTTGCGATTCAGGCCCCTGTGTAGAGCACCATTAGAATTTGATTACATTGCTGTAATCCGATAACACCCTCCCCCCCCATAAAACAAAGAAACAAACAAAAAACACTTTAAAAAAAAAAAGAACAACAACCTTAAAAGTGTCTGTGCCGGCTGGTGATAGCGGACCACGGAAATTTTAAAAAAAACAACTCAGTATTCCTCGATGAAACAGTCCACACTAAAAGCAAAGGCACACCAGGGAGTGTGACTTAGGAGTGCGGTAAGGCAGAGGGTTTTCCCCCCCGCTGCTGCTGCGGAGCGGGAGCAAAGGCTGGCTTCACATTCATTATTCGCACATGAAATAATCCTTGAGCGGTGCGAAGAGGTGGCGGATGACTGGGACGCTCCAGGAGCGGCCCAGCACTTTCTGCCGCTGCATGCGACCCATGTTGTTGACGTCAGTGTAGTGTTTGGGGAAGCCAAAGATCCTGCAAACACATCACATGCGTGAGCTGAATACATGCCGTGACTCCCAAGTGCACTGCTCTCAACGGTCACGGACTAAATGAGCTAAACCAGCGTTTCTCAACTGGTGGGTTGAGACCCAAAAGTGGGTCGCAGAGCTGTTTTGATTGGCTTTGCAGGCAATTTCCCTTTTTTTACTTAAAAGAAGAAGGCAATTTAAAATTATGTGTATATATATATATATATATATATATATACATATATATACATATATATATATATATGTATATATGTATATATATATATATATATATATATATATATATATATATATATATATATATATATATGTATGTATGTATGTATGTATGTATAGAGAGAGAGAGAGAGAGAGAGAGAGAGAGAGAGAGAGAGAGAGAGAGAGAAAGAAAATGTCTGGCATTGCAGGACACACAATTCAATTCAATAATTTCTGGATGAAGCTTAATTCAAAACCAACTTCAGAAAAGCTTTTCTTACTGTTCCATTTCGGTGCACCACAAGTAGTCCTCCTTTCCGTTCATGTTGACAGGAAGTGGTCCCGTCTTGCCCTGCCGAATGGAGTTGGACTTTGTTGTGATGGTGCGGACCTTTTCGAACTGTAGGAGGAGACATGGGGTTGGATGGGTGTCAGACAGCAAAGGCTCAGCGTACCAGACTTTCGTCTTTCTAGATTTAGAGCCCTTTGTTAAAGTGCAGGTGCAAAATACCGGACAGACAATATTTGCAATGCAAGGTTATCGCAGCACAGCAGAACTGCTTTTACAATACAAAGTTGGAATAATAGGTTTCTACCTTTGCCTCGCGTCCGGATTCCAGACAATCCTGGAGAGAAACTTTGTCATCCAGAGACGTAGCAAGTGACCTAGAGAGGAAAGAAGAAGGATTTTATTTTTTAATGCCTTAGTGGAAAAATGTTGAAAATAGTCGAGAAAATAATTATGATTTAGTGTGACAACACACCTCTTCATGCCTGGGATGTTTCCCCAAAAGTAGCGAGCCCTGTGAGCAGGGCTGACCTTTATAGCATCGATCAGGATTGGGTTGCACTGGAGGAAAAAAAAAAGGCAACGTTTCAATTCAATTCATGGAGTTTTATCCAACCATAAAATGTACTTTAACTTTACTTTGAATCGAGTTAGCAGCAGTTACCTCCAGGAACCTGCAAATGTCCGACTTGTCGTTGGCATTCATGAAGACCACGTTCTCAAAGAGCCAGAAGAACGGACGGTCGTCTCCTTCCTTTGGTTTCAACAGGGTCAATATGCGGTAGAACTCAAAGAAGAGTCTTCCGGTTCCCTCTGCAGGATGAACAAGGAGGAACAAGTGGAAGGAGTCAGAGTACTGGCTGCAACACGCCGGGTCGTGTATGTTCCAAGCTGGTTAGTCTGTGGTGGAAGCTGCATACCAAATAATCCTTTTCGCAGCGGGTTGACCATCGACAGGTCGTTGCATGGACTGCCTCCGATCAGAAGATCAAAAGGGCCCCACTCAGCCAGCTGCAACATACAACTTCAGCTCAGTTCATACATGTCAAGAATTTACGGCCATTTTTGTTAAATAAAAAAAAAGAAAGATTTTTTTTTGTTTTTTGTTTTAAATCAGAAACGGAGACCATATTTAAGGTGGGATTGGTCAGATCAGGGGTGTCCAACTCAAATACGCAGTGGTGCCAAAGTCGCAGGCCAACATTGATATTTATTGATATAACAGATATATAACAGTGAACCTTTTCATATGGACCCCAAACAAGGTTTCCTTCAACACTGATTATGGAACAAGTAAAGCTTAACACTATACAACAAATAACTTCATATTGCATGCATGCAAATCAAATTTCAAATTAAAATAAATAAAATGTAAATAAAAATCGTAAGGCCCTTTTTTTATTTGCAGTCTTCTGATTTAAATTTCAACAGTGGCCTCTTTCCACGCGATAAACAATAAATTTTGAAATAAAATAACAGCAATAAACCAATGAAGTCATAATAACATACTTCAATGAACATCATCTCCTGATTGACAGCAGAGCATTCTGGGATTTGTAGTGTTAGCGGTTACATGTGCTGGACAATGCCGGTCTAGTACGGATTTTGTATTGGACTCGCGGGCCAAATACATTTAGACTGCGGGTCAAATTTAGCCCAAAGGCCGGAGCTTGACACCTATGGGTTAGATTGATTGGTTATATTGAATTAAAAAGGAGAAAAAAAAAAACAGGAAACCCTGTGCAGCTCCCACTCACGTGTTTCCGCGTGATGGTGCGAACGTCGTTGACGTACTCGATCTTCCCCGCATGCTTGACCATCCCCACGGCAATGGAATCGTCACAAATCTCAGAGGCGATGTAGTGGTCAATCTTGAAGCCCAGGTCTCTGAGCACCAGGTATCCTGTCGCAGTGTGAACAGTGTTTTAAAGCGAGCAATCGATGAGAGGATCAGGTACATTTTACTTAGGCGTAGAAAACACAACGGTAAGAATTGCTTTACATTGAGATGGACATAAAAAACTGTTTTCAAATGCAAAATGACAGAATTTTAAACATGGAAAAAACAAGAAAATATTAACTAAAGAAATTCAGATGTTAATTCTAATTAAAAGTTTGCTCGCCCTTTTACAGACCACATCTCCGCTTTGAGAAAATGGCTTTAGTCAGACTGAAGCTTCCGCAGGCTCAAAGTCCTGCGGAAAAAAACTCCAAAAATGCTGAAATAAAAACCAACCTGTTGCGATGCCGTCGAACAGTGAGAGCACTTTGATGGGTCGGCGCTGGTCGGCAGGAATAGAGGGATAAATTCTGTGAGGCTCCTGTGAGAAACAGAACGCACTTTTAATAACAATGTGAAGACAAATATACTTCTTGTAGGTTTTCACAGTGGAGGATCTTCCTGATAGAACACTTTGCAGTTTGCACCCTCTTGATGTTGTATTCTTGTAATTCTTCTAATTAAAACGGGTGTGAGGTGCATCTGAAGGGGGCTCGAGGGTGGTACGTACAAACTCCATGGCGCTGTTGTTGACGAAGAAGTCTTGAATCTTGGTGCTCCAGTCGGGTCTGAGTTTGAGATTTCCGTCGCAGAGTGAAGGCTTGCAAAAGTAGCAGCTCCAAGGATCGACATCTTTGAGCTTGTCAAAAGTCCCGGGGCCGACCAGGATGTCAAGACAGTCCTTGCAGAAACATCTGCCGCGCAAGAAAAAAAACAAACGACAAATGAAAAAAAAACTGAAATGGAATATGGGGTCTTGACTTCCCACAAAGGGAACAGAATTTTCAGTGAGACACAAAAAAAAAACCAAGCAGGTGTATGAAGTATTGTAATGTGTAATAATGGACCTCAATGGAAAAACCTCAAGCCTGGTTAGCAAAATGTTTGTTATTTTCACAAGTGTGGAATCACTTCATCTACACTACCAGCCAAACGTTCGAACAAAGCTTCTTATACATTTGTTTTACCTTTACAACTTTCTACGCTGATATAGATACTGAAGACAAAAAAAACTCTGGGGAAGTATAGTTTATATGAAAGGTGGCTATTTTGAAGAATTTAAATATTAAACATGTTTGAGTTATTTTACACCTTTATTGTTTCCTACTTAATTCCATGTGTGTTCATACGTAGTCTTGACGCCTTCAGTGAGAAACTGCAATGTCAATGGTCATTAGAATGAAAGAAAAGGCATTAAATTCATAAGGTCTGTCCAAACTTTTGACTGCTAGTGTACAGTCATTGCCCTTTTCATTACTTTGACAGTTTTTGAGAAGGTTTAAAAATGCAATGTGCCGTCACTACACAGTGGGCTGCAATGCCACGCATTCCCACTGAAAAAGAACACGCATATCAAATCAAATCACATCATGTATCTGCCTATACCTGCAGCAGCTGGCGTTGCCACACAGGATGACCTCCAAGCCGGCGCAGCACACGGTGCAGTACGACTGGTAGCCGTCTTCATCGTAGCGGTATAACGTCTCTGAGAAGTTCTCCTGCAAACAGCGATATGGGCTTTTTTTTGCAGCACTCGGTTATGTTGGCGCAGCAGTGTTTTCAAATGGAGGTTAGACACAGACAGACTGGGGTGTTGCAATGAAGGGAAGCGGAGCAGAAAAGGCAGAAAAACATCGGTTAGGTCGACGCGTTACCTTGCATTTCAGACAAAGACCGCCTTCAAACAACGGGTGCTGAACAGCAATCTCGGATGAGCCACACGACAAGCAAAAATCTGGAAGAGCAAATGGTTGACTCCTCGCGGTTAAAATGAATGCCGTCAATGGGAAATTAGGCCCAATAAGGTCGGAATTATTTTACATTTGCAAAGATAACTTACGTTCAATTGTTTTGCGTTCCTTATTCATCCGTTCTATAATTGACTCTGTAATGTTCAAGACCAAAACAAACACAGACTGGGAGTCACTAATGATAAAAACATATTATTTGCATCATCAAAATCAATGTAGGAGTAAATGCTTGATGGAAAAAAAACCGACCTCTGTTGTAGGTGTTGACGACTGTGTGTGCCTTATTTTTTAAAACGTATTTCCTTTTTGCAGGTGGCTGCTGGTCAGAGAGGCTCGAGTCAGAAGAGGTTTGAAGTGGAGCTTCTGAAAGATCAAACCCCCCAAAAAAAATGATGATGAGAAGATGACAAATACGACACGACAAGAAAGAGGAAAACTTTGCTTTCTCATAAAATTAATATAATGATCATGATGACATAAACAAATGGACACAGATGTTCACATACCAATTGGTGCAAAGCCCTCTGATCCTCTGGGTGGAAACCCAGTGAAAGCCCAGTCCAGCATGAGCTTCAGCTCTTGGTCTCGTGTTGTGCCCTCTGCGGCAAACGACTTTGAACACCTTTCACCTGCTAACTGGAAACAACAACCATTTCTGAGACTGATTTATCACATGTGCAATTGTGCAAATAATGTTCTGAGACAAACAAAGGCCATTCCCAGAAAGTGTTTTTTCTTTTCTTATGGTTTTTAAAACATTGGTCTGTAAAGATATCTTTGAGGGATATATGCAGGAATTAAGTTTTTTTAAAATTTTTTTATATTATTTGAATTCATATCACGTTTTTGTTGGTAAAATAAAAGTCTTCACCATCATTATTATAATTATAATTATTATTATTATTATTGTTTGTGTGTAGGCGAGGCGTATATAAGCATTTAGCTTCTGCCTCAGTCAGTCAAAGAAAGATGTACGGTCGTCTGATTTAAAACCACCCTCAATTGTTTGTATTTCTGTGCTGTCTCTTACCTCAATGATCTGATAGATCGCTTCCTTGTAGGTGGGTAAACTGGCAAAGGAGTTTTTGCAGAAGCACTTGCTGAAGGCACCGAAAAGCATCAGATCTTGTGCGTATATCTGAATGAAAACCCCTTTGTTAGTTAAAATCCCTTTGGATGCCTGCAAAGTGTACTGAACGTACAATACCAATGAAAAAGTTTGGACACAGCTTATGAATGTAATGTCTTTTCTTTCATTCTAATGACTATAGACATTGCAGTTTCTCACTGAAGGCATCAAAACTATGTATGAAAACACATGGGATTATCTCTCTATCGCGGTCCTCAGATGTAGGAAACAATAAAAGTGTAAAATGGCAAGTTTTATATTCAAATTCTTCAAAATAGCCACCTTTCATAAAAAGCATATTTACAGTTATTTAGCGTGTTTTTCTTTGCTGCATAATTACATATATCTTGCACATAAATTTGATGTCTGCAGTATCTATCTGCAGTGCAGAAAGTTGTAAAAATAAAAAATAAAATTGCATGAGAAGGTGTGTCCAAACTTTTGACTGGTAGAGTAAAATCGTGGTCTTCTTACCTCTGAAAACATCCCATCTCCAAACCACTCCACCCTTCGCAAGCCAGGAGGTGAGGACTTGGTCTTCCACGGCACAACCATGCCAGGCCACCAGGAAAATCCCTGCACTTTCCCCCAAACCAGTTCTCCGATAGCGAACCCCTTTCCGTCCTGCAGGCACGAGTGACAATAAAAAGTAGTGATGATTCACGAACCAAGAGTTTGACGACAACACTGCACTGCGACTTTGACTGCCAGCGTGTTACCTGGTAGGCATGTTTCCGTCTGCCTTTCCGTGTATGTTTACCGGCAGGTGATGACTCCTCGGACTGTAACACAATCAACAATCATGCGTTAAAAAGTCTGTGGAGTCATTTTATTTGAGCCAGGTTTAAATTTGAGGTGGCAAAGAAACCAGCTAAGTCCTTCATGGAGACTTAGCTTAGAGCTGCTGTTCAGTAACTGCATTCATTTATATATTTTTAACCTCAGGAAGCAAGAAAGACTAACTGTAAATAATTTGAGTTTCACTTCTACCTTTTTGAAGTTTATATAAAATGTATAACAACCACCTCTTGGAACTTAGCTTAAGAAAAGCAAAGAGCGTCACAAAAAGGCTGGAGGGCAGCCGCAGCTCAGGGGTTTTCTGGCAGGATACCTACCAGATCATCTTGGGATGTCAAACTTTGCCTCTTGTTCTTATTGACGCCGCCGGATTTCGGCCATTGGCATGAGCCAGCCTGATACATTGTGCGAGCCAGTGGCTTCTGGCGCAAGGTGCTCTCCCAACCAAACTGACCCCTGTTGGTTTCCTGACAGACAAAATACTCTCATAACACACTGGAGCAACACACAAAATGCATATGCGCACACACACACAAACATTATTGCACAAGACATTGGGTTATTAACTCTAAATACATGGGAAAAAAATTGAATGTTGTCTAATGATGAATTCATAATCATTAACTGCAACCCCATGTTCTGCCTGTTGGTTTTTGTTTGTTTTATTGTAGCATAAAACTTTTTTTTCCATTGGCAAGTTTTCTCTTTTGTACGCAGATGTGTGAATTGAAAAGAAGAACAGATGGAAAATATTTACCTCCATGCACGAGTCGTAATATGCACCGTTGTCACTTTCATTCACTGTAAGAGAACATTGTGTCAATAAATTTAGTGTTGGCACAAATGCATGAGCATACGACCAAATGCCTAATGTGTGGTACTATTGACAGGGATCTAGTGGAACAGATTGGACTAAAAAGGTAGTTTACATAGAATAATAGTAATTGCCACCTGCGTTGTTTCCGCAGTAAACCAAATGCATATATAAATCATGGACATTAATAAACAAAGCAAACCATTTGTATTGCTGTTACCATTAGACACCACTAAATCTTCCACAATGATCATTTGAGTGACAAAGATTTAATAATAATTTTGATTAAACAAATACCAGAAAGGTGAAAAATCATTCACTTACCTGTGATCTTTAAGAGACGGACTTCACAAGGCTTCACTGGCAATAAAAAGTTTTGCTAAAATTAGTAAATCAATGGTGCAATAACTTGTACATCATAAAGTCTTCCAACGATTTTTGCTTTTTATGAAGAATTGGTTTTCTCCTCGTCAGATTTACCTGGGAGGTTGCTGTACTCGTCAGTACTGTCCTCAGATTGGCTTACTTGGTGGAAGTGACTCTCACTGGAACGCATCTATCACACACACAAGACAAATGAAAATAAATTACAAATTTTGAAACCGAATGAAGAATTTCGTTTTCATTTATTTGTTGTTGTTTTTTTTTTTTTTTACCTCTGTTAAAATTTTCTGGCACTCAAGGGGAGGACAGGTGAAAGAGAAAAGGGTCAGAACGAGCTTCCTGAAGAATGAAGACAGCTTAAGGTCCTTTAGAACGCTGGCCCAATGTTCCTCCAGGGAAAGGGGAACCAACCCCGCCTCGCCACCTTCTTCCGCCTCAGCAATCTGATACTTGAGATATTCACTTGTGAGCTGGGTGGCCTCCTCGGGGGTGCGACAGATTCCCAAACTGGTACCGAGATCTCCGACTGCCCTCCCGGACACTTTCTGTCTATTGTCAGGGTCAAGCAGCTGAACCACAGCCCTGAGCAGCCCCTCGTTTAGAGGCAGCTTCGCAGCGATGCATTCTGTGAGTGCGACGTAGAAAGCCAACGCTTCCTGCTTCATCAGTTCCATGACATCAGAATTCTCCGATTGATTTAAGTCCTCTACCGCTTTCTCGTCCAAATAAAGCTCAGGGCTCGGCAGCTGGAATTTCTTATTATTTAAGATTTGTACATTGTGCTCTTTAAGGAAACGAAAGATGGCTTGTGGCCGAAGGAAGTAGGAGGAGTAAGTGTACAGCAGGCTGCTGGCTTCTTCCAGAATGAGCAAAATATTCACCATTTCACCACCCCTTTCTGTCTGCAGAATACCCTGGAAAGTGCACAGAGGCTTCAGCGCCTCTTCCAGGAACATAAATGTTGCCCTGACTTTGGGTTCCTGCAGCCTGGAGTAGATTGATTTGGCTTTGTGGTCGCCCTCGTCGCAAGACTTGTAGTACAGAATGAGATTTTGCCACATCTCCAGTGACTTTGAGACAAAAAAATGGACCGCAAGGCAGCTGGTATTGAGAGGAAACGATGGGCTGCTCGAGCAGATGCCAGACATCAGAGCTTCGACACTGCTGTTCTTGGTAGTGGAGGAGGAGTGGTGGGCATGGATGTCCACCATTAACTCCTGAACCTGACTAGACAGTGCCTTGATCCCAGTTTGGCAGGCAGTATCGGCAATAGTGTCCATCCAACCAAAGGCTACTATGTTTGGGTTGAATTCCCTGAGACGAGAGTAAATCTGATGTGAGGTTGCTTTACTACCGCTGGCATAGAAAGCGGCAATGTTACAAGCGGGTAACCCAGATTTCTTCAAGGTCTCCACCACGGCCTTTGCAGTTTGATCTTTCCCATCATCCGCTGACGGGAGGGTTTCCAAAAACTGAATGTTGTGTTGGGCAGCTTTGACGTCAAAAGACCCCAAAAACACGGAGACTGAGGATTCCTTTGACTGGGCACCTCCTTCACGCACATATACACGGTAAGGAGTAAGCTGGCACACAGTCTTGATATCCTTCTTGTTCTGTGCCCCCACATTGCACTGCGGCAAACATTGAGACTCCTTTTGGCCAGTCGCAGAGGCTTCGTCACAGTTTTGGTGGACGGACTGAAGAGCAGCATCACCACTTGGCAGCGGATCAGACGGTTCTCTTTCATTTCCAATGGAAGTTTTCTCCATGTGCGTGACTGATTCCGTGTGTTGCTTGAGTGCAATGATGCCTTTGTGAAATGTGAAAATATGCGTTTTACAAGTACGACAGTAGGTGTGTTTGTCTCCAAAAGAGCTTTGGCCAACCCAGTCAAAAATGCCCTTCCATTTTTCATTGTAAGAAAATGCTTTCATTAGATTGCTTTGTTCTTCTTTTGTTTCTAAAAGAGAAAGAAAATCATACTGCACCATTACTGTACTCAACATGATCCTTCAAAAGACAATGCGAGTTACACTTACCTGCTGTTTCCAGTGGGCTTATGTCAAGACCGCCACGAGCCTTAACGGGATCGTATTCTGCATTTGCCACATTAGCAGTGTAAAAAATTTTGAACCACTTCAAGGTCTTGAAGCTGCTTTTAAACTCTCCTTTAATGAGCTCTTCAACCGGAATGGGCTAACGAAGAGAAGATTAAACATGTTAATTTCAACATTGAAAATGGATGCAGTGATCAAAGTTAATACATAACACTTTTTTTTTTTTTTTTTTTTTTTTTTTTTTTAAATCACTGCAACTTTGGTGGCTGGCAGTTAGCCAAACAAATAATCCATTTTTCTACTTGTTGTTGATCACATTGGTGTTTTGTGGGGAATACCTATACTGTGTAGCGGGACATGTCTGAATATCTCTTGGAACAAATATTCATCTTGCAATTTTTAATGGAGTATATTTCGTGTGAAAATAGTGTACCCTACATCTTACATTACTTCAAAATGTATTTTAAAGATAATTCTTTAAATGAACATAATTGATACATATTTAAAAACACTCCAATGCAAAAAAACAGTGCATACCACAGGGATATTGTTCTTGCTGAAGGCATCAAGAAGGAGGCTGAAGTTATGCCGGTAGTCATCCTCAGTTTGTGCATCAAACTTCACCTTTGACATGTCAACAGAGCCTGGAATAATGCAGTCAAAGATCTGGCAATAACATGCACCTGGTGGACGATGGAAAGAATACAAAGATAAGAGACGGATGTGTTGCTGTTGAAGATGTTTGTTGGAAAAAAACAATAGCAATTACATGAAATAACCAATAACTATTTTACTTACCAACCAACACAAGCTGTAAATATCTACATTTTAGCCTAGCATTTTAGTCTTGTCTGCATACGTTCAAATAACCGGTGCTATATAAAATAGTAACACACTAGTTTTTTTTTTTACTTGTACTTATTACTCACCTGAACCAGCATTGCGCACATCTCTGAAGTTTGTTTTCAGCAGGTTGTTGAGCCAGGACACCATATGAAAACGGTTGGACTTAATCTTCAAGGAATTTGGAATTATTACCTCTGCACCTGCCATGTTAGGATCTTTAGGAAAACACGACAAGAAAAACACTTCAGTGAACAAGTAGTCAGTGTTTGGAAAAACACATCTGTCCTGTCAATAGTTAAAACTTCCTGGCTCTGGCCTATCATAACTGACTAGTAGGGTTGCGAGGGGAGTTTTTTTTTTTTTTTTACAGGATGCCTGGTGGTGGTGGTCTGTGTGTGTGTGTGTGTGTGTGTGTGTGTGTGTGTGTGTGTGTGTGTGTGTGTGTGTCGCTGGGTGATCCCTTTGTCTAACCGTGCGGGGGGATCAAGGAAGAGGGCTCTTTGTCAAACACCACTCGCATTTGTGTGTCATTTGCAGACTTGTGGCCCCGTGTGTGTCGCCATGTGCGGCCGCTCGAGTGCTCCCAGGCCGTGCTGCTGGTGACACGCTGCCATCGCGTCTCCTCCCATTTCGACACACGGAGAGGCGTGCGCCAAGTCTCGCGTTGTCCACTTTTGCCGCGAACGTGCAACTTTCGCTTCGACTAAACAACGAGCCTCGCCGCTTGACTTAAAAACCCAGATAACTGTGCATTTTCACACGACACTGTGGCATTGCCCTGCCGAGCCGACTGAGCCTTTCCCATTGATTGTTGTTACACAGAGGCTTTGCTTTACCTGAGCGGCTCGGGCTGCTACTACAGCCTGGTAGCGTGCTGCAAAAGCTGTTTCACGCTGCAAACGGAGCGACCAGGCATATTAAAAATTCAATTCAATATCATGCAACCAAGTAACAGATGCGGGTTCAAACGCTTTGTACACGGCAGCGTAAACAGAAGGCTGCCCGAAGTTAACAGCAGCCGGTAGGAAGTCAAAATTCTGCCCGGCTCTCGCTTCTGCATGCTGATCTCGCTCTCGTACGAGCCGGTCTTTGTGTTGAAAGAAAGAACAAGGTTGACCACACAATAATAGTGATTCTAAAAGGCCGGATCCGACAATAAGACTAATCGTACCTCACCTCAAGCTCGTCTTTGTTTTGAAAGCGTGGAGAGTGAAAGCGGGAGTGTGAGGAAAAGAAAACTTAGCAACTCACCGTGGTTTCCCCTGCTAGTGGTCCTCCGGCCTCCTCCTCGAACTACTTTCTCCGATAGGCAGAGCGGCGATGGTGACGTCCACCCTCCTCATCCGGGGATGGCACGGTGAGTAGCGTTAGGGGGGCCCTTTCGTGGTGGCTCTGTGGGTTAAGTTGACAATTGTACTTGATGCATTTACAACAACAACTACAAACAAAACCATTCATATTAAAAGTAACGTTGGGTTGAAGTAACCGCTTACAATAAGTGGATGCTAACCAAAATGCAAACTGCAACTAGTGGTATGAACCTGTTCAAATGGCGGGCCAGAATGGCCGTTCTTGTCGACCATTCGACATGGCCCAAATCCTGTACTTTTTTTTTTTTTTTTTTTTTTTTACTCAGTTATAAATTAACGCCAACATAATCGTATATCCATACAGACGAGGTGTACTTTAAATATATTGAAATCGTCGAGTAATCTTCAAGTATCATTTGATTGATACTTATATTAATCCCGAAGGAAATTCAAGTTGAATTGTCTCATTGCCTGGCCAAGCTTCCTGATTTTCGGTAATCAAAATACGGTCGCCCCTTTGCCCAAAATGTCAAACTACTAATACCATGTAGGTACCAAAGAACCAGTACAGTGAGCCACGTTTCAGTTCTTGGCCATTATTTATCGCAAAATGGCGGACACGAAATACGTCGCCATTTGCACCATTGGCACCATTAAGATACAAAGTTTTGAACAACTTCCAGAGTATACAGAGCTCATTGCCATCATCGCCAGCCATTGGATTTATTTCATTAGCCTGTTTAAAAATGAACTGAATCAGAATAGTGGTTCGCCAACAGTCCTAGCCACACGCCGTAACCACCGCGGCTGCTAACAGCTAGCGACATGACCTATATTTATATTATAGTTTATATTCGCATTCGTACATTCATAAACAGCTCATGGGCTTTTATGGGATCGTTAACGCCACCGAATGAGCGATGGTATTCCTACCAGCTACCGCTGAAGTTTTGTCTTTAAACCCCAATGTGTCGAACATAAGTTAAGACACCTTTAGCTTCCCATTTTTGTCCCTGCTAACGCGAGACTTATCATGTGTAACAATTAGCACCGGTAGTAGAGGGTACGTGTCACTACAGCATTCACACGGAAAATCTTGGTTCTCGTGATATAATAGTACTGCCTCGGTTGGAAAATCGCGAATTTAAGAATTAACCTATACCCTTAAAACCACATTCCGCGGTTGGAGCCGCCCTGACGTTCCTATATGCCTAACATAAAAACAAAACAAACAAAAAACCCGTCAGAATCAAGATAGTGCCTGTAGTCGTTTCATTGGTTGCAACGGTTTAAAAAGGCAGCCTTTTAATTACATCGGCATAATCAGAACTTTAAAAATAAAAATACTCTTTGTAAAGATAACTTCACATGTGTGAACACCATTTTTAAGTGCAAAAAAAGAGGGTAAAGATTTAAGGGTTGATGTGCATTCATGTGATTCATTTTCCTGCTGTTGAAGTCTAGACTATAAATGAACCAAAGTGAACACTTTAAAAGAGACCTAAATGACCCCTGATGACTTTGTGTCTGGAGTAATGTTCTCAGCATACTATTTATGGATACATCTTCATATGTGTGTGGGGGGGGAAGGTTGCCATGATACAAAACAAAAAATTTCATCTGCATGATGTCATCACAGACAACACAGGGTTTTTTTTGTTTTTTTTTACATCATCAGTTGTAGCTGTAGATCCGCTATGGTAGTAGCCCACCGCTATGGTAGTAGCCCACGGCAGGGTCACAGAGGTCAGTGAAAGCTTTCTTTGTCTTGCCACGTCTCCGAAGCCCATCCTCCCAAAAGACAGCATTCCTTAGATTGACTTAAGTGTTCAAAAGAACAGATTATTTAATGATAGGTGTTGTATTGAGATGTTTGTCAAAAGAATTCAGCGGCCTGAATTGTCAATTTGCATACAAAAGGCGACATACTAGATCCACTATAAATTCTACAGGTCAAAAGCACTTCAAAGAGGATAGTTTTAACTTTCACCAACTTGCCTTAACATTTCCTCAGTCATGAATATTTGACTAATCTCAACACCGATAGCATTGCCACAAAGATCCATTCTTCAACCTTCAAAAAGGAGATATAAGAATTCCTTAAAAAAAAAATATCTAAAAAGATACAGGTAATCTAAAAATCTATCAATCTATCAATCTAAATAATTTATATACAGCATATGTGGCATATGACACGCATTGTACATTTATCCATCCTAGAGAAAAGGATTCCTCTGTGATTTTAAGGTTTCTTATTTTTTCCCCATTTAAGGGAGTCTTTCGTCACGTGGTTTGAGAGTTTATGGTAGAGGGTGTTGCATGTGCAGAGAACGTAAAACCCATTTAGACAAATTTTCTTAGTAAAATTGGGCTTTACCAAAAATTGCTTGATTCACATGTAAACTGTTTTAGAATGGGTGGAACGCAGTATAAGAGATGGAAGAGTAAAAAACACATATTGTAATCATTCCTGTCTTCCTTGTCTCTTTGAATAAATCTTCAACCTGCAGCTGAAAATTTACTCTTTTAATTCATTTTTTATTTGAAAATCTGCTATAGCTGTTAATGATTCCAATTTATGAAGTTATTTTCCTCACACAAAACATCCAACGTTAAATTCTGTCTCTTTGAGAAATAAAAACGTTCTTTGTTCTTTTTCTTCTTTTTACAACTTTTTTCCCAGCTGGATCGCTAAGACTTGAAATTTGAGATTTTGTTTATCCATTTTTAAAAACTCTATTCCACTACAGCGCATTTCAATTATGACAAAGGCAAGATATTTCCGGTGCAAGCTTCCCCCTCCCCCCCCCAAAAAAAACAGAAGAACATGATGAGGAAGTGATTGTGAGCCAGGCTAGTGCAACGACAGCACAGTTGATGTGGCAGTCGAGGCAGATTTATTTGGATGGATGATACTGCTGCATGACAAGAACAAGGAAGAAATGTCACTTCAAAATACTCAGTTAAGAAAAAAAAAATAGCCGTGTCCTGAGAGACGTACAGACATGCATTTGTAGAGAAGTGGAAGAGCTGAGAAGTAAAGAAAAACAGTTGGGAATGGGGAAAGAAAGTCTGCAAAGTGGAAGAAAACAGAGTCAAAGGTCAGAGGGGCATTTAGGAGATAAGGCTAAGAGGGCAGAGCCTGTCACGTGCAATCCAATGTGTCACGCAGTCATGGTAAAGTGAATGTCAGCGTAGCTGCAAGAGGCCACTTCAAGTATGTCCCAACCAATCAGGAGAGAGGAGTCAAAGCTGCAGAGTGTTTGTTCAGCAGTGAGTGTTTGTGTCTCCTCACGGTGAACCTGTCACAGCTGCCGAGATTTGAGTATCAGCACCATCAGAAGCAGTTGTTTCTGGCACACCTTTTTGCAAGTTGTGCCTGCATAATGAGGAAAAAGAGAGATTGGCTTGTTGCAAAGTGAAAAGGTCCTCACCAGTGGTCGCAGTGAGATTTCAAGCCACTTTTTTTTTTCCTTACTCCACTGGCAGGATTTCATTCAAGGAACTCACCCAAAGCTGCCAGTTTCAGAAGCAGATGTTGTGTCAAAGATAAAGTTTTAGTTATGAGTCGTGGTTAGGTCACCAGGGTCACGAACACAATTTGCTTTTGTGCAGAGCTAACAGGCTTCCTCTGCGGGCCCCTCGCAGACTGCAGAGATGTAGTTGACTTCTCTAAAACTGCTCAAAGTGCCGCAACTCCTTCTAAACTGCAGTGTACAACCACTTCACATCAAACACAAGTGAACACCAAGGCTCACAATAAACACATAAACATAAGATGTTTTTGAATATGATGTGTTAAGTGGGTATTTAATATTTATTTTGGTAATTTGTTTAGTATGTATCTTTAAAGTTAATTCAATTATTGTGGAGTCAGATTCCAAAATGCATCAATCAGAAAATGTATTCCCTTAAACTATAATTTTGTATTTAACCAAGGTTTTATTTTGTTTTATTTTATAGGTTGTTGTTTTTTTAAGTCACTTCCACTCATCATCACATTAATCTTGGGAAATTCTTTGTATACAAAAGTTTGTATTTTGGCACCATTAAGATACAAAGTTTTGAACAACTTCCAGAGTATACAGAGCTCATTACCATCATCGCCAGCCATTGGATTTATTTCATTAGCCTGTTTAAAAATTAACTGAATCAGAATAGTGGTTCGCCAACAGTTAAGCAGTAGCCCGAAACTTGTAAACCAGATGTTATTCTGATTTTAATTCTACCTCTATTTGATGGTAGCCTCTTTATTATCAACACTCTGTCGCACAAAAGCTCAATTTTCAAGGCTTGCTCTCCAGCTCCTCTCTCCGCTCCCTGTAGTGTCTGCTCATTTACACCCCCTCATGGATTAACAAAGAAAATGATGGCGGAGGACGGGTGGAGGCTGCTTCCCTCGCTGACACTAATCCAGTGTCAATGCAGTGCACGTGTGTGCGGGCGGGCGGGGGGGTGGGGGGGGGGCACTGAATCGCTCCCTCCTCAGAGAGGACGGGGGTCTGCAGTGATCCAGAACTGGCGGCCCTTATCTCTCTGTCGTGGTCCCTCCCTTCCTCCCCTCTGTCCCCCATGATTAACCAGATTCATCGCCCTCCGTGGTCCGCCGTTTCCTGTTACTTAGTTACCAGTTGCCACGATTTGCCTGGGCCGCTTGCGTTTCCATGGCGACTGTGCCCATCCTGTCATCTCCTTGGCTGTGCTGTCCCAATGGCCTGTATCCACCCCGGGCCCTGACCCACAGCTGCCTGCCTCCCTGCCTCCCTGCCTCCCTGCCTCACGGTCCCGTAAGGCTGTCAGTGTGCGTTCATGTCGCAGTGCAGCCCCTCACCGTGCCTAGCTGGTGAAAGCAACTTCTGGCCCGTCGTTATGGTGGCTCTGTGAACAGACAAAGACAGCTGATATAATAGACTGCAAATAGGCAGCTGCTGTGCTGCCACACATCACTAGTAATGTCAATATGAAAAAAATATTGAAAAAGATTTCAAAATGATAAAAAAAAAAAGCTTCTTCTTTTTTGTTTTTTATAGGTCCTGTCCATAAATTCACTACCGCTGTTATAAATAGATTATTTTTGGCTTCAGGTGACCTTTATCGGAATCATTCTGATTTAAAAATAAATACATTTAAAAAAAAACACAACACACATATATAGACATTCACACACACACACTTGTCCAAAATCTATGTAATAGGTGATAGGAGTAAAAGATTTCTGTCAATAGGCTAAATAAACCACATGTGTGCTAAATGCTTCATTTAACGAATCAATGTTCCACAATTGCCATTTAGGTTTCGGTGTAGGAATTAACTCAGGTTTAAGAAAATCTATAAAAAAAATGTTTGTGATCATCGTGTTCTCACAGTAAATAGTTTCCATTGTTCTGTTGCTCCTGTGCTTAAAGGTACAGCGTTTATAATGTGTCTAGATTTAAGTGTACAATTGCTGCGAGAAAAAAAAATGCAGTTTGGTTTTTCCTAACCACAGAACGGTTCTTTTATACATTCATATAGCAAGGGTCCTGCTCGCATAGTCGCCGTCCTGCTCCGCCATGTTTCTAAAGCAGTCGGACAATCCAGCGCGCCTGATAGCATGTTTTGTAATTTCGGTTGGACGCTCACATCGTCCTCAAATAAACCAGATGCTGAGAACAAATGGCTGTTCCTGAAATGTGTCTTTGTGCATATTTGGCATAAATACTGTACTGAGTGAAATTATATAAGCTATATTTACAGTTCACCTTTCGCAAAGTCCCGTCCCCTATATTTACTGTTGCTAGGTAAATCATATCCAATTTCTGGAGTAATAGTTTGGAAACGTCAGACAGAACTAGGCAGAGAGGCCTGTAACAAGCATTTGAGCAGTGTAGAAAACACTGCAAAGTGCACGTGACGTGCAGGCAGCTAGCGTTAGCACTGGGTGCTCACACAGGCAGCAGGCAGCTGGTGCTGGTAGTTTAGTATTACCAGTGTCAGATAAAAACAATACTGGCTGCCTTGTGTAGTTAAACAATTTTTTTGAATAGGTGCATTTATGGGAACCTCAGAATGAGATGAAGAAGTTGACACACTTGTTGTCGAGGACGTTGTTTTTTGTGCACGAAGGCCACTGTGTTTCCGTTGAAGCTTGGGAGGGGGAGCAAATGAGCGGCACAATCTAGAGTCTGAGCCCTAGGTGACTGAATTTTACACACTGTACCTTGACACAGTAAATACAGACCGTGAATGAATGTAGCAATGACTCACGGAAAAGTCACACTGTAGTTACATCACATTACAATAAATGTATACAAAAATATGGTATCTGTTTATATCCAAGCTCAATTTTGAGGTTATGGTTTTGCATTGGCCATTTGAAAAGTATTTTAAATGACAGCCGCATCTATGGATATGAACGATAATGAGAAGCTATGCACTTTTCTGTGCACACATTTTCTAATTAATTCATTGTCATCCATGAGATTATCATTAAAGTATTTATCAAATACAAGAATAATCTATTCAGTCTTGAAAATGACATTTTTGGCAAATTATTCCAATTTACAAAGCAACCAAAGCTTGAAAAGAACCTAATCACTCAGTTTAATATCAATTCAGTTTCATTGCATAATATGCCATTTTCATTTCCACATTTACTGTTGAATAGATTCGTAAATCTTCCAAATATTTCACCCGCATTTCATTCATGTTCTAGAATGTGTGTGAATGATCCAGTGTGAGAAGAGATCCCGTTCTCCAAATAGAGGAGTCACAATAGAAAGTGCAGTTTCCTGCTTAACCATCAGAAGGCAGTATAGTTCTCAAATTGTCACTCAGACTTTATCAGTCAAGTTAGATCAACACCGGGCCAATCAGAGTAAACTTGTCAGCCAGCTGAGGCTGATTCACCACCACTCACCCTCACAGTGCATCTGCCTCTCCTTCTCCTATTCAGTGGAACACTCCCAGCTCTGTGTCACTGTCTGTCTCTGTTTCACACGCACGCACACGCGCACTCACGCAACCCTCCCCATCCTATTCCATCCTACCCCCTAACTCCCAGAAGCTTTGCTGGGGTGGTTGAACCCAAATGAAACACTGATTTTGTTTGTTTATGTTACAACTACACAAGAGAGGTCTGTACTGCCAGATCCGCAGACACTCTCTTTGTTAGCGGTGTAAATACCCCAGAGGAGGAAGTACGAGTGTGTGGAGAAGTGTGTGAATGTACAGTCAGTGGTAGAAATTCCTTTAAAGTACAGTCCCTCCAGTACTGTATCATAGTACGGCTTTGATTTAAATTCTATTAGCTTTTAAACCTGAAGGCTGCCTCACGTCTTGGTCTATTTACCTCTGAGTCTCTTTAACGCAAAGGTTTTGCAGGCGTATCATCATGAAATATATCATTAATTTTTAAAAACCGACCTAACAACTTAACGTTTCAGAAAGGCATACAAAATAAAAGGCAGAATGTGAGTTAGAGATTATATGCATATACTTTACTATACCTTACTATACTAACTAGGCTATACTCAGTTTTTATTATACTACTACAGATCATAAAGGAAATAAATATCCTCAAATAGAAGCAATTTTCTTAAATATTGAAGTATATAACAGGGTTTGAAAAGAGTTTTTAGTTTTTTTTTTTATTAATAATCCAAGTACATTCTAAATGGTTGTTTCTCGTTCTATGTGGCCCTGTCATGGCGACTTCAGGGTGTACCCTGCCCTCGCCCAGTGACACCCTGGACAGACTCCAGCAATCCTTGCTGCCCTGAGTGCCGTTTTATTACTTCTTGAGCACAAGCAGTTCAGGTAAGAACCACAATTTGTAACTCCATTTAATGGAATTCATCCGTTTTCTACATAAGCACAAATATGTTTTTCAGATTTATAGAAAACAGCATGTTGACTTCATAAACATGCAGAGTGCAAGCCTTGAATGCTGGGGGGAGGGCTGAGCACTTTTTTCACTCCAGGACACCATGAGCATGTGAGGAGACAAATGTGGGATGGTCCTCAGTTAATTCTGAGGTTGGCGCTGCAGGTCAGTGTGTGCAGCTGCTGTCACCAGGCCTGAGGTTTGAAGAGGGGGGCTCCTCGCCCCAACTGAATGTGGGCAATTTCAGAGTGAGATCAGCCCTTGCTGTGGCCCTCCAGAACAGGAGTTGTCCACCCCGTGGTGACGGAAAGTGCTCGTGAACGTAATTACAGCAGTTTTGCCCCATTAGGAGTGAGGAGGCGTGACCCTGCCTACAGGTCTGACAGCTGAACTGGGTGGATGGTGGTGCTGAGGGATGAGCCGCCCTCGGAGGATGAGAGAGATCAGTGTATTACCGCAGAACCATGTGAGCCCTGTTCAGTATGTGGACGTTTGACCACCGTAAAAAACGCAGAAAGGTTTCAAACTGACAGTTATTACTGGGAAGAAAATATCAGTAAATGCTGTTTTATTTTGCACTAATCGCCACCCACGACAGTCACTGTAACACTGTAATCCTGTCTCATATTTTCTTTATCCATATGTTTTTTTCTAAGATTGTTTTGATAAAAGACCAGAACGAGAAAAAAAACAACCAACCAAACGAAAAAAACCTTCACCTCTTCAGTTGTATTGAGCAAAATACTAAATGATTCATTTTGCTGCAGCACTTGAAGGGCCTTAAATGAGTAAAATGGAGAGGTTTTTCACAGGTTTCAAATTCAAGCAATAAGTAAAGGTGAAGATATCACTGTTAAACAATAAAACGGGCCTGGTAAAAAGACACATTTCCATATCTCTTTCCTCTTTAGCACATTTATCATCAAACAACATCTGCACGTATTCATTCCGTGATTTGAAATGGATTTTCAGTTTATAGCAATATCTTGACAAAATATGTGCAATATATACCTTTAAATTATATTTTTGGATTTGGTCCAAAAGGGCTTTTTCTTACACTAACCAAATCAATCTATTTTTCAGTATTTTTAATGGTTTTTAATGAAAAACTATAGTTTCACAAATCTATTATTACTCCAGCAAATCAGTGTGTCTTATAGCAGTTGTACAGTTGAGAGGAAATTTCCATAAAGTGGCCCACAGGGCTCAATCCATCACTGGCCTTGAAGTGGCCAGTCTGCAGGAGCAGTACAACCAGCACTGCCTCAGGGAGTGCCCGAGGGTCATCAAGGACCCTTCCCTTCCTCCTGCCAGTCTATTCCTCCCTCCCGGTGCCCTCAGGGAGGAAAATACAGGACCCCTAAAACATGCACCAGCAGGATAAGGGATAGTTTCTTTCCTTGGGCCACTCAGGTTTTAAATACATGACCTCACACGCGCACACATTTATTTTGATGCGGGACATGCTTCTATTTTGTCCTGCAACGTTGGAGGTCCCAGAACCCAACGTGAGAAGTGACAGCAACCTGATGCTCCCATTCATCTCCAGTCAAATCTCCTCAGTGATTGTCAAGATCTTTCGTCCACGGCGACTCATTGTACTCCAGGCCAGTTCACCGATTCAAATGATTGCCAACCACACGACACAGAGGAAAACAAACATATGCATTCAGTTTTCTCCATAATGCGACGAGTGGTGGGCTGTTTGGCCGGGGTGCGGTCTTTTTGTCTGAGACAGGATGGAGAGATGAGGACGGGCCATCCCACTCACCCTCTGCACGGCCGGAGACTGTGCTGTTGCTGCTGCTGCTGCTGCTGCTGCTGTCATGGCAACAGCAGCAGTCACCACAGCCAGCATGGGCCTGTAATGCACAGGCCAGGAGGAGTCACACAGGCGCGCGCGCGCGCACACACACACACACACACACACACACACACACACACACAAAAGAGAAAAGAAAGTGTTTCCAGTTTAGCGACTTTTTATGTGAAGGAGTAAAAAAAATATTTTATTTCTCTCAAAAACATTTTTTTTCATTACATGGTGCAAACCCACATAAAGGAGCCTAAACATTCATATGAAGTGTGGCGTTTTTATTCACAAAACAAGCTGAAACTGTGACGTTTTGTATCACTGTTTTGTGCACAGTCGTCATACACGTAACGGGCCACCTGTGCCACTGCGGAATAAATCGTCCGGACGCTGCTTTCTGGCATATCCTTCACATTCTGCCCGGCTCCCATGCACCCTTTTCAGCCCCTCGTCTGAAAAGGGTGCGATGCGCGCAACATGTCTCACGTTTGCGAACCCTGCTGCAAATTAAGACGGCGTGCCGCTGATTTTCCAGCGTGCTCCGACGGGATAGTGATGGGGGGGGGGGGGGGGGGGGGCGGACGTGCGAGCGCGAATCGCATTCAAACAGGTGTTAGTGTGGAGAGAGAGAGAGGGGGGGGGCGGCGCGATACGATCCCAGGTTGTGGCGCATGTTGATGGGATACGTACGTGGCCATATCGGCCGAGCATTGAGAGCATGTTTGCGCTTAACCCCCCTTGCTGCTGCTGCTGCTTCTCCTCCTTAAGGGTTGAGCAACCCGCATCCGAAAATAGTGTCGGCTGTTAGAAACTAGGTCGATAGGAACTGAAAGCGACGCGTGTTTCCGCGCTTTTGTCTGTTTTCTTTGTTGTTTAACGAGGACTGGAGGGTCTCCCCCACCACACCTCGCCCCCCCCAAGCCTGCTGCCCTTTACAGAGGAGCGTTTTTACGCACAGGTGGGAGATAACCCGCTAAGCGCACTGTAGGACAGCCCCCCTCTCCCTCTCTCCCTCTCTCTCTCTCTCTCTCTCTCTCTCTCTCTCTCTCTCTCTCTCTCTCTCTCTCTGCTCCTCGGCGGATGATGTGAGGAAGTGACATTTTTTTTCTCTCCCCCCACCGCTGCGGTTGGTTCGGGACAGCGCTGCTCCTCTGCAAACAGGTGTGCTGCCGTCCGGCTCACTTTGTTACCAAAGGGGGAAGTGGGCGTCCCAGAACCGAAACCGACACTGTCCAGGGACGCGGCAGGCAGGCAGGCAGGCAGGCAGGCAGGCGGCGACAGGACAGGGAGGAATCAGCCCCGTTTTCAAGTCTTTTCTTTATTAGACCGGGCTGCTCGAGCGGAGGAGGAGGCGGTGGCGAAGGAGGAGGAGGGGTGGGGGGGTGCAGCCAGAAAGAGGGGGATCGACAGAGCGATGGCAACCAAGAAGGCGTGCGTGGATGCGCCTAAGAGGAGCCGGAGTCCGGTGGTGCTGGAGGCGGAGATGTTCGGCGAATTTCAGGACTGGTGCCTCCGGACGTACGGAGACTCGGGTAAAACAAAGACCGTCACCCGGCGGAAATACAACAAGATCATGCAGACGCTGTTGCAGAGCGACGAGTCGGACGGCGTCTACATCGACAACAGCCACATCAACGCCAAATTCAAATTCTGGGTGAAGTCCAAAGGCTTCCAGGTGGGCACCAACGTGCTGGGAGAGCACAACAAGAAGGGAGCCGCAGGGAAGCCCGTGCTATACGTCCCGGTCAAGTCAACGGTAAAGTGTGTGTGTGTGTGTGTGTGTGTGTGTGTGTGTGTGTGTGTGTGTGTGTGTGTGTGTGTGTGCGTGCGTGCGCGTGTGCGTGCGTGGTGTGCACATCAGATGTCCCGTCGCCACCTCTAAGTTGGCGTTATTTTGTTCGGGCCGCAAAGCACGCACGTTTGCCACGTCAATGAAAAGCGCAACTTATTCGGCGTCCCGGCCCGGCCCGGCCCGGCTCGGCCTTCGACCGCCCGCCTCCCTTCCCTCATCCAGCTCCACTTTGTCCACATCCCGCCCGAGTGGAGCAGCCCTGCTCTCATCCCCTGCTGCTGCTGCTGCTGCTGCTGCCATAGCAACGCCGGTGCCTCCTGGCAGTCGCAGTTGTAAAAAAAAAAAAAAAAAAAAAAAAAAAAGGTGGACCATCACCGCGAGGCTGGGGGGTGAGCGCGCGCTCTTGCACGGGCGCAGAGCGCGAGATAATTGACTATAGGGACGACGTTGTTCTGTTCGGATGGTGCCGCTCGGCTTCTTAGCGCGCAACCCGATGTGATGATGGTGATGGTAATGGTGCCGTACGCGCGCACCGGGCATGCAATGGCATGTCCTCGCGCCGGCTGGGAATGTCAGGGTACCCCCTCCTGCCCCCCCCCGCGTGCTCCTCCAGTGGTTGTGTTGTGTTGTGTTGTGTTGTGTCGTGTTGGGCTATTAAGACCAACTTAGGAGATGTCAGCTTGACCTTTCAGCTGCACAGCGGCTTTGATTGGCAGCGATTAGTGGCACGCGCCCGCGCCCGAGCCCGCGCGTTCTCTCACTGTCCCGTACAAAAGCCCCAGAATGTGCTCGCGCGCGGGGTCGGCAAGCGTCTTGCTCAAGATCGGCCTAAAATGAACAAATAAAATTAACGTGTATATATTTCAACGCCCACTTCTCAATCCTGATTGCGGGGCCCGGTGGGGCCGCGGGTCTCAGTTTGCACCCACTTGTCATTGTCCTGGGCGGGATGCGGATCGGCTCGCAGCCGGCACCCGTTGCTCTGGCAACACCTGTGCAGCCCAGGATGGTCTTGCCTGGATCTGCCGCATTTTTTCTCGTCATTATTTTAATAACAATAATAATAATAATAATAATAATTATTATTATTATTATTATTATTATTGTTATTATTATTATTATTATTATTGCTGTTGTTGTTGTTGTGTACATACAGCACATTTCACAATTGAAACGCCACATTCACACAGCACATTCACACAGTCTTCAGCATTAACAGAGAAATGGGTTCAAAACGGTTCTTTTTTAAAAAAAAAAAAAAAAAAGAAGCAAAATCTCAGGAAGGTGCTCGCACTCGTCACGGGTGACCACGTGAGGGGCTGTGGCGGAAACAAAAGACTCTGCACGGGACTGATAGCGACACACACGACCCCACAGTGGGCGCAACACCCCCTCCCCCCCATCAAACCCCCTCAGCCCCTCTACACTTCAAGACCCGGCTCCCAGCGCACGGGGGGCCGCTATGGAAGCCCCGTGGGACGCGACCAAGGAGGATGCGAGAGAGAGGGTGGGGTGGTGGGTTAAACCGCACGTTCTGCTTTTCTCAACGCACATCGGGGATGATGAACACGACCGCTCGGCAAGCTGTCAGTCAGTCAACAGCACACCGGGTGCTCCCTCCTGGCGAGGGTGGGTGGGGGTCGGGGGATGGGGGGTGCTGTGCCAGTGTGAGGAGTCAACCATTTTAAATAAAGAAAGAAAGGGGGAAAAGAAAAACGCCCTCAGGGAAGCACCTCCTCGGCCCTCCCCTCCCCCCACCCACTGCCTGCCTGCCTGCTGGGACAGACTGAGTCTCTCAGGACCACCGAGAGCTTCTTCTCATCGGTGTTGACAAACCGGAGGAGATATTGGCAGCCGACAGCAGGTTTAATCCTGTTTGATTTTGGTTGGGGGGTGGGGGGTGAAAAGAGCTGATCCCTCCACAGGTGTTCTACCTGTGTGAGCTGCCGATGTTCCGACAGGCTGAGTGCCTTTTTTTACTCCCAAAGTCCCCTAATCTCCGCTCCATATTGTGTTTCCCCCCTGTGGGTCCGAGTCAGGTGGAGATGGGAGGGGGGCAGGTGTGACTTTCCTTGGCAGGTGCGGATGGTTATTCCCCCCCGCCTCCCGATGGGTTTTTCCTCGCGTTGATTGGAATTGGAAGGAGGGGAAAAACAGGAATGGTCAAATCAACATACTGAGTCTCGTGCCCTGACAGAAGCTGCGTTTCCATGACAGTTTTTTTTTCGCAAAATAAAAGCAATATTTCTAACATTTCGACAAAGCACAATTGCGATTTGCAGGTGTTTCCATTGAATGGTGTGAAGCCGTAATTCTCGTCAAATCTGGTCCCGCGAGACCCCACTTTGAGGAGAATGGAGGTACAAAATTTCTTGTATAAATCTGCATTTCGATGTTGTTTGCTGTCTAGACTGACTGTTATATAGTTCTCTTTGATTGGCCCGGGTATTACAAAAGACTGTAAAAATGGTACCCAAAATGGTACCCATTGCCTCCCTGCTAGGCATTCAGTATTCGGGGTTGGAATTGGGGGGTTTGATCACCCAATGGTTGCTGGGCGCAGCACCGCTGCTGCCCACCGCTCTCTCAGAGGACAGGTCAAATGCGGAGAATAAATTTCGCATCCTTCAGGATGTGACAACCACTTGAACTTTAACTTAAACAAAATATTCCATCCCCTCCTCCGTCCAAATGTAACACGGAATTTTCATTAGAAATGAACTACAACTCACGTGACCCCATACGTCACGTCCGGTGATGTGTAAATGCAAAGAAAAAGTGTTTCCATGACGCTTTTGCGATATACCTCTATATCAACACGTCTAAAAAAACACCTCATGAGAACGTCAAAACCTTTTAGATATTTTTGAGAGGTTATTCGAAGTTTAGCTGTTTCCATTACCAGTTTCTTATTGTGATATTTAGGTTTTGCGCAATTCTAAGGGTGATGGAAACGTAGCTATTGACGTCCATTTGGATCTAGCGGGGGGAGTTGGGTGGCACAGCGTTCTGTACAGTAGCTCACTGCTTATTAGAGGGACATAAACAGGCTTCAGAGACAGGGGGCGTTGGGGGTGGGGGTTGGGAGGTGGGGGGGTGCCCCCTGACTCAGCTCCGCTTGGGATATTTTAACAACAAAACAAAACAGCAAAAAAAAAAGGACTTCATCAAATACGAGCCGCCTCTGATGATGACTCAGAGAATCAAACAATGTCGATGCCGATAGAGGGGACGATTCCAATACAGCAAACGCTGAAACGGCGTAAATATAGTAGCGTCCTGGCTGGATAAGTGACACTCACAGGAACAGACAAACACACACACACACACACACACACACACACACACACACACACACACACACACACACACACATACATAATGGTCACTGCCTCCTGGTAGGGCTGCAGGGCCGGGGGGCGTGTCTCTGGAGCTGGAACAGTGGAAGCCCGGCTGCAGCTGCTCCCAGGGTGTGCCAAGTTTCTGCGGGGAAGAGGGGCAGGCACGGGGCTAAATGACAGGGAGGAGGAGCAGGAGGAGGGTGGGTGGGGGCAGGGACGCTCGGTGCCTGATGTGATGTGCGGAACAGGAGAAGGACTCCTCTGTGTGTCAGCGAGGCGTCAACAAGGCCGCCTCAGTGTGCGACGGGACAGGCAGGCCGAGACTTCTTAATTCAAGTCAGATAGATTCTTTTTCTTCTTCTTTAAATATGTTTATTTTATTTTATTTTATTTTTTGGGGGGGGAGGGAGAGTAGATCTCCGTCGTACATCCTGTGCCTGTGTCGCACGACCCCCCCTGGGGGGCTCGAGCCCACGCTCGCAGAATCCAGCAGCCCTCAGTGTGGGGATGCAACCTCGTTTAGCTCTCATTATGTCCTGATTAGAGGACACTATACAGAGGAAGAGGTGGGGGTGGGGTTGTGGTGGTGGGCCTGAAACAGACAGAAGCTGCGCTTCCATTAGAGTTTTTCGCAAAATAAAAGCGATATTTCTCGTAATTTTCGATTTGTGAGAATTGCGTTTGCTTTTGTTCGTTTACTTTTGTTTGCTGTCAAGAATGGTTACATTTTCTCTTTGATTACTTGTAAAAAAAAAAAGTATTCCATCTCCTCCGTCCAAACGTAACATGCTATTTTGACTTGAAGTGAACTGGTCACGTGACCCTGTGTGTCACGTCCACTGACGTGTAGATGCGAAAAAGTGTTTCCAAGACACTTATACCTCTCTATCAATACGATACCACCTCATAAGAGCATATAAACCTTTTAGCAATATTTCAGAGGTTTTTCCAAGTTTAGCTGTTTCCATGGCCAGTTTTTTACTGCGATATTTAGGTTTTTGCGCAATTCTAAGGGTGATGGAAACGCAGCAACAGAGAGATGCGCCACAGAATCGCATGCTGTGGGAAAGTGAGACTTTGGCGAGAAGATGAAGAAGAAGGAGGGAGTCACAGTGCGGCAAATGTCAGAAGACAAAACTAAAAATGTCCCTGTGCATTTCCTGCAGGCAGATACAACGTCTGAGGCAGTAGAAGAAAAAAAAAAACATATCGCAAGCCGCTCCTTTTTGTTGCCACGCTGACTCAAATATGCGTACACATATGCTCGTCACTTACGACTTGATGGACGTGTTTTCTCGTCTCGCGCAATCGCGCGTCCCACATGTTAACAAGTTCACGTAACGGTTTAAGCAATTCCTTTTTCCAAAGTGGTCCGTTGGCAAAGCAGCAAGAAATGATGTGGGAAGAGAGATTTTTTTTTTTAACCTCCTAGTGTTTCCAAGTGTTCTTACTGTCATCAGCGACATTGTTGCGTCGCTAGCGTGGCTACTGCCAACAGTCCGACCTAGAGTTGCCAACCATCTCTTAAAATACAGAATTGTCCCGTATTTGACAATGAAATGATTCGTCCCATTCTGAATCGATATGGGACGGGGTTTTGCCCCTATTTCTGAGTTGTCTTGAATGTAAATTTGTTTCCGATGCAAACTCACGTTGGTTTGCATAGGGTTTGCATTCAAAACCGTAATCTATGCAGCTGCAGGCACTACCATTGCGCAACACATTCACAACAACTGCGTACTGGCTGTGTAGCTTGCATAGAGTAGGCTATGAATCAGGATCGCTTGTTCTTTTCTTTGTAAAAGCCATCCAACAATAAATGAATAAAGTGCAAGCACTGTATTAATTGTTATGTAAAAATATGTCCAATTAAAAGATTTCAGTACAATTTAAACATTCAGTTTATTTCTAATGTCTATTGGGAACAAAGCGGTTCAAACTATGTGAACCATATACTTTTTTGAAACCCTATTTCAAGTTATAATTTACCACTACTGGCGAGCCACTGGCCTGTGATGGTCATGGCCCCAGGCACTGCGGGAGGCCTCCTTTATTTTTTTTGAATGAAAGTTGGCAACACTAGTCTGACCAGTTGGTACAAGAGCCGTAGTGAAAACAAACGGATCAGCTGGTCCTACCCACCCACGTTCTCTCACCTGGGACCAAGAGAAACTGTGAAGGTTCTGAGCCGCTCGTGTCTCCAAGTGACGGGTCGACACTGCAAAATAAAAACAAGCATCGCTCTTCTGCATTGGTTCAAGTCCCTCTTTATCTCTTCTTCTGTTCAGGAGAAGTTTACACGTGTCTTACCTTTACCCAGGACCGCGAAAGGGGAGAACAAAGCCTCTTCCTGTTTCGCCCCTCCAATGGCCCATGTGCTTCCTTTGTGCTGCACCCAACCTTGATTTAATACAGTGCAACGCAGCATGAGCGAGAGCTGTACAAAGAGCTCACAATGAAACCAGT
Organism: Nelusetta ayraudi; assembly: GCF_046127955.1. Taxonomy (NCBI): domain Eukaryota; kingdom Metazoa; phylum Chordata; class Actinopteri; order Tetraodontiformes; family Monacanthidae; genus Nelusetta; species Nelusetta ayraudi. The sequence continues at coordinate 5,719,866 of NW_027466120.1, forward strand.
GCAAATACCCAAAGTGTCATATTTTTTTTGTTTGGCTTTGCGCCTTTGGAATAGATATTTACTTTAATATAACAGAACAAAGTTGTGACTGGAGTCCCTGTTTGAAATCCTGCTTGCTGGAGTTTCTGTTGCGAGTCATCCATGAACACGAGTAAATGTTGATGTTTTAACTGCTTTCATCAGTCCGGAATCATCATCATTTTTAGTAGGAACAAACTGATTGACATTCTTAACCTAATAGATAGTACAAAGTTAAATCAATACGTACATAGATACATGCATAAATATAGATTTCAGTGGTCACAACCACTGACACCTTAAGCTAAAGAAGATTTAACATATTAATATTAATTAATATGTTAATTGTAACATATGACACAAACTGCCACTTGATTTGGTCCATTTCCTTTTTTTTTTGCCTAATCCAATATTGCTGCAGGTTAATTAACTACGATTCCATGAAGGATAAAATGATAATAAGAATAAAATGAATAGAGAAGAAAATCAAACCTGCCTGCCCCAGAAACAGGGACCCAGAGAGCCATTCTGGAAATGAAATTTGTGTTGGGACGTCCTATCTGTCCTACAATCCGGAATCCACAAATTGCCTTAAATGTTTGTGCCTTGCTTTGAGCGCGCATGGGCGCGGGGGGAAGAGAGAGAGGAATATCATCATTATTATCTGATTAATTAGTCCACATTTCCCCGGAGATCTCCTCTTTTGTGTAGGGGTTACAGAGTCAAAAGAAGACTGGCATGATTATTCAACATCATTTGCATTAACACCGTTTTTTTTTTTTTTTTTTGCATCTCCTGTGCCTCTTTTTTATTCTTTAATCCCCCCCAACCTGCGCTGGCAGAGCTCTCCATCAGGGCATCGCATTGGGCTGCACTCGCTGGATCGCTCACCATCCCAAACAGGAACTGTCTGGCCGCAGATGTGCCAGACGAGAACCGCATACAACGAGTTATCTCTTCCTGCCGAACTCGAGACGGAACAGACAAAGTTCACGCCTTGCGCTTGCTGTTCTTTGGCGGCGGTGAAATCCGTCCTTCCTAATCGGTCGTTTTTTTGTAGATTTTTTTTTTTTTTTGCGTACGTGTGTGACAGTGTGTGTATGTGTGTGTGCGTGCGCGTGTGTGTGTGAGAGCGCTCCCACAAAGAGGGGGTCGCTGATCGCATGCTCTGTGTTTCCTCCCTTCAGCACCCTCTCTGTTGCCATGGAGAGACCGTTCTTTGCTTTCCCATAGGAGGAGAAATTAACACCATTTTTAACTGGCCCGGGGGCCTCCCCCCCCCCCCCCCACCCTCACCCTCCACCACCACCACACCCCCTGTGTGGGAGATAGTCTGAGTCCTCGGCGTGCACGCGCCGCCCTTAAAGACGGCGGTAATCGTCCTGCCGCACCGCTACTGTCATTTCATAATACTTCCACGCGGCCAACATTTGACAAAGTGGGACAGTGGGATAATAAGCTCATAGTGGAATTGCGGAATGGACTCTGGGACGCGATGATGTATGTGCGACTCATTTGCATTCCACTTTGTGTCGGTGAACAGAACGTCTATATGGCGTACAGTCGTCCGGGACACGTCGAGGGGCCTGTCTGAAGCTCCGGCGCGGCGGCGGCGGCGGTTGGGGGAGTATTATGGGATGTCACACACTCTATGAAGCGATGTTCATCACGGGAGAGGCGCACGGAGGGACGCACTCGCACGCACACATGGGCAGCGCGGCGGACAGACAGAGGGGTAGAGCTCAGAGAGCAACCTAATGTGGATTTAATGACAAGGGCTTTATAATTAAGAGAGGCGGAGGTGGGGGGGAGGGGGTGGAGGAGGAGGAGGAGGAGGAGGAGGACGGTGAAAAGAAATAATAGGTTTTTTTTTTTTTGTCCCGTAAGCCTTTGTCTTGGACTATATTTAGGGCCGGGTAGCACACTCGCACACGTGCGCGTGAACGTACACAGTCACGTCTCCTTAATTACCTGTGAGCTCTGATGGTCTCGAACCTTCACCCCAAAATCAAACCTTGGTGACTTTGCCATGCAGTGTGACCGTGCGTAGAGATTTATACCCACATAATGTAAATAATATACCCTCCCAGCACCCGCCCGCCCGCCCACCCACACACACACACACACACACACACACACGCACACACGCACACACGCAAACGTACGTGCGTGCACAAAAGGGGTTGCTCCATTTATGTGTCCATTAGCCCCCTTGATAGATTTACAGGGAGGAGAGGGGCCTTTAAAAGATGACCTGTTGTCACATCTGCAGTGAGATAATCTGAGTCATGAGTAGTGTTGACACAGCCAGTCTTTACTCCCTCCTTGTGTTGGGTGCGCCGGCACACACACACACACACGCAGAGGCAGACCCCTGCGCGCGCACAAAATGTACCTGTGTGCACATCCATCCTCTGCCGCTGCAGCCGCGGCGTAAGCAGCTTACTGTGAGCAGCCACCTTACAAAATAAAACGCAGAGTTAAAGCGGAATCGCTGCGTCTTGGCCTAAATTTTTCCCCCCCCCCAAAAAAAAGAGAGAGAGAAAAAGTGCACGGGAGGTTTGCGCGTGATGAGGACCACCGCAGCTCATTTCTCACGTGATGCATCTCCACCTTTTGGTCGGCGGCCCGTCTCCGTGACCCAGCTGCTCACCGTGAGCACCACCACCACCACCACCACCACCACCACCGCCGCCGCCGCCGCCGCCGCCTCCACCTCCTCCCCCTGACCTGGCTGTGCGCAGGACTGCTCCTCTCTCCCCTTTCTGCTACAGTGTGTGTGTGTGTGTGTGTGTGTGTGTGTGTGTGTGTGTGTGTGTGTGTGAGACTGCCAGCGGGGGTGGGGGCAGCCAACTCAACCCCTCCAGTCTCCTAGCAACAGAGCGGTTTGGTGCGGGACAGGGGATGGGGGCTGGTTGCTCAGCGGCTGGGGAAGAGCAAAGTCCTCCAGGATTAGAAAGATGGAGGGAGTGAGGGGAGAAGAAGAGCAGGGAGGAAGGAAGGAAGGAAGGACGGAAGGAAGGAAGGAAGAAGGGGGAGATTTTTTTGCAGTGTTGTTGGCGATTAGGGACGCTGACGTGTCTCCTTTGGTCTTTTAGAAGCCGACGAGCTGCCGATAGGACCACATACCCGCTGTGCTGCTCCAGCTCCAGCTGTTCTCCTCCGAGATGCTTGGGCCTGGCTGGCTGGCTGGCTGGCTGGCTGGCTGGCTGGCTGGCTGGACGTGCGCCGCGGTTAAGCATGCACGCGTGGCACGCACAAATACACACAGCCAGAGAATGTTGTGTTCAGGAGTGAATGTTTAACTCCCCGCTGACTTGTGTTTGGAAACCAAAGAGCTTATGAGTAGAGCGGAGTGGAGGAGAGCCTCGGGTAGCTGGGCCGATGGGGACTGGAGATAGAACTTCTTGGAGTATTTAGTCAGCAGACACGGTGTTTATTGAGCGGATCAAACTTTGCTTCAATAGTTCTGTCTGTTTTTTATCCAGATTTAAGACAAAAAAAACAATTCATTTGTTCACGCCGTCTCCATAATAATTGTTACAAGCCTTCATTTCTAAGTAATTGACTCCAATTTTCAACGCTAAATGAAGAAAATTAGCCACTTTGTCAATAATAATTGCCCTTTACGATTGTGAGTCAATTTTCTTTTTTAACAGACTCAGGCAGTATTAGCCGCTGATGATGGGCTGAACCGCTTAATGCTGCCCCGGGAGTATTTTCAGGCCAGAGAATGCTCTCCCAGCAGAATATCTGGCGTGTTTGTCGGATATTTTGTTGGGGAAGAATTCACTGGAGGATGCTGCCGCGGTGTGGGTGCACCGCACACCCCACAGTTGTATGAGATTATCTAAATCCAGCATGAATGGACCTGACACTATTGTCCCAGGCAGCAGCAGCAGCAGCAATAGCAGTGATGCTGATGGTGGCGGCGGCGGTGATGTCATCGGGAGAAATATGACGATACCTCCAAGTGTGAGATATTACAGCTGTAATGATGAGGTGGTGGTGGTGGGGGGTGGGGTTGGCCGGCTATTATTTCATTTATTATCATTACATTTTGCCCATGCTGACAGGGGAGAGTGGCTAAAAAGACAGGGGCGAGGGAGAGAGGGCCGGATTAAAACAAACCCGCTCTGTGAGCGGGTTTTAGTTGCCATGGCAACGATCATTACCTCGCACTTGGGAGAGCAGGAGCGAGGAGAGAAAGGAGGAGGAGTAGGGGGGAGGTGGAGGCGGGTGGGGGGGTGGGAAGGGAAGAGAAGGGAAGAAAGACGGGACAGAGGTGGGGTAGGGAGACACGGAGGCAGGATGCTGTTGAGGGAAAACGTGGAAAAATGAAATGTCAGATCCCAGGAAGTGGGCACAAATGTCAAGGAGAAGAGGGAGGAAAAAGTGTGATTCCTCAATGCCAGCGGGACAACTTTGCGACCCAAGACCCCCCAGAGGAGAAAGATCACCACTGGCTCAGATCCCAATCTGCAGTAAAATGTCAGAGCTTGTCTCAATATGCTCATGGAAATGATAGACTCATACGTTGAGTTTTTTATTTTTTTATTTTTTTTGTTTTTTTTTTCGTTGCTGTTGGGACCTGCTTCAACTCCAGCAAGTATGCAGGTTTAGTTTATTGTCGCTTTGGGGGCAGCTGATAAATCATTGTGTATGGTTTAACAATCAGACAGCGACGATCAAACGAAATGCAGAACAACCGACAACAGGCCTCTTCAAACTGAGACAACAGGTTATTGTTTTATTTTCAACCCCGTATGCCCCCAGTTCACACTTGTATTAGCTGAGGGAGAATACGGGATGAAATTCTGAAGGTCGCCTGCTCTCACACAGCAGAGGAGCTCAGTAATGATGCAGGAAGTTAAAGTACTAAAGAAAAAAATTCATCAGTAGTGCTGCAGCTTTCCCATCAAATATCAATCTTTCCTCATTTTCCCGCTGATGAAAGCAATGTGTATCCGTTGCCACCTTAGTCACTGGCACAATCGCTGCAATTCCATTACTCCTTGAATTGCCCAAAAACCTAAATATCGCAATAAAATACTGGTAATGGGAGCAGTTAAACTTCATAAAACCTCTCAAATATGGCTGAAAGGTTTCAGAATAGAATAGAACACTTTATTGTGTGTCCCAGATGGTGACAGAAATTCTTCGACAGGGCTCACAAACATCTTCACATATTCCATCAAGACACATTTCACACGGTAAAAATGAATGAATATATAAGAACAAAAAAAAGTGCTTGTTAGAAAAAAGTAAAATGTTCTATTTCAAGGTGTTCCGGATGGGTACAGCAGATGGAATGAAAGATGAGGTGGTTTTTCAGACGCATAGATATAGCGGTACATGGCAAAAGTGTCATGGAAACACTTTCTTCGCATTTACACGTCACCGGACCAGTTAACTTCCAGTGAAAATGGCACATCATGTTTGGACGAAGGAGGAGATTTTTTTTACAAGTAATCAAAGAGAAAAATGTAACAACCATTCTTGACAGCAAACAAAGACAAACGAACAAAGGCAAATCTCGTGGGACGAGAGCTTCTGCTGTTCACACCATTCAATGGAAACACCTCCAAATCCCAATTTTTCTTTGTCAAAATGTTTGAAATATAGGTCGGTTATTAAACCAAAAGTGGTGCCTGGCTAGCGAGGGAAGAGCGAGGGGACGGGTGCGGCCGGCACAGGGAAGCCCTGTGCGCGGGGTGCCGCTGATCGAGGCCCGTCGTCGTCCTGGCGATCCCACTTGTATTGAATGTCACGTGACCCTTTGCCCAGCACACCTGCCCGGGAGAAATCAGTGGCAGTTTCTATGGCAACAGGGTCAGCAGCGTGAGCGCCCGGGGTGGTGGGAGGAGGGAGTGTTGGGTCCTGCACCGACTGCGCCGTGTTATTTTTAAACCTCACGCAGACGAGGTGATGGCCGGCCTGAGACTTTTCCTCCCCTCGGAACCGGCAACAAAATAAATAAAAAAGAGCCCTCGCCGGGTTTGTTTTACCTCTCGTGCCACTCAGAACGTCGTGCGTGTGACCACAGCGTGACCCATCCGCCCCTGAGACCACTCTCCCGGCAAACACATGAGTGTCATTAGCCGCTTTAATATCAGGGACCCTGCGCCGGGGATGACGCACTCCAGTGTCACGCAGGCAGGGCGTCCGACTGAACTCCTTGTCTGTGTTGTTTTTTTTCAGTGCTCAGACGGGAATTCGACTCAAGAAAACTCCTCGCTGAAGCGCGTGGCTGTGGTGGAGGACTTCTTTGACATCATCTACGCCATGCACGTGGAGATGGGAGCCGACCCCGGCAGAGCACCCAAGCACGCAGGCCAGAAAAAGACCTACAAAGCGGTACGTTAAAGACCTTCCGCACTTCACCTCGCAGGCGTCCGGGGGGGCCAACAATGCATGTCAAAACAAGACGACGCTCTGAAAGAAATGCTGTTTGCACATACTGATTTATTTGATCATATCATTCTTTCACCCAGGAACTTGCTTTGACAAAAAATAAAAGCCTGAGCTGACAGAAGCAACCCTGTTATTATACTTTTTAGTGAGCACTAAAAGTGCAGCGGGGGATGACAGGAGTACGATCGGTTTGTCCCAAGTTGGTGCATTTGTCTGAGAGTTAAAGGCAATAAATCTGAAAGTGCAAAAAGTGGTTATCTAACTTTTTCCGCTAATAATGAAAAGAAAAACTCCAGTCCCAGCACAATGTTTGAAACATACGTTTTTACGAAAGGGAATGAATAAGACACTCAGGTCAAAAGCAGTGTATGCCCAGCACTTAAGGTATGTTGCACTGCTGTAGAAATATTGAAACTTCCTCCCCAAGTGTCTGAGTTTCCAGCTCCTATTTCTATTATTTTAATATAAAACTAACCGAAAGCCACAAGGAAATATTGAAGCAAGGCTGAATGCTTTTGACAAATACATTCTCATCGATGCTTTTACAGCTTGTACAAGAAAAACAAATGTCATGCCATTAAGTCGCCCTTGCTGAATGTACAGCATGTAGATATCCACTGTGTGTTATAGTTAAGGCTTTGTAAGTGTCTCTTTTCCAATTGTTCATTACTATTTGCCCACCTTCCATCAGTGAACAGCCACTATGTTTGAGTTTTCTAACAACGTGTTGTGTAATTATTATTATTATTATTATTATTATTATTATTATTATTATTATTATTATTATTAATAATAATTTATTTATCTTTTTTTTTAAAAGCCAATTATTAGTGATTGAGTGACTTTATTTTTCAATACAGGGACAACTTACAATAAGCACAAACCCTATAAAATAGGGAGAGATGCACTGCTCAAGGTTATAGCTAAGCATGTTTTCACCCTCAGTACATACAGAAATACTCAAACAGATTGAAAAACAGCTCTAACCATCCTGAACTCTCATATGAGATAAACCCACCTGATGACATAATTGAGCACGATACATGTAGACAACGGTTTACCTCTTATTTATAACTTTTTAACACTTTCATATTTATTGTTTCTGCAATTTAACCTTTAAGATTCCTTCTAGATTGCTTCCTTGTTGATTCTAAATACAGTATTTTTTAAAGTGGTGATGAATATAGACAGTTGAGTTCAATCAATGTTAATCCACAGTTTACACCCATATCTATACCAATATCCCAACCGTCCCACACTCTCTACCCTGAAATAGCCTCCAATACATACATGTGTTTACACACACATTACATTTGCGCTTCCATTCATTTCATGGGGTTTGTGCAAAGCTCCTCTGACTAAAGGAACGCTCAACACTCAGAGACCGCCAAGACATTTTTTCCACCCCACCTTGTGATAGAAGCTATACTTACTAGCTCCGCCAGCCTAATGTGTCATTTTTAGCATCACCAGTTACCAAGGGAACCACTAACCACTTTCACCAGGAAAGCACTTTAGGAGGTCTGCGGAACAAAGGCTGCCGATGAGTTGATGTGGCAAAACGAGGCGCGGCGCGCTTGTCCGGACAAATCAGGGGGCTTTGTACGGCGCTTTAACGCGGCGTTAGAGGGGTTAGCAGGACTTTGGTTTGGTGCCCCTCCTCTCCTCTGCTCTCCTCTCCTCTCTTCCCTCCCCACCCTCAGGAGTGAAAAATAAAAAAGGGGGGAGAAAAAAAAAAAACAGGGAGCCAATTCTTCCTGCCCTGTAGAGAGGTCCTGTCACGTCTCATACAGTGTACCCTTTTGAGGAGGCAGCATCACTGGGGCAGGGCATAATATGGAACTGTCACTGTGGCCTTCTGGGAGGTGCACGCTCCTCTGGGTGGCCTTTTCCCTCGCAGCTGCCTCAAGGGGGCGGGGGTGGCTGGGTGGGATGGGATGGGATGGGATGGGGGCAGGGGGGTTGGAGATGCGGCAGCCTGCGACGGCGGACGGGGATGGTGGTGGCGGTGGCGGGCCAGTGGGGGCGGGCACCCCTGCTGCCCCCTCCATCCCCTACCCCCCATGGTCACGTGAAGGTCGGAGTTTTTTCAGGGAAACGCCAGCGGGGGGCGACGAGCGCAGGGTGGCATCGCAGACAAACACGGGCGGAGAGGGAGGACGAGCACGAGGGAGGCAGGGGCCGGGGATACGGGTCGACTGTACCTGAGAGAGCGGAGGGAGGGTGGAGGAGGGTATAGTGGGGGGAGGGCTTTGGGTAGGATGGCATGGACACACCATGCGCACGCGTCTGCTATCGCGAGCTTGTGCAGGACGGCGGCGGAAATCAGGCCATCAGAAGGCATGACTGATCGCCTGCAGGGAGGATTCCTCCTCCCGCCACCCAGAGATAACACACACACACACACGTGCACACACACACACACACACACACACACACACACACGCACATAGCCGTTTGGATCAAACTTTTTTTTTCCCATAAAAACCATGTCCGCTCACTCTGGATCTCGCAGCCGCAGCTTGAGCCATATACGCTGCCAAATGTTTTTTTTTTTTTTTCTTTCTCTCTCGCTCGCTCTCTCGCTCTCTCAATGTAACCCAGTCTCCTCTCTCGCTCTCTCTCTCTCTCTCTCTCTCTCTCTCTCTCTCTCTCTCTCTCTCTCTCTCCCTCCGCCGGCACAGATCGCGGAGACCTACGCCTTCCTGCCCAGAGAGGCGGTGACTCGGTTCCTAATGAGCTGTGGAGAGTGTCAGAAGAGGATGCACATCAACCCCAGCACTGCAGAGTTCAAAGGTAACGGTGCACGTGCACATCTGACCTGTGGACGGCTTCGTAATCCCGGACACATCATTAATTGATATATGCCACTTCTCAGCCTAACCTTTCAGAGACGGGAGGGTTAATTGCCATGGTGAGAGGATACAGTCCAACCTTTTGTTGCAGCAGCCAGATAGTGATTAAAAACGAGGTTAAATAAAACACAGGGTCATCGTTTTCTTTTTTTTTCTTTTTTAAAAAAAAATAAATAAGTAAATTAATTAATTAATTAATTATTAAGACCAGTGTCCAGTCAGACATTAAATATGAACTTTAAAAAAAAATATTTGAGGTGTGCGCACAAAGAGTTTTTCCAGTTTTCAATGTATCCCCAATCAATAAATCATAACGTGTGTATGTCATTCACTGTCATGATGTAACAAAGACTCAAGAGGGCCTCAGTGTTAACATTGGATAGGCCTTCTAACAACAATCACATAATCCCTCTAGTGGACAACGGGGAGACTGCAGGCAGGTCAGAGGCACATTGTTCGGCACATTGTTCGATTTCCAGTGTTGAATTTGGACAAAAGCTGCTGCTTCTGCTGCTGCTGCTCAGCTCAGCTCCTTTTAGCCACTCTGCCGTGCATTTGTGCTGTATTTATCTGAGGAGCCATTTAAATATAAAAGTAATAAACATTTAGCAAACAGCACATCAGAAATTGATGAAGAATGAGACATTTTAATGAGAAACATTAAAACCATTCATTGTATTTGAGCAGTTACTGGAGTACTGCTTTACTGCAGCTGATTTACTATGACATAACCTTTGTGTCATTCATGTAACAGGCCATTGAAATAAACTCCTGACCATGTCTCAGTGTGTTAAAACATGATTTATTGAATCGTTCTCAATGAGAAAATAGACGACCAAGAATTTCTATACATTTATATAAGATATATAATAAAAGTGATAATATAACATTACAAAAAAATAATCATTGTGATACATGTATTTTTTCCACTGAAAACAAATCGTGTAGTGAGTTATACATTATAGACTAAAACCAGCAAAGTTAATTTGCTGTGGTCTCACTGGTGTCAATTAACAGTTTGATGTGAGGGACCACAGATTTTGTCAGATATTGATTTTTTTTTTTTTTTTTTTCCATCTCACGCTCACGAACACAGTTGTGAAAATCAATGATCTCAGTGAAAAATATTTTTTCAAATGAAGCTCAATGTTGTTGTTTTTTTTTGTTGTTGTTTTTTTTTATCTTTCTTCAGTTCACTGATTTATCTCAATTCATCTCAAGTGTATTTGCTCAGCAAGTTGGATAAACTTAATTAATTAAGCTTTTATTTATGTTTTCAATAATCCCCAAAGTCAATTTTAATTCCAAGATTTGTATTCAGAAATGTAACAGTTTTATTTAAATAATTCATCGACAATAAGTCATAAGTCAGCACCGCTATTAACGTGGTTGTTTTTCTTTGTCAGAAAACGACAGACCGACCTCTCTGGTCCCGGACCTCATTGACTACAACATGCCTCTTACTGCCACCTACCTGAAACAAATGAAACTGCAGTGCATGACTGCCACGGAGAGGGTGAGTGTCTGATGGCAAAATGATGAAGCCAGCCTTCTGATGAGATTTCCTCTTCATTTCGATTTTGCTGTATAGCGACTGAGCGAATGGGCTTGGTTATTCTCTTTTTATTGTCATTTAGAGGTGGTGGTGTTGGTGGGGGGGAGCACAAACGTTAAAGAAATAACTTTTGATTGACTAATGAATAGCCAGAGCAGCAGCCTCCCTGCTGGGAGGAGGAGCTCGCTGTGAAACGAGGATTAGTTGGGCTTGTGCGCACGGTGACGTCACGTGGGAGGCCACTCCCCTGCGTGGCTGTGACAGCAAGCCCTCAGAAAGCACTGTCACTAAAGTGCAGGGAGCGACTCTTGATGACCATGATGACATTGTTCCTCACTCGAGCGTAATTAGGATTACCCGGAACGATGACCCAGACCGCGATTTGTGGGTGAGTACCGGAGGAGTGAGCGAGCAGACTGATGGTCACATGTGTGCGGAGGTTGAGAAAGAGCAGGGAGACGATCTGATAGTCAACCTGCAGCGGATGTTTACTTCACTGTCGTGGTTGTAGTTGGAGCAGCTCCATGTGTCTGCAGCCGCGGGAGGGGGGGGGGTTTGAAGCAGGTTTGCTCTCTGGGCAAAATAGAATAATATCATTTGTTATTGTGGCTCGTAGTCTGCTCTCTGAGGCGGCTTCCGCTTCTCTGCTGTTGCACTCTGCAGCTGGTTTTATTCAAGTCAAGTCTCACATGAAATACAGCGTGAGCACCACCCAAAATATTCTCTGCAGCAAACTCTGAGTTGATTGCCTCGTGTCCGAATCCTCCTGCTTTCTCCTTCACATCTTTCCTCCTCCGCTGCCATAGGTGAAAGTGCTGAGAGAGTGTAATTGCTCTTCCTGTCCCTCTTCAACTCTGCCTTTAATGCTCACTTGGTACCTAATGGAGCTGTCACTGAGCATTTTGGTCCCCCTGTAAACCTCTTACAGAGGGACGAATGCATATTCCCAGGAGTTTAGGCCTATTTTCTGCGCTCCTGAAGAGGGGGAACGATGAGTTGCCGAGATGCCCTTCTGCTCTGTTTCCATCACGGCTAGTTCTGCGCTCCTCCTGCCAGCTGACACATCGCGCATGGCCGGGGAGATGTCGCCATTTGTATAAGTGAAACTGACTGGTGATGCGCGGGGCTAACTGCAACGTGGTCACTGCAGTTCAGGGGGTGACGCCGCTGTGTGGAATCTGTAGCCGGAGCTCTGCCCTCTGAATAGTTTGAGAGATTATTCTGCTCCCCTCTGCTAATCCCCAGCCCCCGTGTTTACTCACGCTCCCGTTATGCCATGACAAGCATCTTTAGGGTTTTCTGTGACAGTTAAAAATAGCAGTGCTCTGAGAAACAGGCCCATGCAGTCAGCGCGTCTTATGAAGAGTAAAATATTCAAATGTTGGTCAAGTGGGCGACTTGCATGGCTATTGGAAGAACTACACCAGGAGTGTTGGCTCCATACTGAAAGCAACTTTTTCCTTCGAAACACACGCCATGTGTCTCAGCTTTAATCACAAGGAGGAAACCACAAATCCAACGTAGCACAAAGTCAACACAATACAGCCCATAACTTCACTTGGTTGTCACTTTCAGATTTGACATCTTTCCGCTTATTTTCTCAGCCGCTGGCAGTTTCCAGACTGGCAGGATTAAGTCCTTCATCTCCCTGCCTTGATCTTCGCTGCACGGTCCAGTTCTTGTTAAACATGTGTAGATCTTTATCTTCTCTCCCATCCCCACCCCACCCCCGCTCCTCTCCCTGTGCAGGATGACAGTTCGGTGAGCAGCGAGGACATGAACGCCACTGAGCCCGCATGGGTCGCAGCTGAGCAGCCCCCAGTGCCTGAGCCCAGCCCACCTAACGGGGACGCCGTCGGCAACCCGGCAGCCGCCGTCAAGGAGGAGGACGGTGAGGCGGCCCGGAATGGAACTTGCTCCGATTTTTGCTGTTTTTTTCGGTCTGCTTGCTGCTTTTATCGACATGTGAACACGGGAAGGTGAACGGCCGAGGGTCCAGATTGGTGTTATGCAGGAAACAGCTTGCCTCATTCTTAGCGCGCTAATCCAAATAAATCCACTCTTACTGGGGGTGGGACACCGCTGCAGCCCCAATCCACCACCGTGCACCCCTCTCTTTCAGGGTGCTCGGCTTAGAGAAGTAGGACAAAAGCCCATATTAACCTTTACAGCTTAGAACCTGATCTAGAAAGGGGGCTAAGAGGAGGGCACATCATTAAAATCAATGACCAGCGAACGTGGGTACGCCAACACGGTCGAGTGCGAGTGCACGGCTGTTGTATTCCGGGTTGAAAAAAAAAAAAACTGCAATATTTATTTGTTCAAATGTTTATTTAACAGGGGTGATACATACAACATCGCCACAAGAAAGGGAAAATGTGATGCATATAAGACGTCCAGCTTCAGCTAATTTGCAGTCTTTGGTCTGGCTTTTAGAATACAATGAGATATACTGAAAAAGCAATTAAAAATGAAATGATACAAATGCAGTGAATAATACAAACCAAAAAAACAGTTGCAGTTGTCAATTACAAATAAAAACATGAGTTAAATGTAGGGGCTGTTATGTTGACAGTGACTTAATAGGAAATTAATGTTCACATTTCTGCTGCTGCTTGAGCCAGTGTTTAACTTTCACACTAAATACACACAACCCTAACCCGTTACAGAGGTTTATGTCCACTCTACTATTTCCTTTGCATTTGTAGAAAAATGTTATTAATCTGGAATGAAAATCATACGGTGTAATTGCAACATTTAATCATTATCTTAACAGGAAAAGGTCTGAACTACAAGAACAAGTGTACACACACACACACACACACACACACACACACACACACACACACACACACACACAGAGGCAGAGCCAGGGTTACCTCCCCCATCAGTCCTCCGTCCCCATGGCTCTCCCCCTTCGCCGTTAAAACTCCCAAGATTTGCCCCCTTCTGCTCTAACTTTTATTTATCTTGACAGTTGACCCCAATACCACTTCCTTAACAGTTTCAGAGAGGCAGGCAGTCCCATCCCCCTGTACTCACTCACCCACCCACCCACCCACCCACCCAGCCAGCCCCGCTCTACACCAGGACAGAAATAGCCACGGCCGCTGTAGTAAACAAACCCACATTCATGCTAAATGATGGCAAACGTCCGCTCCTCTCATCCCCGCCGTGTGCATCTCTTTGCATCTTAATCTCCTTCTCCCTCCCTCGCTGCCTTCCTCCCCCCCACTCCCTCCCCCCCCCGCCAGACGACGACTCCTCGGAGAGCGGCAGCGCCAACAGGCTCCCGGCTCTGACCTCCCCGGAGGTGCCGGCTGTGGGTGGGAACCGCCCAGATGGTGGGGACTCGTACATGGAGGCCACTGAAAATGGGCTGAGCGCTCCACTCGACTTCAGCACCACGTCGCCCTCGTCCTCCTCGGAAGATCAGCAGCCGGTCAACCTGAGCGAGAGGCTGCTGCCCGCCGGGGGCTCGCCGCCCAACCCCTGTCCCGCAGACCCCAACAGGAAGTTCCCAATCAAGACAGATTACACCAGCAAGGTTGGGAGGCTCGTTCTGAAAATCTGAAATGTTTCCGACGGGCCGCGCCGCTTTGAGTAACTTGTCACCTTGTGGGCTCTCCTCAGTCGCCTCCGTACAGCTCAGGAAGCTATGACTCTGTGAAGACCGAACTGAGCATGAGTGCAGAGGACTTGACCTCTGGCCGGGCGCAGATCATTGACGACGACGACGACGATCACGACGACCACGATGACAGCGACAAGATCAACGACGCCGAGGGCATGGACCCCGAGAGACTCAAAGCCTTCAATGTGAGTAGACCTCGCAGCTGCAGAGCCATGAAGTTCAGAAGGAGACGTGACAGCACAGGGCTTTTCTCTGTCTGATGCTTTGCAAATTATAATTCTAATTTAATATCATGTTTCATGCATTACCAAAAACGGGAGAACATTATTTGCAGTATCTGATACTCAAAGCGTGATGGTGCACAAATCGCGGAGCGTCATTGCGGAGTTGCGAAAGACGCAGACACGAGCGAACACGCAAACAGGAGAAAAGCCGTCCTGAATCTGAGCGATGTTTCCGTCTCCACCACCTCCCCCTCCCGCTTTAACCACCCCTCTCCCACTCCACCTCTAATGCTCCCCCATCCCCTGCCTTCCCTCCCCACTCTTTTGTTTTCACCACTCACACCCCTCTCTCTCTCGCTCTCCCTCTCCTCCCCACCCCCTGCCTGCCTCCACTCCATTTTTCTGCTCTACATCCCCCTATCTCTGCCCCTCCCCCGCCTCTCCGTCAGATGTTTGTGCGTCTGTTCGTGGATGAGAATCTGGACCGCATGGTGCCCATATCCAAGCAGCCCAAGGAGAAGATCCAGGCCATCATCGAGTCCTGTAGCCGTCAGTTCCCCGAGTTCCAGGAGCGCTCACGCAAACGCATCCGCACCTACCTCAAATCCTGCCGTCGCATGAAAAAGGGCGGCTTCGAGGTACAAAACGGCGGCAGGCTCAAACGCCTCAAATCGGAGCAAATCTGTGGTGCTGTTTTCTCAACATGAACCCCCCCGCGCCCCCCCCCCAACCCCTGCAGATACGACCCACGCCCCCCCACCTCACCTCTGCCATGGCTGAGAACATCCTCGCTGCCGCCTGTGACAGTGAATCCCGCAACGCCGCCAAGAGGATGAGACTCGATGTGTACCAAGCGACGGTAAATGGCTCGGCACTGTAAAATTTCCCAGCTGGGATCCTGGGGTGGGGCTGAGGATGTTCTTCCAGTTAATAATGCAAAGGCACCGACCAACAAATGTTCTGTCCAAATTGAATACAACAAAAAAGCATTTGCCATAGGCGCAAAACCTCATAATTTGCTACTGACCGAGAGTTACCTGCTAGTTAGTTAGTTAGTTAGCTGGCTTGCAGATAGTCTAACATTTATTCTCCATTCCATCAAAATTCCAAACAAACAAAAACAATTTCTCGGAACAACGGTCAAAAACCGTTTGTCCTTCTGGGTCAAAACACCTGACGACAATAGTGACACTTATATACACACCTGAACCACAGACAGAAATTCAGCAACACCCACAGTATAAATAGTGAAACGGCAACTCAGTCTCAGTTCAGATGAGCACAACATCTGAAGTGATGTTGGCTGTCTGGCAGGATGAGCCCATGCCTGTTGAGAAGCCCGCGGCGAGGGACCCCGCCTCCGTGGCCTCATCGGGGTTCGCCATCAGCAGCGCAGCTTTCGCCCAAGAACAGCTCTACACCAACGGAGGCCTCAACTACAGCCTGAGGGGATACGGCGCCGTGGGCAGCAACCAGCAGACCGCTGGCGCTGCGCAAATCAACGGTGAGGGCATCACGCAGAGTCTGCCGTTGTTTATGACGACGTCGTTGAGAGGCCGAGGTTGTTTGTCAGAAGCCCTTTCAAAAATCCCCTGAGCTCAAAATATCCTCCCATTTTCACCGCTTCTTCCTTTTTTTAATTGATGTGTAAAGTCTTGATAATGTCTTGGTCTCGGTTGGAACTGTCCTCACTGCAGCACTGATATAATCTGTCATCAGAAAGATCAGTGTGCAGGAATCAGCGTTTCTTTCAAGGAATGAAGCATATGTTTCTACATCTTTCTGAGACACCAAGCAAAGTATTTCAAAGTACTATTTAGAAAGCAGTCACAGCTTGGTTATGCATTCCCGACCTTTCCATCGAAACACTTCTCTCACATCACCTCTTTGCGCTGCCCGCAGGTCCCACAGACCTCAGCATGAAGTCGGTCGTTCCAAATTCCTCCTCGTCCACCTCCAACAGTCACGGCCAGGGAGGCGGCGGCGGCGGAGCCTCGGCTCAGCTCAGCCCACCGGAGGTCACGGCCGTCAGGCAGCTCATCGCCGGCTACCGGGAGTCCGCCGCTTTCCTGCTCCGCTCGGCCGACGAGCTGGA
Organism: Nelusetta ayraudi; assembly: GCF_046127955.1. NCBI lineage: Eukaryota > Metazoa > Chordata > Actinopteri > Tetraodontiformes > Monacanthidae > Nelusetta > Nelusetta ayraudi. The sequence goes on from NW_027466120.1 coordinate 5,736,661, forward strand.
GAACCTGATCCTGCAGCAGAACTGAGCCGCGGCCCGGAGCTCCTCACCAGGCCTGTCCTTCACTGTCGCTCGCCGTCACACGTACTACAGTATTTGGACCGACCCGCACACAAAGACACAAACGTAAGACGAGTGATCCTGCAGTGCACGGTGGGTCCTGTTGGTGTGGTATCTTTACTGTATTATGCATCTGGTTTACTTTGACCTTAGTGCCCTGTTATCTGTAGCCATTCATCCCATCCAGCTCATTTTTTTTACCACCTCAACCTCCATTTGTCTCAGGAAGCGATGTGAAGAGATGATCTGCACCGATACGCAGGGAAGGTTCTGACCTTAAATTAGCTGTGACATAATGCCACATTGATTTGTACGTTGCAGGTGTCTGGGCACAGTGACAGTTAAAATAGCAGTGACGTTGCATCTTGTTTCCACACAGACACATACACACAGACACACACGCACACACGCACACACGCACACACGCACACATGTAAAATACGCTGTACAGGGGCACAATTTGACTGAGGCGTCTGGTTTTCAAAAAGCACTCTCTCTGAAAATGTCCGCAATTTTTTTTCTTTCTTCTGAATCGCTGCTAAATCTACTGACCTGCTGACCTCAACAGCTACTGGAGGACGCGCTGAATTACACAAAAGGATTTGGGGGAGGGTGTGGGGCGGGAGGACGCGGGGGGGGAGTGGGAGAAGTAACAAAGACATGGAGAGTTTTTCCAACAACTGATCGGTCAAAGTCATGTGACCAAAGCTTACCTCGGCGCTGCCTTCGTTGGAGCAGTTTCTAGATCCCGGCGTGGCGTGCGGCTCACTAGAAACAGCCAACCTGACCAGCGCCACTCGCTTTTTTGGTGACTTCATAGGAATATTTCTATCCTTTCTCAAAAATGACGGAGGCTCTCAAGAAGCATGGGTGTGCAAAATGAGGTCACAGACACCTGTCAGGGATTAAATGGAGATTAATATATTGTTTAGACTCGCGGTTTTATGACCGGTCCAAACGGAAAGGTGGAAAAAGGTGCAATATTGAAGATAATCAGTGATGGCGTGCTGAACTGAAATGACTGTCAGACTCGTTGAGGCATTTGAAAAGCAAACGTGGTTGTGGGTGGGGGGTGGGGGGTGGGGTGGGTCATTTACCACGCTCTCCTCCCGCTGTAACTGTCGAGTTGTTTAAAAACAAAAAAAGGAAGGAAACTATATCCCACGCAGCATTGTAGCCAATTTCAATGTTGTTGTATGTTGTGAAAACTGCCAGTAACTGCTGACCTCCTGGCCAGGGCGCGTCAGCGTACTGGGATCAGTCATCTTAACAAACAGGACCTGGCAGAAAAAACAAGACTTAATGTTGCATGTCTTTTGTTTAGTTTTTGTTGTTTTTTTTTAGTTTGGGGGACTTTGTCGAGATAAAAACAAACAAACAAACAAACAACAAAACAACAAAAACAGCCGCATTGAGCTCACATGCATCCATCGCAGGATGGTGAAATGAAGCGCCGCTCAAACATCCATCTGGCTCTGCCCAGATGTGGTGTGTGTGTGTCTGTGTGTGTGTGTGTGTGCGTGTGTGCATGTGCGTGCGTGTGTGTTTTAATGTGCGTACTGTCTGTCTGTGCCCCCCCCCACCCCCCTACTCATGTCCATCCATTCGAACCGTGGCTGACACACAAACACACGCCGTTTGAAAAGAAGCAAGAGACAATCTTTGAAAAAGGTGTAAGTCGCATCGCAGTTTACTCTCCCAGATTTCTGCTACGATGTCTGCGTTTGTGTGCGTCTGAATGCGTGGGAGCGTTGCGCGCCTGCGTGCGCACGTGCGCGAGTGAGCGAGCGTTGGTCTGAGGGCACACAAGAGTACTCAAAGCAGATCTAGAGCACAGTCTCACAATTTAACTGGTGAGTCACTCAGCACAAGAACTGTTGTGTAAGTGTTGGGGTGCTTTTTCTTTTTGGTGACGTGTTTGTATTGACCGTGTGTCATTTTTTTTTTTTTTTTTTTTTTTTTTTTTTCATGTTTGTGCAAAAGTGGAGTGACCCAGTTTAACACAAATCTGTGAAAATTTCATTCAGTGGGCTGAAACATTCCAAACAAGGACAATGGGCTCGCCAAAGCAGCTCCCGGTGGCCTGCACCTTATTCATTTTTCAAAGTTTGAAGAGATATATTTCTGTATTTATAACAAATCTATCAAATTTATCAGTTATTTTTCACAAGTCAGTCTATTTCAGTGTCATTCACAACCTTTTCACCGCCGCCAGGTTGGCCTCTAGAGTGGGAATCTTTTGCTAAAGGACCATTTTCTCTCATGCTTTGTTTCCACAATTGGGCTGAGGTACATTCATTGTTAAATGATCTATTGCAAAGTTTGGAAGCACTTTACAGCTCAGGATTAAGGTGACACAATAATTTGTCCTTTTTTACCTCATTTGGAATCTCGGCTTCAGTTCAAACATGGCAACAGCTGATTGGACGGCCGGAGGTGGCTCAATCAGAAGCAGCTGTCGGCCACTGACAAAAGGCTCCTTTTTGAAAGAGCCCAGTTTGAACTCGTCTCTGGTCTGTCTGGGGGTGGGGGGGGGGGGCGAAGGGAGGCAGGAGCGGCTGCAGCCGAAAATATTAATCAGGATGCGTCTGTTTCATGAAGTGAGTGGCGTTTGCAGGAGGCGAAGTGCAGTTTGATCCACAAAATTAAGACGTAGATGTGATACAAAGGCAAACGTGTCAAAGTAAAATATGTGTTATTCTGGGGGGGAAAAAACGTCACCATAGAAAAAAATAAAACATTATTCAGTCCCATTATCAGATGTCAATCAGGTGTTGACTGGCACATTTAGCCCTCTGTTTACAGCCAAACCCTAACCTTACCCTTAACCCTAAAACTGATGCTTCATTGTAACTTCTGTGTGTTTTGAAGAGGGCAGAAGCAAGAGGAGGTATCAGAGGAGTGAACACGCAGCCGTCACTTAACCTGAGACAGTTATCAGTGCCTTTTGAGACTTTACAAAGGGCAGCTTACCAGAAATATGCGTTATAGAACACCCGCACTCTCGAAAAAAGTGGCAAAAGCAGAGGATGACAGGTTAGAGACTCATATTACTGTTTTTAGTCTCTCATCACTGAGTTTTGCATCAATGGAGGCCTTTCAAGAAGTGTGAGAAGCCTTTTCAAACAACTTTAACCTTATTGTTTGAATATTCTTGGATATATATCAATAGCATTTATTTTCAAAGGGCTTGCAGGGTTAAATCTAAAAAATAAAAAAAAAAAAAAAAAACACTTCAAGGACCTCCGACTCAGTGAAACTCAGCTTTTCAGAGCTTTGTGGGGAATGTCATCTGGTTTAATGGTGCACTTGCTCCAACTGTATTTTACCAATCGATGTGGAAGCTATTTTAATCTTGAGCTGGTTCGATCAGCATACAACATAATACCAAAAAAAAGAAAAAAAGAATTTGCAGGCACATCTACTCATGCTGCTTTTGGACTGCCATGGCCTCTCTGCAGAAACACAGTTTGAAATCTGTTTTCTTGCTCTTCGTGCTGATTTGTAATCACATTACATTTATAAGTTGTGATTTTTATAGCTGACATCGGAGGTCAGAAATAAGCAGAAGTCTGGATTTTAACAAGTGCGTCATCCCATGACAACAGGCAGTCTCCTGCTGCAAAACACAATTGCTCACATTCGTGGTGCAGCAGTTGAGAGGAACTTTCAGGGAGGAACTTTTTCCTTCCCGTTTGACAAATTGAACGCAAAATCTTGAGGTAGGGAGGGAGAGGGAGAAATCTCGAGAGCAACACATTTAAAAGTTCTTTCATGAAACGGAACGTCCTGACTTATTTTTACTGCCTCGCCTTTTCCTTCTAAACACCCCTCTGGGTTTAGACAGGCACAGACAGACAGACAGACAGACTTATCAGATCAGATGTACGTGGGACACAAAGTCCTCATACACGTCTTCCTCGTCTTCTCCAACCTGCTCGTTTGCTACCGTAGCCATAGCAGATCCTCCACAATCAACGTCTAACTCAGTGACGCCGTGTCAGTCTTGTGTCTCGACGACCAAACATTAAGCCTGTAGATTTGTAAACTGTCCACGCTGAGCAACGTTTTAAACTGTGTGCTGGAGTTACTGTGATCCACTGACAACCGCGTGTTGTCACGTTGTCGTTTTGTTTTATGTCCCCCCTCCCCCGTACCCAAAACAATGCCCAATGGATTTTTCTCTTTGTATCGACTGGACAATGTAATCTATTGGTGTTGATTAAAAATGCCCTGGTAGCTTGTGGATTGCTAAAGTGGTCAGATAAATGTACTGTATAGCTGTACAAAGAGTGATAAAAAGATGTTTTAGACCTTTTCTTTTTTCTGTGGGTACAGCACTGTTAAAAAAAAGAAGAAAAAAATCAAAGTGGTTTTAGCCCTTGCCTGTTTAACTTATCATTTGGTGGTGGTCTGTATTACTTCTATTGTTATTTATATTATTTTGATTGTTGCCTCTCCTGCACTGATAAAAGACTGTAGCTCTGTGCAGGGGCTCGTACTGTAAACCGTGTGAAGCTTTGTATTTTCCCCTCTGGTTTTGGACTCAGTGAAAGTGTGATGTTTACATGTACAGTTTTTCAAAATACTTTTTTTTTTCTGTTTGTTGATTTACGTTTGAATCAAGTTTTGTTCCTCCTCACCGAGAGCCCTATAATCCGTGTACATTTTGCCCAGATTTTCGTTTTCTTTCCCTTTCTTGTTTCATTGCATCCAGCGCAGACGTGACCTCGTCGACTGCACGGTGGCGCGGTCCGAGTGTGCAAGGGGGTTGTGGTCGCCTTGGTGTTGTGGTGGCTTCCAGCGTTTTAAAAGATGCTCTTAAGTAAAAAAGGGGAGCTTCACAACTTCTCAAAGTGGACCGGCAAAGGTTTATTTAAAAAAAAAAAAAAATCAAGAAGACTTCAATCAACTGTTTTAGAATACTATTGTGGCCTAAACGGAGATCGGCGGGGTGGAGGTACATTTATTATACATTAAGTGCTCAGAATCTTTTCACGTCCTGGTGGTTGCGTCAGGGAGAACTTAATCCTTAACCCAACTGGTACCCTGGAAGGTACACTTTGACCTGTTGTAATACTCCTAGGTAACACGAAAGCCATTCCCCTCTCCTGGCCTTTTAAGGGGAACCCATAAGCCTCAGGAAATACTGAATCTCCGAATTTAGTTTTTATTCACTTATTTCCTCTAAGATGAGATTCAATTCTCTTACAAAAACCATCAACATTTATATGAGATGTCTATTGTTTTGTACATTTATCATTGTGATTTAAAAGTGGAGCTTTTTTCCAGTACCTGTGACTTAATATTTTTTATTTTTTGTTTTCCTTGGAGTGTTTATAGGTATGGATATTTATTATTGTATGTGAAACTACAAAAAGACAAAAGAAAAGGTTGAACCTGTTTCATTTGTATGTTTCATGCAAAACTGTCCAGGTGAGATTCTCTCTGCCTCTTACATATCACTAATGAGGGACCTGTGTTTGTTTGGGAATAGCGCTTTTTCAGTGTTGCATCAACGCTATTAAAGAAAAAAAACACACACAAAAAAAAAAGACCACAGTGGCTCTCCTCTTCTCCTGAGATGTCAGTAATTGAATAAAACAGTGCGATGAGCTATCTTGACGACATTCTCTTTGTGGTTTCCTCACTTTTTATTGCAGAAACTTCACGCCTCACTTAAAGAAACATTGCAACTGCTATTGTTGCCCATTTCCTGTAAATGCCATTTACATAAAAATACATCGGACGTCAACTTTCACGCATCTATCTAATGGCTTCCGATTTACTCCCGGAATTATGGAATAGTGTGCCACCCTTTGGTCATAGTTTGGCACTGCAGACTTTATATATAAAAAAAAAGAAAAGGTTTTCGTCTTCTTTTTAACTTATAAACTGGGCGGGCCGAGGCGGCGAATTTTCCTGATGGTTAAATTTTTGGGGGGGAAATAAATCGGGAGTATTTCAGAAGATTTACTATGATGATTTTTAATTGAATCAATATTCTTATTTTATCTGATATTTTTATGATTTTAATGTATTTATTCTGTTTCCCTCTTCTTCTTTTTTTAAAAAAAAAACAACAACAAAAAAAAACAACATACAAGTAGAAGTTTAATGTTAATTCTATGTTACAGTAAGCCCCCTTTGCGTTTAACATGCGGCTACACAACGTAGCTCACATCTTATCCACGGGGTGGCAGCATAGTCATAGGTTTCTCTTGAAAATAGACCTTCACAACCAGCCAGGAAAAGAAAGGAAGAAAGAAAGACAGAAACCTGTATGGACACATTTTGGTAACACGAAGAAACATGTCACTGCACTGACCCAACCGTTTGCCCACGTGTTTATTTTAATTATAAAATAACTCCTTAAAAGTAAGTGACTAAAATATATGTGTGTATGGAAACAACGACGACAACATAAACATTTAACCAACCAACACGATTTCTGTCTTCATCTTCATCTAAAGGAAATCCTTGCCCTCAAAATGTTTTTGTGCAAGAATATATTAATTTCTGCTTTTCAGTACACAAATCAACGGGAGAGTAGAGGCTAACATCAATTGAAAAGTATTTTGCAATTAGCAATTAGAAATAGATGTTAGCCAGTACAGGTAGCGGCTTTGGTCTCGCTATGCATTGGTAACTTGATAGCTTTAGTAATGCTGCCTGTAGTTAAACGTCTTTCATCATTAAACATGTTCAGCAACAGTGTTTCCTGTATTTCCTGGATGCTAACAAATTAGCATTGCTAACATGGGACCAGTGGTAGAGGGTTAGATGGGGTGGGATATTTTCAGATATATTTGGAATCTTATGTACCTGACCTGACCTTGTTTCTGCCAGTCCAGTTTATGATTACAAACTGGAAGTGGAGACGTGTTGAGGTGTTGCTGACGCGACGGTGTGGCTCGTGAACGCGTGGGAACACGTTCAGCTGGCTTCAACACACAAGTTTTATGTGAGAATGAACGCCTTGTTCCACGGCAAATGTTTTGGAACCCGCGTCTCCACGTGCACCATGACCCACTTGTTATCATGTTTATGTGTATTTGTAATTTTCACAACAGTATGCTGGCATCTAGAAAGGTTGTAGCTTATTTACTGGATGCAGGTCACGAAGGGTGAAAAAGAAAATGTTTTTTTGCGTGACCTATATCCTACAAGGGATACAGGATTAATAATGCCTGCCCTGTCTTTTAACTGGTAGTTAGGTGTGATTTAGAAATACTGATAAAAACAACAAAAACATTCATCACATCAAGTTTCAAAATTGTAGTGGCTGTTCAAGTGTTGCTGAGTTTTATTTATGTGCCTGAATATAATTTTATGTTACATACAATTTGTTTGATAACCACTGCAAGTACGAGTATTTTTTCACACAGCGGAAACAATTTTAGGAAATCGCTGCACAGAGGTCAACCATGAATGTCAGACGCAATCGATCTTTGTTGTACTTTGACAGAAACTCTTGCCCTCTCCCCTCCCCCTCTGCATCAGAGACACGTGTTTCCAAACTGGTTCCCAGAAGTTCACGTTCATGGTGCGTGCTGCTGAGCACTTTGTGACTGAGTGACACCTGATCCCAGGCAGATGGTCCAAGCAACTTTTTCCTCAACGACAGACAAATTGATTCTCTGTGCCTGATTTACTGATGATTGGAGTTAATTTGTCTTTTTCCGCTCTCATCTTATCTATATCAATGTATAATCTATAACTACACCATATATCATCTTCACATCTCAACCATATTTCACTTGAGGTTTTGCATTGGCACTAAGGGATGAACTCTTTGGCAGCGCTGAGGCATGGGCTCGATGCCTTTGCCCCAGATTCCCTTTTTATCTTCAAGCCAGTTACCATCCAGGAGCCCTCGTTGTAGTCTTGCACTTATTTTCCATTGGAAAAAATAAAGCAAGGACAATTGATCAAGCTTATTTATTTATTTATTTTGGTAAGCCTTGAACTGACTGCCATTGATTTATTAAAAATGTTATCCAGATAAACATATCTAAATTAATATTTATCTTTTGACACAGAAGTTTACCTCCCCCATTGAATGCATGTTAATTAAATGCAACTTAATTTATGAAAAAAAACCAGCACTCTTTAAAGCCAGAAAAACTGTACATTCCGTCTTTTACATTTAGATGCAGTTTGGCTTTTAAAATAACTACATTTGTACTTTTGTCAATCTAAATAGTAAAACATGTTCATACATTTTCCCATAAAAATTAAACTTGGCAAATACTTTCTTTTTACTCATTAGCAATTTCCTTTTTCTTGGCATTTCCATATATATATTTTAGGGACCTACTTTTAAGGACCTATTTCATCCTTTCATTGTGACCTCGTTTACCTTATGAGAGAAGCATTTTGACGAGGGGAAACTCCTGTGTCAGTGGTGTGACATGTTTGTTGGCGCCGCATCAGTGAGCACTCTTAGACTTGAATCCCTATCTGCATTGTTGCCAGAAATAGAGCAACTTTGTAGGACACGTTGCAGTTTTAAATGAAGATGTTTGAAATAAAAGAGTCTTGCTGTCCGTACTTTATACAGGTACTACCCGAAAAATTAGAATAGCAAGTAAAAGTTGTTTTATTTTGGCAATTTAACATAAAAGATTAAACCAACAAATTTTATTGAGCCATTCCACGCAAATTGACATATCTCAAGCAGTTCCTTGTTATAACTTTGCTGATTAAGATTTTCAGCTTATTAAAATCACAAACCCACAAACTCAGAAAATTAGAATACTGTGAAAAGCTTCAGTTTTGTAGCTTCAAAGAGTCCAAAGAATCCAAAACACCTGCAAAACGGCCCTGAGCCTTTAAAAAGTCTGTCTTGGGTTGGCTCAGAAGAGTTCAGACATGGGGAAATACAACAACCTTTTCAGGATATTGTAATTTTCTGGGTAGTACTGTATTTACCCCAAACCGCTACTTGGAGAACCTTTTTCTTTTTTCTGATTTTTATGAAAGCAATAGCCAGAGTGGCCTGGAACCAGACTTTGTTCAGTTTATTCTTAGTATGTGTATTTGCTTATTGCAACATGTTCCCAAAACATTGACACTAGCTGGTTCAAGTTCAGTGCCCCATCCATGTTAATGGGATTTCACAAAATGTCTAAAAAAAAAGTTTCTTTTTCTGGAACTCTTGAGCGTTGTGAAACGTGGCCTGACCTTTCTTTTTACAGGGGCGGGCCAACACGTAGCACAGGTGAGTCACCATGTTCAGCATTACCCGATGAATTAATGTTGCTAATCATATCAACAGATTATGGCTGTGTCGTAAATAGGATGACGACTATCCCCCCCAGTTATAAAACAGCTGGCCTTATTGGAATGACAGAAAACTGATTTATACCAACTTGGATTTACTAACTGCAAAATACAGAAGGAAAACCCCTTTAAAAGTCATTAAAGACAGACTTACCAAACATTTTTTTCTATATTTTCCAAGTGTGAAATGAGTACAAAGGAATCTGTGACTTTTAAGCTTTTATTTTCATTATATACAGTGTAAAATCACAAGAATAAAATGGGAAACAGTGTTCAACATGTCATTAGATTTTTTCTTTTGGTCATAATAAAATACACTATATGCAAATATGAAACACAAACTAATAAAAAACTGAAAGATAAAAGACACCATCATAATCTCCATCTTTATGTTGTAGACGGCAAGATGAGGGTGGAAGCACAGGGGGAAAGGGGCGCTGGCAGGGACAGAACTATAGAGTTGGTGGAGGAGTTGACGACTCGGACTTGGCAGTTTCGCTGCTTTCACTGGCTTGTCTCTTCAGAACCATTTCCTTGGCAATGCAGGTCACCTGACCGTTGGTCACTGTGTACATTCCATTCCTGCAACACAAGTGAACATGTGCATCAGATTAAGGCACACCAGAACCCAACTTTTTAAAATGCTGTAACTCATATGCTTATTGTTCTCACTTTTGATTCTCAGATCCACTCTGCATGCCAGGCTGGTTCGGTTTTGCAAAGAAAAATGAAGTCCACCAATGGCCAGAATCTTGTCTGGGAAGTCCTGGAAAGAAGACAATGGATGTTAATCAGGACCTGGTTTGGTGCAAAAGATTATTTAGAGAAATATAATAAAGAAAAAACAGCACAAAACAAACAGACAAAAAAACTCTGGATACCTGGGTGATGAGGAATGACTTCGCCCATGTACTCCGCACTTCCACAGGAACTGCTGCTGGAGGCAGATCCAAGGCGCCCTGAAATAAAGGATAAAGATATTCGAGATGTAAAAGGGGCTTTTTGAAGTGCTGGGTCACATGCGAGAAAATGAAAAATGCTTATTATAGCCATTTGGTATAAATGCATGGACTAGGTCACTCACTTCTATAGTAATCATGAGTGGCGATGAGGGAACCACTTGATGGAATTGATGCCATTTTCTCCGACCTGAGGTGGAAAACCGCTCAAAGATGAAAAATGGTAACCTGAAAAGGAAGAAGAGAGGTAGTGTCGGTATTTTCGAACAAAGAAGTGTTTTTTTTTTAAGTTGGGAGTTCAACTTGATTTTTTTTTCTTCCCTTTGTTCAAAAGGGAATTTTATCGATCCCATATTATATTATATGTATGTATAGTCTCTAAGAAAATACTTTTCAGATGCTTCAGCTCATGCTTTCGTGCCCTCTGTATTATATTCCACTTGCCAAGCTTTGAGTGCAAACTGATAAAGCTGAACCAGCTGCTTTTGAGAGTTTGAATTCCACAGACTCGAATAACCAGAAGGCAAGGCGTGTTCAAGTTAGTTCAGCTTGGCTGAGGATCAACACGCCCTTTGCTCCAATTTGCAAAAATAAGTTGCAATTACAATAAAATATTGATAAGTTAAACTTCACTGTTGAAAACACTGAGTCGACTGACGGAGTCACTCACGGGCATATTTCAAACTGAGTGGCTCAACGTGTTTGTCAGCGCGCAGAAAAGCCGGCGGCTCTGTGGCTTAAGGTGAGCTGCAGATGGCGCTGAGGATTTAAAGGCGCAGACAAAAACATAGCAGCCGATGCGCAAACACGCCGCTTATGGCTACAGCCGCGAGACACGCGTCCTTAACGAGCTGGGGTGAGGGGGAGAAAAAAAAATCTCATCGCGACGCCTGTTGCTGAAGCACGTGTTTGTTGAACAGCAGGGGAGGCAGACACTCTTGCGCACTCGAGCATTTACGTAGGCTGCATCTGAATGTTGTCCTTTTGAGAGGCAGGTGCTGAACCTTTTTAGACGGGGTGTCGGGGTAACTTTGAAATCTCTTTTTAGATCTAAACGTTGACGTTGGAAAACGTTCGACGCTTGAGGACGCAACATCCTAAAGACTCGGATGCGTAAAGATTAAAGTCGTGTCTATTTATGTTTGTATTTATTTATTTATTTGTTTATTTAATTAATTGTTGACCTACCTGATTTAAAGAGGCAGTCGATGTTGTCGTCGGCACCGGAGACGGTTGACAAGGTGCGGATGGCTGGAAGTGGATGAGGTGTTAGTGGTTCCAATGGCCCATTTGTGGTTTGGCTTCGTGCTGTGACCCGTGCCGGTCAGCTCCCTGCTGCTCCTGTTGGTCTCTGAGCGCAGCCGCCCCGCTTTATATGACGTCTGCTGGCCCGGAGCTCGTGCTGCCTGTGTCAGTGGGCGGAGCCTGTGGGCAACTTAGCTCGAGGACACGGAACGTGCCGTTGTTCAGGACCCCGGTGACTCCAGGCTTTGAGCCTCCTGGAGGCTCCGATTACCGGGAATATAGGGCCGGCGCGCGCTGCTGGACACCTGCCTGCTCTCTGGCCGATATAGGTCTTCAAGGACAAACTGGAGAGCAGCGTCCTCCCCATTCACAGTCACATTCAGCTCCCCATCAAAGTTTGTTCGCTGCAAACTATTTATACAGATTAAATTCCATATTTTGGGCTGGATTCAAACTAAAACGTAGCCAACTGCGATCACAAAGGCTTGAAGTTCATGCAAATGTAGCTGATCATGGAAAACGACTGCATTTTAATCTGTTACCGATGGAGACCGCCCTGATATCATGCGATTAAAACAAACAACTCATTTCGCCTCGCCGCGCAGGTGGTCAGCACTGGTCCGGCCGAAGTGCGCCCTCTGGCGCCAGAGCGCACGTATCACACCTCTTTGTTTGAACTGCGAAAGAAACCGTCTAAATCCCATGTGAATATACAAAATATTCAAATTAAGACAGGGGACTACCTCGAGTTTTGATTGCATGGTGAGGAGAACAGCGTAAATTGGTAAAACAAGGATTCAAGTTAAAGGAACATCTTAAAAAAAATAATAAGGCACCAACGGCAAGTCATACAAAACAAGCTCTTTATTTTAACTTGTTTTTAATATGAAATTATGATCTATATTTTTTTCAATTAGTAGATACCTTTGACTATTCTGCTTCCAGACCAGTTGCATTAGCAATGAAGCGCAGCCCCTGGCAACTTGGTCTGAGAATGTGCCAGGTGCACCAGGCACTAGTATCAACTGCACAACATAATCTGAATGACATTTGAAGCTGTGATGGACCAAAAACAAAAAGCAAGACAAACAGAAAAAAAACACCAGGGAGTACGATTCATTTCTAGCTCTCATAAAGATTAACAAGAAAGTGGAGGAGATGTGCATAACCTATGTCATAACTTGTAGTTGTATCAGCTCTCATTTGTTTTACCAAAACTGTACTTGCAGTTTGGCGACACAACAGTGCAGTGGTTAAGCCCTGTTGTTGCCTCACAGCAAGAAGGTCCCAGCTTGGATATGGGGGGCCTTTGTGTGGAGTTGGCATGTTCTCCTCGTGTCTGCATGGATTCTCTCTGGGTTCTTTCCTCCTACAGTCCCAAAACATGCATGTGAGGCCAACTGGGAATTCTAAATGGTCTGAATGCGACTTGTCCACGCTGTATCTTGCCTTTGCCCTATGGCAGCTGAGAGAGGCTCCAGCAGACCCAACACAACCCTGGATGCACGAGTAGTACAGAAGATGGATGTACTTGCAGTTGTTGACAGTGTAGTAATACAATCATGCCTACTTCTGAATGTATACTGAGTATACAGCGCCACCCAGAGGCTGTGTAAAATATAGCCAATGCATTTCATGTCAGAGTTTTGACGCAGTTAATGGAATCTGAAGGGGGAAACAAATGTTTGGGCCAAATGCAATCAGAAGCAAACGACAGCATTAGACATTCAATGGGCTTTAATTGAAAAATGTTAAGTACAAAAATACTTATTCTTCTGCACAAACTTTATACAGCCTTGTGTCTTGTCTTGCCAGTGTTGTAATTAATGCCAATGAATGTTAATTTTTTTGGACTGTCACACATTAAAGACAATTGATATATTGCACATATACATAGAACCAAAATAACATTTATGACACACTTTTACAACATACAAAAACAAGACACATTCACATGTTAAAAACTACTTTTGTGACTGAACATTCTGATGAATAAACTCTACACGATATGTATGTAACTGTCAAAAAACAATTGTACATATTCACAATGCTGGGGGAAAAAATGCTGCATTTTTATATGAAAAACAAATAGCTGTGAAGTCAAAGGGTTCGTCTCACGTCCTGTGGCGATGGGATCTTCTTTCAAAGCCGTTTGTTGCTTTATTGTTGGCCACATCGCCAGTCACCTTGTCCTGTGCCGATCAGAAAGTACTGAGGTGAACACTTACACAGGAAGAACTCTGGTTACTACGAATATGCTACAAGGACGCTCACCTTCATGTTGCCATACACTTCCTCAATGGACTTGAAAGTGGAAGAATGTCTGGAGGGAAAATGAAACATTTTTTTTTTTTAATTCTGGAAATGAGAGGTGAACGGTTGATGCTGAAACTGATCATTTTTTATTTTTTACCTCATAGTAGGCACACTCATAGTGTGACCCAGTGTGCTAGGGTTTCATATTGAAGAGACAGCAAGGAAATGTTTATTATGATTAGATAATTGAAAGTAAGAAGAAAGACATGCATGTAGAGTGATAACGTCAGGTTATCAAAAATGTACAATTGTTTAGTTGTAAGCCATTTTGTAGTTTGCCCTGGGAAAAATAAAGTACTCGGAGTCTGATTCTTATCTATATTCACACCACTGAAACAAGTGTCAAAGAGAGCTTACCGTGGTGGGCTTGGGAGAGACAGAGTCCTATTAAGACAAAGAAGCAGAGATAACGCCACATCAGTGCCTGTTCCCACATGGACGAAAACAACAGACTTAACAGCTTCTGCTGCAGGTGTTCGGATGTACTGCCGTTAGAGGATTACGATTGCTTACCGGCGAAAACAAAAGCAAAACAACAACGAAATAGCATAGGACGACCTTAGGCCTTGAGCCTATGTTCAACATACAAATATATTAACTAACCCTAAAGGTTTTTCTTTTTTTACAAACCTTGCTGATTCTTGACACTATTCAAACATTTACAGCAAAAGAAACAGCACCTGATGTGCCTTACTCTTGTGTGTGTGTGTATCCATTTGTATTTGAATAAAATCCATTATTAGATCTAACAAATGTAATCTATTGTTTTTCACAATTCCTGGAATTTCTTGCAATGATTATGAGACATTAAGCTACTCATACTTGTGTATATTGTATATTTGATTTCTATAAATACAGTATAAGCAAGAAAATTGTGCAAATATATTACATATGTACAAAGTTCTCTTACATTCAAAGCAATCAAGACATAAAACAATGAAAATGTAATATTGCAATAATATACTTGTACTCTCAATGTACATTTAATACAGTGCCCACTTGAGGCACTCTGCTTCTTCTTTTGCGCAATAGCTGCCTGTTATTAAATCCTCTGGACTTGAGTTTTTAATGCTTTGTTATGAACAATGAACATGCTCGAGTTGTACTTTTGTAATGTCTTAGATCTCTAATGTTAAACAAACCCAATGTAAAAAACAAACAAAAAAACCCTGTGACGGAACACTTATTTCTTGAAATGGGGAGGCAAAAGTCATAGGTACCTCATGTCTGCCAGCCTTCTTGTGACAGCAACACCCATGGTTGATAGTGCAGAGGATGTCACCTGGCCTGCGTGAGAGAAACCCTCTCGTGTTCTCATGTATCTGGAGGTAACAGTAAATAGATGAGAGAACTCATCACGAAAGGAAAAAAGAAACAACACGTGAAACAGATTGAAACTGTTGACAGCAAACCACTGCATGTCACTGACTTCAATCCATGAAAATTCAACCACTGTGGGGTTGCTTTGCTGCTGTTCACTAATACTAGTACCACTTGTGCTAAGTCAGGCTGTAAAGCTATTAAGAGGGCACTGATCCCATTTGACCTAGAAAATCCTATCTCTTCAACAGCTGATCCCTCTTTCACATGTGAGCACAGGACGTAGACACTAGGGAACCTCAGGCGACAATTCTTGTTTGAATGATTGCATAATAACCAGGACTTACACGTCAGAGTGGCTGATGTCCTCCAAAGTTGCAGAAGCTGAGAGATATCTGAAATCATAGCGAAACATGAACAAGTGAATGACCTCTTTTTAAGACCAAATCTCCATCTGATGCACTTTCCATGGTGATGTAACCGTCGCTCGGAAACAATGCGTGGCAAATCCTTCAACACTGGAAGGGTTGGAGGAAACTTGCTTGCAGATTAAACCTTCACTCTCAGTACTATTTAAAACTAACAATGAGAAAGTCACTAATGTTAACATGCCACTTACGGGGATGAGGTTTGGACGTCGTGCCACCCTTTGGAAAGGCTCTCTTTGATATTACTCAATGGACCTAAGCCGAGCTGCCTCCTGATGTCTGCTGCACATTTTTCCTTCACCAAAAGCACCTGTCGTAAAGTCTGAATTTCTTCCTCCATCTATGCAAGAGAAACAAAAAAAGAGGGAAAAAAATGAAAAAGGGCCAGACAGCATGCTACTAAACCAGCCCAACAACAATAACAGAAGCTGACATACCTTTGCAAGTTCTGTACGAAGATGGTCTGGGTCTTCCTCAATCAGGTCTGAGGGTGAACATCCATTTACCCTTGTGGAAAAGCTCATAGGCGATGAGGTCCCTGCAAAACCTGTCAACATTTAGATAGATAGATACATAGATAGAGAGATAGATGGATCTTGTAAAACATAAACACTTGAAATGTGTAAAAAGTGTTATTAATAGCATTTTCAGATAAACATGCAGAGCGGCTGTCCATTGAGCTGAGTCCCACTAGCGTGAAGCTAATAGGCTAACAACAACCAACCTGTTGCGCATTCAGACCTCGACAGTCACATCACGGACACTAAGCAAACACTTCGTTGACAACAAAAGCTGATCGAGACACCGGTGATGACAAATTTACAATCAAACCAAATCAATACAGATAGAGAGAGAGAAAGAGAGACTTTTTTTTTACCTGGTCGATTCATCACTGCTGCCACTTTCTCCTGGGGATGTTTTCAGTGTAATAATAACCCGGACTCCGCGACCAATCAGGAGGCGCTGGCAAGGGCTGCAGAAGGGAGGATTAACATTCGGTACGCACACACACACACACACACACACACACACACACACACACACACACACACACACACACACAAAATTGCAACATTTGTGGCCCTGTAATATCCGAAAAATAATAATCTACAACATCGTATTGAGCATTACCCATTCATCAGCAGTCCTGTCTTTCATGTTGTATCGTATTTGTATTTGTACTGTATATGTTTGGACGGGGATTGTAAAATTTCGTTGTACACGTTTTCCGTGTTGCAATGACAATAAAGCCAAATAGCATACCATCAATGCACTTGAAACACTTTACACATATCGTTTAATATTTTCCGTAAATTAGCACAGCTGATTTACAGATTTTTGTCTCCATCTACTGGTGTCCCCGGTGTTTCCGGGGCTTGGCAGTAACCCCCCCCCCCCAATCATTCTTCTCATGCTTCAGAAAAGTTCCACAGGGACAAGTCCTTATTTTATATATACATGCATAATAACCTGTTACACGTCAACATTATTGACCATCGACACATTCGTTTGTTTCTGTATGCATATATTCACGGGTTCCCCTTGTATGGTAACTGGTTAGAACAAATAAGAACACGTGCATACGGGTACTTTGACAACATGTGCTGTCAGAACATGACTTTGCAAACTTTATCACTCATACTATGCGTTAAAGTATAACGCCATTCCCAATGGACAGCGGACGAATATACGTAGTTCCAGTTCACGGCACTTGTCTGCCACTTGGGGGAAATTTTGTGCTCCCGTTTTTATCCCCAATTCAACGAGCGAACTTCACGTGACGGTTAGTGTAGTTTTCTACTGTTTATCATTCCAGAGCAGTGCGCAGGCTGTGTCGCGTCAAAATACTACAATTCCCAGTCCTCTGTGCGGCGGCAGCGCCACCTCTCTCCCTCCCTCCCCCTCCGCCTTCCCTCCCACTCCACTGGGCCGCGAGGAAGTCGCAAGATGGCTGACGTCGTTTGGAAGTAATGTTCCCCTCCGCAACATGAAGCCGTGAGTGTGGAAGAAAGCGAGGGAGGCACCATCGGGCTTTTATTTTTATTTTATTTTAGTTGCTTTTGTTTTATTTCGTTAAACATCCATCTCATTCCGCGTCGTGTCCACCCCCGGACTTGTTCTTCGGGAGTTGACGCGTCAAATCACGCCGGGGACCCCTGCCAGAAGCTAACAGCTAGCCACACACTTAGCAAATGTTAGTTCAGCTAGCCAGTTAAGCCAGGCACACGGCTCTTCTTTTAGTTTGTTTTAATGGTAATTCAGATATCTACAAAGCCCACAAGCTTCGTTACACACGTGGTGATATTCGACATTAATAGCGTCAGATATTTTGTCTTGTCAGACAGAATTTTTTTTTGGAAAGGCGGCTCGATTTAACATCATGTCCGCGAACTGCTCATCCAGCCTGTGGATTGCTAACTAATGCGCAATCTTGCATCTGTTTCATCTGTTAAAAAAGCAGCACGACAGTGGCTGTGTCCGCATTACTCGTTCATTTAAGCAACTTTGCCGCGTTTCCGATCACCGTTGTCATCTGGATTTATGAAGCGGGTCTCGTCCAGGCCAAACTATGAGAGCAAGGAAATATGATGAACTTTCTGTGGTTGTAGGTAGCTACACTGGCCTTGCTGGCATCTAACCAAAAACCCCACAGGGATGGACACTATACCGAGCAGTCACAACCAAAACTGAACAATTGGGCCTTTCGATATCTCGATATAAGTAACGCTAACTGAAGCTAACAGTCGTGCAAGCGGTGCACGGTCGCACGTTTTGAACCAATCCGGGCGACAAGTTGTTTTACAGGTTTCACTAAATAAAAGTACAGTCGGTCACTTTCTGCGGAGACTTGAGTTAGCTTTGCCTCCAGTGCACAGCTAGCTTCAGTGTCGACCCCACATCACATTTCAAACACGGCGTACAGAACGTATTCCGAGCCCGCTCCCGGCCAGACGCACAGGCTCAACAACACCGTCATGGGAGTGCAGGGTTTTCAAGAGTATCTAGAGAAGCGCTGTCCCGGGGCCGCGGTCCCTGTGGACCTGCTCAAGCTCGCCCGCACCGTGGCCCGCCAGCCGCCTCCTCCTCACCACCACCACCATCACCCACACCACCACCACCACCACCACCCTCATCATCACCCCGGGCCCATGCCTCCCCCGCCTCCGCCCGCCAGGATCCTCATCGACGCCGACTCCGGCCTGCAGCGCCTCTACGGCGGCTACCAGACGGACTGGGTGTGCGGGGGCGAGTGGAACGCCATGCTCGGCTACCTGGCCGCCCTGTCGCAGGCGTGTCTGTACCAGGGCGGCCTGGAGCTGGTGGTGGTGTTCAACGGCACACTCGGCAAGGAGCGCTGGCCCGAGTGGGCGCGGCGAGCGCAGGGCCAGCGACAGACGGCACAGCTGATAGTCAACCACGTCGGCAGCAAGGCCACCCCGCCTCCACGGGCATGGTTCCTGCCCCCAGCCTGCCTCAGCCACTGCGTCCGCCTCGCCATGTTCCGCTTCAGAGTGCGGGTGAGCAACGTTCCGACCCATGCCAACCACTCCTACCTCGCAGCACTCTCCCCCTTTTAATAGCCAGTAGCACCTATCGTTGTTTGAACAGTTTCAATGACGAGCTCGCACTACTGATCACTAACGGATTAAGAAACATTCTCAGAGTGAGAACAAAATATAACAAACATTAATTATCTATCTATCTATCTATCTATCTATCTATCTATCTATCTATCTATCTATCACCTTCTATTGTTCTAGAATTCTATCCATTAATCTATCATTCACAGTCACCACATCTTGAATCTCCCTGTGCAGGATTATTGAATATATGCAGAATGATTACATTCTATAGTTTTAGATTATGTTGACTGTTTTAGTGTTTAGTTGTTCCGCTTTAGAGTGCGGGTGCGCCACGTTCCGACTCATGCCGAACCCCCTGCTTTGCAGCACTCCCTCTTTTTCATAGCCTGTAGCATCTACCGGTGTTTGACCAGTGTAAATGACGAGCTCTTCTCACTACTGTAATGCCTAATCCTGGAATGTTGCGTTCAAATGGCGCACAAACACAGACAGGCCAGTGATCTGATCTGCGAGCCGTCCTGCTGCCTTGCATGGGGGTTTGAGGTTTTTCATTTTGCAAATGCACGCTGTGTGGGGCGGTTGAGTGGGGAAGAGGCGTGTTTCCACTATATGACAGATTTTTTAGCCGCACGAGTCAGTGGCAGTCAGCCAAACTAGTCTGTACATTATTTTCAGATGGGGCTTGGAAGCAATTGTACTCCATGACCTAATCTAGCCTATATATTACATAATATGAACTCAGTGAACTTGTCATAGATTGCAGAACAACCGCTGGGTGGGAAGACTATTTATAGGGGGCCAGCTTGCTGATCGTGTACATAGTAATTGTTACGTGTTTTTTTTATGACTGCTGCTTGGGATTGAGTGTCTTCACTGAATTCTGCATGAATTCACTTATTCTGATTTTAAACTTAAATCTACACTATTCCTAGCATGGTGTACGTAACCTGTCCAGATCATCTTATACACTGTAACAGACGTTGGTGGGTGAAATTTAACTTGACATAATTTGTTTGAAAATGCAGAAGTGACTCACAATGTTTGCTGGAGACACGTAGTAAATGCTTCTGATCCCCTTGTCTGCCTGTCAGGGTTTTTCTGCTGCAGTTTGTGTTGGCTGACTTGTCTTGCCTTTGTTCTACCTTATCTTCACTTTGCATGATAGTTTGAAAGACAATACCCAAGTGTGTGAGAGAACTCTTGTTAGAGTAGAAATATCCCACGCACAGAACAGAGTACAGAACAATGTGCTCTGCTGTTCCTCATACACGTTGCTGCCCCATTTCTAACAGTTCCCATGCATATTTTTCTATTGTGCATGCACACAAACTACTTCTGCCAGTTGAAGTATCTCAATTCTGTCATTGCTCTAATCCCATGTGCTGTTTCTGTTCAATGTCCAGTTGTGCTTTATTCCACGTAAATACAATTCCTAATATAAAGTTGTTAGTGCCTAATATTGGTTTGTTGGGGTCGGTTGTAATGTAAATATGTCTATAAAATCAATATTCTCCCCCATGTATCTATTCATTTTGAGAAAGAAGTTTTAGTTTTGTGTTATATATTTTTTGTCTCATATATAATCAGGATGATGCATGCAATATTTTCTACACTAAATTAAATAACTACAAATTATTTGATTTAATTTAAAATATGATGTTATGGCACACACAGCATCATCCTAAACATCCTTGGTTAAATGTCATTTTGGCAAGCAACCGCAATGTATTACTATTACTAGTGGGAAGGTCCTGGGAGGCCCAAAGCCATTTTTAGTCATGGGGCCCAAAATTTCCAGCAGTGCCCCTGTGTTACTAGTATTACTATTACTGCCCTAAGGGGTATTTATGGGAATGGGTTGTTTTTTTCCTTTCAGAAGCGACATCTCTGTGTCTTCCCAACAGAATTCTATAAATCACAGGTGTAGATCAAGATTACGTTAAAAATGTGAAAAGCGAAAAAAAAGAGGGGAATTATGAAACAAAACTGTTCAAACATCCATTAGTAGTTACTGTTTGATCTAATCTGAAAATGTCCTTGGCTTTATTTTAAACACTCGCCTGTTTAAACACAGCCTAACCGCAGTTAATATTGCAGCTCTAACAAAGTGTGTGTATGCAAGATATATATATTTTTTAAGCTGAGGAAGATATAAAGTGCTAAAGTGTCTACTTTTAAGTTCCAAGAATGTTACTGTGACAAAGAAACTTCAAACATCTTACCAGCACTGGCATAAATGGTCAATGGTCTGCACTTAGATAGCGCTTTCCAGCACCTTCACGGTACCCCAAAGTGCTTTACAATGGCCTCTCATTTACCCATGCACATGCACATTTGTACACCAATGGAGCAAATGAGTGGTTATCATTAGTAAAATTATTATTTTTATGCCAATTGACCTTTTCCATGTAAATATTTGGTCATTCCAAACGTGCAAATTTCAGGACTGCAGGCCCTCCACTGAGTTTATCCCCTCTGCACCTGTAGGTTGTACAGACTTTGGAGGACCACCACCAGGAAGTGCTGTCCCTCTACAGGGACTTTGGATTCGCTGGCTTGATTGCTCAGGATTCTGAGTTTGCCCTCTGCAACGTACCTGCCTACTTCTCCTCACACGCACTCAAACTAAGCTGGAACGGCAAGAACCTGACCACGCACCAGTATCTGCTGTCTGAGGCCGCCAGGCAGCTCGGACTCAAGACACAGCACCTGCCATGCTTTGCTGCTCTTCTGGGTGAGGGTCAGCACATGGACACGTGTGATCTTTTGCTGTGTAAATCAAAGAGAGACCTTGACTTTCCCCACTGTCTTTAGACAATATTTCCAATCAATTTGCCTCCTTGCAGGAAATCATATTCTGCCTGATGAGGACCTGGCTGCCTTCCACTGGAGTCTGTTGGGACCAGAACACCCACTTGCTTCCCTCAAGGTAGAGTGTTGTCAAGTCAAAGTTTCAAACGCACTGTAGCCTTTTCAATTTCTACTGCACAAACACACCAAGAACTGGAAGTAGTGTTGCGGTCAAGACCGCACCAAGACATTATGAAGGGTAGGGTGTATCGAGATCGAGACAAGACCAAGACTTTATATATCAAAGAAAAATAACAGCAAAAATGGAAAGAAATGACCAGTGTCTTTTTTTAAATTCAAGTTTGCTTCTAAATTGAACAGCAACATCTCTCTTCAGCAAAGTATCGCTTAATAATTTTCAACATTTTGCTGATTTGCTGACTATTTTGAACCATTTTCAAAAAACAAGTTTGCTTCATAAAATTAAAAAATAAATTGAAATAAATTAACAAGGAGTAAGGGGGTGTGTCACTCTGGGTGTCACAAACAGCTGGATTCTTTTCCGTTATTATCGTGTCATTGTAGTGTTGGCTGAGTCTTGACCGGTCTCGATCAAAAATCCTGAGCCCCCCCAGTCTGAGACCGGGACAAGACCCAGTATCAATGCCTTCCAGTCCGAGACGAGACCGAGACCCTTGAAAAGTGGTCTAGAGGCCGAGACCAATCTCAAATACTACAACACTAAGTGGAAGTACTGATTAAGAAACATTCTTATAGAAATGATTCCAACTCACACGTTGGAGTGAGAACAAACATGAACAAAATATAACATTAACATAGCATTAATCTTCCCGAAGAAGATGGTATCTGTCTATCATCTATGCAGTGTTACCCCTATTTCACACCAGAAGCGCCAGCAGAGCGTCCGCGTCGGCGCAGTAAAACGCGACGCTTCAAGTCAATGAGCAGGCTCACACCAGGCGCAGAGCGGCCGCGTTTCAGAAGCGTCCCAGAAGCAGTAAAACGCGACACGCTGGAAAAGAACGCCGCCGTTTATTCTTTGACACTTGACGCGTCCCTACTGCGTCAATCGCAGCAGGTAGGATCGTTCAGACAGGAAGTCAACGGTGTAAAAACACGGTGGATCCGGTTGATTTCATCATAATACACAGTGTGCTGAATTTTACTGTGAGACATCAACGTGATGCATCGGCTTCAACGCTGTTGAGATCGGCCGTCAAACAATAACAGATTTCACTTTGAATCTCAAACTATGATGAACAAAATACATGTATACTTTAAATACCTGCATTTTGTATGATGCCAGCAGTTCGGTTCATTATTATTTTTCTTTTTTACACACATCGATACTTGGAGACACTGTTGGGACGGACAAAAGAGGTTTGTTTCATTGTTGTTTTCTTTAAATACACGGCAAACTACCGGGGTTGTCGGGCGATCTTGTAATCATCGCGTGAACCGGTTGAGCGAGACGTCTACGCATACGCTCTGCTAATGCTCTGCTCACGCTCTGCTCACGCTTCTGGTGTGAAATAGGGGTTAGTGTTTAACTCCAAATTTACATGCGTGGGGAAAAAAAAAACTGATGTGACCATTCAGCTTGGGTATAAATGCAAATTGATAGAGTGTTTGTTTGTGTAGGTGCGAGCCCACCAACTGGTGCTGCCACCCTGTGAGGTGGTGATCAAGGCTGTCTCAGAATACGTTTCCTCCATCAAGGACCTCGGGAACCTCGACGCCATAGCCAGAGATGTCTTCAAACAGTCACAGGTATTTCAAGTGTGCACGGCTGCAACAGTTACTGACTATGCATTGCCAATATACAAATTGGGTTAGTTTTTATGTCCATTTCACGCATCCGTCTCTTGAACCACACACCCTTGTCAGCATTTGCACTTCATCAAACATGACTGTCAAACAACCCCTTTCCTTGATAGAAGGAACCAGGTTAAATTCACACATGGCAGAATTTAAATTTTGTCGCCGGTCATTCTAAAGTTTGCGTGTTTGCTTCTTTTAGTCCCGTATGGAGGACAAGGTGGAGCGTTTCAAAAAAGCAGTGGAATACTTTTCAGCTGCCTCCAAACCGCGCTCACCAAACATGGGCCCCCCCTCATTCATCTGTAAGTGTTAGATGGTCGATTTAACTGGTCGCCCACGTCGTCATGCCATCTTGAAGACGTCTAATTTTCTCATCTCATGTCTTTGCGTGCAGTACCTGGGTTTGGACCCAATCCATTTGGAGGACCACCTGGCCACCTGGGGCCAATGCAGCCTGGAAAGAACCAGGTAGATTGATAATCGGCTTGGCCTCTTCGGGGTGGGGATGGGGTGTGTGCGCATGCATGCATGCGCCTTTTCCTGTTAAGATATGATAAATGGATGACTGGACAAAAACCTCTGTAACGGTTTAATTATAGCAAACCTGTACAGGTTTTTTTTATTATGAACTAGGTCTCAGAAAGTGCAGTGTGCGTGTGCGTGTGCGTGTGTGTGTGTGTGTGTGTGTGTGTGTGTGTGTGTGTGTGTGTGTGTGTGTGTGATATGCTCTTTGTTCCACATGAATCTCAGTGGAGTGGATTAAGATTTTTTTGAAATCCCTTGGTGGCATGTGCTCATTTAGGGGCAAAAGTGGCCGAAGCGCAGCGGGGGGGCGTGGGTGGGGTGGGGGCCGGGGGGGGACGTCACAGTTCTTTCCATTCTAATCCTCCTCCCAGCCTTGATTAGACTTCTTGTTTGATCTGAAATTAAACAGGATTGTCTTAGTCCCCTCCTCTGAGATCTCCTCTTCCTTCCCCTCTCACTCCACTCTTTATCTTTCCCACAACAGTTCCCACCTCCACAGGTCCCAGGATTTAAGCCACCCTATCACAATGCCCCGTACGGACCAGGCTCCGCCCCCTTGTTCCAGAACCCACCACTGCCTTCCCAAGACGGCAACGATTCGCTGACGAGCAAGATGGGCTTCGCCGATTGGTCAGCTCCTTACGACTCTGCTCAGGGGGGAAATCGATTACCCAACCATCACACCAGCACTCAGTCTGGTCCTTCTCCGTCTCCCTCCTCTTCATCAGATGGAGATGAACCCAACGACAGCAACGCAAAGTAAGTCAAATGGAAGTTTGCACTTTTTCTTAAGAGATCCATCGGAGAAAAGAAGCTGCTGGCATTGTGTGTCTTAGTTATATGCAAGGAAAACTTGCAAACTTAATTTAAAATGGCTTTAATCTGGAAAAGGGCCGTTTCGTCTCTCCCTCTGTCTGTGTGTTGAGTTGGAGTCTCTTTGTATTGGCGTACATACTGTCCTCAGCTGAAAAAAATACAATTTCACACTCTAAAGGTCCTTACACACCAGGCAATATGCGAAGCAACGCAAATAAATGACACAAAAATGTAAATTTTTTGCCCGCAAATTTTTCCTGTACACATGTAGCGCGAGGCAAAGATGCGTTAAAAATAAAATTCATTAACTTTTGACGCTTTCTTTCGTGCAAAGGAGAAACAATGGAGTCTGGATAGTTGAATTAACAAAGAAAAAGAAAAGAATAGAAGTCTTTGGGTTCACCCAATATTGTTCTTAGGAGAGGAGATGGGTGAGTTCAACACGACGATCCAGGAGCTCAACTTTTACGCAGTGAAATTTCGCCAGGACTTAAGAATATCTGTCGGTCAATTTGAAGGACTGCTCCGTCAACTGGCTCCACGTTTGCAGAGGGAGAGAACAAATGATAAACCTCTCGGTCATGATGAATAAATGTGGACTAGGGCTGATGCAGCCAGGTAAGTTTTGATGTGACACCGTTGACATGCCAACATCATTTTGATTGGTCAGCGGTCCGGCTGGCGGCGTGGAAGGTTGCATCGACTTTTAAGAGGTTTCAAAAAAAATGTTTTTAATTATTTGCCTCGCAAATTCGCTCCTGGTGTGTAAGGCCTTTGAGGAAGAAGTTATAGTTTTTACTGTTTTCACCTAAGTATTGCTTACTTTATTTAATAGCAAACGATCAGCTCCACACCTCGGGCAGTAGGTGTGTTTTAAGTTAAGACTGACATGATACGCACACTCACATACACACATACACAAGCATTAACACAAAATGCCAGACCTGCACACCTTAACACGCCCGTAACCCCTCCCCCCTCCCCCCCTCTCTTCCCTTCCAGCCATTTGACAGACAAGCCCTCTCGGTGGGAGGATCCTGCTGGAAGAGGGGGCCCAGCCTCTGGAGACGGTTCCCAAGGAAACGGGAGCGGGTCAAACATTCCGTCACTGTTGTCTATGGCAACACGGAGTCACATGGACATAACCACACCCCCTCTGCCTCAGGTATGGCTCCATGTGGGGATTAAGAAAAACAAACAGGAGACACTGATCAGACTTTGGTGTAGTTTGTGAAAGTTCATCGTCTTATTTGTTGCCACCAGGTCAGCGCTGAGGTTCTCCGCGTAGCTGAGCACAGACACAGAAGAGGACTGATGTATCCCCAGATTTTTCACATATTGACCAAGGTAGTGGTCGTGGAATCTTGTGCCCTTCTTGTTCTATTGTTTCTTTTTTCTTTCATTTGTCTTTTGAAGACATATCAGTCACTCCGCCTCTATCCCACTCCACCCCACAGGGAGAGATGAAGATGCCAGTGTGTATAGAGGATGAGTGTAACTCTGAGCTGCCTCCTGCCTCGTTGCTTTTCCGCGCTGCTAGACAGTACGCATACGGTGTCCTCTTCAGTCTGGCTGAAACACACCGCCGCCTGGAGAGGCTCGCCCTCCGCAAGAGGGCTCCCTTTGAAGGTAGCGCCATCGAAAAAGGCCTGTTTTGACTGTTATGTTGTGTGTACTGGTATGATCCCGACTGCACTGCTCTTCTCCATTTACTCTTTGGCACAGATTGTTACACTACCCACCAGATTAAAGCAAAGTCAAATCCTGCCACTCCTGAGAAACTAGTCCCCCAAAATGTAATGCTATAATTCTAGCTGCGTTTCTATTAGCCCTACAAGCAAAACCTAAATCTCGCAATGAAAAACTGGAAATGGAAACACCTAAACTTCGAAAAACCTCTCAAATATGACTAAAAGGTTTTTGACGCTCTCATGAGGTGGTTTTTCAGACGTATTGATATAGAGGTATATCGTAAGCGTCATGGAAACACCTTTTACCACATTTACACGGACGGGGTCATGTGACCAGTTCACTTCAAGTGAAAATGGCGCGTTATGTTTGGACAGAGGAGGAGACAGAATATTTTTTCCAAGTCATCAAAGAGAAAAATATAACAACCATTCTTGACGACAAACAAACAAAAGCAAACGGAATTCTTGGAATTAGAAATTCTATCCAGAAAATAATGAACAGAACCGGTGACAAAGGGCAGCCTGAGTCCAACATGCATTGGGAACAAGTCTGACTTACTGCTGGCAATGCGAAGCGGACTTCTACTCTGATCATACAGGGACTGAACAGCCCTTGCTCCTTTAACTCACACTATTGTATTGAGATTTCACCTATTGGGAAACTATGCTGTCTTTGGTCTTTCATGGCTTGTACTGTACCATTTATGGCATATACTTTACCATGACAACAGCAGTATTGTTTTGTCAGCATTGATTGTTTCATTACCATCTTAAAACATCATAAGCCCTCCTGATGAGCCAAAAACAGTTGCACTGTTTTAAAGGTATTCATTTTTAAATAAAAAAAAAACATTTGAGATGTTTAAAAAATGGGAACCCCTGAGAACATGTGAGTGCTTGTGACAGTTCTGCGGCAGCCAAATGACACATCTCAGATAACGTTTGAGGCTGTCAGCATTTTTACCATTTGCATGTTTTAGAATGGCCAAATGTCTTTTGTCTCTGCGTCGCAGTTCCTCCAGTGATTGTCAAAGAGTGGAGCAGTGGCAAAGCCAAGTCAGCCTTGACTCCGGAGCTCGTTCCAGCCCTGTGTTTCCGGGAGTGGACCTGTCCCAACCTGCGACGCCTGTGGTTGGGTCGTGCCAGTGAAGACCGCTCCAGGAGAACCAGGGCCTTCCTGGCCTGTTTGCGCTCTGATTGCCCAGCGCTCCTTAACCCAGCACAGGTCCCACAGCATCTGCTGCTCATGTGCTGCGTGCTCAGGTAGGGAAGGAAGTGCTTCACTTAATTGCTGTTCCATTCCAAAGCGAAAAATGACACAGCAACTACGACGTTGCGTCTATTTATAATATGCACCGATACGCTGAGATCCTTCCACACCGGGAGCGAATTTCCACGGGCCGAAAAAAGCGGCTGTTATTTTTTTGGCTCTTGTGTCGAATTTTGCAGAGGCAAAAAGGTGAACGGCCAGGCCTCTGACCAATCAAAATGTTGTTGGCATGTCGATGACATGCTGATCTTACCTCAGACATGTAGCTAGCCGCTGTTCCGGATCACTTGGCTCTCGGCAATTTGTTCTCTCCCTCTGCAAACGTGGAGCCAGTTGACAGAGCAATCCTTCAAATTGTCCGGCGGACACTCTAAAGTACTGAAGAAATTTCACTGGGCAACATTTGAGCTCCTGCATCGTCATGTTGAACTCACCCATCTCCTCTCTCAAGAACAATATTGGGTGAACCCAAAGACTTCCATTCTTTTTCCATCACCAGGAAATTATCACTTGAGGATGTAGTCAACTCCATTGTTTCTCCTTCAGTGCGAAAGACAGAGCACCAAACTTTATTCACTAATTTGCCTCGCGCCAGGAGTGTACAGGGAAAATTTGCATCTTTCCATTGTTTATTCGCATCGCTCCGCCTACTGGTGTGTAAGGAGCTTTACAGACTGAAAGTCATCTCTCATTTGTGCTGTGATCCTGTTGGAATGTTCCAAACTGTTAGACAACGTCGCGGCTCTGTAGTGCGTGTGCTGCGGTGGAGCCTGATCGGAGCTGATTGTTGTGCTTCCCCGGCAGGTATATGATGCAGTGGCCTGGGGGGAGGATCCTCCAGAGACATGAACTAGATGCATTTCTGGCTCAAGCTGTTTCCAGCCAGCTCTACGAACCCGACCAACTTCAGGAGCTCAAGGTGTGGTGTTTTTTACCCAGTCACTATATAGAGGGTCAAAATTCAGAACGTGTCCACACACAGGTGGAAAAATTCCATTTATAACTTCTTTTCATTCTTATTTTCTCGTTAAGTGAGTGCATTTCACAATAGATCTCCTTAATCTGCGACGCAGCCGCTGACTCTTGTTCTCACTACACCACATTTTGGTGCAGCTGGCAGAAATTCTTGCCTTATTCATTGAGGCCGTCCATATCTGAGGTGCTCGCCCACGCGCCATGTGTTCAGGCCCGTACAAATCCTCCTTTCCTCTGACTGCGCGCTGCCCACACCTTCGGGACGCGTTAATATTACGCGTGCGTGTGTCTGCCAGGTGGAGAAGGTGGACGCCCGCGGCGTGCAGCTGGCTTCGCTCTTCATGGCTGGAGTCGACACGGCGCTGTTCATCAATGACGTGTGCGGCCAGCCGTTGCCATGGGAACACTGCTGTCCTTGGGGCTTTTTCGATGGGAAACTTTTTCAGAGCAAGCTGGCCAGAGCAGCCCGCGACCGGGCCGCCCTGCTGGACATGTGTGAGGGGCAGGTACGTCGTCCGCGCGTGTATGCATGTGCCTGTGATTTAAAGGTCCAGTGTGTCAAATTTGGCTCAATTTATGATTTTTATATTGGGAAAAGCTTAACATACTACCCATAAATACATTTGCAATAGTGTGTAATTGCAGTAAAATAAAAGTAATTTGGTTTTCCTGCCAACAGTTCTTTTTTTATATATAAAAATATACTTGGATCAATAAGGGTCTCGCTCCCAGTTAGTTGCCATCTTGGCCCCCCCATATTTCTAAAGAAGCCTGGTGTGGACAGTCGTCCACACCAGGCTTAACAATGTGGCTCAACAAAGACAAGTTCGTAATATCTGTGGCCACATGTCTGCAGGAGGAGCTGGTGTCCAAAGTGGAGAAGATGCGTCAGGCGATCCTCGAGGGGATCAACCTGTCTCGCCCTCCTCCTCCTCCTCCTCCCCTCCCGCCTCCCGCCTTCCTGCCTCCCGCCATGGTTCACCCGTTCTACCCCATGCCTCCCCTCTACCCTCCTCGCCCAATGGGTGGCATGCCTCCTCATCATCACCCGCACCACCCACATCACCCTGCACAGCACAGACCCAGAGCCTTTCCAGGTATGGTTCGTTTTTGCATGAACTACATGGAATAACGAAGCAAAGAGATCCAGCTTTTTGGTAGCGTTAGTTACAGTCAGTTTAAGAGTTTTCTGTGATTGTTCTTATTATTATAAAGTTATAGATCACTTCATTCCAGATTAACGCTTTCCATATTCCAACCTTTTAGACTCAGAGATGAATTATTTTGGTTTAACAGAGTTGATTTGGATAAAGCAAAGGTCATCAGGTTTAGATACAAAGGTTCCTGAATCATGTGTTTCTTCCTCTTTTCCAAAGGAATCCAGTCCATCCCACCTCAGGGAGGGAAGTTGGAGATCGCTGGCATGGTTGTTGGTCAGTGGGCTGGGAACAAACCGGTCCGAGGGAGAGGGGGATTCAACATGCAGGTGGTTTCAGTGGGAGCAGGGAGAGGGTGAGTTCTTATTTTATGATTGTGTATTAAAATTTCTAAGACTGCAAATGTCAGTAAGTGTAGTTGAAGTCTGTTATCGCAACAAGTCAATTTAGTTTTTGCCGCTGTCACAACGATATGACGTCACACACTGCACGCGCTGGACGGAGCCTCCACTCCAATGTCGTTGCTACAGCAACCTGTCAGATCAGTCAACAATGTGGCCCAGCCTGAACAGAGCCAGATCCCATTTGGATACTTGCTGAAAACAGTGTGGAAAAGTCATCCCTACAAATCGGATTTGAGAAGGAATCTGATTTGAATCAGATTCGCCCGCAGTCTGAACGCAGCCTTTGATGCATCTTGCGTCACTTTGGCTTTTCCTGTTTCTTCTTGCTAGGAGGGGTAAAGAGGTCCCAGTGAAAGCAAGGGCAGTGAAAAAAGTCCCTGCCAACAGGACACAGGTACGGCACCCTCGCATGCTCTCAAACCGCGACGTCACTTCCCCTACTGTACCGTTGCCAATCCCCCCCTAACGCTCACCCCCTGCTGTCGCCCGGCAGACGTCGCCACCTCCTCCATCCAGCTCTCCCCCAAAGCTTTCAGAGGAGGCGGGCTCGACGCCAGAGGTCGCAACCCAGCAGCTGAACGGCAGCTCCGCAGCCTCCGCCATCGGCCAGCCCTTGGAGCTGGCCTCCCTGGCCCAGCCAATCTCGTGTGCCTTAGCCAGCAGAGACAACCAATCAGAGGGGGTGGAAGTGGAGGCCCCCTGTTGCCTTGACGACTGCCCATCAGACGGAGCACTACAGAAGGAGGAGTGAAGGCATCCTTGACGGGATGCGCTGCTCTGAGAGAGTTCTCTGTGTTCGACTGCCTTTCCCTGTTTTTGTAGCCCCCCCCCCCGCGCGCTAGCTGTGCTCTTTATCACATGGAGCAGGAAGTGGAGCGAGACTCCGCCTCCTCTCCTCTGCTGCTCCCTGCGATAGGCCGAAGCAGCTAGCTGTTACTTCCTTTTTAGTTTTCTCATGTGGTTTTACATTGTTTTATGAAGAAAGGTTATCTCCATGAGTCTGTAAGTGCCCCACCTCTAAGAAAAACAACAAAAACAACAAAAAAGCCACCGCACTTAGAGTGAAATATGCTTCAAGCCCCGCCCCCTATAATGACCCACCACTTTAATGAAGCCCCGCCCAAGTTGTTTGAGTATCTGTAAGGTATTGATTTTCTATATTGAGTTTTTGAGTTTCCTGTCATCCGAGCCTCTGCACCCAAATGTTAAAAAAAAATCTTGTGGTTACGGTGACAGATTGGATGTGGTTTCCATGGTTACAGCACCTAGGCCTGGTCACCATGGTCGGTAGTTGTGTGTTGATGTGGTTTGTTACCATAGCCATCGTGTGACAGGTTTGTCCTTCATGAATCTGGAGTGTGACTCCCTGAAATCGTCCCGCCAACTCTACAGCTCGCTGCACTGCTGAACACAGTGTTAGAATTGTTACTGGCAACACCCCCCCGCCCCCGCCCCCGCCCCGCCCCCGTTCTCTATCACAGGAGCACCACTGCACCGCCATGGTATTAGCGCCCTATCTTACTTTGACCGATGTAGCATTGCCTAGTGCTTAGCCGTGCCGAGACTCCATGAAGTTATGCACCTTAAGCCCCAAAGTATGCAAGATTTTAACCCACCTCCGATGCCCCCCTCCCTCTGACCCCCACCCCAAAAAAAAGTGCATTATTGTCCCCTAAGCCCACACGATCCCCTTCGTCCCAAAGCTTTGATTGTACTATCCCCAAGAGAAGCACTTAATGTTGTATTTAAAGATTTTGAATTTGAACGAGCCCCTGCACAGGTGAATTAACAGTGTGTTATTCCCGTGTGCCGTAAGTAAATCATTATGACTTGTAGAACTACATTTAAAGGTAGAAATCTATTTTGCGAGACGACAGAATGTGAACAAAGTGGTTTTGGATCAAAGAGCCACTTTGTTTTAAAAATGAATAAATGTTAAACCACACTGGACAGTCCTCTGCAAGGTGACCAGGGGATGAATATCTCTGTGGCACCTTCAGGAGTTAAGGCCAAAAACAAAAGAGAAAAAAAAATGCTGCCCAGCAAGAGATGGAAATGCAAGGTTAGGATGTGGGACACTGCTGCCAGGCACAGGTCCCTGCAGACTGGCCTCATGCTCAATCAAGAACTTTGCTACGAGGCTGAAAGGACTTCCCGATCCTTCACGTCAAGGATCACCGGGAATCTTTTCATGTTTCTATAAAGTTATTTCCAAAGTGTATTTTATTACGGCTCGCCAGCAGTGGCAGCCAGTGATTATAAAAGGGGCGTGGCAACACAGCCTCGAAAGAAAAAAAATAAAGTCCCTCCACGCTGTGGTGGTGGTGATGATGAAACAACACCAAGAGCCGTTGCCCCGCTGAGCTCCGGTGTGTCACTTTAGACCAGCAGGAAGCACTTCCCCTGCCCCTGGAGGTCCTCAGCCACACGTGGCGGAGGCTTCACGGGCCGGATCACATGACAAGGAGAGGGAGAGGCCTCATTAGCGGCAACTGTAGTGTGCCGCTCACAATCTAAGACTTCTATTCTATTGAATTGTTTTATTAGAGCACTTATGTTTGTAGAGAATCAGATGTGTCCCCCATGGTAGATTTCATCTGACTACAGAAACGCAACGTATACCATTTACCAGCAGCGCAGCTGCAGACCGACTGATAAACTGCCCGAGAGACGGTGGCCATGAACATTGTGATCTCTGCAAGCTCACTTAGAGACGTCGCTACGTTTAGAATGGGAAGAAAAAAACTAAACAAAAAACAAAAGGCAAGTCAACAAGAAGCACCTTATTTTCTTACTATGTTGATGACTTGTGCTCTATCGTGTGCCACAAAATTTGACATGGACAACGCTCTTCTTAAATGCCATGGTCAAGGGAAAAAAAAAGAAGAAAAAAAACCCAGACGATACATGTGATTGTTAATGTAGTCGCATCAGACATCCCCTCAGTTAAGAACTCGAAACCATTACAGCGAAACGCCGACAGCTCGACAGCCCCTGCAGCAGTCGTAGGGCCCGTGGTTGTGGTTTGCATGGCCAGGCCACTTGCACCAACACACAAGAAAAATCTGAGGTTTTTCGGACTTGTTAGTTGTTATCGGTAGGGATTTTAAGCACACAAAAGTGCTGTAGGTGTTTGTAGGCTTAAGAGTAGGACAAAAAAGGCTTCAAGCAGGACAGTAACACACAAGACAACAAGGCTAGGCTAGACGATATAGCTCCACTGGCCGAGAAAAAAAAAAAAAACTAAGTCTAGAATCACCAGAAGTCATATACTTAACTTGCATTCAACTTTTGACATTAGTACAAATATATGTATTGCAACAGTGCATCGATAGGAGATGGCTTTTTTTGCGGCGAGCCAGAGCGTGATCTGGCGTACGATGCCCTCTCTTGATTTGCTCGCCAGACAATAGTTAATGCACACACACACACACGCACACACAAACACAAGATACACACACACACACACACACATTTAGTTTGTTACCAGCGGCATTCTCTCTGCTTTCGTGCTGACGTGATTTTTCGTGCAGTTTCAGTTCCCAGTGGAGTGGTTGTCAGTTCATCGGAGGACATTTGGGAACACTTTTAACATTGAGTCCCGCAAAGTTTTGTACTGACTTTGGAAAGTTACATACCTGAGGTGTCAGGTAGACATAGAAAAAAAAATAAATCAGAAACCGCAAGCAACAGTCTACACATACATACAGCACACTGACACACACACACACACATACACTCTCACATAGATATTGAACCCCCGGAGTTACACAGTAGCTAGCAAGGGGGGAAAAAACTCAACACAATACATGATGTAGTGTCCCTCTCTTGTTCTCGTCTGTTTTAGTTGGATAGATATTTGATCAGTGATTTTTTTTTTTTTTGAAATGCTTGTTACCCAGACCCCACCCCTTCCTCATCTCTGCTTCCTCCCCTCCCAAAATCTGTCCACTGGCGTCTCTCTGCCCTCATTTAAAACATGCAGCCACTCTCTCTCTCTCTCACTCTCTCTCTCACACACACACACACGTACAAACACCATTCTTACGGAGTCCTAATAACCAGACCATTACACTATGTACACGTACGACCCCACACACTCACACACCTCAGTATTTCAGTTCTGTCTTTCACCTCCACCCCGTTCCCTCTCTGCCTGTCCTTTTAGCCCTCTAGGATCATTTATATTGGCTGTTTTTTTTTTTTTCTCTATTCTCTGTGGGCTGCCCCGCCCCCTTTAATCAACCCAACTAACAGGTTATATTAACGTTGATAATCAGTTTCTCTATGTATCTAGCCAGAAAAAAAACTGAAAAAAAATCAAAACGGTTTTATTCAATTGTGCAAATGTGTTTTTTCTTACTATTTTTAATGTTATTACATCTTCTAATCCTTCTACCATTCGCTTCAGTTAGTACTGAAATACGCTTAGCCAGCCTAGAGATTTGAACTGTAATGATTGCGATTTTCCTTACTTGTATTTTATATGGCATCTTTAGACCACCGTTTATTATGTACGTAAGTAACTATTGCCCGTTTTTTCGAATTGAAAATCATCGTCTGCACTATGTATTATGATTCTTCTCATAAAAAAGAAAACCCTACGCGAATTTTGTGGTCAACTCACTATCAGTCCAAGCTAAACTCTGCGCCCTTGCACA
Source organism: Nelusetta ayraudi (assembly GCF_046127955.1). Lineage (NCBI taxonomy): Eukaryota > Metazoa > Chordata > Actinopteri > Tetraodontiformes > Monacanthidae > Nelusetta > Nelusetta ayraudi. Next base: position 5,771,986 of record NW_027466120.1, read on the forward strand.
AAGCAGCAACGTCTCTCACCTGAGAACCAAAGTACGCCTAGCATTTCCCTACCCCTTACAAAGCCCCCGTAGCCCCCTCGCCTTGTCCACAATGTCAATGATTTGCCCGAGTGGAAAAAATAAAGGAAAAAAAAACATTTCAGATGAGTATGATTATATATATATTATGACATTGCAGCACGTGTGATCTATCTGATAAGTCTGTGAGGTAACAGTGTTTTTCCATTTTTTTATTTTTTGGGGGATGAGAGCACCGTAGTTGTTGTGGAGACCCAGACAAGACAGACAGACAGACAGACAGGGAAGTAGGAACGAGAGTTTGTCTGTTGTGGGCATTGTGGATAAATTCACCACAATGTTGTTTGCCGTACGGAAGTTTTGATTCCGATCTACACGACATACAAAACTTGACAGATAAGCCTGTAGTCGTCTCGGGTTTTTTTTGATGATCCTCTTTCACTGTTCTCGGACATTTAACAAGTGTACTCAAAAGGCCACTAATGAAAAGCTTGGTATAGTGGCAGAATATTTCTCAATGCAAATTTTTAAGATTAGTCCTATTATACTTTAAATGTCACTGGTTAAAAAGATGGTTTCATCTGTATTGAAGGTTTGAAAGAGACTTTAAGCCTGGTGATAAACCTGTGCCTACACCTGTTTATAATGTCAACAGTTGCTCCATTTAAATTTTTTTTTTTTTTTTAGTTGGCTGCATAAATCCACTACATGGTTGACATCAAATGGTCTGAAATATTTTTTCTAATTGAAAATACAATTGAATTCTATTTATTTCTGATTTTGAAAAGTAAAAAAAAAAATTCAGGTAGAATAACCTTGAAGAATTTTTTTCCCACTTCTGCCCAGACAAAGTAGAGCATCTCTCACAAGCTTGAAAAAGTAAAGAGAACCAAAAGACCCAAAAGACAAATGTGCTATAGTGTTGTACACATTGAAACAGTGTTATTGTCTGTCATACAGAATGTGAAATGAATTTATCGGTTGTGTTGCTCTGATCCATTTGCAGGATTATGTTTGAAAAGAGTTCCTTGTTCTGTCTGTTTCTCGCTACACTGGCATTTCCCCCCAGAAGACCCCCCCAAGTTCCAGTATGTTCCCCTCCCCTCCCCCATGGTTGAGCCCTGATGAGGCACATGTTGATCTATGTGGGCCATAAATTGTCATGTTGGTCAATCATGCCCTGAGCCACAAGTTCTACCCATGCATGTACTTCAGCACCACCCAGGTCCACCCAAAACTACCTGTGCAGCGAAAAGGGTTAAAAATGTATCCATAATAATATTGTTATAGAAATATTATCATTATTGCTGTTATAATTATGGTCGGTATAATTTGTCATCATTGTTAGCATTAAGGAAGCACCAGACTGTTTGTGGAAAGATGAGAAAAAGAAGGCTACTTTTTTTTTTTAATTGTCTGACTGTTGGTGGTCTGATCTCACAGAGGGAGGGGAGAAATGGTTCAGAAAGAGACAAAGATGGCAGTCATGTTTGTACTGGTTGGGAAATGACTTACAGTGCTGAAATAAAATTTATTCTTTTAGTAAAAAAAAAAAAAAAAGTGTGGTGTTTCTTAATTTTAGGGTTAGGCTTGAGAGCAAGAGGGATAATTTGACATCAAACATTATTTTATACATTGGCATATACATATAAACAATATACTGTATACACTGTTAATGAAAACATAACCAACCATACCCATTGTTGAGAACTTCCTTTTTTCATTTTCTGTTTTGTTCTGTGTGATGTTCTTCTAACACATAACACGTATACATATCCTGACTTCGATTTTTCCTTTTAATGAACTAATGATGTCATTTTTCATTCATTTATTTACAGGCAGAAATAGGCCACAATCCATCCGAGCAGAAGGAACAGAACTGATGAACTATTGATATAATTTTTTGTAGGTTTCTTTCTTTATAAATTCAATTGAATTTTGTCAGTCCTATGCAAAAATACCTCTGTAGAAATTGCCCATACCAACACCGGCATGTCACATTGGGAGTGGGACAGGGGTCAACTTCCTCCAGTCTGGGATCAGGAGGAAGTGTACAAACCCCATGGCTCAAATTAGGGCGGTAAGACCGAGGCGAGTCATGGGGGCTCTGTGGTACTTTGGTTGAACTCCCCGACCTCACTAATGTACCCCTCACCGGAGACATGGAACCACTGGAAAAGGGAACTTTGAGATGACGGAACCCCAATGATGCAACTGAACTGCAATTTCATTATGGGTTATCAGTAAAATGGTGACATCTGTCAACGTGGGTTTTTAAATCCTTGATAGAAACCTAAATGAAATATCCAGCTCGCGATTTATCTTTCATTTCATTGACAACGCTTGATTAATCACGGGAATAACTAAAAACCTGGGACGCCGTTTGCAATATCTGAGGTGTAATAAAGGGTGACTAGTCGAAAAGAATGTAAAATGGCGACATCTGCCGGCCAACCATTCAAAACAAACCAGTTCGTGATTTAGCTTTCGTTTCATTGTCAACGCTTGATTAATCACGGGAATAACTAAAAACTTGAGACGCCGTTTGCAAGAGACTGAGTTAAAAAAATAAAAAATAAAAATGGTGACGAGTCGAGAAATAATCAGTGCGACACAATTCTGGACGGTCAATATAGTGCGGGGGTTTGAGACCCTCTGTGACGTAGAGAGAGAGAGGCCTCGTACGGGGAAGATCACGTGATTTTTGGCGTGGTGGTGGTGGAGCGACGGCATCGAAACATCTTCGCTGGCGACACTTTTTTGTGCAACGGCTTTAAACTGCGCCCGTGTCGTTGTGCTCGCACGGCGCCGTCGTCGTCGCCGCGGCGGACCCGTATCCCGGCGGCCGGGGCCGGGGCAGCCAGTAGCGGCGCGGCGCGGCCCGTGAGGAGGTACCGGAAGGCGGACGTTGACAGCCACGCCAAGAGGTCGAGAACCGCCAATTCCAGCTTAGCATTCTAGCTTAGCTGGCTAGGAGCAGAGAGAGTGCCGGTGGTGCTGCGGTAAAAAGAACAGAGAGGGAGATAGAGAGGAAGAGAGAGTGTGGGGGAGAGGGAAAAGAAAGAAAAGCCAAACAATTCCCGTAACGGCGGCTGCGGCTATTTTTTTTTTCTTTTCTTTTCTTTTTTTTTTTTTTCGTTCTTCGTCGTGACGTTTTCGTCGTTAAGGCAGCAGGGGTGCACTTAGATTAGTGAGCCGCTAACTGTAGCTTGGAATATTGACATGGTGTCCTCGTTAGCCTTTTAGCCTCACCTGACATCAGGACAAAAGCACCAGCAGAAGGTATTTTTTTATCGTTTTAATATGTGTTTGCAGTAAAGTCAGCCTCCCGTGGCCATTTAGTAGCTCTTCCTCCCCCTTCTATGTAGACGGTCGTTCGGTTATTGAGACGGTCAAGGGCAGAAGACGTTAATAGAAGAAGGCTGCATCATTCTGTCGTATTGGTGGTCATCTCTGGGTTATTGTTTTCTCTCTCCGCCAGGCTTATCTACACCCTTGATGTAACAGTAACTCTACAATGTGCTTACTAATAAGTGATGGACACGTTTATATTTTCCCCATTGAATATTGACGTGTTACATGTACAATGAGTGCCTCCCCCTTTTTTGCTCTGGCGCCGGTACCATATCAATGGAAGCTGTGGGATGAGGTAGTAGTTTGTATAGTTTTAGGATCACACCAGATCTGGGAGATAACTATACAGCCTACTGTCTTTCTCACGGTAACCACACCCTCGCCTGCCTGTTGGAAACCTGGCTACCGATCTGTCATCGATCGTAGTGACCTGCTCTTTCTTGCCTTTTCTCCTATATTGATATTTTCCCCGTTCGTGAATCATGGTGTGTCGCCCCCCCTGTTGGACTGGATGTCATGTCTCACCGGTGTGCAGAAGATGTGGCCAGGTTGCGATGAGGTAGTAAGTTGTGTTGTTGTAGGGGTGGGATATTGCAACCCCAATCTTGGAGATGCAACTATACAACTTACTGCCTTCCGAAACCTGGCATAAAAATTCATCATATTCATATTAACCACATTTGACAATGTGCCATGTGTTATTGCGGATACTTTTAAGGCTTCTGCGGCACAAAAAATATTCTGTCTTAATAACTGTTTTTATTGGATAAATGACATTGTTTTCAGAGTTCGGTCTATCAGTTGATTAGAAGTGCTGTTTGTCTTAACATTTCAATGTAACTGTGATAATGTTTTAATAAAATAATGTTTTGATGTGCTGTGTCAGACAATTAATGTGTGATCTTTAGTCATTAGAGTTAAATACTCTTCATGTAGGTCAAATATGACCTACACTACCATGTTTTTTTGTTTGTTTTTTGTTACAGTTGACATAAGAAATGTAAAATGATTTATAAATTCTCATCGCAAAATGCCGTCAAAGCATCAGTTGGTCGCCTGAATTGACCTTGCTGAGCTGCAGAGCTGCTGTGATTGGCCAACACCCCTTACATAGTTTCCACAAATCAGTGGACACCAGGAGAGGGCGTTTCCCGGCGTCCTCGTCGATTGGTCAATAGGGAAAGGAGTGGGAAATGATTTTAAATATGCACCAAGAGAGGGCTACGCAAACCGAGCTCACACACTGACAGGAGTTTTTGGCTGCAAGTTGACATTAACAAAAACGAATGGGCGTATGAATCTGAGAAAGCATGATGTGCATACATTTCATGTTTAAGGCCCAGCTCTATGAGTTAAAAGGCAGGGGGCAGCGCACAGCTGTACCTCTTGTCATCATCGTCAATTGATATAACGCAAGCCATACAGCACTAATACAATGCAAGATCATTTTGAAAACATTCCCGAAACATTTTATGCACATTTTAAGGCAAAAGCCTCACTTGTTAGTTTAGAGTTGTTGTTTTTATTTTTGTTACAGTGAGTCAAGGAAAATAGTCAAGTGTTTTCTTTTAAAAATATATATTAGGTTAACATTCATTTTTTTTTCTTCTTAGCTAGTCTCTCGTCGATCAATAACAAATGCAACATTTTCGAAACTATCAAATGCAGTTTTGAAGCTATGAATGCAGTGTTACACTTTGCGCCGGTAGATGTCAGTGTAGCAAAGTTAAGTATTTGCAGTGTAATTGCAGAAGAAGAAGAAGAAGCAGGTACTCGGTCCAGTGAATATGTGTGGCATACGGAAACCCATCACGATCAACATTTAAATCGTACCGCAAAAGACACAGCAACACAGAAAGCAAGTGTATCAGAAACAAAGCATTTTTTCCCTTTCCTGCGTGTATTGACGGCATCATGTGCAAAAAGGAAAGATGAGTTGAGTTCCATGTAGACACACAGGTCTGAACGTCATATAACATGAAATGTTGTAGAAAAACACAGTATCTGAAAATATGGCAAATCAGTAGAATGTGTTACAATAAATGAAGCACTGTTATTGTACATTACAGAACGGAATGCAACTTGGAATCCGTGAAAACATGGTACATTCTAACCTGAGATGATCCACAAAGCACTTGTGTGGCGAATATACCAGTTTTGTTTCGGTTATTTGACACAACAAATATAACACATACAAGGATATATACACGATATATGTAATTCTAGTTTGCCAGCAACAAATAAATAAAAAAGACGTCGAAGAAGAAGGCTGTGGTGGTGAGTCCTCTTGCGGAAGCGACGATCTCTGGTGTGACGTCACGGCTTACTCAACATGGCGAACATTCGTTGTGTCAAGGTGAGGCGATAGAAAAATAAACCTGTCCGTTTTGCACACTGCATAGTTCATTTAATTTAACTAGGTGCGAATACAATCCCTGACATTTCAGAGTGCACACCGATTGATTTTGTTTCCGGTTTTGTCGCTCCAGTCCGTTTCCTCTCAGTTGAAAAGTTTCATTGTGCCGCTAACATGTAACTGTGAGTTCACGCAGCGCTCTACCACACAATGTGTTTGCTTGAACTTCACCTGTCGCTTACGTCGAATAAGCATGATACGCCGAGTTCCCTATTTTACCTCCAGGATATGAATAACAATAATAATGGTTTAACTTTGTTGGTTAACCCATTCAATTTCTCCCCGCTGCCCTTCCTGACGCAGCCCCGTTCACAGCAGTAATCTCTGGTGTCCGTTTCTGACAGTGAGCCGTGATTTCTCTATCCCTCCCTTCTCTTCCCTTCTCTTCCTTTCCCTGCCCTTCCTCCATTCTTTCTTTCCTTTCTTCCTTCCTTTATTTCCTTCATTCATTCCCTTCCCTCCCTTCACCTGCTTCACTTCCTTCATCCTTCCGTCACCTGCTTGCCTTCTGTCCCTTCCTTCCTTCCTTCCTTCCTCCCTTCCTCCCTCCCTTCCATTCATCATTCATCCCTCCCTTCACCTGTTTCCCTTCCTTCCTTCCTTCCTTTCTCACTTCACCTGCTCCCCCACCCATCCTTGTGTGTTTGCAGGGCATGGTTGGCCTGGTGTCCGGCGGAGCGTCCGGTCTGGGTCGGGCCACCGTGGAGCGCCTGGTGCAGAACGGAGCCTCTGCTGTGATCCTGGACCTGCCCTCCTCTGATGGAGCTGCCCTGGCAGCCAAGCTGGGAGAGCGCTGTGCCTTCGCTCCCGCCGATGTAAGTGTGGGAAGTGTAAGGCTGCATGCAGGAGCGATTCTAGGGTCAGAGCTTTGGGTGTGTCGAGCACCCAGTGGAGCCTGGAAGACTCTATCTGACTTCCTTCCTTAAGATGAAAAGATGCACCGTAAATACATGTACCAGAAGAGGTGTGCACATTTCATAAAGATTACAGTCATTACAATATATTGTATTATTTTTTTCAGTCGTCTTGAGTGCATCGTTGTGTTTTTTTTGCATCGGGACCCACTGTGGTCACCACAGCCATCACGGTTATTTTTGTGGCGGCTGACATCGAGTGCTTCTTTGAGGTCCATGTCATTCTGCAGCTGTCGTCTGCATACTGTATCTCTGTAAACTGATACCAACGGCAGACAATCTCATTGTACCAGTTGAACCGTGGAATCCTTTAATGTGCTCCCGTTCCCCAGGTGACATCGGAAGCTGATGTGCAGGCCGCAGTGACCCTGGCCAGAGAGAAGTTTGGTAAGCTGGACCTGGCGGTGAACTGTGCTGGCATCGCCGTGGCTGTTAAGACATACAACTTCAAGAAAGACGTCCCTCACAGCCTGGAGGACTTCCAGCGCGTCATCAATGTAAGTCAGACAAACCGCAGGAGAGGACAATACCGGTGGCAGCTCACCGCATTGTAGGGCTGGGCAAAATAAAATCCTGTTTTGTTTTGTTTTTTCTCTGAAAACTCAATTTTCGTTTCCAATTTTTTATTTTTTTTTATTTTTTTTTGGTAAAATTGCAAAAGACACTTGAATAAATTATTTTGAATATTTATGCTTTATGTTTAAAGAAAAATAGCAAACACATTTCCCTATTGGGAATGAAGTGCAACTGAAATATACTGTAAATCCTTCTTGGGTTCAGTAAAGTGACAACATTTACCGTCCACTTGACCAAACAAAGATGAATCCCTTGGGATTAATGAAGTGAGAATCTCACTTTCACCAAACATCACTTTAAAAATAAAAGTTTTTTTTTTATCATCTTGAACAATGATGAATGAAGTGCAAAACCTTCACATTTTGTAAACTACAACGCACATCGCAGAAGCATGCAAGAGGAAAATCGATTTCAAGATTTCTAATTTCTTTCACATTGTCTTGACTAATAAATCAGATTTCTATTTAAAATTGATTAATTGCACAGCCCTACCACGTTGTATTCATATTGTGCATGTGCATGTGGGTGAATTTGTTGTGCGTCGAATATCCTTTATATGTGTCAACGCTTATATTACCTCATCTTTAAGGGCAGGGGTGTGCGCTCAAAATGCCATAACGCTGGGTCGCATTGTTTGACATTCTAGCGAGCTTGTAAGAGGCGAATCAGGCTCCGCCTCCATCAGCCCACCTCCAACCCCTTGATGCGCTTTTAGGTCAATCAAGTGTGTGTGTGTGTGTGTGTGTGTGTGTGTGTGTGTGTGTACACACACTTGCACTCTGCAGGTGAACATTGCGGGAACCTTCAATGTGATCCGCCTCAGCGTGGGTGCGATGGGGAAGAACGAGCCTGATGCAGATGGACACAGAGGTTGCATCATCAACACGGCCAGCGTGGCAGCGTTTGACGGACAGGTCGCATGAAACACACCAGCGCAACGCATTAATGGAGAGCCTGCCGACGCTGCGCTCACACACACAAACCATTTGTGTGCGTCGTTTCAGGTGGGCCAGGCTGCGTACTCGGCCTCCAAAGGAGGCATCGTGGGAATGACTCTCCCCATAGCACGAGACTTGGCTCCCATGGGCATCCGAGTCCTCACCATAGCACCTGGTTAGTGCACAAAATTTAATAGTTGCGACGAGTGACAGGTCAGCACTGTCGCCTCACAGCAAGAAGGTTGTAGGTTCGATTTTGTTATGTTTTTCTTTTTCTTTTTTTCTGTCCACGCAGGTCTGTTTTCCACTCCTCTCCTGGCCAGTCTACCAGAGAAGGTGCGCTCCTTCCTCGCCCGCCAGGTGCCCTTCCCCTCACGCCTTGGAGACCCTGCCGAGTTTGCCCACCTGGTGACATCACTGGCGGAGAACCCCATGATTAACGGGGAAGTCATCAGACTGGACGGAGCAATCCGCATGCAGCCTTGAGACTGAGTGTATGGCCTCTACGTGCGCGTGTGCGTGCGTGTGTGTGTTTGTGTTGGAACAGCAAGTATAAGAGATTGTACTATGGTAGTGTGTGTTTACTTTGTAAAGAGCTGCACACACTAAACTGTACACTAGTGGTACACCATTGAAAGAAGTTAAAGCTTGAGAATGTTATTCTAAGCGTCTAAGAGTGAGACTGCTCACCATTCAGAGCTTTCACTATGCATATGAACTCCACTTTGATCATTTTGTAAATTAGTCCAGACTGAAATAAATATCTGATCTGTTTGACTGTCCGTTTTTTTTTTGTATGTCTGAAGAATTCCTTTGTCATTCAAAACAGCATAAATGTTTAAGTTCACTTTGGAAAAAAACAAACATCGCATCTAAATTTGCTACTGCCGCGAGTGAGTTCGTTGTGTTCAACAACCAGCATTTCCAATTTTTCTGGACAGTATCAGGAGCAGAAGCAGACCAGTAACCAGTTGATGACTGTGACACATGCGTTGCCTGCCTGGTGATTTGAGAAGATTGAAAGCTTTATTATTTATGAGTGGAGCTTTCTTACATGGCTGATGAACTCTTCACCATGGTGCATCACTCAGCTAGTGCACTGTGTGCAAGGGATGTGGACTGTCCTGGGTTTCTGTTCTTGGTTGTTGTTTTTTTTGTTTATTTGCTTTCATGACCAACTGGCCAACTGTCAGAAATGTTGGACTGAAATTACTCCTAAAACAACAACTTGGAGGTAAATAGAATGATTGGATCAGTTACAAAAAAAAAAAAGACCACTGAAGACACTTTTTCTTGTGTAGGTCTTCATGCTGTTGTTATATATAATATGTAGTTGTGTTTTTGCTGACCCAGTGTGATTTGACCTGCCTGCAGGCGTTTTGTTTACCTTTCGTTAAAATCCACTGCACTTCTATTTGCTTGTGCTTAATGCTCCAAATGAGATATGAAGAACGCTAGAGAAGGATGAGAAAGGAAATTTTTTATTCTAGGTTTCTGTTACATTAGTACAGACTCAGTGGTGAGATGTTCACTGTGAGGACAGTATAGCAATGCAAGAAATGTCATGTTCCACTGAAGTAACAAACGCTGTATCTTCACAATGTGCTAGTTCTTGTATTTCACATGTCAAATACAACATTTTGTATCAGCACAGTTTACCATAATTCTAATTCAAATCCGGTGCCAAACAGAGAAATGCCAACTCTACGCCCGATGGAGATCCCAGTGCCGAGCACCTTGGCCTCCAATTGTGTCGGACCGACTTCGATACCAGTGTCAGCTGACAGACCCACTGTAGCCTTGGCAGGACCCACAGAGGCTGAAGCGCTGGCGAGTTCTGCTGTAGCAAAGGCTCTGGCACTCAGGAACTCTGTCTTGGCCTCAGTTCCGGCGCTGGGCCCCTTCGCCTCGGCCTCAAATATGCTCCATTCAGCGTGAGCCTCGTTGTCAGTTGCGTAGGCTGTGCCTGGCCGGGCAATCTTTTCGACAATCGGTGTTACTCCAGGAATAAATTTTGCACCTGCTGTCACTGCCAAAAAGTACAGCATGATATTAAGAGTAGCAGATAGATGAAACATCAAAAGGAGAGATAGTAACTGTCCAAACATAAACATTTAAAAATAAAATTATATCGTGAGATGAAGCATAGAGTGAGTTCAATAGTCCGACCATTTTGGTTGTGCTTTAATTGTTCGGTGAGACCAAAGTTTAACAAACAATATAAGTAATTGATTTGTGATATAGATACTGGCACTCTCAGCAGTTACACAAGTGGCCTGATAACACCTGTCTAGATAGCACCAGTGATAAAGTCCAATTTTGGACCAGGCTGGTGTGCTGCCAACGGCAGGTTTGACATTCTTTCTGTTACTGGTTAATCAATTCAAATATAAAACAAAAGTAAAGGTAGTACTGCCTCCATAACTTTAGGGGGCAGGACACCACTACAGTTTGTCGTACTTCACAGACATTTCACACTTGAAAACAGGTATATCAAAGAAATGGTTAAAATTTACTTACAGGGTGCAATTACACCTTCTGTCACTGCCAAAAAATACAGCATGATATTAAGAGTAGCAGACAGAGGAAACGTTAAAAGGAGAGACGGTAAATGTCCAAACATAAATGTTTACAATTTACTTACAGAGTGCCATTGGATCTGAAACAAAGAAGGGGGGAAATATGGGTTACATTTTACTCTTGGACTCCCTTATTGTGTAACTGCACAAACTTTAATGGTCAGTCAGCTCCTCGGTCGTTATTAAGACCTCCAAGCTAGCGCTACCAACTACCAACAAGCTGATAGTTCTGTAATATTTGAAGAACATAAGTGCAAAAAAGTTTTCTGTATGCACCGATTGAATAATTGACGTGACGTGACGTGTCCATGAAAAAGCATTTCTGGAAATCATAATTTGTGATTGATGTGTTTGATTTCACACGTTCTGAGGTGACAGGCAAACTATTGAAGAAACCACTGAATATTACCTGTTGAACATTGATCGATTGAATTTAGTAACGTTGTTACTCCTTATTTGTCATGTGTTTAAGGAATCATCTTGAGTGTTTTTTTTTTCTAGATCCCATTGTACTATTGTATGAGTAGTTGACTGTTGATTTGGCTAAATGGAATTTAAGGTAAGAAAAAAATGGCTTACCCTCTGCCAACGCAATCGAAAACAACAAAAAAATGGAACACACAAGAAAAATGTCAGACTTACATCATCATCATTTTTCATCATAAATTTATGTCTTTTTGCACAACATATACACCAAAGACTTCTCACAAAGTCATAGCCTACCTTCCATTGTCCAATTATTTGTGTTCTGAAAGAAATATCAGCAGCACAGTTTTAAATCAAAATGCAATTAAAAAAAAAACTGTGTATTAACAAACAGATATGAATTTTATTATGCAAAGTACTTCTTAAGATGCTTATACTCACTCTCGTCAGGCTGCTGGAAATGTAGATGTTAACGTGGTGAGTGCGCTCAGCATAACTGGCAGAGCAAATCCAGGCTGCTCTTCAACAAACTAAAGTGAAAGGAAATACATTGGTTTTGCTGTGAGTTCAGAGCAAAGTACAGTTATAAATATGGTCTTTTATGAATGGGAGAGCTGATAGAATAGCAGATGATTAGCAGGGTCAAGGTGCACAATGCCATTGAAAGTTAAGGTCCAGGGTGATATAGCTACCACACCATATAGATGCCATATTATTTCTATATCTACTCTTGATTTCTTTACGTAACTTCTTCTTTGTTGATATTCATGTGTTATTTCAGTATGACTGCATTGGTTTATTTGTCTCTTATAGACACTAAAGCAGCAAGTCTGCTTATCTTTTGCATTGTCAGTGCTTCAAACATGCAACACGCAAAAGAAAAGTTTACGTACTCATATTTGTCTTAAGTGAAAGCTATTATTTATTTATTTTTTTAAATATATAGTGAAGACAGTCGATTAAACATAGATGAATGCTTTCATTATGAGGCACGATTGGAAATACTGGTAAAATAATGTTAATTACTGTATTTTTCTGGAAATATTTGTGACCACAAAATCATATTCATGACTACTACATTTTTTTAATTACAAAATATAGTAATGTTTAATTAAAATATAATTATAATTAATATATAATACATAATTCAAATATGTGACACGAACACTGAATATTATCTGCCTAACAGAATTGATGACTTATTTATGGACGACAAACAAATTCAATACAAAAAAGACAAACATTTCCATGTCATGAACTTTATTGGAACAGAGACAAAGTAGTAACAAACTGGAACTTTCTATTTAATGGAATGCATTCAAGGAAAAACAGCAACTGTTTTCTGTGTTACTAATTCCTCTGTGTCCCTTTAATACTCTTCTCCTTCCTCATCTCCCTCACCCTCAATGGAGTCGACTCCCACCTCCTCATAATCCTTCTCCAGAGCTGCCATGTCCTCTCTGGCCTCGCTGAACTCTCCCTCCTCCATACCCTCACCCACATACCAGTGAACAAAGGCACGCTTAGCGTACATCAGATCAAACTTGTGGTCAAGGCGAGCCCAGGCCTCTGCGATAGCAGTGGTGTTGCTCAGCATGCACACAGCCCTCTGGACCTTGGCCAGGTCACCACCAGGGACCACAGTGGGGGGCTGGTAGTTGATGCCAACCTTGAAACCAGTGGGACACCAGTCCACAAACTGGATGGAGCGCTTGGTTTTGATGGTGGCGATGGCAGCGTTCACATCTTTGGGCACCACGTCACCACGGTACAGCAGGCAGCAAGCCATGTACTTGCCGTGGCGAGGGTCACACTTGACCATCTGATTGGCTGGCTCAAAGCAAGCGTTGGTGATCTCAGAAACTGAGAGCTGCTCGTGGTAGGCCTTCTCAGCTGAGATGACAGGGGCGTATGTGGCCAGAGGGAAGTGGATACGGGGATATGGCACCAAGTTGGTCTGGAACTCTGTCAGATCAACATTCAGGGCACCATCAAAACGGAGGGAGGCAGTGATGGAGGAAACAATCTGACCGATCAACCTGTTGAGGTTGGTGTAACTGGGACGCTCGATATCGAGGTTCCTGCGGCAGATGTCGTAGATGGCCTCGTTATCCACCATGAAGGCACAGTCAGAGTGCTCCAGGGTGGTGTGAGTGGTCAGGATGGAGTTGTAGGGCTCCACAACAGCTGTGGACACCTGGGGAGCTGGGTAGATGGAGAACTCCAGCTTGGACTTCTTGCCGTAGTCCACAGACAGACGCTCCATCAGCAGGGAGGTGAAACCAGAGCCGGTGCCGCCACCAAAGCTGTGGAACACCAGGAAGCCTTGGAGGCCTGTGCACTGGTCAGCCTGTGGCAAACAATAAGGAAACTCTTGTCATCTCATTGGGGCATTCTGGAGCTACATTTCATTTCACTCTCTTCATTTTTTACTCACCAGCTTGCGGATCCTGTCCAGAACCAGGTCAATGATTTCTTTGCCGATGGTGTAGTGTCCACGGGCGTAGTTGTTGGCCGCATCCTCCTTGCCAGTGATCAGCTGCTCAGGGTGGAACAGCTGGCGGTAGGTCCCAGTGCGCACCTCATCTATGGACATCAAAATAGACCTTTCATCAGGTGTGCTTCACATTATAAAAGATATTTACTCTCTAGGTGGATGAATTTATAATGCGCCACCAGGGATCATACATACCGATGACAGTGGGCTCCAGGTCGACAAAAACAGCCCTGGGGACGTGCTTTCCAGCTCCAGTCTCACTGAAGAAGGTGTTGAAGGAATCATCTCCTCCTCCAATGGTCTTGTCACTGGGCATCTGTCCGTCCGGCTGGATCCCATGTTCAAGGCAGTAAAGCTCCCAGCAGGCATTGCCAATCTGGACACCAGCCTGGCCGACGTGGATGGAGATGCACTCACGCTGTCGAAGAGAAAACAAAAGATTAGTCAATTATTTTGTATTTTTGTATGCATTTACTTTTATTCTTCAACACGGCTTAAAAACACTACAACATATTTTTTTTTTCACTTACACAAATTTCACCCACCCAATTTTGATTTAAAAAGCCTGTGTCAAATTGCTATCATCCTGACGTTATGTTTACAGGGAGGTTGCTATGAGACCCGCACATCCCTCTCCAAATCTTTGCTCGAATTCCTGAAAACTCAACGTACTGGGGGAAAAATGGCTTCCTGTTAAGAGATACTGGGAAGCGACCGGGGGACGTGAATTTTTAATGCCTTCCACCCAGCGTCCCTCCCTGATCAGGTTTCTGTGAATTGATGACTGCGCAGCCTCACTGCCTCATCGAATTAACGGAACATGTCGGAAGAGGGCAGCCAGCGCTGGTCATGGCCCGGCCATAGTCATGATGTAGGAGAAAATTTCAATACCACGAAAAAAGAAGCGCGTCTTCGCATATTATTATTATTATTATTATTATTATTATTATTATTATTATTATTATTATTATTATTTTATTATTTTTTTACTGCAATTTCTTTGAAAAAAACAAACAAACAAACAAACAAAGTCTTTTGTTCGATTTCCTGCCACACGTCAATCGAACCAGTCCATCTAAAGACCGGTTGGAATATCACGCAAACATGAAATGTCGTATAAAAGTAAACAATACATTTACATTTACTTTCGTCACATAAAACGTATCCATTAAAACAGGTCTTACCATTTTGTTATGTCGTAGTCACACAGGGAGATGCTGAGGAGCCTTGACGGGGTCTTACTGATCGACTGTTAGGAGGTCGATGTAAGATGTAATGGCGCACATGAGGAATTGCGGCGGTATATATAAGCAAGTGCAGCCCTCGCGCCGGGAGCACCTCGCCTTCATTGGCAACTTGGCTGTCAGTTGGGTTTCCCCGGCTCCCCATTGGACGGACGCCTCTCCGCCGTAGGACCGCCTCCCTGGCCCCACCCGTGTAGCATCATCTCCTCCCATCGTGCCCATGTCCGCCCCGGCGGATGAGGAAAATGCTGCGTAATTTGCGGCGCAGCGGCCAGACACTCCCAGTCTAATATGAACAAAATAGCTTTGCAAACTCGCTCCCTGAGACTTTACTGCAATATAAGCACAAAAAATATATAGTAGTTGAAGAACAAAGAACAATATATATCAATTGAAATTAAAACATCAAGTTAAGATCATAAGTCGCTCGCAGTTATATATTTTATAATGGTATAAAGCCCATGCTGATTATAATGAAACATTTTTCTGTTGTTCAGTTCAATTTCTTTGTCTTTCATCATACTGGATTCTGACAATAAACCGCATACTCTCCTTGCAAACAAAAACATATTTCTTACTACATTTCTCTATTTTTCTAATTTATGTTTTTATGACGATAAGAATTGTGTTTTTTCTATGAATCTCTGTTTAGATGAATGTTATAGAGCTAAAAATTTTTTTTTTTAAATTTGCTGTTAGTTGTGTTATGCATAAAGAGGTCAAGCTGTCCAGTCCCACAGGAAGGACAGACAGGCCACAGAGAGCTACATACGCCCATCCCCCAGCCGTCCTCCCAAGATTTAACCATTGGTAGGAAGCGAATAACGGGGTTGCCTGGATACAGCCTAGCAACCACACAGACCGCCTTTATCTGGGGATCGGGGTCACGTGGACCAGCTTAAATGGCAGTATGAGCAGACTGCAGTGCAGCTGCCTCTATGGGGAAACATGAGACCTCTCTGGTCATCTTATTTCCAATTTCTCTCACCTTGATGCCCCGGCAGGTAAAATAAGCCACAAACAAAGCTAAAAATACACAACAAATTGTTTAAAAATAATCTCTTTGACAGAAAATATAACATGAGAATGCTTGTTGGGTGTGGCCACTGCGGAATAAAGGCCAGCATCAGGTTAGGTAAGCTCTATTGTCGACACAAATCATCAAAGCAATTGGTCACACAAAACCTCTTTCTTCCCTGCAGACAGTATAGCTGCAGTGTCTACGGTCCCTGTCTAAAAGATTTAAACACATACACTGCAGTGTAACAGACTCAAATGACTTTGTAGAAACAGAGACAGTAAATACGGCTGCGAACAACAAAGGAAAATATGATAGCAGTTTTTCATAAAAAAAAAAAAAAAGATATTCTCCTTCACAGGAGCTGCTGGAAATCGTGCTGGAAAGGCATTTCGGTTTTGGTTATCACATTAACTCAAAGCTAATGGCACTTGTAAAATGTTGCTGAATCACAATTTAAAAGTCTTGGAAGGAAGGAATGATGCACAATCATCGCCCTGACCTTTTTAAACTGTGAAATAAATCCAATGCTTCCAAGGAGTGCACTAATATTTTTAATGCATTGGCTTAAAAACATTCTCTCTCTCTCTCTCTCTCTCTCTCTCTCTCTCTCTCTCTCTCTCTCTCTCTCTCTCTCTATCGTTTAATGTGTTATCTTATATCCCGCTGGCTGATGATGGACTATTGTTTTCTGAACATGATTGTATGTCAAGACTATCGTGGATCAAAAATATTCTGTTACTAATTGAAAATCCCTTTGTTTTATTTGGACTTTGTCTGTTCTAAATACACGCACATGGACCCCCCACCCCTACTGTAACAGATGGAAAACATGCTTAGCAACGTTGGTGGGGATCATATTCCCTTTTAGCGGGATGCAGGGCAATTGCTGTCTGACGCCATGAAGGACCACTCCCATCTCCAGCATTCCCATCATCCCCTCTCCTCTCCTCTTGGTGTGCAGCTGGTGAGACCATCCCAGACTCGCAGCTGCTGGGGGCGGGGACACAATGAGGACGTGTGTGTGTGTGTGTGTGTGTGTGTGTGTGTGTGTGTGTGTGTGTGTGTGTGTGTGTGCGTGTGAATCTACTCTACAATAGTCATACCTCCCCTTATACTGCTTGGTGGGGTATTTTAAATAAGACAGAACAGTTGTCTACTGCAATATACGGTTGTTTAAATGCTGCCTGGCTTGAATATGCTTTGAGAACCAAGCCGCTTTTCAAATGCTTTTCATTTCTCTGCAGGATTCATAACAGCTTAGAGGTGATCCGAGCCAGTTGAACGCGTTGAAACCCTGCACCACCACCAACAACAATTCAGTATTCAGCTCTGCAGCAATTTCTGTTCCTCATACAGTGTGGGGCAGAGGCAGAGGCAGAGGAAGCTCAGCCCCCAACATCAGCAGCTGAGCTACAGTGAGTGGCCGACGACAGAGACAGAGACACGCAGACATGCAACCACGTGATCGGCCCACAGCGTGACATCATTGCGGAGTATCTGGGACAAAGAAGGAGGAGTGTAGCTGGAGAGAGCCGGCCGGTCGCCATGGCGGCAGGCTTCGTTCGGCACGCAGCATTCCGCACACCGGCCTCTCTCTGCGGCTCTACCGCCAAGGTGATGGCATGTTTCGGAGGCACCAACGCATTTATTTATTTATTTTTTGCGCATTTTGTCGCGATGCGCCACGACTACCAGTCGAGCATATGTAAAAGCTTACAAGCTTTTGTGAACAGGAGCCATATTGAAAGCCTGATTTGCCACGCCCAAATCAATGATCCACATCCCCATCATGCATTAAAGAAAATCTCTTTGTCTGAAGACATAGCATTTATTATGGGAATGAACGACACCGCCGTAAATCCAGTTTTCGATTTTTTGTTGTTGCTGTTGTTGAAAATTATATCCAAAGAAGCTTATGAAAGCTATTTGAAAAGGCTTGAACCAGACCCCCGAACCCCCTTCTTAAGAAAAGCATATTGCTAAATAGTTCTAGTAACTTGAATTTTTTTTAGTCCTCAGGACAATTTTATATCTGACGTTGTAGTCTCATTTCTGCCTTAGACCAAGCCTGTAATTTTTTTTTTTTAATACCTTTTTTTAATGGACTCCTGTAAAGCACTTACATGTATTTCATGTACAGCGGTCTAAAAATAAGATCAATTATTAATAACATTATTTATCATTGAAAATCTGATAAATTGTGAAAACTTCTTCATTCAAATATTGAACATTGTAGATTAGACATAATTACGAAGAGAAGGTGTGCATCTAATATAGTTTTTTTTTTTTTTTTTTTTTTTCCTTCAAGCGCGCAGGAACAAATGCCCGTCCACTGCGCGTATAAATTGGAAAGCGCCGCCCTCCCATTCAGCAGTTGTTGCACCGACCCCGTTGGGTACAAGACGCGACGCAAAACCACCCTTCATTTTCTTCACATTTCCTCCTCCTCCTCCTCCTCCTCCTCCTCCTCGAAACCCAGACAAAATGGTGAGTTTACCTTTCTTTCGTCTGTGTTTTATTTACTGTTGTTGTTATAAATGCGGAAACAAAGCCGATCTTCCGATTTTACACCTACGACGTGTAATTCGGATTACAGAGGTCCTGTTAAGTCATCGCAACATGTATGTTCTCGTCCATTCGGTGCCTTTCGTCTACCTGCGGTTTTAAAATGCGCGTTTACAGATAAGCGGAGTGGTGCTGATGTGATTGGTGTGCAGCAGTGGCACGTTGTGATGGGAACAATGCGCCCTCCTCCATTATTCACATTTCAGACAACCGGCATAATGATAAAGGTGGCTTTTCCAGGACTTCTACATTAAATAAGTTGTTATTACCTCGTGTTGAGCCCATTCTTAAATAGAATTGAACGTCAGTCCAATATTGCAAATGAAGTGCACCTTGCAAATGAAGCCCTAGCCAATTGCCAGGCTGGGAGGGGCGGACTGGGTGGTGATGGATGGAGGTTGCACACATCATTGTCCATTTCGGAGATACGGCAGCAGCAAATTAGCTTTCGATTTTTTGTAAAAATGAATGCCGCGTTGTTGTTGTTGTTGTTGGTTTTTTTTTAAACACGTGTCTCCTCCTTCTAAAACCGTTCACATTTTCAATTGAAAAAACATTCTAGGCACATTTGTCCTCAGATAAATGACGTCATACACAGACCGATACGATCCTGAGCGGCACAATTGGGTGGGGGAGGCTCGCTCGTTTATCACCGCAACATCCGCGGGTGTTGGGCAACCTCAAGGCATCGGAGCAAGTGGAATTTTCCAGACCGGCGTGCACGCGTCGCGCGGTCGCGAATTTGCATTCGTGCTGTCGCTTTGGCAGAAAGGGGGAGTAGTAAAGAACAAAAAAGACAGTGGAGGAGGAGGAGGAAAGACGACTGCAGCCTCTTGCCACAGCAAAATGCAGCTTCAGGCATTTCTGCATCCTGCTGACGGTGGTGCAGGGAGGAGCCTCCTGCTGCATTCACTGTTCATTGCAGATCCTCATCTCAAATTAACAGTAGTGCTAGTCTTTAGAGGGATGGACGATTTAAAATATTAAATATCTATTGAGTTTGCTTCAGGCTCACAGCAACAGTTGCTATAAATAATGTGACATTTCAGGAAACGTGTGAATAACTCTTTCACTTCCTCCCCACAGCGTGAGTGCATCTCCATCCACGTCGGCCAGGCTGGTGTCCAGATTGGTAATGCCTGCTGGGAGCTTTACTGCCTTGAACATGGGATCCAGCCGGACGGACAGATGCCCAGTGACAAGACTCTTGGAGGAGGAGATGATTCCTTCAACACCTTCTTCAGTGAGACTGGAGCTGGAAAGCACGTCCCCAGGGCTGTCTTTGTGGACCTGGAGCCCACTGTCATCGGTATGTATGATCCCTGGTGGCGCATTATAAATTCATCCACCTAGAGAATAAATATCTTTTATAATGTGAAGCACACCTGATGAAAGGTCTATTTTGATGTCCATAGATGAGGTGCGCACTGGGACCTACCGCCAGCTGTTCCACCCTGAGCAGCTGATCA
Source organism: Nelusetta ayraudi (assembly GCF_046127955.1). Lineage (NCBI taxonomy): Eukaryota > Metazoa > Chordata > Actinopteri > Tetraodontiformes > Monacanthidae > Nelusetta > Nelusetta ayraudi. Next base: position 5,792,003 of record NW_027466120.1, read on the forward strand.
CTGGCAAGGAGGATGCGGCCAACAACTACGCCCGTGGACACTACACCATCGGCAAAGAAATCATTGACCTGGTTCTGGACAGGATCCGCAAGCTGGTGGGTAAAAAATGAAGAGAGTGAAATGAAATGTAGCTCCAGAATGCCCCAATGAGATGACAAGAGTTTCCTTATTGTTTGCCACAGGCTGACCAGTGCACAGGCCTCCAGGGCTTCCTGGTGTTCCACAGCTTTGGTGGCGGCACCGGCTCTGGTTTCACCTCCCTGCTGATGGAGCGTCTGTCTGTGGACTACGGCAAGAAGTCCAAGCTGGAGTTCTCCATCTACCCAGCTCCCCAGGTGTCCACAGCTGTTGTGGAGCCCTACAACTCCATCCTGACCACTCACACCACCCTGGAGCACTCTGACTGTGCCTTCATGGTGGATAACGAGGCCATCTACGACATCTGCCGCAGGAACCTCGATATCGAGCGTCCCACTTACACCAACCTCAACAGGTTGATCAGTCAGATCGTTTCCTCCATCACTGCCTCCCTCCGTTTCGATGGTGCGCTGAATGTTGATCTGACAGAGTTCCAGACCAACTTGGTGCCATATCCCCGTATCCACTTCCCTCTGGCCACATACGCCCCTGTCATCTCAGCTGAGAAGGCCTACCACGAGCAGCTCTCAGTTTCTGAGATCACCAACGCTTGCTTTGAGCCAGCCAATCAGATGGTCAAGTGTGACCCTCGCCACGGCAAGTACATGGCTTGCTGCCTGCTGTTCCGTGGTGACGTGGTGCCCAAAGATGTGAACGCTGCCATCGCCACCATCAAAACCAAGCGCACCATCCAGTTTGTGGACTGGTGTCCAACTGGTTTCAAGGTTGGCATCAACTACCAGCCCCCCACTGTGGTCCCTGGTGGTGACCTGGCCAAGGTCCAGAGGGCTGTGTGCATGCTGAGCAACACCACTGCTATCGCAGAGGCCTGGGCTCGCCTTGACCACAAGTTTGATCTGATGTACGCTAAGCGTGCCTTTGTTCACTGGTATGTGGGTGAGGGTATGGAGGAGGGAGAGTTCAGCGAGGCCAGAGAGGACATGGCAGCTCTGGAGAAGGATTATGAGGAGGTGGGAGTCGACTCCATTGAGGGTGAGGGAGAGGAGGAAGGAGAAGAATACTAAAAGGACATGGTGGAATTAACAGGAAACAGTTGCTGTCTGCTATTGAATGCATTCCATAACAAATGTCCTCTCAATTACCGGTTTGGCTCTGTTGAAAATAAAATTCCTGACGTGAATCTTTTGTCTCCTATCTCTTTATTCATTCTCCTACACATTAAGGTTGACTCAACGCTCAGTTTAGTCTTCAGTTAAATATCCTAATAATGACCTTATGTGAAGCTAAGCTTTGACATTTTATGATTCAATGTGATCAATCAAACGAAGTAATATACATTTAAATGTTTCTATTTTCATTGTCTAACTTATGTTTCTGTGTTGTGTGATACACATCATCTGGCAGTAAAAAGTGTCCTGAATCCTATGAATAGCTCAAAAAGCAAAAATAATACATCACAACTTTCAAACAGCAAGGTTTAATGGAAAAAACACCCCAAATCAGTTTTGTCAAATCAAAGTAAGTGCTTCAATAACACAGCTTGGCTCAGGTAGGTATAAAATAAAAAAAATCAGTATGACTATTGAAATGCTTGATCAAATATCCATATTTCATTAGAAAACATGTAAAAAAAAGAAAAGAAAAAAGAGACAGTATAAAAGACATCCCCAAGAGACATAATTTCAACATTGCTTGGTTTCATATGTGGTTGTGTGGCACTTGGGGTAGTTCACACTGGTCTGTCCTGCAGCAGGGGACAGTTGTCCACAGTTCCTCTTTGATTGAGAAGGTTCCAGAACACTGAAGGTCCGGAGCAGCTGTGAGCTTGGGTAGGCTGCAGTTGTCCAGACACGATCAAGTTGTCCTTCAGAGGGCGGTAGGACTTAAAGTGCCTGTTGCGTACAAAAACAAAGTTCACACACGTTCAAATATTTTTGTGCTTTATGGGCAAAGCAGAAAATGTCTTCTGTGATGGTACAATCTGTTCCTGAAAGTCATTTGAATTGAAAATGAACAGTATCATCAGTCTCCTCTGTCATTTGTTTTCTGCCAATTTCATCCAATATGCATGTTTTTTGCTACTGAAGACAATAGGCCAAAAGAAAAACCCAACTCTACTTCACAAGTCCAAATTCTAGACAATCATTCTTGCTCGGGTTCAATTGTAAATCATCACAAACACTAACTGAAAAGCAATTTTCAGTCTGCTTTTCCAACAAAATAAAGACTATGCCTTGATTTTGACTTATGCAGCCAACCAAAATTAGAGAGAAAGTCTTATTTTTTTTTCAACTGCTGTCAAATTAAAACATGAGTAAAATATCCTTGTATGCATCACTTAAATTACTTGAAACAGGGAATCAGTGCTAAGGAGGGAGATTATTATTATTATTATTATTATTATTATTATTATTATTATTATTATTATTATTATTATTATTATTTTTAAATACGGCACAGCACGACTTATTACATTTGATTAGCTGTGTAAAGGTTGACCAACGTAAAACACTTTGGTTCTGAAGTTATTAGGTTTATTAGTTATATAAGGTGAGTGAACATATAGCATATGGGCCAGAGACTCAACTGAAAGAAGTTTCTTACTTGTAAGTATAAGCCACGATGCCCACAGCTAGAACCAGTACCAGGACACCCAACACTGCGGCGATAGAGCCGGGAGAAGACAGCCCAGAACCTGCAACAGAGACCACACTGTCACGAACACAAGTGTACACTAGTGGAAAAAAATTGTAATGTAATGCTGTGTGTGTTCTTGTGTGTGTGTGTGTTCTTGTGTGTGTACCCATGTCAACGCTGACTTTGGCAGTGGCGGCAGCTAAGCTGACGTCATTGGCCAGAGACACATTTATGCAGTAGACGCCCGAGTCGTTGAAGAAGTGACGCAGCACTAGCTGACACTGTTTGGAGGGCTCCACCATGTTGCAGGCCGTGTGAATCGGCCTCATGCACTCTGCGTCCAGAATCACAGTGCACACCTCTTTAGGCAGGCTGAGCACAGAGGGTCGAGTCGAGGGAGTGAGTTGACAGTAAAAATGGTTTACAATAATGGTAACATGGTTATGAAAATGTTTTAAAAAATGATGTTTTTACCTCCCCTGGCAGGTAACAGTGATATCTAAGACATTTTTGTCCTTTTCTTGTGTTGCCATCACTGTGTTGTCCATTTGGATGATGTCCACTCTCTCGATACCCTCTGAATACAAAGACAAGGTGATCGCTCGATGGAAGTTCAGTGTGAAGTTGCGTCGCGACGGCTAATTGAAAGGCTTCTTACCGAACACTTCAATGCCGGTGCAGAAGGAGCCGTAGCGATATATGACACAGTCGTCATCTGAGGCGTTTTTATCAGCTTCCCTTTTAGACTTCAGAGCCACCGTCGCTTGGCCTGTCAGTGTCACCACACGCTTTACACCTGTGGTGGATAAACAAGCACAAAATTGGTACGCAACAAACAATCATTACAAAGCATCATGACTGACTGCTTATCATTCCAATCAACCTGCCTCAAATCACATTGGTTTGTATTGTATTAGCTGGTCTTGTTCAACGCTAATTAAGTGTTGCTTCAAATGTTTGTTGCACCTAATTTGTGCTGAACCACAGACAGCGAAATGAATGACTGATGAAGGAATGATGAATGTTTTGGTGTTTCCTTTGTACAAAAACATTTTTTTTTTGCTTTTGCTGAAAGAATCTGAGCAGGTGTGCGACAGCCTCTGTTCCAAACATTGTACCTACTGCAAGTTTGTTTGAACTCTTACCATCAGCTGGCATGTCATTACTGTCCAGTGAAGGGGTCTCAGCCACGGTGGGCGATTCCTGTGCAGGCTGAGCGGTGGAGGCAGTGGAAGCTTCGTCCTCAGTGTTGTCCTCTTCTGTGTCTGATGGAACGACAACACTTTGTCCTGTCACCTTGGCAGAAATCGTCATGGGGGCTGCAGTTGCCAGCGCAGGAGCTCTCACTACATGGGAGTGGGGGGTGGGGATCACTGGGTTACAACTGCACAGGATATTTTTATGTTGCTGTCTTGTGTCACTATTTAATATATCATTTACACTTAATTTTCATCTGTTAGATAAGAATATCAGATCGCAACAACAACAGTGCTGTAAATTTTGCGGTATTGCAGTGATGAAAGTGTCTCAGCGTCAACAGTGAAATATGATGATGTACATGCCTCTTGCACAAGAAGAGGAAGGCCTAGACCAGAGTGGGAGTGATGACCACAGCTATCATTAGCCCATCATCACAAACCAATAAGTGGACTTACCACTGAGATGTTATTATTCAGCAGGATTTTGGTCTTGCTACATCCATATACAACAGACTCATGACAAGTGTAGTTCTCAAGAATTTTGTGGACTCTGGTTCTATCAAAGGTTTTAGCAATTTGTTCTTTTCCCTGTATACCCTATTGATGAGACAGTGAAACTAATTTAAATGTAAGCAACACTAAATCCTGCAGTTCAAATTGTGAGTCAGATGTACAGTAAACCTGTTTCAACAGCAATGTGACATGTGGCTTAACAGGAGATGGCTTTCGAGATCTCCACCCACGTTTGCTTACCTGTGGTGCCGTGGTTGGTAGGCGGAGTAGGGGCCTTGGTTGTTGGGTCGACTGGCAGGTCACAGGCCTTGTCTGGAATCACAGCCTGGACCACCACCTGAGGCTTGAACGAGCCAGAGTTGATGTAGGTGTGAGTCACCGTCAGCTCTCGGGATATCAGGGCTCCGCTCTGATCTCCAAAGTCCCAGTTGAAGGTGATGTCCGCGTTGCTGAGGTACTCGCTGGGGTCATGGAGGGTGACTGTGAAGGCGATGGCCTTGTTCTGGATGAAACGCAGGTCTCCAGACACAATGTCGTTCACTTGGTCCAGGGAGACGGCAAAGGGTATTTGATCTGAGGAGAACACCAGAGTAAGAAAAAGATCTGTGCACCAACACTACTGGATTTTATAGTAATAGATGTAGTAAGATTTTTACAACTCAGAGAATTTAAAGATTGTGCAACCTTTTCCACAAATAGAACTTCAATGACCCGTAACCCACCGGTGATTGAGAACTGAGTGGAGGCGTATCCCATAGGAATGAACTTCTCCCTGCCACGGTAGTGGTAGATCACAATGTCCATGGTGTAGGAGCCCAGTGGGACATCGTCTGTATCAATGGTCAGGGAGGAGGAGGGGCCGTCTGCCACCTGCCAGTACCGACCTGCTTAAAGAACATCCAGAGCCCAATGAATATAGAACTGCACTTCTGTCTTTTCACTTCTAGTTGTGAACCACATTCTAGTAGGTAAAGACTGGAAAATGTGTCCATGATCCATTGTCTTTGCCTTTAATAACACTGTTAGTGACATGCTTTTCTAAGTGTTAATATAATAATTGACCATTATTTTTTAGTATGCTTTTTATTTTGTATGCATTTTTTGGGATCTTTGTCCTCAAAATGTGTGTTTGCAAATATTCTTCTCTTGTCATTTATTGCTCGTTTCTAGAGCGTTGGCCTAATGGAGAGAAGTAATCTGGTCATATGATAGAGCTCATACATAATCCACCCGGGGTCATGATTTAGGCCAAAATAAACCCTGTGACCCGGACAAGAATCATATATATGTGTAAGTTAAGGCCGCAGCTTCACTCACCCCAGGCCTTCCACACAAACACATAATTTGGGTTTTGGTCTTTCTTAATTGGTTCCCCATCAGGAAACACAGCCTCCCAGTCAGTGTCCTTGGAGGGGTAAACTGGCTCAGACTCGCGGTACTTTGTTCCTGGGAATGACAATGGCTGTCATGACTATGAACAAACAAACAAACAAACAAACAAACAAACAAACAAACAAACAAGAAAAAAACTGCAGTGGAAACAAAGCTTGCTGCTATGTGAGGCTTCAGGCCAGTTTAGTTTTTTTTTTTTTTAAATCCGAACCCTGAAATAAAGGCTTAATAGTAGAAAGGGTTCCTAGAGAGAATAAAGGACAGTATTGGAGAGTGTGCATGCGCGCGTCTCACCATTGACTGTGCAGTCTTCAGCCCAAACTACATCTCCACTGGGCAGCACCTTCTGCGTGTGGGGGAACTCCAAATCAATAGTGAAGGTCACTTTTGCTCCAGTCAAGGTGGGCGAATCGTTGGCGACATTAAACAGCACCCTCCCACCTGAATGATGAAGACAGGAGGATAGTGGTATAGACAGTGATACGACAAAAGAATTAAACCCACAGGGATCCGACGTCTTTGTGCCAGCACATTTCCCATCTCTTTGCACTGTCACTGGCAGACAGAAAGACACCTTTCCCCTTTGATTTGTTACCTTTCCAGGAGTCTTTGTATCGTGAGTCTCCATCTTTCCAGATTGGGTACATCTTGGTGTTCCATGATGGATAACGGATGAAACGGTTTCTGGGCTCTGAATTACAAAATCAATAATAATCAATAATAATAATCACACTAATTTCAATATTAACGTTTGTACATGTTAGGTGTGTATGCAACCCCTGTAAAAAAAACAACAACAAAAATATTTACTTTTCTATTTAAGTTTGATACTCCTGTTGTGCTACGTACGCTATTCATTTGTAGATGTTACAGAAAAAGTATTCATGCAATATACTAATATGAAGCAAAAAAAAAATCCAGCAGGTACCTAATGTGCTCTAGTTGATTTCAGTAAAAACTCACAGTTTTTATATGTTCATTTAAATATAATGTGATACCTCATAAGTAGGTGAATGCCACTAAAGGTGACTCCCAAATCCCTCTCATGTGATGCTCAGCTGAGTGTGCGCGTGAGTTTATCGCACATCAACAACATCACAGGGCTGACTTCACGTTAAACACTAAGGTGCATGAAAGAAGCTACCCATCCCACTTTAAAACATGATTTTCATGGCATATAGTGACTGTTGCCGTTTTTACATACACAAGGAATTTTCAGCAGGCAAACACTACTCCTAACATTAATGCTACTACTTATAATGACAATTAGAAATAACTACACCTGTAATTTACTTCTGTCACAAATTGCCAAGAAAGCTTAAGTAACTGGAGTCCTACAAATAAAACACAATTCCTCCCTCTATTAGTTCTTTCTACAATAGCTGAAAAAGAGTAAGTGTCTGAAGCAGCAGGTTTTAGTTTTGCACTTACTTGCCACAGCGTGTGAAGCTACAGCCAGAAACACCAACAGGACAACAGACGTCTGCATGGTCAGTGAGCCTCCTCTCTCCCAAATGTCCCTTTTGTGAGGACCGGATAGCAGAAACACGGCTTTATAAACTCTCTGCTCGGCTCCACATTGTAGAGGGCGAGGCCATCCCCCCTCCTCCGCAAGGCCTGGTAGACTGACCCTCCTCCAGTCAGATCTGGCTGGCGCTGGGTGGTGGGTGGGGAGCGGGGGGGTGTCGGGGGCACCTGCATTGCTGCCGATTTGTGTTTGTACAGTAATAAGGCAAGTCTAAGAGAGATTACCGTATGCTCATACAGTAGGAAAGTGCTGCTTAATCGCTTGAGAGGCAGAATTCCACATGTGCATGGCAACACATCACGAGACACACTCAAACAAAGGAAATCACTTTTACAACTTGTCACAGCCAGTTTAGTGACAGTAGATATTAAGGTCACTTCCACTGTACTTAGAAGTTTAAAGAGAAACAAACATTGCATTGTTGTACTGTTTCTAGTTTGGAATAGGAAGCATGATTCACCTGCTGATGTTCCCCATCATATTTCAAATGTGGGGATTATTTAAATGTACTATCGTATATTGCATACGTTGATATATCTTGTTTACAGTACAAAGGGGAATTACATTGTAAATATTTTTATTTCAAATTTTAGTTTGGCGTCAAAAAAAATATTTGAAGAGGAGTTTTGGGGTTTGAAGCATGAGGGGTGATTCTACCAAAGCATGTGCTATTAACAACAATGAAACTTTGCCTAAATCTGTGGCAAAATCACCTGATCCGTTTTGGGCTTATTTGGGCAATCATGTGCAGATTTAGTTCTTGATTCATGTCAGTAGTTATAATTACTGACCCCAAAATCCACAGACTTTAAAAGGTCCCAAATACGTTTAAAATGCTTCCATTGGGTCCATGATTTACAAAGTCTAATCAAATGTCTGAAATGTGTAGTGGTTATTAGAAATGCTTTTTGTGTGTCATTAGAATAGCAGGTCACACTGTCAGCTAAGAGAGGCTGTGCTTGAAAAATGGGAGGAATGCGGCGTTAATGAGGATTACTATCGCACTTGTGACTCCCTAAATTCATCCGGCTTTGTCCTCCTGCACCCCAAGAATTATAAAGTGACTGTTGAAAGATTTTTTGTCTCCATATCGTATGCCAAACTGTTTAAACCTCTTTTCAAACAATGTCAGCATTCATAGCAAATCCTCATTTTCAACCAGTTTCATCTGTGGCTACCATGAACTCTGTAACTCCCTGCAGGCCTCAGTATACATGCACATACATGGCCATCATATGAATATAATGCTGCTCCATTAAAAAAAACCCCCAAAAAACCAAAAAAACTTTCCTGATAGAGGGTTATATTATCAAATTAGGTTAGATAAGTTTGCACTGGCTAAAATGTGCATCCTAATTTAAAAGTTAACTTGCAGAATAATGACCAGACATGGATGTCCTAATATATATATTGAAAACATTGAACATGTAACTTTGACTCAAAGTAATTACATCAGTCATGAAATATTGCATGTGGAATTAAGATTAAATATGGTGTCTGATTTGGACAGGATCAGGTTTGGACAATGACATGTACTGGTATAATATATACCAGTATAACATATACCAGTTAAATGTACGTAGTGTTACAAGAATTGTGCCTAAACAGCCTTTGTATCATTACTCGCTCCTCATATGGCTGACAGTTGCTAAATTTGTCCAGCAGGCTGTAATCGGGAGTTTTCTTTGCACGGCTGCAGTTCAGGAGACCGTCCCATAGAGGCCGCTGCAATATAACTGATATACTTGCTTCGTCGCGCCGCTGAGTTTGATCTGAGGAAGTACTTTAACAAGGAAAGATGGCCGAAGTAGTGGAGCTGCAGAAGCTAAAGGTTGGTTAAGCATTAAACGTGTTTTTATCAGACACCGTAGATCTGGTAGTTGCTTTATTGTTTTCAGGAGTAATCACAAGTGACTTAACGTGACTGCGCACTTCCGGTGCTTAAACAAGCTGTTTTCGCGGGCATGACAACCGGCGTGTTCACGTTGTTCTTACAGCTGCCAAGCTAACCTGGCTATCAAGAAAACGTTTAATCAAATACTAAGTTTTTCTTTATCTCAGTGTGCTCGAAGTCGGAGATATTTAAAGAGAGAAAAAAAAGTTGACCGCTGTTTTTATTTTAGAGGCGTCAAACCTCCCCGTTTACAGCGTCTTCATTCAGCCGTAATCAAGCTTGTTTGACCTACATTCGATTATTCCCACTATAACTAACCGGCTGGGAAACCAAGCGTCGCCACATGTAATCATCATACTGTCTTTAGAATGTAAAAAAAAATGCAAAACTTCAGCCCCGTTATATATGTATTCCTCAAATTAACACAGCACCATAAGCGAATACCTGGATTCAGTCAGGTCGAGAATAAGGTTTAATGACTATTCGACCTACGAAACCTATTGGTAGCATGTCGGTTGTAGCCGTCTCAAAATGCTAACACCCCTTTTTCTTGTTGTTGTTGTTGTTGTTATTCTTCTAGCTTGCTGAGTTGAGACAGGAGTGTGAGGCCCGAGGTTTAGAAACCAAGGGAAACAAAGGAGAACTAATTGCCAGGCTGCAGGCTTATCTGGACGAGCATGGTAAGATGGAAAACAACTTTTTACAGAGACGTTTTTACGTCTCATAGATGCATTTCGTGACGCTTTGATACTGAGGGTAAAATCACTGACCTTTGCCCTTTTTACTTCATGGGAAATTTCCAGAAGAAGATGTGGATGTAGATGACGTGCTGGCCGAGGACACAGAGGTAATGTTTCACTGTTTGAGCTTTTTATCAATATTTTTTTTTAAACCCCTTGTCTGTTTATCTTTAGGTTTGTGATATGGTGTTTTTATTTCTTTCCAGGACTTCCCTAAAGTTGAGACTGCCAACAATGGGGATGCCATCAAGGACTCAGAGACGGCTGAGGAGTTGTAGGTTCATTTTTATTTTGGTTTTCTGACCGCAAAACCAGCACACAAAAAAACAAAAACAAAACGACATCTCAACGTTACCATAAAATAAAACATAATAACCTTGTACTATTTGTGGTTGTATATATACTTATTGTGTGTTACTGCTTGACCTGCCTTTTTTCAGGCCTGCTGAAAAGAAAGTGGTTAAAATTACACCTCCCACATCTGCAACTGAAGTAAGTGTGGTCATTTTTGAATAAGTTTATGATGCAACTACAGGCCTATAATTTCAGGTTCAGCTTTGGCTGTTGAAATAATTACTTGGAATATCAAAAACTAAAGACTAAACTGTCTAAGAAGAACCGTTCCTGAACCTGCGTGCAACAGAACCTCTTCTTACACTCGCAACTGCCCTGATCTTGATATTGAATTTAAATTTCAATTGAACAGAAACTACAGATGAGAGCTGAACGTTTCAACATACCGGCTACTGCTGAAAGCAAAAAGGCTGTTCGTGCTGCAAGGTAATTCACATTAATTCAACGTTTTCTTTGTGTGCCTGTTATGTCACCTTGTCAGTTTATCTCATGCTGTGGTTGCCAGTCGACACCAACATAACACAACACATGCAATTTCCGTTCTTTTTTTCAGGTTTGGGTTACCAGCGGAAGCTTCCAGTCCCTCCCCAGGTCTGTTCCAATTCATTTATTATGCTTATTAAAAAAAAATAAAAATAAAATTAAAACATTTTTTCATTTTCTGTCTTTATCTATTTGTTCAATCTCACTGAAAGGCAGCTGACCATCTGCCTCATGGTGTTTATGGTTTCAAACCCTCAGCTTCTTCAACAATTATGTTGTAGTTTCTTAACTCCTTCTAACTTGACTTCTTTCTAAGTCATGGGGTAATGTGTCATTACAAGGATTGAGATGTAGCCACTGAAAATAGAAATGTTATGTTTCTTTACACATCAGTACTAAGAGAAAAAATACCTTTATTTTTCCTATACACTTATTTGTGCTATCTACCTGCCCTTTCTTACCCTACCTTTTGACATTTATTTTCCCCAACAGGCGCAGTTGCAAACAGTAAATCACCTGTAAGTGTTGAATAATGACTCTGTCACTGCACGGTTTTCTTCCCCCAGTTAATGAGAGAACTTTTAACACTTGTGACTTCTTGTCTCCATGAAGGTGAACGTGGATCAGCTGAAGAAGAGAGCGGAACGCTTTGGGCTGAGCGTTTCTTCTGTTTCACAAAAGGTACAGTTGCTGGTGTAACCTGTACTTGCTTGTTTGATTAGTTTCAGCCTCCTGCCACGGCATTTTGTTTAATTGTTTTGTTTTTTTTGCCATTTTTTCTAGATTGAAGAGGATGAAAAGCTGAAGAAGCGAAAGGAGAGATTTGGCGCCTTGACAAGCGCAGGTTCAGCCACTTCTCCTGATGTTGAGGTTTGTTTTCTGCACACTGGTCTCTGCATTTCACTTTGTGTCTCAGTTTCTACATTTTATAATTCAATTATAATGTAGCAGCAATTTGCAAAAGACCTGTGGTGAAGGAGTTTGAGGCTCAAAGACATTATTCTTTCTCTCCTTTTTTTTTTACAGGCAAAGAAAAAGAAGCGTGCTGAGAGATTTGCAATTGCATGATTTCTTTTTTTTTTCTTTTTTCTTTTTTTTACTTTAGAATCTCGTGATTCATTAACCAGTAATGATGTTGTTTTAGGGCTGTCGGCACACTGCTTTACCTTCCTGTTCAATTTATAACATTTTATGTTTTAAAATAAATGGTTTTCATTTTTTGCTATCTGCTTTTCTTATGTTTTCTTCCTCTTATGTCCTATCTTTTTTTGGTGTCTTATCTTGGCATTTTGGTGCAGTTACTTGGTTTTATTAGACATTTCTGGCAGTTTTAACCTTCCCACAGCTCTTATATTTGCCGTATACACTTCATGGTTGAAGTTATGTTGATTATTGCAGACTTAAATCACAAAACTAGGGACTTCATTTGGATCATTGTATTACCCAACATTATTTTAATGCGAAGACAGTCCACGACTGTTGCAATACTGCAACTCCACTTCTCTACACTTGGGGGCAGTGTTGGTTAACGGGTGAAAATCATACTGAAACGTCAACGCGCTGAAATCTTTTGCAGGCCGCTTGTGGTTAAACTTCAAAAACATGTGCAGCATATAGAGTGTTAGACCCAACTCACAACCGGGACAGGTTTTTATATAAGAAGTGCCTGAGAAGACTGAAGCCCAACTCCAGCTCTGTTTAAATTGGGAGCGGTATTCACTTTGGCCCAAGGGAGCCACAGGGGCCGTCTCATGCTAGTAGACAGGTGGTGTTTAAAAATACTTAGTTCTGCTGTTCCCAGACTTGGATTTCCTCCCAAGAATGAATGGTATTGTATGGAATAATTTTTATCCTAAACAACTGACAGAAATATACAACACAAACGTGTTTCAAAAAATTCTTTATTTAATTTCCCCTTTTGACATTTTTAACCAGGCTTGGTCACAAACTGCCTGTCCCTCAAATTTAGACTAGATTCAGGAAAAACTATCAGTCCAATGTTTTCCTAATATGAGATGAGAGTTAATAAAGATGTAAGGACTTGCGTATTATATAAAATGATTATATAATATATCTTGCAGCCTGATTTTAAACGTGTTTAATCTACAAACGGACGCTAAACGTTTCCAGCTAAAACCCTCCGCTGCCTTAGACCCATGTAATATTGGTCTAAGAACTAGGGAGAGTATGATACTTTTACAGAGTAGAGTGCACTTTGTGGAGTAAGACCTGGAGTTAAGAATCTATAGTTTCCTCCGTCTCACAATGGACAAGTTAATCTGAAATTGTGGTTCTCGCGGTTCCTCGTGAAGAGAAACGAGAACACTTTGTTTAAAGCGTGCACTCCAAATTTGTACAAAATGCAGAGCCACGCAAAGTGCCTTCATGCGCACAAGTGTCAAGCTCGTATTTGGCTCTGAAGCACAACAGGCCCTGAATATAACAGTGGACAACCCTCAACACTGAAACATACAGTACAATCACGAATGCTCCTAATACTTAGCAAATATACTGCCAGCCTTCACAATCTTGCTCATCCTACTGCAAAACATACAGCTCTTTCATTTAAAGGGCAGAGGTGTGGAACAAAAGATCATGACGCACATACACAGGGACATACAAAATAGCAGTGACTCACAATCTTCTGACTTTTTTTTTGTTGCCCTCTCTAAATTTGGTTTGTCAGCTCTCAAACCAAAAGCAGCACAATGTCAACAACAGCATTTACATCCCAGTGGTAACAGAAAAGTTCACAGTGTTGTACACAACAGTCTCTAATACAGGGTTTTTTCAGGATGTAAGCCAAAGGAACAAGGTATCACAGGTATCACACACACTCAATACTTCCACAAAACTGCTGGAGAGGAAAATATTTACTCTGCATACACCATTAACCTTCCTTTAGGTGACAAATACAAACAAACACAATGTGACAAAGGTTGTTTTTTCCCCAGACTCTGATGTGAGAGCCAGACATAAAAAAAAAGAAACAAAAAACTGAACCAATTTCTGCTAAATGACACACTTTGTGGCACTCAGGTTTCGTGGAGACGTCCTGGGTTTGCCACACACTTCCTGAGATCACACTCCACCATCTGCTCCTGAAACCTTTCACCTTTTCAACTCCATTGCATTCGACCGTCACTCTGAACCGTTTTCCTTCTTTCAAAGTCCTTCACTTTCGCTTATGCCAGTGGTGAGAGAGGAGCTTCAGCGAGCCTCACACAGACGCAGTGCGGGAGGCCGTGCGGCTCCCTCCTCAGCGGTCATGGCGCTGGTCTCCGAACAGAGGGGGAGGCATCCGTTCCCTCTCCGACCCTGCCGGTGACCTGCAAGAAATCAACATGGACTATTGCAATCACCCCCAGCAGAAACTACTTACCTTGGTGAGTGTGTGTGTTTCTTTCATTGTCGACATGACTTACCTGAGGTGGTGGACAATGTCTCAAGATAAAATGTGCACAAAGAGAATGGCCAGGCCGATGTTGAGCAGGATGACCATGCAGACCATGATGGTATTTGGGCCCTGGTGAAGACACAAGGTGATGAGGCTCAGTGCAATTGATTATTTATTGTTGACACTGAAAATGAAATACATAACGTTTCCCAAATATGTCAGATTAATTTTTATCATGACAAAAAACATTCTTTTCCTGTAATACCATCAAAAAAGCTTCTTCTTCTTCTTTTTTTTTAAATGTTTCTTTTTAAAGTACTTGCAAGATGTGTGAACAAACCTCATGCCTGTCACATACAAAGTGAACCAGTCAGATTTATTAGTCCTAGTTGACCATAGCAGTAACAACAGCCCAAGGCTTCCAACTGGTGCACTTTGATGATGCCTCACGGTCAACTGTGATACTTTGAGGTGTTTAAAACTAAAAGACGAAACTCTTGCCAAAGTCATTGAATAAAAGCTAAAACAGGACCAAAAAAACTGTTGTCAAAAGCCTGCAATGTTACTCTTTGTGACTTTGCATGCATTTGAAGAGATCTTGAGCTCTCTGTCAAATAATATTTCGTAAAGCTACGACTGTCAACATTAACACACACTTGCATTGGATGAAATGCCCGTGATGTCATTTCCTACCTCCTGTTCCAGATACTCAGCCAGCTCGCTGCTGGGGCTCGACACCATGGTCCTCTGCCTGGCCTCGGCTTTGGGCTCCACCTTCACAATTGGTTTGGCAACGATGGCTTTCGCTTCCGCGGCTTTGGGCTCGAGCTTGGGCGCGGGTTTCGGGGACGGAGCCGGACTGGGCTGTCGCTTGGGCAGCAGCCTGGTGGTCTCCGCCCTGCTGGGGGGCCTGTTCGCCTCCCTGGGCTCCACTTTGTTCTCAGCGACGGGCGTCTCTGGCGCTCTGTCGGCTTTCACTCTGGGGGGCTTGGGCTCAGGGGTGGTGGCTTTGGCGGGCGCCTTGGAGCTGGGCCGCGGCGCTTCTTCTTCATCTGGAACGATGAGGCTGTTTCTTGCGGGGGCGGCCGGGGCGGCGGGGGGGGGAACGTCCAGAGCTTTGGCCTCGGACTCAAACTTCTGCAGAGGCTTGATCTCCAGGTCCGAGCCCTGCTCCACCTTGCTGCTCTGGCGGCTGGGGTTACGAGAGGGGACCCCCCCTGTGACCTCTGGGGCGAGGGAGGTAGCGGCCGAGGAAGTGGAGGGGGTGGTGGGGCGGCTGTTGGGCTTGCTGTTGGGTTTACTGCCCCCTTTGCTGCCGCCTCGACTGGACTTATCTTCGTTCCAGCCCCCCGGGCCCAGGAGTTTTGGGTCTTCCTTGCCGATGATGAAAGGGCTCGGGGAGGGCGTGCGGCCCGGGGACGAGCCGGGCATCAGGCTGACCAGTTCGTTCATGAGTGGGCTCTCGGGTGGCGTGGGCAGGGGCTCGTCCTCGGCCAGTAGCGGCTCGTGCAGGGCGATGTCGGTGTTCTCGCTGCCTTCTGCGACCTCCTGCTGGATTCTCTTCTTCAGATACTCTGGACCTGTGCAACACCATGTTAGTCAGTTTGGTTGAGCGCTAAATAAATGCGTTTCGAGCGCATAGACCTCGGCTGGGCAAAAGAAAAAATATACATGGGATATGTGGAAAATGAGCTTCAATGTCAATTGAAAATGAACAAAAGTGTTACAACTATATGCGTCTTTGGGTGACTCAGACTGCATTACTGCTAAATACATTCTTTTTTTATTTGTTCCATATTATTGGTACATAATATATTTGTACTATTATGTTAATGACAGCAATGACACCATCTTCCAAAACTCAAAGCCACAGTTAAATCAGATGGTTTTAACACAGTTTCAAATTCGGGTTTTTTTCATCATGACACTTTAAACCTGCACTACCGAGATCTCCACACAGTTATTCTCAAATAAACCCTTATAAATCTAAAAGTCAAACGTCCCGCCTGATTGGTCATGCCACACTTTGTCCAGTGAAAGCCTCTCAGATACGGGCTTCTCTCAGCGATAGTCCAGTGAATTTTTGGACTTGAAGTGTCAGCAGTTCAGCCGTCTTGCGAGGCCACTGAGTCAAGCCTCTGGTATTTCACTTGATTGTTATGCCAGACAAAACATTTGAGGAGCATTGGATTGTTTTTGAGCGAGTGTCCCAGTCTAAGCTAAGACTCCCTATGAAACAAACACACGATTCCCCTCAACCTTATGAGACGTTCCTATTTTAGACATTCAAACGCAGTTACCCTTGCGGAGAGCCTCAGCCGAGGATCTGTTGGCTCAAGCTTTAGGCATGCACACAGACACATTATAAACTTGTGAGTGGTGTGCGGTTATGACTTTTGCTCCTCTCTCTAATATTTTCCTGGAATGAAGATCAAACAAATAAAACAAATAATAAATAAATCATGACATGATAAATATAATCTCCTTCTCTGGGTGAAAAAAACTCATTTAAAACTTTTAACTCTTGCTGTTGTTATTGTTGTTGTTGTTGTGTGCTGTACCATTCTGTTCGAACACCAGGAGGGTTGCTCACTGACCTGGCTGGTAGAAGGAGGGAGAGAGCTCTTTGGCCACCAGCCTCGCAATGCTGGATTCACCGTTAGCAGCTTGTGCTGCCTGCTCAGCTCCTTCAGATTTGGCCTTTGAATGGGTTGACCTGTAGGAAACAAAAGTTGGAGTCGTTTCTGAGTTTTGCGGGTGAACCGATCCATTATTACAGAAATGATATCTCAGATGAGGAGCAGGGCAACTATTTAAAGCTCATATCCTTGGGCCGGTGGGACCAGTGCTACACTCAGATGTCATTCTAATCCTCTGAGGGTTGAGACGAGGGGGCAACTCTGCACCCACATCGGTTGATATGCCATGGAGATGGACACTATTCTGGATTATTGACATGTCTGGTCTGCTGGTGGAGCTCCGCGATTATGGCTGAAAAACCTGACATTTGACTGGCAAGAGTTTTGGACTCTTATTTCCCGGGATAATTGCCGTTTGTGATTACTCTGTGGATACTTCACATAGTGCAACTTTACACTGAGCTGAAAATAGCTCCCCAGGCAACTTGAAGACCGAGGGGCAAAGGTGCTTCCCGCTGGAACAATTAGACACTTCTTGGGGTTTCAGTGTCGGAGATGGATGAGCTCCACCTGTCGACACGCAGACCCAATCTCCTCAGTCCCAACCCAATCCTCTTTCAATGCCATAGAGTGCTGAAATTGCTTTTGTTAGTCTCTTGACATATACTGCTCAGTCATGTTGTTAATACTTCTGAAAATGCTTTTATTTAACACTTTACACTGTTAAAATAGAAACCCGTAAAACCGTTGAAAAGCCTTCAAATAATCATTATTCTCTTCACTTTGGTGTTGTCAGTGCAAAATGTCCACTAACCAGGAAAAAAAAGGTCACCATCACAATGGAAATTTTATGAGTTGAAGTGCAAAACAAACAAATGAAAAGCAAACAAAAATCTACGGTAGACCATCAGTAGAATTTTCTTTTTCATTTTAATAACTGAACTGTCCTTGTGGCTTATTATTATACATACTATTTTTGTATGACATCATTGAACTTGGTTTGTCTTTGTTAATCCCTTTCCAGCCAATGACGATACTGTGTATCCAAATATACTGTATGTTGCCGTGGTGCAGCTCCTTGTATCGCATCTCCTTGACAGGCACCAGGAGTTAACAAGCAGCTGAATGGTGTTCCCTGATGGAATCTTATGGAGGAGGCCAGCAGCGTAACAATATATGGTCCATCAATCCATAGTTAGTAGACTGTGCTGAAGTAGTTGCTACATACATTGCGACTACTTCTAGATCTGATACGCCTAAACACAGACTGAACGCTCAAGGGTGATATTCTCAAAGACCTTAAAAAAAAATTGTATCTGTAAGAATGGTAATCTGCACAAACATCTGTCGTGATGAAGTGTTCAGATTTTTTTTAAATGGGTAATTTAAAATCAAGTTCCTTTGTAAGATTCTGAAATCGTTTAAAAACAACAACAATAAATAAATCAAATTAATCCCTGCAAACATGCATAAGCAGATATGAAATGCAGTGGAATATTAATAGTAATTTTGTAAGTGAAGTGTAATCAGATATATTTATCGGATTTTGAGGTAATACATCTTAAAAGTGGTTATTAGTGAATATATAATTGCTGCAGTGCAGTTGGTTTTATTTATCGTATAGAAATTACACAACAGCTACCTCTCTGCTGTACCTGGATCTTGGAGTTGCATATTTTTTGCAGAAACATTTCAACCATCCTGACATGATTACAATAAATGGATTTCGACTCAAATTCGCTGGGCTGATGAAGCTGTGTAAGTGTTTCGGTCATCAGCACTTCTCTGCAACCAAACGCGACACCTGACACTGTGACCTAAATACCCTTTATGCTTTTGGTGCTGCCTTAAGGAGACACTTGTTAAACTGTGAGAAGTGATGAGGCGTCAACTGTGACACAAAACACAACACAACAAAACAACACCTTTTACACTTGGCGGAGGACAATCCACACCTTCAATTTCTGTTTAGAGCCTGTGCAAAATTTAACCCGATTGTTCTGTTATTTTTCTGAGGACCCCCCCGCCCCCACTCCTCACACCCCCTGCCCCAGCAGGCCGCTGATGGCAATAGATACTCTGTCATCCAGGCATGTACCACTAAGTGGGGGGTCCCAGCGTTGTCAGTGAGCGTGAGAGTGAGTGAGTGAGTGGTCGACCTTCTAGAAAAAGATTAGTTTTTTTTTAGAAAGTAATTAAACCACTAAAATTCACGCGCACGTTAGGAGTTAATTGCAATATTATTATTGCCACATTCCCGAGAGGTCAAATGAGAAATAGATGCGGTCTCAATTTCTCTCCTTACTCATTGGCTATATTTTACCCCTCGTCACTTTTCTCACCAAACGGCCCGTCCAGCGGAGGCCCGGACTGCCGCTAAGCCGCGGCCGAGCGCTGATCCAGGAAGCGTGTTTACAAATGTTACGGTCACCAACGTGAAAAGCGCTCGCATCAGCAGTACAGTGTGTAACCCAAGCTGCACAAACTAAAGCTAGGTATGGTACACGTACACGCAAACCCTTTATACCCTGGCACTCGCCTGTGAGCCGTCATATTTATATCCGTGGAACCATTTGACACCGCTGCTGACGCAAGATAGACCAGGGTCTGCCGTGGCTGCTCAGTGGCCGGGGCCACCAGCACGCAGTGGGTTATGGAAAGAGGCAGATGGTCGATTTTTTTTTGCCTGGCGGCCGATAGACTTTGCAGGACGAAAGTGGGCTGAGGGGGAAAAAGCCGTGATGTAATTGTAAGGACTTGAACGACAAAGCCGCTGCTCCTTCTGCTCTGGCAGGGCAGGGAGGATGGAGCCGCCCGGCCGGCCGGTCGGCCGGGGGAGGGGAGTAATCAGCTGTTGCATTCCCCCCCTCACTCACCCACCTCCCCACGATTGTGATACAGCAAGAGTGCGCCTGTCCTTATTTAGTCAGGGCTCCTGTTGTGACCACAGGGTCTGTGAGTGTGCGTCATTTGCGCCCCGTCCTGCCACACAGAGGTCCTCCCTCGGCGGGCCCTCGCCACGGGACAATGTCTGAATGCCAGCAAACGCTAAATGGTTCTTGAAGTGAGCGGGTCTGGCCTCCCACGCCGTGCGGACGCTGTATTTTTAACGGCTGACTTCACCAGCGAGGGATCATACGACGGTGGGGTGGGAGGAAGAAGCAGCCAGGAACAGCTGTGTCATGGGCCCCGCTGCTGATTTTATAACAGCTGTCAATTTAACAATCAAGGGGACTTTCGAGTCAGTATCGAGGTTCCGCTCTTCAAAATCTACCTGAAACTTGCTGCGCTTCGAATCTTCATTTCTTGAGGTTCTTTCAAAGATTGAAGAAATGTTTGACATTAATCTTTATTTCTTAGTCATTCAGTGTCCCAGTTTTGATTGATTCCTGCATTAAAGTTTGAAAAAGGAAGAAGTGAATGAGAGGTTTTGCTGGTTTGTGAAACAGAATGTGAAGCAGCAGTTTGACACATTTTAGGAACTACTGACTAATTGTTTAATGATGCTTTTTCTATGGCAGCAGAGTCACTTGCTATCCACTCTTCAGGCTCTGTTGAATACTTTGTAGGTTAACTTGCAGTGCTGGCACAATAATCACCGGGCCATTACTCTTACGAACTGCTTATCCTGCGAGTATAATATTTAGATTTCAACCTGCTGGGACAGGGATCTGCGGTCTATCAGGGCAAGTCACTGCTGTAAACACTCAAGTGGTTCCTAAAGGTGCTAAAGACGTCGTAGGCCAAAAACAACAGCGCCTTGTACGGTCACAGGCAAAGTGAAGGTGGAGACACTGTTGTGTGAACAATAAACTGGTTGAGAGCAAGATTTTCCAAACTGACTTTGAGGGAATATCGAGTGCTGTGACGGTTCCTTGTGCTGTTTGCAGGCCAAATGTTAGCAGCCAGTTAGCCTTGCTTTAACAGTGCTGTATCTACCAACCTGGCAACCAACCTACATTGTTTAATATTCTCAGCTGTGGAAGTCAAACTGTATACCTCCTCATTTTGGAACAACTAATAATGACTTTGAACCTGGATTTTTATAGTGAGGTAAACCTGTTGAAGAGTGCGTTGAAATGAATTGGGATCAAAATGTATATTTAGTGTTGGGACAATTTTGGGCTGTGGTAAAATTTTAGAAACTAAAACATCAACAAACATCTTTGTATTTGTTGTGTGTTTAATGTTTTTAACCATTTACTGGCCATTTAATCCATTCAATCACTGACTGCATTTCAAGTTATGTCTTTATGAAAAGCTTCAATCCTTTTTCTGACACACAGACGACTCTGGCAGTGATTACAAAGCCTGCAGGAAAAAGCAGGCGAGGAAGCAGGGGCGGAATTCAGCTGTTCTTACAGTCACAGCTGTGAGTTACAACTGTGTTGCTTTAGAATTCCAGTCCTGCCTCAGCTGACATAAAAGACACAGGTATAAGGAGGGGGAAAGCCACGGTCTCTCCTCTTGTCCCGTTTCTATTTTCAATACAGGCAAAAAGCGTAACCACGTCTTGGTTTCTCTCAAAATCGTCCTTTGGCGAAGGAACAAATGCATTGTGATTATTACACTTGATCTGCGGTTCCACCTCACTATAGGAGATGGTTAGAAGATTTTTGCGTGAGTTTCTTTGAAATGACATTGTGGAGGTCATTGTGAGTGCAGACTGGATTTCTTTTTGACTTCCTTAAACCAAATGTGGATAGATTAACCGTTGAGGTTTGTGCCAGTTGAGCTTTCCTGTCAGTGTTAGCGTTATTACACATTAAGTGAGGAACACCAGGTCATGAAAAGAAGTTCATATAAAAAAAAAATCTTCTTCATTAACAATGGTGAAGACTTCTTGATGCCATCTAGCCACTGGTATAGGACTCTAAAATAAAGTATGAACTCTTTCTGCAATAAGCCTTAAAAATGTTCCCTGAACACAGCTCTCAAAAGAAGTCCTTCATAAATTAGACTCTATAGTCTACTCGAGTGCTTTTTACCTTGACGCAGCAATCTCCGCCTTCTGCTTGCCGATGGCCGCGGCCCTCTGCGCGCCCTCCACTGCCCGCTCCACCTTGTGCTTGATCTTGGTTCCCTTCAGCTGGATCACCCTCTTCTTCATGGCCTTCACCAGCATGTTGTTCATGTACTTGCCCTCCTCCTTGCCTCCCTCGGCAAAGGTGGTGGAGCCGTAGCCGTGCCTCTGGTTGTTCAGCCACTCACCCTCGTACTTCAGCCCGCTGGACCGTTCGCTTATTCCGTAACCCGAGCGCTTGTCGTTCTTCCACTCGCCCATGTAGACCTCCGTGGTGGTGGCGTCGATGTCGGCCTCGACTGGCGGGAAGTCCTCGGCGCCGGCCAGGCTCTCGTCCCCGATGCTGATGGTGGAGTTGGTGTCGCTGGCATTGGAGCTGAGGGCCGATTCTGTCCTCAGGAAGCTGATCTTGCTCTTCTGGCTGGACAGCGAGGTGCTGGAGTCGGACTTCTTCAACTTGCCCAGGAGAGAGCCCCGGCGGAACAGACCCTTCTTCTTGGGTTTCACCGCCTCTGGGTCCACCTGGAGGGTGAGTGCGAAGCCTCCTCGGGACGGCCCCAGTTGGGTGGGGGTGGCGACGGGTGTCTCCTCACCTGAGGCGTTGGTGGTGGTGATGACGGGGATGTCCTGCTGCAGCACAGTGCCGTTGCTGTGCTCGCTGCGAAGGGAGGTCAAGGAAGTGCGGAGGGGGGAGCGGACAACTGCCGCCATGCCATAGGGGACGCTCTGGCGCACCCCGTAGCCGTGGCGCATCCCTCCAGTGAACTGACCCTGGAAAGTGCCTGGAAAAATGAAGGAGAGTCAAGAGCCACCACAGACCAACCGTGAGCAGTGCGAGTGTCAGTTTCAGCCACCTCGTGCATAGTCTTCCCGTTATGGCGGTTGGTCCTGACCAAAGATTTCTGACTATATCCTCAGAATTTTTCAGATTAGGTGAGTGGGCGGACCTACAAAATCTGGGGTAATCTGGGGGCTCAGTGGTCTAGCGATAGAGTGTCCACCCTGAGACTGGTAGGTTGTGGGTTCGATCCCTGGCCGGGTCTTACCAAAGTCTGCAAAAGTGGTACCCATTGCCTCCGTGTTTGGCACTCAGTATTCGGGGTTGGAACTGGGGGTGGTTAGATCACCCAATGATTTGCGGGTGTGGCATAGCTGCTGCCCACCGCTCCCTCAGTAGATGATGGGTCAAATGTGGAGGACAGATTTTGCATCTTTTGGGATGTGACAATCACTTTAACTTTGACTTTAATTTTCACAACTTGGCAACAAGTGAAGACACAACTCTGTTCTTGTATTTATAAATGTGCCAAACTGATGAGATTCACATCAGGTTCACCTCTTCACCTTATCTGCTATTGCACAGTAAAAATCAATGAGTGGTAAAAACAATCGCATGCTAGTATCTTCCCAGAAAAATAGTGGGAGAGAAAAACCAAGACATCACGTTTGGGATTTTTTTCATTTCAGACTTAAGGACAACTGATTTGATTTAAAAGGCAAATTTAGTGCGACCAACCCGTTCCTTCGTGTATTTGAGAAAATAAATATCTTGATTACATTAAAAAGAAAAAAAAACAACCTTGAGTTACTCTTAAGTTCATTACTGATTTTGGTTTATCAGAGCGTTTATGTAACAAATTCATGTTGCAATATTTTTTAAAGGGAAGTTGCACTTCTGTTTAAACTTGCTCAACTAGGATACCCATCGAGATGAATGGATTTTTAGATCGTGAATAGGTATTCAATGATAATAAAAGTTATTTCCCAGTCAGTGTTTTTGACAAGGTACTGATGAAGGTTTCCAAATCTGGACCCTTCCCAGCCTGGGAAGCAGCTGCTGTCTCCTCAACAGGCCAAGTTAGATACTGTGGAAAAACTCACTGTGCCTTGTGATCAATAAAGTAAATTTTAATGTATCTCTTACCTTTGTTTTAATTAGATATCTGTTAAAAAAATAAAGAAAGATTAATTTGACCAAACAACTACATTGGCTGACCATTAGTACTTTTCAGACTGAACAGTTTTTCCTTCTAGAATTCGGTTTAAAGCGGCAGTTGTCCTATTCACAAAAAATACCCAACTGTTAATTGATCCAGTGATGGAAACATAACTCAGAATGTACTGGATTTCAAATTCACTTAACATTCCTGTAGAGTACTTTTCTGCACTCACCAGCAGATACACAGTAGCTAATCCACTGCCTCGGGTATGAGATAAACATACTGCTCATCAGTCAATTGTATGCCAGTTAGAAAAGCAAATCTACATGTACTTGAACATCTTGGCTGTCTAAATTCCTTTCAAACAAAAATAGGACTTTTTAAAGCACTGCAGTGCTCCTGTTGCTCTTAAAGTGTATGTACATGAATAGATCGTTAACATTAGTTTGTAAATATATAAAACAAATATCTCCCCATGCAAAGGCTGTGGATATATATACTTTTTTTTTTTTTTTTTTTTTTTTAAAGTTTAGGTACTAATGATCTATTTATCACCACAGTGTATCATCTATAAACCACACCATGATAACTCAATGCAGACAGATCCCCTGGGGAAGTTTTTGTGAGTAGTCGAGACTGAATAATACAGTTTGGAAGCGTTTCCACCGTCTATCAACAGCACTGTGTTCAGAGTGATGCTATTTTTACCCCTTCCTCCGTACGTACACCTCTGACCACACGCTTACCTCCATCAGCGTAGGTTTCTGTGCCATATCCATCCTGGAGACCGTTATTCCACGTCCCCTCGTACTTTGCCCCACTGCCGGCGCTGATCCGCACCCCATATCTGCCTTTGAAGCCGTGTGTCCATTCCCCTTTGTAAATCCAGTGCCCTTTTGTTTCTATTCCCAGGCCGTGACGCTTCCCCTGCGACCAGTACCCCTCGTATGTGTTTCCGCTGGGCCAGGTGTAGACGCCCACCACCTCGAAGCCGTAGTTCCAGGATCCGGAGAACTCTCCTTGGCCTTTGGGTCCGGTGCAGATGCCATGGCCGTGCGCCTTGCCTCCCTCCCAGCCTCCGCAGTACGCACCGCCGTCGTCAAACTCGAAGCGACCCCCGCTCATGCCTCCGACTAAAGCTGTTTGTTTCCGGCAAAAGATAAAACCTCCGTCGGCCTGACTTCACCCTCAGCGAACATCAAACCTGCCCGGAGATATCCTTGGTGCTAAACTTCTTTCTGGAGTTCTTCTGGAGACTTGGGAGCGAGTCCATGAAGCTCCGGGACGCACTTCTCGCTTTTTCTGCAAACTTTGAAACTTCTGGGATTTTCCAACACATCAGTGTACAGATTCCTACTTTGTTGCAAATTTGGGTGACAGGATGAATCGAAATGATTATTTTGTATTTTTTTTTCCTGTGTTGAGAAGCCAGGGATCTTACATGGCTTTTGCGGGTGGCCACGGAGAAAAGCCCCTCTCCGCGCTGTCCCAGCCACCCAGCTCTCTCCTGACGGCCGCTGCTGTTGGAAATAGTTCAGCAGACCTAACAAGGCGACCAATCCGCACACACACACACACACACACACACACACACACACACACACACACACACACACACACACACACACTTCCAAAAATACGACCCAATCCTTCCACTGCTGCCTGCAAGGAGCCATGCCAGAGTCTTTGCCACCTCCCGACTCAAGTGGGCCCACATGCCATGCAGGACTCGGCCCTCGTCTCCAAAAGCCACTCTTCACACACGCACATACCAAGTTTAAGCAAGGTAATTATATTTGAGATATTTTCATGAAACACTTAAATGCACGTGCATCATAATCATATTTGTACACCAAAGCAAAAATGACCAAAAACAGCAATTAATGAAACTGTCATTCAAGTTCAAGTTGCAACTTTGGCCTGGTGGACTAAATTGATCTGTCACCACTACATATAAACAGATTTGCGTATACAACTTTGGTGGTAAAAGCCTGTTCAAAACAACATTTTTCAGGGGATGAATTGCACTTTTAAAATTTACAGAAAAGTGGCAAGTTTTTAATGCGAGTACTTGCAGAATTCTACTATATTTTTACTATTTTGTCTCCATCCAGTGGAGAAATTTAGTTACTGCAAAACGGCTGCTAACGGACAACGAGTGAGCACGAAACTGGTTAAATGAATAGCTGCTACATCAGTTTGCAAAACAACAAAAAAGAAAGAAAGAAAAAAAAATGGCGTTATTAATTTTATTATTTTCAGTAACTCCACTGACAGTCAGCGCTGCGTGTGCAGTCACGTATGCAGCTCATAGTATAATTTGTAATAGTAATGGCCAAAAGAAAAACAAAAATACATTAATGTTTAATTACAAAAATGAATTCATATTGTTATGCACTATATTCTACCAACTGGCAACAAAAAAGAAAAACTGACAAACAAACAAACAAACAAACAAACAAAACATCAGGTTGAGCTTTTGTCAGCGTTTTCCACCGGGGGAAATGGTTCAACTAGAAACAATTATTATTTCCATTTTCCTCTTTATTTCATGTTGTCCGCTCTCATTTCCTCCCATCCAGCTGCGTGTCCTTACTGGGAGCCGCTTGACCTTCCGCCGAAGCGCTTCCTGCGCTCGTCTCCAGCGCGCATGTTTCTGCGTGCAGCTCCGCTGTGATGTAACACGGCCGGACGCAGATTTAAGTGTAAACGCACGCCGGAGTTATTAAACAGTTATTTTGCATCGGGAGGCCACTGGGATGGACTGAGCTCCGCCTCTGATGATTATTACTATTAGTATTATCATTCGGAGCTGAAGCGACTTTCAGCACCGGAGCTGTCCGAATCTGATGGATGCTGCCGCCGCTGCCGCTGAACCGGAGAGGATGCTCGACTCGCGCTGCTGACACGCACGCGCGCGCGCGCGCACACACTCCCCTCCACTCCCTCACCCCTCCACTCCCTCCTCGCGCCTCTCTCCTCTCCTACACACACGCACACAAAACGCTCTGTCATGGCGTCTTCCAACCATGTTACCCCCACCAACTGTAGCTGGTGGCCCATCTCAGCCATGGACGAGGACGGCAAGATCGCAGCAGCAGCAGCAGACGGCGAGGAGTGCGAGGAACCGACGGCGGAGCCCAAACCCTTCAACAAAGACAGGCTCGTCCTGTACCACTGGACGCAGTCGTTCGCCTCCCAAAAGGTACGAGAGGAGAAGAAAGGGGAGCAGAGGGTGCCTGAAAATGGAGGTGTCTTTCCTCACGCCTCTCTGCATGATCTGGTGTTCACGGCGCGCAGCTTTTGTGTTTTCCTTTCCAAAATGCTACTAACGTGCGCTGCGTGCGTGCGTGCACGGCGATTCCTGCACACATGCACGGCGATGTCGGGGGTCTAATCCCGCAGCCGTGCACATTAGCGCTGCAGCACTGGGTTTATTTCCTCGATGCTCAATCTTCTCTTATTTGTCAGTCATTGGCATAAAACAGAGCCTCGGACACTTCATCTTTGAGTTGCTACGAGGAGGCTGTGCTGTCTGACGAGTGGCTGGCTAATATGGCCACGAGCATATGTGCTGTCACACATGACATTTTGAATTATTGATTGAAATGATGTGCAAAACAAACCACAGGCCACCCTCCACCCTCTGCAGCCGTCTTTTATGTCTCAGCTTGCGATCATGCTGGTTTTTGACACATCCTTTCAATGCCTGTGAAGGTTTTATGGTCTTAGTATAGAGCAAAAAGCAAATTGATAATTAGCCATATCATATTAGACCAAGAAGTTACAGGTGTATGTGTGTGCGAGATGGGCTTTCTCATCCAGACTTGAAGAGCTTAACCCTTTGCACTGCGACCAGGTGAAGGCAACGATTTACACTTTTTACTCAGCATGAGAAGGAGCCATTAGTCATCTTCCTGTCTGGAAGCAGAAAAAGTCAAAATCAACAATCATATACTTGTATTAATTCACTGCAGGGTGATTTGGCTCAGCAGCTCTCATTTCAATTACTTTTATTATCATTATTATTATTTCGATTTAATCAATCCTCCCAATTACTGTTACATCACCTCGAGTAGCTTTAAGGTTCTACCTTCACCATCAGGGAACGATAGGTAGCAGAAAAAGCAGAGAGTAAAATGCCCCTCTGGCAAAGGCCAGGATGGATTCGATGACGAAGGAGTACGTCAGAACAACAGGGCATGTTAGATGTGGAGATAAAGCCATATAGGCCATACTGACATGGTTTGAACATGTCCAGAGGGAGGACAGTGAATATCTGGGTAGAAGAAAGCTGAGATTGGAGCTGGCAGACAGCAGGCCTGCAGGGAGACCAAAGTCACCAGCGACTCTTGTTTTTAAACACGTACATTTGGTACAATAAGTCATAATGTCCAAAGCATCCGCAGTTCAACATGTCACTTCTGCCACTTCATTATTAGGACTTGCAACAGAAGTGTTGGCCCCAAGCTGCTGTGCATGCCTGAGTGCATACATACAATGCATATAATGCATTATGTTTCGACTATACAGCATCCTGTCTGGTCCTATAGAGAAGCTGATTGATCCGTGTGATGTCTCGATGGTGTCAGACTTGATTCCTCATATGGAAATTGTCCCAATTTTTTTTTAGTAGGTTGTAATCTGTCGTTCAGAATGAACTAAACCTATACGTATACCTGACTCGGTGCTCACAAAAACGGATGGGCAGTCTCTACATTTGTCATGTCCACTGCTGGGAAATGATGCCATATGCTGCAGCAAAACACCCCAGTTGTCACTCACTGACTGAGGCTGTTGTTACATTTCCATTGCAGAAATGGTGCTAAAAAGCACACGGCAATCTGGGAAGAGAGGAACAAACAAGACAAAACTCAATTTGTGCCTCTCAGCGGAATACAGTGGCAATTCATTATCATGGAAATACAATAGTGAGCAGCTGGGGGTGCCCCTTCAGAAATGCTTATTCACTGTTATCTAATAGCAGTGCCATTTGTAAATACGGTATTGGACTCCTCTCCCTTCTGTCAAACAATCATCAAGAATCTAATCATTGTTCATTAGCGGATTTCATATTTCTCTATTTTATTTTCCATTTAAAAGTTAATGACTGGGAATTTTTTTATTCATCCCATTTTCTTAATGAGACACAATGTGCTCATTTAAAGTTAAACATTTAAAGAAAAAGCTGTAGATGAATGAAGCCAAAGGAAATAAAATTAAAGAAATCCCAGAAAAATACTGATGCACGGCAACGTTATGGCAGAAATTGTCAAAGAAAATTGTATTTAGACCAAAACACAAAGAAGTGAGAACATACAGAGGTTATTGGGCTATTATTCAGGAAGAGTAGAACACAAGGAAACATTAATTTTAGTCAGACATTTGCAATAAGAGGCTTTGATTTCTTCAGGATGGTTCTCATGGCCAGAGGTAGACGACTAGGAGTTGTTTTTTTTTCTTCTTCAAATATTGCAAAAGGAAGGGAACGTTTTTAAGACATTCTCTCATCAACTCATCATTTCGACAGTCAGTAAAAACAACATCAATCCTAATACCAAGAGGATTTTATCCAGCCTTTATCCGACTATTTGTTGTTTGTTTGTCCGTTTGTGAAAATGGAGGATTTCTGCCCCTCCCTCCTCCCCCATCTCTGAAACCCAGGGCGGTGTTTTCAGCAGGCCTCTCCCTTTTAGTGGACTAACGCACCTTTGATGGTGCACCCCAAAGTAGAACCTGTGCTTTGAGCCCAGAGGCACCTGATGATCTCCAGCTTCAAATACGAACACAACACATGAACAGGAGAAAAAAAAAAAATCAACAACCCAAAAAACTCTTCAGTGACTGTGCAGGCCCGATGATACTTGTGTCTGACGGCGTGCGCCATTATGTAAGATGATGCGTGCTTTAAACGACGTTTTGGGGGATGGCTTTTATGAGATTAAGGGAGCAGGAGGTCTTGAAAACAGAACTGGGCTGAATGTTTCGTGACTCGATTTGCCACAAATGAACAGGACGTGGTGGTTGTGTCTACAGCGCTTTGAAAGATGACCCGTCACTTTCTGGTCTGTGACTGGAAAACCGCTTTGGTTAAAATAACGGCATGAGAGGGCCGACGCTGTGACGGAACAGCCGCCTCAACAAACATTTTGTTTATTATTTTATTGGTCTGAGTAACAAACATCCCTCCGTCCTTGGTGTTTGCAGTGCTGCACAACTGACTGACTCTGCCTTCATCTTGCTAGACTGATGTGTTTGAACCTAAGGGGTCTCATACAGGTGGAAGGTGCTGCTCAGTCCTCTGAAGAAGCAGCGCTTGAGAAGCTCCATCCGCACTTGGACACAGTTGGCAACCTTGAGCCCATGTTAGAAATTTATTATCAGTGCAGCTTTTACAGGATGAAACCGATCGCTGTGTTCTGTCTGTGCCAGACGCTCCTGACCCAGGTTACAGTTTCTGAAACCTCTGCTCAAAAATATAGAGGACAGACAGCACCACCGGTGAAATGTTATAGTGGCTTATAGCTGCAAGAGCTCAATGCGGTGACACTTTAGAGGTTATTTGTAAAAATAAAAAAAGAAGAACAAACTAAATGCTGAACAATTAAACAGCTAACTTGGCCTGTCGGATGTGTCTTCATTTCTCTGGAGTTACCTGATGAAGAAGTGAAAGTGAAGCACAGAAAATGCTTTTAAAAAGGGAAGCAAATGTAATGCTACCTGCACGTAGCTGCAAACTGTTTCTTAAAGGAGAATGACGCTGGCAGATGCCACCATGTATCTCGCTGTCTTTTCAACAAATGTGTCACTCTGTGATCAAATCCGTAAGCCTTTACCAAACAATGTGTGGAATGACTGAAATGGGGCACACATCCAAAGTTCTCCTCCAAAAGTTGTAAAGTACATCGGAAATGTTCATGAGGATCCTGTGTGCATGAGGCTCAATTTGCTGTTTATTGTTCAGGTATTGTGTCTCCTGAGCTGCTGAACCGCTTGGCATCATTGCTAAGCACAAGTGACTAATATCATTGCATAACAAGCCCTTGTTGCAGCAGCAGCAGCAGCAGCATCAGTGTGTTATTGTAGCAGTGGAGACGCCTCGGCCTCGACACCAGCGCTAAACATTGGCTGGTTTTTATACAAGACGTCTTTGCTGGGTGATATTTTTAGAGTGGCAGAGAGAGTGCCGCACTGGCGGGGACTTCGGTGGCTTTTCGCTCTTTCGACTCTTTGACTCACTCTCAACGAGCGATACTACTGCCACGATGACTGAATTGCCCACTTTTCTCTCACCCTGTCTACCCGTGTTCAACTGAAACCTGGGTTCTGCTTTTCCTCCAGAGAGGGAAAATGTAGAGCTTCCCACCCCAAGTGTCATCTCCCTTCATTAATCTTCTTCTCACTAATGTCTCTCCCTGGACTTCGGCTTATCCTTCATCCTCCCTGCAATGGATCCTGCCTGCACTGGGAGATCGTCCTTACTCTGCTATAATACAAAACATTTAGGCTACGGATATACTGTATTGTATTCTCTAGCGTTTGGGGTCACTAACTAATTTCTGCATAGAATTCCATTATAACCAGCTTCATGGAATCATCTACTGGGATTCTCTAAGAGGAAAGACTTTGTCGGCACCCCACATTAACCAGATGATGTTGTTGTGTGTGTTTGCAACTGCAGGTACGTCTCGTCATTAATGAGAAGGGTCTGGTCTGTGAGGAGAGGGACGTGAGCATGCCGCTGCAGGAGCACAAGGAGCCGTGGTTCATGAGGCTCAACCTGGGCGAGGAGGTGCCCGTCTTCCTCCACGGTGACACCATCATCAGCGACTACAACCAGATTATAGATTACCTGGAGAAAAACTTTGTGGGAGGTACGGCACAGTGGTAAACGTGGCTTCCACTGAACGACTCACGCACTTTGTCTCGTCACTTTAGCAAATCACCCGGTGGTCCACATTCAAAATCGATTTAGCACCGTAGCAAATACATTTAAAAAGCTCAACGCAAATATGTGTGTTTTGGATATGACGACCCGGTGAATCCCGTTGCTCCATGGAGTGTCTGTGCAGGTTCTCGCGAGAGAAAAACAATCTGAGTCTGTCAGGACAATGAAGTCCTGCTGGAATTTAAGTCCAACTGGCAATTTGCACGAAGACAAACAGACACAGAAAAGACATCAAGAGATATGTGTTTGCAGTTACCCAGTAATGTACTCAATTAGTCACCAGACATTGTCCACAGTGATTGACCCATTATGTCTGTCTTATCCTTGTTTGCTCAGTGGAGGTTCAGTGCTCACTGACGCCGCTGAGGGCGTGTAGGTGGAGACTCTTCTATCAGTGAAATGGCATATTTCCACTACACGTCAGATGTCCTTGTTTAACACAAGGTGTGTTGGTATTCCTTAATTAAACCCGCTCAACAACCAGCATTGAGGGATAAGTGCCAGTGTTAATTTGTTGATTTAAGATTGGAATGGCCTGTGCAGCCAAAGAGTGAAACGCTCTGTTCAGCAGTGTTTCTAATAGCACATGATGACTGCATGTGTTAGGGTGCCAGTATCAGTGCTGAAGGCTACTGAGCATTAGGAGCAGCCTGTCTATATGATTGATCTGTGTAACACAATTTATTTCAAGAATCACTGACAGCGATCAGTTGGTTTTACCCTTGGTGCCTTGCAACAAGCCTTGGTTTTCCTACTGCGTCTGTGAAATAAATGTGCAATAATTCACTGCTAACCATCGGGAAAGCAGCTATACTCAAATTTTTCCGAGGGAAGGGTAGGAGGACAGTGGCAGGAAAAAAAATCAGGCTGCGTTCTTTGAGGCCATCTGTCATCCTTAGCGCCGAGTGTGTGTTTTTTGTGTGAACCCTTTCTTGGAGCCCAAAGATTGCTAAGACACGGTTCTCTGATTAGGTTGGACCAAGTCACAGTGAGCCCAGCTCACGTGTGGAAACCTGTGTTCCTTGAAAACAAGCTACAGTGATGGTGATAGTGATAGGTAGTGTGGCCGGCCCAGCTATTAAGATGCAGACGGTGGTCCTGTGTTGTTACTGTGGTGTGTTGTTGTATTGCAGTCTGCGAGGGTGACCCGTAGTCTGATCCATGGGCACGTTACATAATATCATGGGCAGCCTTGGATGAGTAAAGGCCTGAGGGGGTGTTGGTTAAATAACTGGAGAACTCCCCTGTCTTAGTTTGTGGGTCACTGCCTGCTCACTAATGAAAAGCTGAAGGCCACAACAGACCCCGGCGTTCCGTGTCCTCTCCCGGTCCACATTTTAAAGTCGCTCACTAATTTAAAATGTCTCCATCTCTCAAAATGTGAAGAAACTGTTTGTGAAGGATTACTTTTCTTATTAGTCTGTCGATCCTTTCATGAATCCAGCGCCTCCGGCACTGGCCGTGCTCACAGTCAGAAGTCTGTCTGCCAGATTTTGCAGACATGCTTTTTCTCTGTGTCAAAATCCCTGATGGATACTGGCAACGCCTGCTGATGCTGGTCTGGACACAGCCACAGACACTTTCACAGTTGTGTTGCGATGCAGCCCAGGCAGGCTGAGCACTACCGTCAAGCACAGTTTTAAGTCACAGCTTCAATCTGGATATGCCTGAATACCCTGATGTCTTGTTGTTTCATATCGGTGGAAGCAACAAATCGGGAGAAATACTCTCAATAATGTCAGTGCCAATAAAATGACAAAATGCACCGCTGCTGGGTGCAGACAGCTGTACAGCAGACAGTCTGGGGCCAACAGCACTCAGTCACCTGCTGCTCTATCTTGTATTCGACCCTGAATGAGAGCCTGTTGCGGTAACTTGTTCCTCAGCTCTGGGCTTGGGCTTTTAAGGGTTGGTAGCCAAAGAGCACTTCATTCTTGTGCGTGCTGTCTCAATTGCACACAAACAGAGAACACACCTGTTACGAAACAAGGAACGCACAGATATAAAAATGCATCTACTGGCATCTGTCTGGCCTCCTTGTTATGGGCCGTTTGTCATCACAGATGCAAAGCTATGTTTGCTCAACCATGGACTGCTAATGTTGTCACGACTGAGCTTGGGTCTAAACCCAATTGCATGACACATTTCAGCTGAACAAGTTCTTTAATGAAAAAGTAGATTAAAAAGAACATTCTTCAGTAACAGGTGAAAGCAATCAGGGCAGCGAAAGTCAGTCAGTAAGACAGGTGGAAAAGACCGAAGAGGAGAGTTACAGTTTCAAAATAGATCCACAAGACAACACGAACAAGACAACTAAACACAACTTAAATTCTCAAGATAGGACAAATATTTTAAAACATTTCAAACTTCAAACGTAAATCTTTATCTTACAGTATATTTGCTGTCGGCCGTGCAAAATTAAAGGCTGCAATTGGACCAAAGTTTCTTGTTTCCCCTCAAAAATCTACAACATAATGCAACAGATTTAAGTAGTTCTTGGAAACAGTTGGTCTCCTTGAACAAGGCAGTCCGTGTCTCAGCTGCTCCTGTGTTCAGTCA
This sequence comes from Nelusetta ayraudi, assembly GCF_046127955.1. Classification (NCBI taxonomy): domain Eukaryota; kingdom Metazoa; phylum Chordata; class Actinopteri; order Tetraodontiformes; family Monacanthidae; genus Nelusetta; species Nelusetta ayraudi. The sequence goes on from NW_027466120.1 coordinate 5,826,348, forward strand.
GTTCGGTGCAACACAAACGGCGATAGCTGTAGGCGTAGATGTGCTGTGTTTGTGCTGGATGCTGCAGCGGAGCACCTTGAGGAGAGCTGCATGGCGTGCCCAGGTTGGCATACTCGTCATGATTACTCAGCTCCCTGGAGCTCGGCCAGGTGCAGCTCCACCCTTACGCAAGTTTGTCTTGAATATCCTGCAGCAGCCGCTGTGCTTTATCTCCGCCCTGAGCTCGATCCCTCTGTCCTCGCGCAGGACGAGCGGTCCATCTGTGGGGATATAAGAAACTCACCCTGCTCTGCGAACATGTCCCGTCATTTAGTCTGAGACTTGAACTTTTTCTTCATTAAACACAGCAAAATGATTCAGGCAAGGAGATGTTTCGAAATATTTCTGCAGGGTTTTAACGTCATAATAAACCTTATGCTAAACTAAGCTAGTAGCTTAACATGTGTGCTGAACTGTTTGCCTCTTGGCCAGGACTCCCTTTGAAAAGAGATTTTTAATCTCAATGGGACTTTCCTGGTAAAATAAGGGTTAAATAAATAAAAAAAATAAAAAAAATTGACAGTTTTGACCCCTGAAGGGAACAGCCAAGAGGATCTGCTCTGCTTTGTTTTTAATTTGACTGACGGCAAGTAAAGAGAACAGATGAGTCGAGGGAGGACCTGCAGCGGAGCCCAATTAGCCTGTGCTCAATTAAACTGCAGCCACCTCGTTACTGAGCTCATTGTGTTTGTGTGTGTCTGGATTGTCCTTGAACAGCTCCTCCAGGGATTTAGCAGTGTTCTTTCCTTGAACCTGTTCATATTTCTAGTCCATCAAAATTCATAGAAGCAGGGGCAGGTGTTGGATTTACTTTAATTCATTTAGCTCAGTCTACATGCTGTGAAGCTACTAAATGTTGTTGCTCTAGGCTTAGGTTTGAAAGACGTGTTACATAAAACTGTCCCTGCAATCAAACATGGAGCTCCAGAAATTAGTGAGAAGTGGGAAAAAAAAGTGTTATGTATGCGAATACACAAATATATTTTAGCAAGTCTGTCAATATCTTCAGACTCACTCAAAAAAAAATAATATATATATATATATATATATATATATATGTGTTGGACAGTAAAGTGCATAGCTGGTTACCAGGTGACTGAGCTGCCCCTGCCTGTCTGTCTGTCTGTTTGTCTGTCTGTGAAGCTGAGCCTGGCTGCACTTGCAGAGCCCTGGCATGTTTCTAGGTTACACTGAAAGGCTTTCTGCATGTTTGCGCTCCCTTCTCACGCAGACACGGTGGCTCAGCTGATCCCCGACGCCGACTCGCCTCTACACGAGCGCGTGCAGCAGTACCGTCAGCTCCTCGATGGCCTGCCCATGGACGCCTACACGCACGGCTGCATCCTCCATCCAGAGCTCACCACCGACTCCATGATCCCAAAGTACGCCACCGCAGAAATACGTAGTAAGTGAAGCCACTGCGACCTGCACTGCATCAACATGGCTGGCACGGTGTAAAGCGTTGCGGTTTGCCAAATTGATCTTCAAAACACAAGAGGTTTCATGTTGGTGTTTGTTTGAATGAAATAATGTGGAGACGGATGAAAGACAGAGGGGATTTAAAGCATGTTGACAATTCTTCAACATTTTAATAGTTTTAATAAGCAACATTTTCCGCATATATTCTACTGTTCTGGTGTGTCCTAAAACAGCCCACAAAAAAAACTTTATCTGTGAGCGGAGTAATGAGGTGGAGCATGCAGATGAACAGTTTCCCTGTTTCCATGTAGAGCTTAGACAGAACACACTTAAACTGCATCTCACAGAGCTTGAGTTTTGCCTAAAATAATAAAAATTAGTGTCAGAAAAGAAAAGCAAGAGAGTAAAAAACGGTAAAACAGAATTAACCAGTGGCCTGTTGGCATTAAAGACAATAGGTATTGCATTCAGCACGACCATCATTTACTATTATTAATGAGTGCACCTCTTCTCACTCTTGATATTGCAACACACATTGCACAGTTGAACCCACCTGTTCAAAGTTCCAACAACTAACTTGCTATTGAAATTCTTAATACAGGCCCCCAAAAACATATCTTTATGCTTTTCATGATCAGAGATATTTGTTTGTGCCAGAGCAGCTAAACACTGAACCAACTCCTGGACAGTGTAGAAGTCCATCCTGCCTGAGAGCCAGAGTCGGAGTCTCTGTGGACAGAGTGTCCCGAGTCGGAGCCACAAGAGACAAACTGCAGCCAGCGAGCTGTGAATAAGACGCCAGGACAGCCCACTGTGTTGACAGAATCAGCTCCACTTGTGCAGCAGTGCAGCAAGATCTCACATGACAGAGAGTTCTGCTGCCATTTTCTTTTCTTTTTTTTTTTTTACGCTGAATGTTCACACATGCTCAACATTCTGGTCCCGTGCACCAGTGACTATGTGTTGCGTTGTGTGTCTCTTTTATTTCGAACTTGTACAGATGACTCTGCAGAATGCTTCTGGTTATGTGTATTATGTGTTTTTAATATGTTTCTTGTACTCAAGCCTGATATTTAGAGCTTTAATCCAGAACCCAGGGCGACCTGGAAGTTGAGTGGCATGAGAAAAAAAGGCCTATAAAAACCACCATGCGATTTTAAATGATTAAAAATGTGTAATTGTACATAAACACTTGACACACAGACCTACTGCACCTGTTTATCTGAAATGTCCATTCCCAACATTTGCCGCCAGCAGCTCTTAGACAAAAAGCTGCGTCCAGATCCTTCTGTTCAGGGAAAAGGAATCACTGAAGTTTTCGCCTCCACGTTTGTCTCTGCCAGCTCGTTCTGTGTTCTTGCAAACTGTGTGACTCAGAGACTATTTTTAGCGGCGGATTGATATGTGTTTCCACCAACAATGTGTGTGATGGCGTTCTCAGGACACCTGGCCAACGCTGCAACAGAGCTGATGAAGTTGGACCATGAGGAGCCTCAGCTGACAGAACCATACCTGTCCAAGCAGAAGAAGCTCATGGTGAGTCTGTGTGTGCGTTTTGCCTGATAAGAAAACATTTATATGATTCGTCTGTTTATACATGTTGGGAATGATTTATTATCTAATATGATGAAAAAAAGAACTTTAAAATTGTGAAATGGCATCAGAAATGAGATCATAGAAAATGTCTCTGTCAGTCAGTTTTTCACTGTAAAAATGTTTTAAAAGATCCTAAAAGATCACTGAAATTTGTTTCCCATCGACTGTCAGTCAAAAATCCTGGACCACGATAATGTGAACTACCTAAAGAAAATCCTCGGGGAGCTGGCCATGGTTCTAGATCAAGTGGAGGCTGAACTGGAGAAAAGAAAACTAGAGTATCAAGGTGAGATTTTCTCTTCACACAAACAGGAGCAGAGCAGAGCATCCCTTTTGTTTTGTTTTTTACGTCAACATTTTCTCTTGTTTTTGACACCTTGCAGGTCAAAAGTGTGAGTTGTGGCTATGTGGACCTGAATTTACGCTAGCTGATATTTGCCTCGGAGCCTTGTTGCACAGGCTCAAGTTCTTGGGACTTTCTAAGAAATACTGGGAGGATGGCAGCAGGTCCAACCTGCAGACCTTTTTTGTGCGAGTGCAAAAACGCTACGCTTTCCGGAAGGTCCTGGGCGACATCCACACGACCCTCCTGTCCGCGGTCCTACCCAACGCCTTCCGGATGGTAAAAAAGAAGCCGCCGTCTTTCTTCGGGGCCTCTTTTCTCATGGGCTCACTGGGAGGGATGGGCTACTTTGCCTACTGGTTTTTAAAAAAGAAATACATGTAGTGAATGCCCCCTTGTTGTGTTTCAACTGTCTGTGTATTTGTGTGATGTTCTAACTTTTCTGTAATGTTTTATGACTGCAGGAAAACATAATGAATCTATATAGAGAACACTATTACTTACCTGGGAGAACAAATATTAAAACATTCCATGATAAGAAATTCCTCAACAGCACATTTTCTGGTTAAGGCCTTCATGGAGTTTAAGTTGTGGCAACATGCCGCTCATGTGCCGCCGTTTCTTGTTTAACTTTAGTTTGGAGGCATGCATCCGGCGTATCGACCCGGAAACTTCAATAAGTTAATAACCCTGGCAAAATGTTTTCATAGAAAAAAAACAAAACATCAAAGGGTTATCTGACCTTCGCATGCCACTGTTAAATTCATCACACCAACCTGCTGTTTACGTCAAGCTGAGTGAGCATCAGCGAGTTAAACCATGGGAGAGTGTACATGACAGCGGCTCCCTGATAGAATGAGCCGCCAGGAAACTGCCACAGGAAATGAAAGGTGAAGAAAGATGACTTTGTGGAGAAAATAGTTTGGAATATTGGGAAATTTCAGTGTCAGTGCTTTACTTTTGTGGAGACGTTGGCATTTGCGTCAATTGTACTTGCTGAGGCAAGAGCCAATGGCTTTAGCGAGGTAGCTCAGAGGTTAGCTTCACCTCAGTGCAGTAAACAGCTGTTTGAAGGTCAGTCTGGCTTCATTGCTACCAAACATCTTTTTCTCTTTTCCATAATTTGAATGAATTAGTAAACGAAGACAGTGGTGATCAGTGAGAGTGCACGAAGACCTGGGAAACAACAAGCTCCCGTTTCTAAAAAATAATTTCTTAGAGGCTCATTTAAAGGACTGGAATCAAACTGAATGAATGGATAAACTCACTAAAAAATGAATATACACCAACTCAGAATATGAGGATTTCACTCTGGCATCACTTCTGGCAAAAGTGAGATCATGAGACATCGAAAAAGAAGGATTAACACTCTTACCTTTGGATGCTACTAACTGATCACCCATCGTGTATTAAAGAGATGAAGGACAACCAGACACTTGACGCTTTCATTCAAATGCAATGCAAATATAAAAGATGCAAATTTGAGGGAGCTTTAACGACTGTACCTCGCAGACAGACCACAGCGTGCTTGGCATTGATCGACTCTCCTCAGTTCTCACCTTCAATATGAACTTCTATATTTTCCCAAAATATCAAACTATGGTTTTTGCAGTGCACCCTGCACACAATGAAACACAAGGAGAGATGTGCTCGGTCTGCGGTTTATTTTTGGGCACCACAGGTTACACGTCACGCACCGATGCACCGTCTCACTGTCCTCACTGAGCGGAAGCTCTCGTGTCACAACACGTGGGTGTTTGAAAAGTCACACTTAGTTAAACAGGTAGTGAGTGTAGTAAAATTCCTCATTGGTGGCACACATTAGGTTTAGGATGCGTTTTCATTGCATGGGTCCTTTTTAACGCGTTTTCGTAATGGGTAGATATCCGGAGGCAGAATTTATGATCTCAGCCGAGCACAGATTTCTTCATGTTTTCTTGCTAATTGTGACCTTTGAATCACCTGCCCTGCACAGCAAGTAGGAGACGGTGCCGCAGCAATACTGGGCGGGAATCAGCTTGGCTTTCACTACGGCTTGGTCATCGCCAAACATCCTCCTGACAGATGCAAGATTGTTTTTACAGACAGATATTTATTACTGTACGTACGTTGTGTTACTTATTTCTTCCGGGCTGCATTCTCAATGAGCTCAGAGGAGAGGCTGACTCAGAGTGTTGACCGAGAAGAAAAGCCTTTGCTATCTTGCCGCAGATTCTTCATGCAGTGAACTTCTCCCGCTCTCATCACACTCCATCACTCTGCCTCCGACCTGCAGGCTTCAGCGCGTCATAATTCTGCTCCCCAAACATTCACCCATTTAGGTTGTGGCTTCAAGCTGCTTTTGGTTGTGTGACTGCTGCTGCTGCTGCTGCTGCTGCTCTGTGTTGCAATACACTGTCCAACTAAGTTTTACGTAACCACGTTTGTAGTGAAACGCCAAGCATCGAGTTTCTTCATTTTCTGAATCAGGACACCACCAGGCTCTTTCACATGGTGACAGGCAGCACACGGCGACCGCGGCAGATTATGTTGAACCAAAGACGACGATCATCGTTGCTCCTTAACAAAGTCTGCTTGCTTGTGGCGTACTTGGTGACAGATTTAGAGAATGGGGAGTCTGCTGGCTCAGGTTTGATTGTGTGGAGTGCCATATAGCCATACAGAGACATAGACTAGAAATGCATTAAGGGAACAGAAAGCTGACCTGTTCTCTCCGACCGTCCTTGCATGAGCAGCAGTGGTTTGAACACTAGAGACGTAAAGGTTTTTGGAGTGAGGAGGAAGAGGGCACAAGTGTAAAGTACTATTTCCTGTAGTGATTTCGTCATTTAATGGTTCTTTGTGTTGACTTTTTTTTTTTTTTTTTGTTGCTCATTCACTTTGTTATTCTGCAGCAGAGGATTTTCTTGACCAGCCAATGAGCATGAGCGCTGGGTTCATTGCGAACATTGTCTACTTCAACTCTGTGACTTCTTCTGACTGAAAGCTGAGCGGCTTTGATCTGTTCTCTTTGGACACGCCGAGGGTTCAAACTGAGATATCCAAGTTGTGATTTGTGGCCATTATATTTCACAATAGTATTTTTTTATTTTTACGTTTTATTTTTTATATTTCTATATATAAATATGCATTTATTTATGGTGCTTTTTATGATGTTTGTTCATGAGCCTTAATTTATTCAGTTGCCATCAACAACAAATAAATTATGAAAATGGAAAACAAAAAAAATCTTGTTGTATTTATTTGTCTAACCAAAAACAATAACGGGACTGCTCTAAACATTTTTGTGAAACAGTGAATTCATCATCTCTGAGTTTCAGCCAAATCTGAGTCTTGACCCCAATTTTTCAAACATACCAAACACCCACAAGTGTATAGTATGATTTTTTTTTCAAGCAAAATTTAGAAGTGATTTTTTTTGTGCTCTTTTTACTTTCTCTTCTTATATGGTGTCGTCTTGGAGGAATTAAAAAAACAAAACAAAACAAAAAAACAGGTGGGATTAAATCAACAACCTCATGCACCACAGTCAAGCTTCCTCCAGCCTGATGAGGTGATGTTTTTATTTTCTTGCCCTTTTCTCTCACTTTGACTTTAAAATACAAATACATTTCTCATAGGAGAGACCAGGATTTGAACCCTGGTCTCCCACACCAGAGGCAGCAGTCTAACCCACTGAGCCAACCTGCCCGTCACTGCTGATCCTAACACAACAGGTAGAGCTGAAGTGTTTTATATCCAATTTTGGTTAAAAAAGTTCTCCTCACTTTTTAAATTGCATTCAAATAGAGTTTGAAAAGAAGGAAGGGGGAGCTAGCTTGCTAGCTCCACTTACCTGTTTGCTGCTTCCTGTTGATCTCAGTTGAAGGAAATTCCAAATGCTCGGAAGATTGAAATGCTCGGAAATTCGACAGACGCAACGCAAGTTTTGGTTGTTTTGTTGGTTTGAGTTTAGTTTGGTTTTTGATGTGGTTTGGACACACTCACACACACAGACACACAAGTGTTGTATGCTGTGACCTCCGTGTTGAGAGTCAGCGTTGCTCCCCACAAGACCGTCTTCAGCACTGATGAGCAACGAACTATAAAGGCCTCACTGCTTCACACACACACACACACACACACACACACACACACACACACACACACACACACACACACACACACACACACACACACAGGCCAGCAAATCTGAGCCTTTTTATCGGAGTCCTAGTCGATAAAATGTGTTGAATTCAACAAGGCATCAGATTTAGTCATAAACAGTGGGCTAATTATGCTCGTTACTAAATTTCATTCTGGAGCAATTCTGGGATAAGTCAATAAGTAATCATGAGAATATTCTCTACTGGGTTCCAGGGTGACAAATCAAGAAATGAAGACACAGAGAATAAGACACCTTTTAAAATTTTAATGGGGTTTGGACAGTAGGATGGCACAAAATAATTATTTGTGATTAAAAGCCAGTGCAAACCTGCCAACATTCACCCACCCTTTAGCGTTAAAATATTTTGATAAAATTTTCTCATGCTGCCTTACAGCGGCAGCCAACACAATTTTATATGAAAAATATCTTTTATGTGCTCTACATCCTTCAGTCATCAAACATATATTGTCGACACACCATTGTAACATTCTCAGCGAAATGAAATGTGGGTGCACAGTGTTCATCCAGACTTTGTTCTATAGGTAGTTTTCATCAGCTGCTCTTTATAGTTACAGAGGAACTGTAACTCATCTGCACAACACACCTGGAGATGTAAACATTGTTAAAAGTCGTCACGTAGGGAGCTAAAAACTGCGATGAGCACGAGGCCACAAACAGCGAGACAATGGTGCAGCATTTGGAGCTGGGAATAGCAGACAGCAGAGCAGCCTCTCACACCTGTCTCAGGTTACCACGAGTTGTGGTAAAGCTGTGAATGACTTAATAGCTTTAAACTGAAGGGGCGTCGGCTTGGACCCTCGGACAGACGGCGTCAAGTGTAGTGTTTTGTTTGGAGGACGGCTGCAACGTCAGCGGCGACTAACGTGCGCGAGGTGAGCTGCGGGCTCAGGCGTGCTGCTTCTGTTCCTTGGGGTGGCGCTGTGGGGGGAGTCCTGGCGACACGGACTTCAGGTACCAAACCCGGTAGGTCAGGTACCAAGCCAAGAGGCCGCACACCGTCCCGATCAGTTTGTGAGACAGGTCGTGGAAGTAAACGCAGGTGCAGACAAACATCCACAGCCAAAGGACCACGATCAGATTCAAGGCGACGTAGAGCAGGTTGAGCACCGTCCGGGGCAGAGCCGAGTGGCTGGCGTCCTTCACCAAGGCCATGGGGGCCATCTCCTCCACGATGAAGAGGGTGGAGTAGGTGAGGATGAAGCAGTGTCCCGAAATGTCGTATCCATGCCAGTGGAAGCCGGCCCGCCGGCACACCGCTTTGGACGCGAACTCCTCCTTGACGGCGTCCCGGGCGACGGTCTCGAAGCACGAGCCGGTCACGTCCTCGATGTAGAAGAAGGCGCCGACGCAGACGTACCAAACGGCCGTGGCGACGGCCAGCGACAGCAGGCGGCGGCCGAGGAAGTAAGCGCTCCGGCTGAAGGAGGAGTTGCAGAGGACGACGAAGGGCGTGAGCAGCAGGAGGGTCCACCCCCACGACAGCTTGACCAGGTACCTGCCAGGGGGAGAGCGCACGTCAAACATCAACCAGCGTAGGAGCAGTTTTAATTAGCGGTGGCATGTTAATGTTTTCTATTGTTTTGACTTTGCGCTCATCATTGTTTTTGATACAAGGTGGCAGCAGTTGGTGAAAGCACACATACTGAGGCATAGGTGAGAGGAAGGGGAGGAGCACAGGAAGTGGGAGAGCACACAAGGTAATAACACTGCTCCTACAATTAGTACAAGTTCTCAAGGGTGAACAAACAGCTTTCCGCCCCAGTGTCAATAAAGAGGCTGTTTAAATTTTGTCCTTTGGAACTAAATTTTAGACATCAATACCTTTTTAGCATAAACTTTATTTGGAATAAATAAGTATTTGTTTATGTGTAGAAAATGAAATGGGAGCAATTTTCTTGTTTTTTAGGTTAGTAATTTGATGAGACCAGAATTATACATAAACAGCAAAGCAAATTGAAATAAATGGCAAGTTGGCCTGGTAAAACTTAATTCATACAGAATTTGGGTTAATAAGTAAGGGTCTTTAAAAAGTAAGGTATTTGGACATATCATTTAATAAGTATAATATAGTAAAAAAAAAAAAAAAGAAAGAAAAAAAAAGAAGAAGGACAACTTAAGTATTCAAAGCCACGGGGAATCCCGTGTATTTCTGAACTATCAATTGTACACGAAATATATTTTGCCTCCTTTGTTTTGAAAGTGACTTCATCAAGTGACGACACTAACCACTTCAAGAGATGCAGCAACTACATTGTGGCCACCTTTCATCGCCAGGAATAAGCACTTCCTATTGCCAATGCCTCGGTAGAGGCTTAAACTGTCAACAGCGTCCATAGGGATTCATCGACCATTGAGGGAATCCGTGATCTCCAAATGTCGTGCTTACGACGTCCCATTCATTGGTCCGGACAGCTAACCTCTGCTAGCCACCGCCCCATTAGCATTACTTACACGTTCACGGCATTTCTGCTGTGGCTGAAATATGTCTGCGGGACGAGCTCCAACTCTTTCGCGACTGAACCCACGAGTGCAAGGAGTAGAAATATCCAGTGGATGTTTTGACGGGCTGCGGGTTTCCTCCAGAATGCAACTAAGCTGTCCACAATGACACCCAGTGCCGCCATGATGACATTACTGTACAGCGAACCGGAACCGGCGGTTCTGACGTCACTGCACTGCGACCTCGACCAATGAGGATGTCGGAACCTGAACGGCGTGCCTCCTTTTCTTCTTCTTCGATTTGTCCTCGTTTTTACAAACAGGTCATTTAAAAGTGCAACAGAGCTGGTCATTGTTCAGAGCGACTGTAAGCGGAACAATTCCTACACCCATTAGAAAATATGCACGATAAATTCTGGAATATACGCGAGCTCATTGGTCATGCTGAGATTGCGCTTTGTTGAGTGCTGTGTGTGGAACGTCCATCCTTTGATCTGTGCCTTGCAGCTTTAGTGTATATAGAATTATTAGAACTACGAGTAGCCCGGAGGACAGATAAATAGATAACTAGCTAAATGAAGAAATAAATACCTATTTGTATAAACACAGGAATAATCATAATAAATAGTGTAAGAATACATTTATTTATAAAGCGCTTTTCATTGGGAAATCTGAAAGTGCCACAGATAAAAACAAAATAAAGGAAAAACTGTAAATCAACACAAAACTTAATCAGAACTCAGAGGCGGCGAAGCAGCAAACAAACAAACAAACGCCAGCGTACACTCCTTTCATCTAGCTTTAAAAAGCCTCTCCAAATAAGAACGTTTTCAGGCCTAAAATATTCTGTTGAGCCCTATAAAATGTATGTATGCTTATCTATTCATTGTACATTGTACAGCCAACTTACAATTTATCTCATAACTTATTCTTAAAGAAGCAAGTTTAAAAGATGGTAAGAATGTTGAAAGTGCCCATGTCAGCTGCTAACCCTGCAAACCCAGCAGTGGCCTCATCCACCGGATAGCGCCGGACTGCGTCGTGCTACACACTCCTAGGCTAGTTCCTAGTCCTACTAGGGACCTGGCCAAGTCATCAAGTGCTCCACTGCTGCTGCCCCGCCAACTGCTCGACAAACAGCGTTAAGGTACTGACCTGCTTTCATTTTATGCTCCATCAGAAATTTCAACCGTGTAGCAGAAACAAACATATGCTTTCTTGCATGTACTTTAATTAACTAATGAACTCTGCGTACACTGAAGCTAGCTAGACAGTAGACAGCCTACATGTGTCTATCTCAAAAAGGGAGCAAATTTTAAATACTTTTGTGTTTCCCTTCCACAGTGTCGTAAGCTATATTGTGGGATGGGATTGTGGCATTTAAACCACCTTAAGACTCACACAGATCATGAACTCTTGAGCAGTAAAATAAACATCTGATGGTCTTTTTAAATTGCCTTGTGAAAGTGACCTGTATGTTTTCTGCTTCTATCCAAAGCGAACACTATGATGACTCACAGCGATTTTAAATGGTGAAGCGAACAAATCTCCAGCTATGCCAAAAAAGATTAATGATGTTTGTCCTCGATGCACTCTGACTTGGCACGAACGCTGCTCTCTCCCAAATACAATTAACCAGGAAGTTCAAGGCGGAGGACAGCCAAAATAAGAAGAGGAAGTACTAAAAATGAGAAAAAAAAACTAGAAATGAGTCTGACCAAAAAGTGTGTACAGCTTACAGCAGTTGATAAAAATATTTTGATGTCACAGAGAGTGTGATAAGTAGAAATTGACTGAAACGCAGGGATTGCATCCAAACACTAAGTTGTCGTGTCGAGGCCAACTCCCCCTTTCTCCCCTGTCTTTTTATTTGATCTTGTGCCACAAGTTCCTGAACAAATTCATTGTTTTAATGCTATCTTGCTCCTTGTGTTTTTTGTATTCAGAAGGCGACACACTGACGTTTTTCTCTCCCCTAATTTTTGTCCTACCTAATTTTTTATTTTTTCATTTGCTGCTGATGGGGCCATTGAGTTCTCTGCTTCACCTCTCAGACACAACAAGGTCACAGAGGAGTTGTAAAATGCCAGTGCCTTGCAGCATCAACTCCAACCACACCCTGGCTGGGAAACTGTTTGGCTTGATCAGGTTGTGTCAGTGTTAGTTTTGGATGTATATTAATTTCTATAGTACCCAAAGAAAAAATTCTACTATATGTACTATATGTACGCTCATATGTAATTCTATTACATAATTCTATTACATGTAATTCTATTACATATGAGCGGTGTTGAAAATGGTTGGATTGATTGAGTCGTCGCTCTTTCTTTCCTGCAGATCTGTGGAAGAATCTGCTGATGAAGGTGGTCCACATGGTCCAGATGAAGGATGCTTATGTTCCGCTGCTGTTGGCTGCCACCTTGTGGATGATGCCATACACTGGGCAGGTTCGTGTTGCTCCCTTGACAGCCTTCGCAGAGCTTCTTCTCAGGACCTGGGCTGCAGGACAGCAGGATGTCGAGATGCTGACCGGAGCTGTCAGTGGAGCTCAAGGTGAGAAAACATTTTCCACTCAGCAAGAACATTTGAACACTAACTTCTTTAAAGACTTCTTTTAGACTTGTACTAGACCTGAACCACAACATTTATCAGAAATCTTCTGACGTTCCTTTAGTTTGTTTTGTAGAATGTCTCACAAAGAAAAGATGCATTTGTCAGCTGACTCCTGGGCTTCACAATGCCTTTGGAATCACGGCCCTCCACAAGCCATGACATCTACAGGCCAAAACATGTCAGTTATGTAAGGTAGACAGGAGCAACACAACCAAAAAAAAAAAGAAAGAAAGAAAAGTCCCAGTTTGTGCATAAAGAAGACGATGACCTTGGCAGCTGTTTGTGGATAAATGCCGCCTGTGTGATGGTTGTGGCAGCTACCAGTACATCACTGATCTGGTCCGGTCCTGGTATGATGAGCGACACCACCTCTTCTATCCAAACACATGCAGCAGATCTGTGTGCTCTCACTACACAAACACATAATAAAGCTGCAGATTACTTTAATATTAGATGTTTTTCCAAAAAAATAAAGCCCTGTTTGGCACTGTTTCCTGTCATTTTCAAGGGGCATGAATTAAAAAGCAAGCACTTTTGCATGGTTACACTTCCACTCGGATGTTACTAGTTAACTATTATTAATGCTTTACTGAGCCTCATTAAATATTACACATTGTTTGTCAGAGTGTAAAGCTGTCATGTCGCCCCTTGCAGTAAACAACAGCGGTGAAATCATGTTTGCCAGGCTGAAAATTCACTGAGTTGTAAATAATTGATGACAGCGTGTATCCCTATAAATAATGTTGCTCTTCATGATGCTTTTGGTGTTTATTCTCTGCTGCAGAAAATCTTCTTTCCCTATGTCACCTCATTAGATGTGATTAGATTACATCTGTTGACCCCTGAGGAAACTGATGTTGCTTTTAATAGTCTTAAATCTATCATGGAATTAGCTTAGCATGCAAATCCACACTCAGCAAATGATTTCAAACAGGTTTTCTGTTTAAATGAAGTTTGTGAAATGCACATCTTTGGTGCACTTTGAATATATTCAACTCTGGAAACTCCTGATAATCTTTGCGAAACAGAAAAATGTCTTGCTCAGGCATTCAACTCCGTGTATCAACACAGTCAGGGCGAATTAGCATATGTTTTGTATTATAGTTTCAGGAATATTACCACCACATACGACATATATGATTAATTGTTAACTGTTAAAGTATCACTTTTTTTTTTTTTTGCTTTCTCATATCTGTGTCAGAAGCCCAGACTCTTCATTCTTCTTGCATTGAGCAAGATTTCAAAGTTGAAATTTGAGCTCCCCAGCTGAAAAAACCTGACTGCATGTAGTTTTATTTTCAATATGCTGACATATAGATTCAATCTTTGAAAATGGTATTTTAAAATGTCAGATATTTTTGTTAAATATTTTATACTGTCATTATTCAGAAAGTAAACTCCAATGATTATAACCTTAAAATTCACTTTCAGCAAAAAAATAAATAAAATGTTTTCTATAAATTGCTTTAATAAGGAGGTATGTGGGTGCACTTTGTGAATGTATAATTCTTATTTATTCCAGTAGGCCTCTTGATCATCCATAGATGATTATGACCACAACATGACTTTCCCCCCTCAGTCAATGCAAAACTAGTGACATCACCCATCATGCAGTGTGCTCGCTGCCACCCTCAGTACATTCTCCACTCCTCTCTTCTTTCATATTATTTCCCTCCCCGCCCTCCTGCTTTCGCTCTCCGTTTCAGTATGAAGTCAGATCCACGTCTGATTTGTCTAATTCGCTCGCTGATCTGCTTCGGGAAAAAAAAAGAGTGTTAGGTGATGAGAAAGAGGGAGAAGCGCATGATAACTTTATGTCTATTTGAGTTTCTATCATCATGTTGCCTTAGTTACAGCTGCTATATACATGGTGTCCATACGAGCCTGGTTACTGTTTAACCTCCCCACCCACATTTGCCCAGATTAGGAAAATCAATAAGATAACAGCGGCAACAGCGGCCTTACCTTGCACCAACAACACCCTCCTCACACTGCAGCGCCCTGCGCCCAACTTCCACGTTTTTTACACCTTGTGGTGAGGCAGGAAGAAAAGAAAAGTGGATTTTTAAAATCACATGCTTGGCAAGGAGCAGAGGACGACATGGTCAACGTAAACGCACAAGTCAGCTCAAGTGTGGAACCTCCATTCGGTGAGTACGACGCTCCTGTTTAGATGCGGTGTGCGAGGAATCAACAGGCAGCTGTGAATTTTGGAGGCGCCGAGCTCGCAGCGCCATTTGTGTCTGCCGCTTTCGCACGGCCAGAATCCAGGAGGTGTGTCAGAGGTACAGAGGTTGTTTGAGAAAGCCATGGGAGCCGGGCCTGATGGTGATGATGGTTGTGAGATGAGAGCGCAGGTCGGCGTGAGGGATTTTTTTTTTTTTGTAGGGTGCTCTGATCGCAGCTGGGGACTCGCTTTGAAGAAAATGCCTGAAAAATTCCCTTTTCAAGTAAAAAGGTTCTGGTTTTACTCATGCGTGCAAATACAGCTGGAGTACAACCAATATACGCTTAAGTATTTGTTCAGGCGTTATTCACATATTTGATGTTTTCTCTCAAACACTCACCGGCAGTATTACAAACATGCCAAACAGATACACTAGTGAGAAAAGTTGGAACGTTACATCCACTGTCCAATGGTGAGTGCAGCAGGGTGTGATGCTGATGACAGGATCATTTCTGCTGCAGCTGCCTCCTTTTTGCCATCTCAGCTAAACTTTATTTCTTTGCACACCAGCACACCTGCTTTCTGCCCCCATCTGGCTCCATGATGGGCAGGATCAACACTGCGTTTTCACTGAGCACGGGATAAAAGGAGAGGATTAGAAATGGCACACATCAACAACATTTGCCCAGTCGGACTAGAGCTGCTTTTCTCTCATATGTGAGACTGGAAGATTTCTCCTCTGTCTTCTTTGTGTCTGTCTCTATCTTTGCTCCTATAGGTTTTTCATTTGGGTGCATTCACAGGCAGTTTATATGATGAGCCCAACATATTGGAAGTTTGGTCAGTTTTTTTTCTATAACCTGTTTGCAAAATCAGCTGTCTTTAGTATAGAATTATAGAAAATAAGTTATAGTACTTTGGGGTCTGACAGCACCTTGTGTTGGGCACAGACAACTAACGACCCTTTATTTTATTCCTCTGAAGGTCTTTTTTTTCACATCCATGCATCTGTCTGGGCCGGTTTTAAAGCGTGTCAGGGCCGTGATAATAAAGCACACACCAATAAATGCAAAATCATTTTTTTAAACATACATGCTCATGTAAAACAAGGGCACTATAAACATAAACACGTAGAGACACGCGTCAAGGTGTGTGCAGTGTGAGTGCAGTCAAGCAGAAAACACTGCAGCTACAGTCTGAGAGAATCGAAGACGCCGTCACAGCACCGTGACCAGAAAATGACCTGACTGTTCAAATTACAGCAGCAATTTTTCTTCCATAAATTACTTTGTCTAATCTCACAAAATAATATTTTATACTTCAGCTTTTTTTTGTTGTTGCAAACACTGAAATTTTTCCTTCCTGAGTCACTCCGAGCTTCCCACCCACATAGACCTGGACTAATGTTGATTGTTGTTAGTGCTTTGCATATTTTGCATTTTAATGGCCCATATTATGCCAGTCACTGTGTTTTTCTGAAGCAATAATCCATCCCTCCTTTACTTCTTTTGCTCGCTCCACATTTCAACATATTCTAGAAATCTGCCAATTGTGATGTCATAAAGGGCACTGATATCACACTGATGCCTCTTTGGAAGCTACAACAAATCATCAGTTTTAGCATAAAACTGAAGTATTTTTGGGGTCACTGTAAAAAAAGAGGGTTAAACATGCAGTTTAGGTCTAGTTTAGGTTTAAAGCTTCTTCATGACTAAAATGTGCAAGAGCACTGCTTGAGTCCTTTAAACTAGAGCGCATATTTCTGAATACTTGTTTGAGCCATGGCTCATATTTGTCAAAAAGTGCCTGTTTAGTTCTTTTAACATTAGCTGTCAATTTGCCAAGGCCTCCTCCCACCTCCCAACACAGCTCATACAAAACATCCAACTGCATGTCAGACACTTGGGATTAATTGCTCAACGGTCACAACCTGGACAAACTCCCAAGCACCGCTGTCGGCAGAATAACTGGGTGAATGTCAACACAACAACTGTCGTTCAACAGCTCCTCGGTGGACGTCTGTTTGCCTACAGAGCTGAATGACTTGACAGCAGGTCACTGTGAGGCCTCGCTCGTTTCTAAACAGCAACAGAGTGACTGTTGCAAGGGGAAAAAAGAAAGAAAAGAGCCACGTTCACAAAAAGTGTTTTGTTTTTTTTTCTTCAGGGGGAGCCATCACACACTAAAATGACAAACTGGGCTCCGGCAAATCGCATGTTATAATGTGTTTATCACAGCAATGCTGCTAAAAGAAGCTAAAAGCATTTTTTTTTTTTGAAAAAGTACAGACTTGTGGTGAAGCAGAAAATTACCACCAGAGGTACAACACATTGAACAATTATATAAACTTGTAATGTATGTGTTTATATGTGTATCTCACTCAATACATATATATACATATATGTATATATGTATATACATATATGTATATATATATATACAGCAATGCAAAAGCTCTTACTCAATTTTTATATATGAATATGTAAAATAAAAAGAAAAAGGTTACCAGTAAGCCACAAGTACCTAGAGATAGTTCACTCAAAATTTAAATTCTACTTTTGTTTATATGGAACTTGCCATGCGTGCAGCATAGATAGCGTTCACATTCCATTCTGTTGCATTTAATTTATTTTGTACCTATTTTGTTTGTTACCGAATCAAAAATTGTTGCGTTAGCTCTATCATCTGAGTGAGCTATTTCTAAACGTAACATTAGAGATGGATTAGGTTTAGACAACTGCGTACAATACATAAAGCGTATAGACAGAAAACAGATTTCAATGCAACATTGGACACCTGCTGCCCATCAAGGGAATCTCAGTCTCTTCACTTCAAGCTTTTCTTTTCCATCAGCTCCTTGACGTGATGACCTTTCTCCGACTGGGCAGGTTCTGATTTTCAGAGGGTAGTTGTGTCTT
Organism: Nelusetta ayraudi; assembly: GCF_046127955.1. Classification (NCBI taxonomy): domain Eukaryota; kingdom Metazoa; phylum Chordata; class Actinopteri; order Tetraodontiformes; family Monacanthidae; genus Nelusetta; species Nelusetta ayraudi. Next base: position 5,844,050 of record NW_027466120.1, read on the forward strand.
TTATTGTTGTCCTTGTTTCATAGTGTGTATGTTCTTCCTATGTGCCACAAACCAAGCCTCCACTTTTCTGCAGTTATAAAATTTGCAACAATCTGAGCGCTGCACGTCGTCTCATTTCCTTTTAGCCATTGTGCCTTGTACAATCAATTTACAAAGGAGCTAAAAGAAAGACAATGACAGTGAGATCCCATGTATACTAGAATGCAACATGCAGAGTTTCCCAGAGGCCAATTATTCTGCTTTGAGGGCAGGTGTTACATGCCGTTCACTTGACACTATTAATCCGGGTGTTCAAGTCTCCAATCAAATCTCATTGTGACAGGCATTATGGGATTATCCCCGAGTTCTTTGGGCCCGTTAGGCCCCCGGCAAGCCGCACTGCTCGGTAACAGTGGGCCTGCTTCTCTTGCTGCCTGCCGCAGCCTGGCTGGGCCTGGGAGAGCCGTTGAGGCTCGTGGGCTGCCGCTCACCTCCTCATCTCACTGTCAGGGCTCGGCCTCCACAGGGATGTATGGCCAGGATGGGTCGCTGCACTACACCACCGCAGGTAACCGTACAAGGAAATGGAAGGGAAGTGTGGATCACTATTAAGATAATGCCCATCTTAAAGTTACTACGTGATGATGTCTGTGGTGTAGAGGCTTAGGGAACGGATTCAGTTAAGTTGAGCAGTTAAGTTGAGCAAGTTGCTCATTTCTGTTTTTCTGGATTTTAAATCTGCTGGTTGGGTCGGTTGTGGATACATTTTTTAACGTTGGCGTTTATAAGAGCGCCATATGCTGAGAGAAGCAAATAGTGATATTGTTGGGTTTTTTTTTTTGGTGGGAATCTCTTTCAAAGCTGAAATGTTGAGATGTGAAAACTCTGATTCTGTTTGACGGAAGCAGTGATTCAACTGCTAGCAGATGTGAGCCGTCAAAAAGCTTTTGAGTGCAGTCTTTGTGTTACCACACGATGGCAGCAGTAAGCTGAGTTTTTATGACGCTGACAGCAACGGTCCCCAAGCTTAACTGTGCTGACTCTTTGCATAGTGATTAATAATAGAAATGTAGTTTTGTAAGTACATTTCAATGTTGAATGGAGGTTTTGTGTAATTTTACCAGTGACATTGATCATATGGTTATTATTTATCATTCAGCTTTATGAATTTGTACCATTATAGGTGAATGCAAAGTTAAGTATCAAGACACACCATTGTCTTTAAGGTAAAATGAGTTCTACCATATAAAAAACAAACAAAAACAAAACTGTGTGAGAATGCACAATATTTAACGTCTGTGGATCCATTTTTTGCGACTCAGAAGAGCAAGTGTCAACAATGCAGGATGACTGTTTCAGGCATGGCGTAGGCTGGATTTTTAGTTAAATTCAAATGAGAAAAATGTAAAAGTATAGATTAGATGAATTTTTTTTTACACAACACACGAACAGAACCTAACAGTTAAATGTTTTTAACCTGTCCACCAAATATTTAAAATGTTTTTTGGTGGCAGCTGTTAATCAGATGAGGTTTTTTTTTTCAGTCTTTAAATACGTTTGAACAAAAACAACAACAATAACAACAAATAATAATACGATTTTGGTAGAGGTATCTGGTAGAGATATTTGTCAGACTTTATTCTCAGATTAGGCCCCCTGTTTGCCACATTAAACTCTCACATATTTGGTGGCTTGTTGTTCGAGCTGTGGAGGTTAAATGTCTATCGACTTTCTGGTGGCTGAAGGACCTGTGGCGAGCAGTGCAGATAGTGGCGCAGGGCGCAGAGCTGCTGACAGAAGGGATCAAGCCGGCGATCAAAATGAATTCTCAGCAAAAAAGTTAATGATTACAGGCTCTTATCGCAAGCTGTGATTGATTTACGTCTAGCATTGCTCTTCATGTTTATTGATGCAATTGTTTACTTATTTGGTGACAGAAGACACTTTACTTTTTCAGTCTGGCATGACAAGATTAGGCAGAGTTTGGAGCCAGTAGTTTGGAGCCAGTGCTTATTTGATCTCAGAAAGTTTGTGTTACATACAGACATACAGCTGTCTCTACTCACATCCAGAGACAGCAAAATTCTGACCAATAAGTTGTGCAAATAATTCAAAGCTTGCCCATAAAAAAAAACAACATATCTCCCTTGTCTCACCTGCATTTGGAACACCCTGTTACATGATGAGACACAGAACAGCAACGTAGCCGATGCAGTTTATCATTACCTCCAGACCAAACATCATTTATGATGAGGATGGTCTGACAGAAGAACACGGACCTCACTTTCTTGGCATTTTCCATTTATTGAAGTTAAACATAAGCAAGAGAATTTTTATCATATCTTTTAAAAACTCGTTTTAAAAAGCATTTTAAAAGTTCAAAAACCTGACTGCGTTCCGCATTTCAGCACAAAGCCACTGAAAACTATAGCCTAACAGGAGAACAGGCTGTGATTTTGTTTGTTTTAACAGAGTTTGAGGGACATCAAGGACATTTTCAGCTTCCATGCAGGTAGGAGGTTAAATTATTTGCACTTAAAAAAAAAAACAAAAAACTGTGCTGCACTTATTTCCATCACACAAGCAACTGACAAGAACGCCAGACACACTGCTCTCTACAATAGCATTGTACATTGTTTTCTTCTCAGGTCATGTTGTCTTTGCAAAATATTCAATCAGTCTTTTCAAGCACACAGACAGACAAGTCATTGACTATTTTCCAGAGACATGCAGAGAAAATATGATATTTCGGTGCTCAGCCACATGGGCTTGCATAAGCTGTTTGCAGATAGTTATCTGTTGACAAGGTCTTTGCCATGACACTACTCACCTATCTCTTCCATCTGCTGCAGGAGAACAGCAGCTTTTTTTCTGATGCCCTCAAATCTGCTGCAGCTAGCACATTGTCTCCTTCTGCATTTACATCATCATCAGTAGCAAGCTCCTGGATGTGTTTTACAAATGCTCACATTTCCGTTGACACAAAGTACGTCCCTGGACAGTGAATATTCCACGTTTCATAAACTCTCCCGCGCGTCTTTTCCTCCTTAGTTGTCGGCTCCTGAGTTTTGTAGTTTTACCAGCTTTCAGCCGTGATGCCTGCCTTTGAGATCAGACCCGGGGAAATGAAATGTTGTCATTGAGGAGAAGGTACAAATAGGCAGCAGTTGCAAATGGAGTTTGGTCAGTGGTCGGAGATTCCTATTCACTAGATAGACTTTGTTCACAAACTGGAGTTTGAAGTTTCAAAGGGGAGAATCACACAAGTGTTACATCAGGTCTCAGCGATCCTTTGACTTTTAGCCCCGGGGCAAGAGTTTGGATGACTGATTATAAGACAGCGCTCTGTGGTCCATTGCATTAACATGGCACCGTTCTGGAGTTCAGTTCTAGCATCTGTTTAGGAGCAAAATTTCAGCCTGTGCTTATCAGCAAAGGAGCTAAGTGTCCAGTGTCCCTTGACTTTCTATTTTTTTAATTTAACTTTTTCACTTTGGTGATTTAAATAAGTAAAAAGAAACACATACCAACATACATTTACAAAAACTGTAAAAAAAAAAAAAAAAATAATAATAATTTTGTATTATTTTTTTACACTTTATTTATTTGTATGAAGTGTAACAGCACATTTGATTACCCAAAGGTGAAAAAAGGTGGCGGGCATTTTCCTTACCAATACAAAGTCGACTCATTACATATGGCAGTATATATCATTCATTCATTCATTTTCCATACCCGCTTAGTCCCGAGCTCAGGGTCATGGGGAAGTATGTATCAAGAAAACATATTTACTATTTATTTATTTTTCCTGTACTGCTGCTGCTGCTGCTAAATCACAAATAATTCATTAAAAAACATTATTAAATCTTATGTTGATTTGCTAAACTCAAACTGAGCATCAGAATGGGGGTAGAAAGGGCACTTTACTGAAGTGAATCTGAAAGTGTGATGTTTTTGGTGCCAGATGGACTGGTCTGAGTAGTTCACAAACTGCTACTACTGCTGCCAACTGGGATCTTCACCCCAGGTTTACATGGAATTGTTGCAAAAGGACAGAGGAGAAGGCACAAATAGGCAGCAGTTGCAAATGGAGTTTGGAAATGGAGTTGCAAATTGAATTTGGTCAGTGGTAGAAGAACAGTAACTGTGTGCAGAAAAATGCCTTGCTGGTGTCAGGGATGAGAGAAGGATGGGCAGACTGGTGGGAGACCATAGAAAGGCAACAGGAAGTCAATGGACCACTGGTTACAAACAATGCCTGCTGCAAACCAACTGTGAACACACAGCATCTCCATGAAGAACCATGAAGAAGTTGACGTCCCAACCTTGAAGCAGACAATTAACATCAGAAAATTAAACGTTATTAATGATCACAAAACAAAAACTAATTTTGTTAAGAACAGAACGACATTCACAGTTGAGAATGACATCACACATCCTCTATGTGCGTGTTGTTTTCCTGCTTCTTTGGTTGAGCTGACTGTGTTTTCATTTTTGTATGGCCTCGCTGTCTTTACAACCGTGACTTTGACCGGGGCCTGCCTGAGCGAGGTTCTTCCTGTGCCTGTCAGCCTTTTTTTGTGAGGTACTCTGGCTTCCTCCTAAAGACATGCAACTTGACCAGTGTGTAGACAGCTGTTTAACTTTTCCAAACAATTTCTTAGGGTGTTGATGTTGGATGTGTGAAATGTATCCTGGCCTGTCAGATTATAGTATTGCTTCTTGGTGGATTGATCAGTATCATTGGCCTGTCATGCCTGTACACCAAACACAAGGCTGCAGAAGAAGACAGATAGCTAAGTCTGAAGATTGCAGACACTGGCATCAGAGTTTTAATTGAAGAAATTTAATGTCACTGTTATGGCACAGCTAGTAGCAGATAGCTTAGCCAGGAAATTAGAGCGAGTGGTAAACAACAGGTTTCCTTGTTTTGCTTGTTTTGTCTTTGGCGTCATGTTTCCCATTGCCTGCGCAAAATCCTCATTGCGCCTTTTTTTTTTTTTTTGTCAGGAAAGGGCAAATGTATTCCATGAAAATTAACTAACCAAATGAGTTGACCTTGAAAAGGTGCTTGTTATTACTCACTACTTTGGTTTGGTCGGGCAACATGGGAGAACGTGGTGACAACGTTTTACAGCCTCTTGCACGTGTTAATGGCGGGTGTTTGCTTTGATTGCAGCCGCAGTATGTGGGACAACCCCCCCACCCGCTCCCCCTGCCTCAAATCAATGGGAGAATTCCGAGCTGCCTCACTCATAAGGATAGTCTTTCTCAGTTCAAGATGAAGAAAGCAGTAACTGATACTTTATATTGCCGTGTGTGACTGTACCTTGAGAAGTTCACATAAATCGGTGATAAAAAGCATTTTAATGACATGGAAGATAAGATTCGCTGAAAGTGACTCATTCATAGCTCTACACCGAGTCCTCTCGTCCCGCCTTCCCCCATCCTATCCTTTGAAATAATCAGCACACTTGAGCAAATATGCCGATTGCAGCAGCCCAGCAGCAACGATCGAACGTGAAGAGATGTTGTAATGGCCGACCTCTGTACACACAAACGAAACAACACGCTCCTAATTAGACCAGCCAGAGCAGCGCTGCTAATCTATTCCTACATTACCACCGTAGTTTTCCATTGAGTTAATCAGATTGTAATGGAATCCTCACTCACAGTCACAACCGCAGATCACTGATACCAAATGGGTGATGACATCTGAGCAAGTTCCTGTGTGCTTCAATCAAAGATCACGTACATTTTCATGTGATTGGATCAACCTGTGGCCACTGCAGGGAACGCGCCAGAGTGACACAGAAGTTCCTCTGGGGAACGTTATGGAGTTTGTCTGCTGGAAGAATAATTTTATGGGCAGCCAGTATACTTTGAGTGCGTGCTTAACAAGTTCACCTACATGGGGTTTACTGCTTGTGGGGCCGTTCTGAACTTGGGATCGTTGACCTACTGCTATGTACTGGCACTTTCTCTTCAAATACATGACTACTGTTTGCTGTGCCACGCGCAAGAACTGGTTGCTTTGCGAAAGCCTTGGAAGTGGTGATGAAAACAAACTTACACCACCGTAATGTCTGAAAGTTTAAACCCATTTTCATTGTCATGTTTTGTTTTTACCATTTCATATTTCTCCTTAGCTTCATTTTCATATGTGTTTTAAAAGAAATCCCTGGCCAAGAAGTTACCACGTCGTGTCTAGAATTGTAAAAGTGTAAAAAAAAAAAAAAAAAGATAAATATATATACACTGTTGCTTGTAATGTTTGAATAATTTAAATCAGTAAAAAATATTTCATTCCAACTTTATCAACAGTCTTTGTACTACATATATATCAATTTAATGCCTTCTAAAATGTTTAGTTTATGACTAATAGACTGAAAATTTCTCTCTTTCCTAAAGTATAGTATATATTATAGTATGTACAGGGAAAAGGAGATACACCTCATTTGAAATTGCAGCAAGAATTAACTCAAAAACAGTTCCCATTGGTTCCAGTTGCCCTCAAACCATTTAATATGTCTTTAAAGCAACTTTGTGTGACACTCAGTTGTTGAGTCTCACTCCCAGTTCCCAGTTCCCAGACCTGCAACCATAAACCTAATTATTAATATGCCGGAGTGCTTTCAAATGTGTTGCATAATCTTTATCTCATATATTTGAACATTTAACGTGTTTGACATTAGACAGTGATGGTTCATGTGTTTCCAGATAGCTAATTTTAGGGAAGTCTCTGTAAGGAAACTCCTTCCCATTTTTCCCCCCTTTTTGAAACTGAGACCTATTTTCTGGGATGTTTGTGGATCAGCCTCACGTGCCCTGTGCATTCTCAGAAACAATGAACTCTTTCTCAGTTTTTGCATAAATGCATTGCGTAGCTGCAGCGACAGCTATGAGCCTTGTTAATGATGTGGGAATTACCACAGATTTCCGGGCAACATTTTATACATGGAGGCAGGTCAGAATTTGCCAAAGTCGTCCTCATGGCGCTGGCAGAAGAATACAGAATGTTTATAATTGTCGTTTATTGTTTGTATTTCTACTTTAAAAGTGATCCTCACGTGTGATTGTTGCTTTGTATTGCCATTTCTGTCTTCAGACATTGATGAAGAGCATCAGCATAGTTATTGCGCATTGTCCTTCAATGGAGGGTTGGTGTTAATCTGCCATGTCAGGAGGCTTAGCAGTAGTTTTGTAGTTTAAGCTGCAAGAAACACACATCATTGTGAGTCCCTGCATCACAAACACTGTCCATGGCAGATAAATGTAGTAGATTTGAAGTGAGTCATTTGTTCATGTGAGATGCGGCGTTGTTGCAAACTTGGATTGTTCCAGAACTAGACACGGAGCTCATCCGCAGTTTCTTCTTCATGACTTCAGACTTGTGTGCACATGGAGAGGGCGTGCTGGATACACTGCTGTCGGCCATCAGGAAAGCTGTTCTGAAATCTGGCAGAGGCATGACCTGATATCACTCTGGAATCGTTAATCCATTACTAACAGTGACCCAAGAGATGGCAGATATCAAAGTTGTTCTGTCTCTTTTAAAACACACACACAAATACACACACACACACACACACACACACACACACACACACACACACACACACACAACCACTCTGTGATTTGCTATTGAAGAGGAGGGTTAACCATCAACCAGACAGACACTCCACCTCCTCTCTGATTAGTGGCTCACGAGAGGAGCCGGAGGAAAAGGAGCTCGCTGTCACTCACTATTTTCCTTTGTGACACTAGTCGATCTCCCATCACCCTCAATTGGAACGCAGAGCTACCTTAGTAGCTGGGCGGAGCCGGCCTCAAATCGAGGAGCCAGGGGTGTGGGTGGAGGTGTCAGAGGGTGTGAGAAGGAAAGGAGGAGGAAGAGACGAAGGCGGGGGGGGGGGCGGCGTACAAACATCGACTTCTTGGACAAGTTTCTGTCCCGTGTGTCCCAGCAAGTGTGTTTGTCCTGAGTGCTGACAGACATGGACATGGCAGACTACAGCGAGGCCCTGGACCCAGCCTACACCACGCTGGAGTTTGAAAACATGCAAGTTCTCCCCTTGGGCACAGGTGAGTCACATATATTGCGTGCGTGAGGGATGGACTTTGAGACTTTTGCCTGACTTAAAACTTTGGCCCAGGGGTGAGGACAGGGCGCGCTCTGGTGTGAGGTGATAAAAAAAAAAAGAGGGGTCATTTGTCCATGTGCCGCTTCCGCTGAGAGGACGACACCAAACAGTGGTCGCCTATTATCACTGACTCACTTGCGTGATGGTAAAACATTGAAAGGTTTTGATTTACGAGAGTGCGCTCTTCTGACTTGCGCCTGGGTCATGTGGTCAAAGTCGTCGGTGACCTGCTTCAGCTTGCAGGCCGACGGCGGCGGCGAATCGATTTCAGCGCCTTGATATTCGCCCCCCGATGATGAAGCGAGCGGCCCAGTGGCCCAGCTGCGGTTACAAAAAAAAGAAACCTCTCTTTTCCCACACAGCCCAAAGTCAAGAAGAGGGTCTCAGGTTTTCATCCAGAGTGACACGGACTGATTTCTATTTTCACTCTCCCATGACATCCGTCTCACGTCTCTCGAATTCTCCGTCGCTCACGTGTCTTTGCTGCTGCCATTATTGAAGCCCACAACAACGTATGTTGAGTCAGCCGGGATTTTTTTTTTGTTTGTTTGCCAGTGTGTCATGACACGCCGTATGATTGATTGGCTCACTGTGGTGACAGTGTGGCTGCCTTAAAGCACTGCCTCTGGTGATTGCCTCCTCAGAGGTAATCAAGACCACATCAGTTATGCTCTGCTGAGTCTGTGTGAGCCACTCAGGCCGGAGCTTCTCAAGACGGCTGGGTTTTGATCGGTCGCTGGCCCGTACACACCGTCCCTAATCAAATCAGCAGGACAGTTTGTGAAACAGAAGCACCGTTTTGCACCCTGTAAATTTCACTGAGGTGTTGAAACATTCAATTGTTATGTATTAAAAGGCTCTGGTTTGTGGTCTTTTCTTGTGTCAGACTCCTCGCCTGCCGAGAGCACTAACATGAACAGCGCAGGCCACCTGGGCACAGGCAGCCTGTGTGCCATTTGTGGAGACAGAGCCACGGGCAAACACTACGGCGCGTCCAGCTGCGACGGATGCAAAGGCTTCTTCAGACGCAGCGTTCGCAAGAACCACATGTACTCATGCAGGTGAGGACCATGTCTGCGGCCCAGGAATTAAAAGATGATGCTCTGACTTTTCCTTTCGCACTCTTCATGTGTAAAGCACACATCACCATGTCCAGTCTTGCTAGGACTGGAGGGAATTTCCCCCCCCACCCCCAAAGACTCCTTAGTTAGTTGCTTTACTTACAGAATTGACACTGAAACAGTGAAAGGCTTCTCCTTTGCTTTTAATAATCAAATAATCTTTTGATGTTTTGTAAGATCAGTTTGTTAAAGATTAAATTACTTTTCTATAAGGTTTTGGGAAAATAATGAACATCTCATGAGGACTTACCTTCATGAAAACAAAATGAAATCTTCCAAGGTGCAGAATTGAAAGTACAGTAATTTCAAAAAAGGGGGCATTTGACAAAAAATATATGTTAATGTTAAAATCTTAGATGAAGGTAAGCTGTGGAATAAACAACTCAAACCAACTCTGATTGCACACTTAAATGTGTTTATCTCCACTCATTTTTTTCCCAGGTTCAACAGACAATGTATCGTGGACAAAGACAAGAGAAATCAGTGCCGATACTGCAGATTGAAGAAGTGCTTCAGAGCGGGCATGAAGAAAGAAGGTAGGAGGCCACTTCATGACAAAACAAGTGACTAGACTAGAATCCCCTTTTGCACTCAGCAAATCAGTGCCGGTGCTGTCTCCTCACTGAATTGACACGACTCGTCTGGGTGTGTTGCAATACCCACGATAGTAATACTTTGTTAATGTTCACTCCAGAGGCGCTGTGGCCTCTAACCAGCTTATGCTGAGCAAACATTTCTGAGCAATAATAGCTGTGTACTGATAAAGATAACAGCCCTCACAGAACTTTTTTTTCTACCCCATTTTTAAGTTAGTATGTTTGACAAAAGAAATGGAGGAAAGATGTGACACTTCTCATTGCTTTTTTGGGTTTTTCAATTGACTACATTTGTGAAGACACCAGAAATCTGTTTTTAGCTGTGCAAAATGAACGCGACAGGATCAGCACCAGGAGATCCAGCTACGAAGACAGCAGTTTACCATCCATCAACGCACTCATCCAGGCTGATGTCCTCTCAAGACAGGTAAGGCGACCACCTCCGGCAAACACACCCAACACTCATCGACAGTAATGGTGAAGAGCGGTTCCCCAACACACTGCTGTCTCGCCCAGATCTCGTCCCCGGCTCCCATAATCAATGGGGACATCCGGGCCAAAAAGATCGCTGCCATCACTGACGTGTGTGAGTCCATGAAGCAGCAGCTCCTGGTCCTGGTGGAGTGGGCCAAGTACATCCCAGCTTTCTGTGACCTGGCCCTGGATGACCAGGTAGGACACACACACACACACACACACACACACACACACACAGTGTACACAGTTGTATCGACACTGGTAACTCATCAACCAGTTCAAACCATAGTGTGGTTGGTGGCAGCATGTGGAATTGGTGAATGCAGCGCAGAGAAAATAAATGTGTGCATGTGCGTGCAGTTTTTGTCCTTCATCCTTCAGAGAATAAGTCAGCATCCCTGCAATTGGCCAATCAGAAAATATAGAAACACTAGTTGTGCCTTAACAGAAGTGGTTAATGTATTTTAAATGTGGTTTTGATGATTACGGCCCTGTTTTCAAGTTGTATTCCTCCAAAACAAGTGCAGAATCATTAACAGTGTGATCACCAGGGCTCAGTAACTGATTTGCTGTGCAGGTGTCTCCCCACCTCTTTCTCCGATTAGAACCATGAGCTATGCTGTAAGAATGAATGTCAGAGTTTTGCAGATTCCACCGAGTCATTTTCAATCAGAAAAAGCAGGGATTCAACAAAGTTCCTTGTGTTGCAGGTGGCCTTGCTGCGAGCTCATGCTGGTGAACACCTCTTGCTTGGTGCTGCAAAAAGGTCCATGCTGTTCAAAGACGTTCTCCTATTAGGTATAACCATTATTTTACACCATATATACTTTTACTCTGCATAATAAATGAGTTGGAATAATGACGAGAAAATGGGTTGTGATCTGTTTTTTCAGGAAATGACTACATTATACCCAGGAACTGCCCAGAGTTGGAGGTGGGCAGGGTTGCAGTTAGGATCCTGGACGAGTTGGTGATCCCTTTCCAGGAGCTTCAGATAGATGACAACGAATATGCCTGCTTGAAAGCCATTGTGTTTTTCGACCCAGGTACCACAAGTGAGCCAGCTGTTGTGAATGGCCGCATTTTAAACTTAGAAAGTTAGACTGCCACTACAAACAATCTTGCTCTTGTTTGTCTACAGATGCAAAAGGTCTGAGTGATCCTGGAAAGATCAAGCGGATGCGGTACCAGGTGCAGGTCAGCCTGGAAGACTACATCAACGACCGACAGTACGATTCCCGGGGCCGTTTCGGAGAGCTGTTGTTGCTGCTGCCAACACTTCAGAGCATCACCTGGCAAATGATTGAGCAGATCCAGTTTGTCAAGCTCTTTGGCATGGCCAAGATCGACAACCTGCTACAGGAAATGCTTCTAGGAGGTCAGACTGCTCAGATCACACGGAAACAAACGCTATTCGGAGCTACGAGGCTTTGTTTGCACGGTATTAAAAAAACAAACAAAAAAACAAACATGTTTTGTCATTTAGGTTCTGCCAATGAGGCTCCACATGCTCCTCACTCTCTGCACCCACACCTGGTTCAGGAGCACCTCAGCAGCAATGTCATCGTGACCAACAACATGCCGACACCCATCCATAATGGTCAAATGTGTAAGTGCACCTTGCATTCTATATTCTCAGGCATTTTCAAAGGCACGCACAGAAAAAAGAACTAGGAAAGTGTTTCCGCTGAAATCAGAAACATAATTATCAACAGAGACTTCTGGGGTTCCCTGGCTCCATGTGCAGCCTAGTCAGGTAGCAGGAAGGACAAACAAGCTTGGCAGAGTAATCCTCTCAATTCTTTACGGAAACTAATCAGGCTTATTTTTATCAAAGGGAACTTCTGTTATTCTTTCTTAACGTGTTTAATGCTCTGAGATATTTCACAAAAGTACTTATTCCTTATCTGAAAACTGCGTTGCCCAAATACATGTTATACTCCAGGTTGGTAAACATACACCTGCTCATGCTGTACTTTTTCTCTTTCTGACTCATTGCCTCCTCTCCCCCCTCTCTATTTTTCAGCCACTCCTGATACCCCAATCCCATCTCCACCCACTGCCTCCAGCTCAGAACATTATAAAATGGCTCCAGGGGTCATAGCCACCGTGCCAAAGCAGCCCACCTCCATCCCCCAACCCACAATTACGAAGCAAGAGGCCATTTAATAGTCCTCTGCATTCTCATTCCTTCGTTGTTTTTATTGTGTTATTGTGTTAAGCCAGGGTCTTTGTTGGTAAGAAATAACATTTAAGGTGTAAACCTGGCAAAAGACAAGCTAAATACAAACTTTATCACTGCAATGACGGCCCGAGCAGATTGCTGTTTTTCTTCAGGGATCTTTATATGCACACATGCAGCTGCAGTTGTGCGTAGCAGCTCAGCGAAGGCCAGAGGTATCTATAAAAGTCCAAACATCACAGTCGTGCTGTTGTTCCTTAAGATCTTGGCATATGACATCATGTTGTGTATAGTGTTTATTATTAGGTATCATGCATTCTTTTCTTTTCTTTTTTAGCATGGCTTCGGTGCACGCACTGTGGTTTGTGTTAGACATGGTGACTGAATCATGTCAATGTTTTATGAATGTTACAACAGGCCTTACATTGTCATGTATTTAGCATTGCACAGTATTTTATTTTACGTTCTGTAGTTATAAAAACAAGTTTTTTTGTTGGAGCTTGAATGCTCCTTTTAAATCAAAGTACAGATAAATCCCTTAATGAGTTCAGCTCTTGGGGAATTTGTCTGAAATATAAATAAATGTATGTGGTTTCTTTAATGATACCACATACATGTTTTCTTTCATAAATACAAAACTTTAGGACTTTGCAAGACAGCTAGATCTTGGGAGGTTGAAACTTACACCAAGATACCATGTATGGCTTTTGGAAAAGTCATAGGTGGAACTGCCCTTATAGTATATTGTATTCGTTTTTGAAACATATAGAATATTTTGTTTAATACTTTGTTGTGGTTTAACTGATGGAATAAATAGTGCCTTTGTAACTTGTACTGCCTTATAAACAGGCAATGTTTTGCCTAATAATGTGAAGATGAATTAATAAATCTCAGTTTCTATTTTTATATTGCTGTAAATATGATTTCTAACAGTTTGTAAGTTTCAATTAATCAAATTCTTTGAATCACTGTGGGTAGAAAAGTGAAACATTTCTGGTGGGAGGAAAATGTCCAACGTGGCAGTTCTGCTTGTTCGCTGACCTAATGTGTCATGTTGCTTCAAACTGATAATAAGCCATAAAATCATTGTAGATAGCAAGGATTTAAGGCAGAGAGCATGTACATTGGACGTCTGACATATTTATTTCCAAATTACAACTAGACCAGTTGTAAGTGAATGATATGCACTTTTATTTCCATTTCATGGGCTGAACCTAAAAAGACAAAAAAAACAAAAAACTCAAAAGTTTAGCCTCATCGTTTGAATTTTCTTTTTTTTTTTATTATTATTCCCGAGTTATTCTTGACTAATTACTTACTTAAAAAAATAATTCTGACAAACATTTTTCTTTTACTAATTCTAAATGAAAACATAAACACAACACATATACAACATGAATCCGAGCAGATAAAGCTTTCCTGACAACAGCGCAAAGTGACGCAGATGCAGGCTAATGAAAAAAAAGAAGAAAAAAAAAAGATTGCAGGTAAACTAGCGCCATCAAGTGTCATAGACGTATAGTTGATGGAAATTAATTGGAAATTGACAATGTAAATACTTGACAATAGTAAAAAAACAAAAACAAACAAACAAACAAACAAACAAAGACACCACAAATAGAGTTACTTTTGTTGAGGAGGTGGCAAACTACACACCTGTCCAAAAAATGAGAGCGCATGTATTTCTATTCAGTGAAATAATTTTCGAGGAAACCATGAAGGCAACGCTGCGATCTAAACAGACGCTCAGATCGAATGAGCGTCGTCGGCAAAAGATCACATGCTCGAAAAGAACCAATGAGATGGCGTTATTAATTTACCCGGAAGAGGCTTCACTGACAGGTCAGTTTTGTTTTTGCATCGTTGTATTTAATCCCCTGTTAAATTTTTTATTTCATTTTAAATGTCGTTTCCCCAATTGCCAATGGATGCTCACAACAGAAACCTTCGTGTCCCCTAGTCGATAACGTATTAACACATTTTAGGTCGGTATTCCGTCATTCTTTTTTCTTTCTTTCTTTCTTTCTTTCTTTCTTTCTTTTTTTTTTTTTTTACGATTTTGTTTTCTTCATTTCTGTCCATCCAGGGTTGAATCGGCTAATTGGTATCTATCAAGAAAAGCGTGTGTCGTTGGAATAGCCCACTCATTGTTGCCGAAGACCGTCCCTATACGTTTATCTTCTGTTCCGTTAGCAGACAGCTGCATTACTGTGCGAAACCCACCGGGTGCTAACGTCGCCACAGTAGTAGTCGAGAAAACAGCGCAGACGCTAGTCTCCCAGTCAGTCCATGGCTGATCAGCATGAGATCGACCTCAGGTCTCCGCCAGTGGACCCGTCAGCAGCTGTGGGACAGAGCTGGTTCCCAGGGCCGCCTCCACCCATCTACTCCTGTACCCTGAGCCCTGAGCTGGTGGCCAAGGCGAGAGAGGAGCTCCAGGAAAAGCCAGAGTGGCGCCTCCGGGATGTCCAAGCGCTCAGAGACATGATATTGAAGGTTTTTTTTTTTTTTTTTTTCCACCCACTGCCGTGAATATTATAATCCATATTCCTGTTATGCCAGAACCAGCAAGACAAAACTGTTTTGCCAAATTCAGGACAGTTTGTTTCATCACTGCACAAAAGTTGGCATTGAACACTGACTATTATTGCAATAAGTGAGAGCCTTGTGGCACAGTTTTGATGGTAAAAAGGCATGGGGTTACTTCATTAATAATGGTTTCTTCTACTAAATTCTCAACTTATGCAAGACAATTTGAGTGTGTATACCAAACCCTTTGGTGCAAATGTCATTTTTGCTTTGTTGATGTCCTTTTGCAGGATCAGCCCAACCTCAGAACCAGGTTGGATGATGCCTTTCTCCTGCGCTTCCTGCGGGCCAGGAAGTTTGACTACGACCGTGCCCTACAGCTGCTGCTCAATTACCACGCGGGCCGTAAGGCTTGGCCAGAGGTGTTCCAGGATTTGAAGCCATCAACAGTCAAACACGTCCTGGATCTGGGCTTTCTTACAGTATTGCCACAGCCGGACCCGAATGGCAGATACATCCTCTGCTTGCGGCCGGGTAATTCTAAACTTTTGACCTAACAGAGACTTAATAGTGCTTTAGTTTTTATGCTGAGTCATCATCATTTACTAGGCTTTGAGGTTAGTGTGCTTTTGTTGACTGAAGTGCACACAGCAGGAGTAATAGTCGGTCACCGAAGGTATTGATCATGATGCTTATTTTGTCCACCCTGACTTATTTCTACAGGAAAATGGAAGCCAAATGATTATCCATTTGTGGACAATGTGAGAGCCATTTACCTTACGCTGGAGAAGCTGATCCAGCCAGAGGAAACACAGGTGAATGGTATTGTGATCTTGGCAGACTACACTGGAGTGGGTATGTCCCAGGCATCCAATCCAGGCCCGTTCCTCGCCAAGAAAGTTGTGAGCATCCTGCAGGTAAGAACCATAGTATCTGATGATTCATTGACACATATATACTGTACATATACCATGGGTACGGAAAATATTCAGACCCCTTTAAATTTCCTACTCTTTCATTAACAATATTGACAATGCCAATAACTGCATATTGACAGAAGCACAGAAAAGAAATATTAGATGTTTGATATGTGTGAGGTTTATGTTTTGTTTTTGTTTTTTTTATATACAGGATGGCTTTCCAATTCGGATCAAGGCTGTTAACATCATAAATGAGCCCAGGATTTTCAAAGGCATCTTTGCCATAATTAAGCCTTTTCTGAAGGAGAAGATGGCTGAGAGGGTAAGTACTGTTGTAATGAATTGTCCCTGACTCTTTTGTTTGAGATCACAAGGCAACTTTGAATAATCTGCTTGGCTTTCATTCACCGCCCCCACTGTAAAGAAATGGTCTATTTTCATTTGACAAAATAGATGCGCAAAAAGCAACATCTGGATTTTTGTTTGAATTAAGTACTAAATAAAACATCAATTCCTCGGTCTTTGAAGCTTATTGTTTTTAACTATAATAGTAACATAATAATATTATGAAACAAGGTTTTGAAGTTGAACTACCTTGTCAATATTTATGTAAATTAGCATTTATAAATGTGTAGCTAAATAAATGGCTTGTCTTGTGTATTTGTTTGAAGAATAATAGTATTATTTTGTGGTGGACAAGACATTAAAATGTGTATCTCGTGTCTGCTGCCACAGTACGTCCTCCACGGCTCTGACCTGCGTTCTCTGCACCGTCACATCCCGCGTTCAGTCCTGCCGGAGGAATACGGCGGTACTGCAGGACAGCTGGACTTGAGTGCCTGGTCGAGGCTGCTGCTGGATTGTGAGGAGGAATTTATAGTGGAGTTCTGCCAACCGGATCCACTAGAGGGCGTTCTGCTCCCAGACTCCATGCAGTTTGAGGGCGAGCAGGCCAGCGGGCAGGATGACGACACCTTCAGGGGTCTGCGCTCGCAGCTTTACTACTGTTACTGAAGCACATTGCAGGTGTGAAGTTGACAGCTGTCACATCACTGAGAAGACACTTGATGTTGCATCTGAAATGTGTGAGGACTTTGACCGGGCAAGTTGCTTCTAATATACTAATATACATGACATCATTTACTAACAGTGCAACACTAATGTATGTGAGTTGTTCCAAGTTAACACACAGCCCAGCATTCAAATATGGTTCCCAGGCAGCTGCACGCTCTGACAATGAGGCTTTTTTAAAATCACATAAACCATTTTAGTCATTTTCCAAGAAAGAAGTGTGTAATGCATTAATAGTTTTCTTATACTGTCACATGTGACAAGAACAACCTTAGTTAGAAAATTAAAATACGTTAAAAATGTCTCTTTAGGCTCTTCTTTAGGGTAGAGATGATTTGGCCAAATTCTTATGTTTTGGAGAAAGAAAACACTGTTGGAACTAAATATTTACAGTAAATTGTTAATAATTCAATAAATTATCCCATATGCGGTTGCATGTTCAGCTATGTTAGGTGATCTCTGTAGATGTATTGATAGATTTTTTTTTCTTTTCTTTTTTTCAGCAGTCACCCTCTCAAATGTGCATTGAGGCAGATTTTCCTTGATGTTCGTCCCACCAGCCAATGAAGATGCCTTCCAATAGGGATGAAATTCGCTGCTCACTCATTTTTTGCGCAGCTGAATCTAAAATGAGCCATCAGCAGTAGCAGTCAGACAGACCATGTGGGTGTAGTCCTGGGAGTTTTATTTTAAAAGCACTAGCCTGTTAAAGCAACCCAACCAGGACTGATGAAGCCTCCTTTTAGCTTGCTTAAAGTGCAGACTGTGTATGTCTCATGTTCAAAAAAGAGAAACAACTCGACAAAGAAAACTTTGCCAAAATGCACATTTGTCCCTTGGCGAATGTTTTACAGAAATTAAAAAAAAAAAAAGAAAATGACGGCATGAGGCCATTGCGCTGTCAAAATGAAAACACCACTGTCTTGCCAGGTTTTAAAATGTGCAGGTTTTGTTTCTTATACATTGCCTTTCGGGGAACAGATCTAAGTATTACAAATCCATGAGGGTTTGTATGCACCAAAGCAATATCTATGGGTTTTGTCGTTGACGCTTGTCTTGTATTTTATTGCTTTTAGGTGGAAATAGATAGCAAACAACACAAGTTTATGATGTATGTTCTTGCTAAATACTTCACATCATGTTTTACGGCCTTTGTTGTGTTGATGCTTTCTCCATCGAGACACTTTTCAGAGGATGATTTATCGATATCAGTAAATCTGCCTTCTGTCCTGTTTTTTTTTCTGTTTCATCTCTCAGTCTTAACACAGGGCCACTACTCATAGCAGGAGTCACGTGGGCAGAGCACATTCAGCTCTGAATTTATAGACATCTGTTTTGCCAAACCTTACTGCAGGCCATATGCAGAAATGTGCAATAACATTGCATCTTTTTTGTTACACTTGTTTGAAATCTGACTTGAATTATTTTTATCAGACTTTTTTTTTATTATACTTTTTTTTTTTAAAGCATGTCTGTGTCTCTATTGTACTGTGCTGCAGGACATTTATTGTTGTTGGCAAAGACAGTAAAGTTTAAGTCAAATAGTGTGCATTTTGTTTTGTTACTTGCATAGTCTTGTGATCGTAAGCAGACCTTAATGGAAATTGTGGGTATTTTCAAAACCCTAATTTGGCTCATGGTTCCTGAGGAACATTAAAAGCACGGATGCATCAAGATCAACTATGATGTTTTATTTACAGAGAAGCAGTAATACTGGGGGAAAAAAAATGATATTATAATAAGGTAAATAGTTAGATGAAGTGGAAATGTCCAGACCTACATGAGTCACAGATTAATTTCAACACTACAAAAATGGTATGTGCAAGGTTGCAGGGCCACCACAGAGAATGACAATGGTAACTGCAATCATTCTGGGCTTGAAATCATATTAGTTTTGAATCAGTTAAATTGAGAAATTTACAAAGAACTCATTACTTTGTTGAGTTTCTTTCATGAGATTTGGGGAGTTTATTTTTTACTCAGCATGGCCCACGCTGTTGGATATTTTTAGTCCTCCGTTTCCATGACATTAACTCTTAACTTTTGAAAGACTTTGTTGAGCTGTAAATGTATGTTGGAGTCCATAACGATCTGAGAGAATTAGTCATTGTAAAACATGTCACAATGTAAATGATACAAATAATCTCATTAGGTTGTGCTGTTTAAATAATCCAGACTCTGATTTCAGTGCTTTTTATTCTAAGATCATAGTGAAACCAGTCAACATTTGTAACTCATCAAGAAATGGCTGACAGACTATGTTTTCTTCAAAACTTAATCAACTTACTATTTTCACAACAATGTCACCTTTAAGCACAAACTGAGTCTAAATCCAACATACATAAATGCTCTTCCTGTGAGGTTCTGTTTGTTCTATGAAGTGTCCAGGACAGCATGCTTCTTGATAGAACTCTTGGGTGTTCCCAGAGGTGCTTATTATGTGTGACTCAAACATGTAATTATTATGCATTGGAGGCATAAACTGGAGGTGGAATACACGGTGAAGTAGCATGATGGGAAATACCTGGTCCACGTCAATGCTTCTTTTATATTCTCATATTTAATGGGGCACCAACACAGGCTACTCAATACATCACTTAACACACTTCTGCGTTAACAAGTAGATGCCTCTGTCTTGCCTCGCCATCACCGTCGATCATATGGCATGTTCATATAATAATATTTTTTCCCTCTTCCCTCATCTCGGTTTACATTTCATCTTATTTCTCCCATAGCTTATTTAAACTTGCAGGGTTTTTTTTTTCTGAAATGGATGAACCGGGGCCTTGAGCCAGCTGCTATATTTCGGCCAATGCATGTGAATGTTTGGAATGACAACAAAGATCCTTGATCCTTACTTGACCTGTCCCCTCCTCCCTCCTTCACACGAGCGCTGCGTTTAATTGTTGGAGCGATACAAAAATAAATAAATAATAATAATAAAAATAAAAATCCCCGCACTTTTACAAGGAACAAAAAGAGGGTATTTAAATTTTTTTTTTTTTTTTTTTTAAATAAATCACACCCGATTTATTCGACCATTATCGAGAAATCTGTCGCTGGAAAAAGGCCACAGTGAATCATCAAAAAACAAAATCCTGGTAGGTGGCGCGCGCGTGTGTGTGTGTGTGATGTCGAGGGCGCAGTGTGTCTCTCTCCAGCCCTCGGAGGAGTGGGAGCTGAGCCACTCAGCCGCGCTCTGATTGGCTCCGGCTCGGCTAACTCCATTTTGGAAAACAGCTGTTTGACGGCACAACCTTTCCTCTCGTTGGTTGCTTTTATTTTTCCCTCCCCGTCCACCCGGCGACGGGATCCCGGCAGGAACACATACACACACGTACACACACGCACGCAAGGACGCAAGTACACACACATACACACAAGCTCTCGGGACTTCCCGAAGAAGCCACAGTTTTTTTCCCCCCTCCTTCTTCCCGTCCTTCTCCGGCTCTCGGCGCTGCTTTTGTGTCCCACCACCAGCAGCAGCAGCAGCAGCAGCACCAGCAGCCAGCAAACTTAACCCCCGCTGCTCCTCCATGGTGCCCGCGGTGCTCCGTTGTAACAAGTGGATAGTGCGAGGAGACCCGACCCAGGTTAGTGACGTGCTGGCGGCGGGAAAGAGGTGTAGAGGCGCCTGGCGGCTGGCTCCCCTTCCCTTCGTATTTGCGCAATTTCTCTGTTTAAATTTTTTTTTTTTTTTTTTTTTTTTAAATACTTATTTTAGGAAGGAGCTGCGGAGTCACGAAGCCGAGGTTTTTTTTTGTGTGCGTGTGTGTGGTTGTTGTTGTTGCTGCTGCTGTTGCCGCTGCTGCTGGCGACCCTCTCCTCTGTCAGACAATGCGTGTCGTCGGGAACAACTGGCGTCGCTTCAGTCGGTGTCACGGAGCCCCGGCGGCCAGTGTTCATGTTATTCCCCCCCTTTTTACACTCGAATGGTGGATGCAAGCGTGCCCCCATAGCGCCGTTGTCTCTCTCTCTCTCTCTCTCTCTCTCTGTGTGTGTGTGTGTGTGTGTGTGTGTGTGTGTGTGTGTGTGTGTGTGTGTGTGTGTGTGTTTCTGTTGTTTGTGTGTTACTGTGCACAGTCAGTTGGAACTGTGGCGTGCCCGTGCTTCCCACACACACTCGCTGCAGCACTCAGGCCAGTCAGCCGCTGACAGCCGTTTCCAGGCTCTCGCCTCCTCCTCCTCCTCCTCCGCCTCCTCTTCTTCACCCTCCTCCTCTTCCTTCTCCCGACACTGCCCTTTATTTCCGCCCTCCTCGCCGCTGGAAACACAATTTAGCGCGATCTTTTCTATCCGAACTGGATGGAGTAACAAAAGCTGCGACGGCAGCAGGGGTATTCTCCCTCCCCTGCGGCTATGTGCTTGATCTGGGGGGCGGGGAGGAGGGGCAGATGGATGGATGGATGGATGGATGGATGGATGGGGATGATGCTCAGAGATTCAGCAGTCCCTCTCACTCACTCTCTCTCTCTCTCTCTCTCTCTCTCTCTCTCCCCCCCCCCCCATCCCTGCTCTCTCTCACACACATACATCACACACTTTGGATGAGTGTTGCTGGGCAAGGGCCAGCCTAACTGGGCATGGGTACTGGTGAGGATAAATACTGGCCTCCTGCCTGCCTGCTGACTGCAACCAAAACATTGTTTGCTCTCTCCCTGAGCAGAGTCGGTTTCATGTAATCCAGACAATTTACCCCCCAAACCCACCTCACTCCACCCTACCCCCCCCCCCCTCCGAAAATTTGGGTTTACAACGGTGCCGCAAGTGCCACACAATCTATCAGCCAGTGAACAGAGAGAGCTGTTTTGTTTTCATTGGGATAGCTCAGTCTTAAGGTCGTCATCATCATTTGCCACTTGATGCCCGACAAGCCCGATAGATACTTATACAATGAGTCGTGTCGTCTTTCTCCTGAATTTATGGCCTCAATCCTCAAAACATAGTAACAGTAACATAATCGTTCTTCCTCTTCCCTTAGTCTGTTTAAAAAGGACCTAATATGGGCATACTTTAATCATTTTGTTGCTTTTTTGAACATCTTGGTGCTGTGCACAAGTCAATAAAACTATTGGCTTCATTAAAAGTCACCATTTAGGTGGGGAAAAAGTCTATTTTCCACTGTGTGGTCCTTATCTGAAGTGAAAGAAGCTGACATGGTGACACACACATGGCTCTACAGCTTTTGCCTGCAGCTGTCTTGCATGTGCAACATGATTGACTAGATTTTCAAAAGCCTACAATAATTTCCAAGTGAGCCACTATAAATATACATGATTGACAGCTAGATTTCCTAAAGCCTACAATTATTTTCAAGTAAGCTAATATATATGTATATGTATATATATATATATATATATATATATATATATATATATGGACACACGCTATAATTTATGACACGAGTGATCAATTCTGTAATGAAAATTTAAAAGTTGCAGCTTGAAAATTGTGCCTGCATGAAAACAATCATTAAAATAAATCCTATGAGCTTCTTGTCTGACCTCTCGTCATGTCAGTTGACAAAAATAGACAACACCCCCCCCCCCCATGTAATTTTTTTTGCCTCCAGCTGTAGCTTAACTTGCCTGGCTGTACTTCAAAAGGACAACATCAAATCGCAGACACTGTGACATTAAAGAGCGTCTAATTTGAGGTTGGATCACACGTCACGAGAGATTAAGCCACCTGATGAATTTAAAACACAATTTTGTGCTGTGTGTTCTCTTTGATATAGCCTTCCTAGGAATAGCTCCCCTTGTCTTTACTCGTCTTTGTACCAGCTAACCAAACATGGTCTGCTATCCTTCACAATGGCTGAGGAGGAGAGGAGGGGAGGGCTGCTGGTAGAGAGCAGCTAGGTAAGAGCACGCACATGCACACACACACACACACACACACACACAGGCCTCGACAACGTTGGCCGGAAACCTCCTGTTTTTTTCCCCCTCACTCAATAATATTCTCGTAAGTCTGAAGAGAGGAAAAGATCACATGTTTTTTCCACTTTGTATTATCAATGCCTGTCCTCAAGGATCATTGTGCGCAGGGCCTGATGTGATCCACCTCAGCGGTCTGAAATATCGCTGGATCGTGAGTAAACAGGTCATGCAAGTGCAGGCTGTGATTATCTGCAGTGCTGTGTGGCCGCTGCTCTTACCAACCCTGTTTGTCTCCTCCAACTCCTTCAGTAAATGGAAGTGGTATCTGCCTCTTGCTGAGGCCTGCCAATAATAGCATGATTACCTCGAGAACACAGCAACCGCTATCTCTGTGTGTAGTGAACCTGGACCCTAAAGGCTGGTGTGTGTGTGTGTGTGGGGAGAGGGGGGGCGTTTGTGGAACTTGTTTTTCTATAAGAAGTGATTAGAGTGTTTTTTCCCCTCTACCAAACGCCTTTCTCTATATTCAGCCAACCGATGGGCATTTTCTTTATTTTCTTCATGTTGTCATTTTTACTCCTAGTATGAGAAGGATCTCTTTCAGTGTTCACTGAATGCATCTGGATTCACACAGCTTCCTTTTTTGCCGCAAGGGAGAGAGAGAGACAGAGTGAGAGAGAGAGAGTGAGAGAGAGAGAGAGAGAGAGAGAGAGATCCCGGTGATGGATAAAAATAGAAATCTAATCTCAGTTTTGCTTCAGGTGTCTTCTAGATGAGGAAATTATGTCCGCAGAATGTCACCTGCTTTAAAGCCTTCTGATGTCGGAGACAACGAGGATCAGATAGCAGCAGTCCAGAGCAGTGCGGCGGTGAGTGCCGCTGGTTGTGTGTGAACAGGCTGCTCAGGGTCTATTTTTGTACAGCTCCCTGTAATCATGGCTTTAATGTGAATGTATTTCGCGGAGGGGGATTTCGTCAGTTTAACTGCCTTGACCTCCAACCGCAGTATTTGGACCGTTTTGTGGAGGACTTGCACTCTCTGCCTTGGGAATAAGCAGCATCACCCATCTGACAGAGAAGCTTGAGGAATAAAAGAAAAGGCCAGGCCTGGCTACTGAACTTCCATATATGTGACCGAAATACTCGATCCTATCCAATATAGAAAAAGGAATCATTTTGGTGCTAAATTCTGACATCTAAGAGCGTAAATCTCAGCGTCTGCAAGCCACTAATAATTTGACACACGTGCGTCAAGATCCAAAGCTGCTGGCTTGCGCATTTTAGATGCAAGTTTGTTTTACGTAAGACTCAAAATTAGCGCCATGCCAAAGAAGTAAGTGCGGCTTGACTTCACTGAGGTGGATCAAAATAAAGCAAAAAGCATCATTTGTGCCTAGCAAGTAATGGCAGAAGACAGAAATATAACAAACTTGATCCTAACAAAAAAAATGAAATGATAACCAACCCTAGAACAGGCAATTCACTCTTGTCAGTATGTCAGTAGTGCATCACCTGAGCGAAGTAGTTATTTTTTGCTGGCTTTAAATCTTCCCAACAAGACTCATGTGGCTAGCACACACTAGTTTCTCAAAAAAAAAAAAAAAGTCTTGAAAAGGCAGGTAGGCATTAGCGCTTCACTACTAGAGGCCATTTTAAGGTTAAATGCTGTGACATCACAACCTGTGAGGGTTCACAGGTAAATGTGATGAGAGGCCTGCTGCTATAAATAGCCCTCACTCTGACTAATCGTTGTGTGTGTAATTAATAGCTGCTCTAGCACTGCCGGATGGCGTGTGCGGGTATCACATCCAGTGGTGGCACTCGGCTAACGAACTGGCCTGCTGTTGAAGGATCTTTTTGCCAGTGTTGGTCAATTTTTGTCTTGTTGCTTCCACTGCAGGCCTTCTGAGTTGATTGCATTGATTAAAAAAAAAAATTGTTGAATCCTGCAAAATTTGTAGAGCGTTTCCTGACATCAGCTTCGTCAACATAGGCTTTTGTTCATTTTTGTGTTGATGATTGACATTTTTCTTGGCGCCAGTTTTATTTCTATGCACGATGATTTGATTCAGTGAAGCTGCTTCCTCTTACTTTGGAATCACAGGCATCAGCATGAGTTACAGAGGCAAGCACAAGATGCTGACTGTTGTGAGTCTATTGCGTGGGTTTTTAATCAAACCCTATTATGATAATGGAGCCACATATATGTGAATTAGTTTGGAAGTATAATCAATGTGCCCTGTTTCCACGAAAGAGGATTTGATGGGTCTGTCTTTATGGTATGAGCGAAAAGAGTGCAGAGTTATTTGAGCTGCACTAGCAGCTTTGAATCAATTTGATGTGTGAATGTAGTGATCTTTGCTCTAACTTTGGAAGTCACACGAGAGAAAGACACGTTCAGCACCTTCTGTGTTCGACAAAAAGATTCACAGGCTCCACCGGGAATTCTCAGTCAAATGATGTATGGACATAATTCCTTTTGAATGAATGCCCAGAGGAGCTAAAATCACGAGCTACATGAGGGCGCTTGCAGGAAGTGGGTGACTATCATTATAACTGACTTGACAGTGATTATTCGGGTATTATTTCGAGAGAACAAAATGTGATCATCTTAACATAATCTGACAAAAAAGTTTTACTTTTTGCAGCCTGGAGGAAGAAGCTGAACAGCATATTTTTCTCTTCAAAGACAGAGAAAGATCGCAAACCCTGTCGCTCACCCTTTATAGTGCCAGTGTTCAAACACTCAGCAGTGTGCTTAAAACAGTGTTTGCACTTGCCTTCCGCATGGTGTCTTCTTCACCATTTTCAAATCATATTGTCATCTACTTTGTCCAGTCTACGGGGACGAGTTAAGAATCATGCTTGCGTCGGGGTCCACGAGGACGCAGTGTCTCAGTCTGCTGGGGAGATGTGAGGCTGTTCGTCCTGCCCGCCAGCGCAGAAACGCAGGCCGGCTACGTGGAAGCAAAGTGGCGGCGCCTGCCTCGGCTGCTGTTTGCGCTCGTTCAGGAGGAGGGTTACGTATGAGCCACTCTGTCCCGTCCGAGCCGGCAAATCAAATCACTCGACGCCCACGTCCTCCCAGAACTGGGAGAACGCTGCTGTGATGATGCAGTCGAGTGGAATTACTTGGCAAACCTCAGACGCACTGGGTCCGTCAGAACAGGCGAAAGGTGCCGCTGTTATATTTTTTTAAGACTTATATGTATTTAATGCTGCATAAAAACTGGTGTGTGTGTGTCTCGGTGGGTGGGTGGGGTTGGGGCTAATTAATTATTAATTTTTTTATAGAGAAAGGATGAGGGAGTTGTGGGAACATTTTTTTTTTTTTTTACAAGCAAATCTTCTATTCTTCCTTGGAATGGATGGAAGGGTTTCGTGCTGCAGCCCATCTGAGGAGGAAGTGTTTGGTTTCTGATGCTCCCAATAAAGTAATGAAAACACTGGGGCCAGAGGGGATTTGTCCTTATATAGAAAGCCTAATAAACATGTGCATTCCTTCCCTTCGTGTCTCCTCCTCTTTCTCTTCACTCTTTCCCCCGCCCCGTCCTCATTTTCCTCTCCTCATCCCCCGTCACCTTCCCTCCGTGCCTGTCGCTTCCTCTCGTCCACTTCCTCTTATCACCGCTCCCCTCTTACTTAAACTAGGAGTCCTGGCTCGGAAGCTTGGGGGAAGGGTTGGGGTAAATGTGGGGCATCAACAGCACGGCAAACAAACCACCTGCTTCCTGCCGAGGTCTCGGGTTGTTAATGTGTACAGAAATAGAAGTGGGCAACCTTGCGGTTGAATTGAAAAAAGACGAGATAGAGCGGACGGCGAGCGGGGGAAAATTGCCAGGCATCACACGACGGTCCGTGTTTACAGGTGAAGCGGCTTGCTGGTTTGACGTCTGAGCGCCTGCGGGGCCCAAAAGTGTTGTCGATGCATCGTCCTCGCCAACACAGTTCAACCCACCCAGTGGCTTCTTCATTCCCGCTGGTGATGTCGTTTTCGTTCTTTGAATGAAATTCAGGCGTGTTATTTCAGTTTCAAACCATTGGTTAAACGCACCAGTGGACATAAAATGGTGTGGAATTAATGCCAGACAACGATTCGTACCCTTCTAATTGTTTTTATGAAATCCAACTGTTTAGTTGTTTTTATCAATCCTCCGGCTGCAGATTTGCAAAGAAATAAGAGAGTTATTTTTTTGTTACTGTCTTTAGAAACTGAGGGTTAAATTTAATCCAGCCTAGCCATTAATTGTGAATGACGTGTTGAGGACTGAAATTGTATTTTCCTCCCAACCCGCAATGCAATAAATGAAAACAGACAATATAAAAGATTTCTAAAAATAATTAGAATGAAAAATAGAAGTGCTGAACTATCCAAAAAAAGAGAGGACAGAAAATATTTAGCCCTCTGTTTACAGCTAACGTCTGGACGGGGACGTAAAGGCAACAAGGGTACGATGAGGGCGGAACTTAGCTGGAGCTTGTGACATCACAAAGGGCTGTGTAAAAACTGAACCAAGAGTAACAATGGTCTTCACTGACAGGCCCAGTTAGTTCTGCACAGTGTCGGAGCTTTAATTTAACCTTGGCTTTGGCCCATACCTAAAATAAACTACTTTATTTAAGTACATCAGATGTTAATATGATTGCCCTTTCCAAATATATTAAAGCTAAAGGATGTGATCATTTCCCAAAGAGCCACAATTACCAGAGTGTGTCACTGGCGCTACCCGTCATTTCGCCTCTAATTACAGTGATTGATGCAGGATGTTGAACGCTGACGCTGGAGACTAAATTCAGTCCAGCAGACCGGCGTAAAACAAATAGAGAAAGCAGGAGATTTAGGACGTTGTCTCTCTGCTTTTAATGCTCCTTGCAGCTCCTCTCCTCAGACATTCAGCAGATTCCTCCACATCTAAACATCCCCGTCTCCAAAAGACGTCGCCGTTGCGTTCTCCGCGCAGGCCTTCGCTCGCACCTGAACCAGACCGAGACATTTCAGCTTCAGGGGAAACATCTGCGTAAATTTAGCTCAGTCTCAACAAAAGTCTGCCTTTGCAGACGGAATTTTGGAGTCTGGTCCGAGCACCTGCTCCTGACTCAGCCATGAGCGGTGGGTGTTTTTTGTTAATAAGCGGCACCCATCCCATCCAATGAGGGGGATTCCCAGCGGCTGGAGGCAGAGCCGGCTGCCACTGCAGGCTGCCCCGTACGTCTGAGCGTCAGGCCACTGCTGCGTTGATTAATCACCGCCCAACTGCACGCTTCCGTCCGCAAGAACATTTTACACATGCCGTCTCTCAGGCCGGCTATAAAACCTCCGGCTGATGCCGCCCGCCGTCCTGCTTTCTGTCACGTGAAGACATAGCGGTGTTGAGGGGGCTGCGATCGATCGAGCTGCTCGTTGCTAAGTGAGCTGCGGTAACCAAAGGGAATGTGGGGCTGCTGTAAAAGTTAAATCTGTTGTCGCCGGGGCTGTTTATTGCACCGTCGCGTGTTCTGTTTAACAGAGGCAATTAACATTAATGAATTACTTGTGGGCTATTTAATTTGTTAACCTTCTGTTTTGTTTTGTTTTTCGGCCTAGCAACAGCGGTAGAATATGAATAAGAATTTGTGTGGATGGAATCTGGTATAGCCAAGATATTGTTCAAGTCATGTGACAGATGCCTGTGTCTGCCAAATGTCACATGACCCAGATGGTTGTTTTAGAGAGGGTCTAGAAGTTTTTTTTTAATGCCAAAGTCTGCTTTAGCGCTCAGAAACTTCTGTTCTTTATGCAGTTTTAAAACCAAAGCCAAAACAAGCCAAGAAAAAATAGTTGCAAAAATGAACCCAGAGATGTGAAGAAAAAGAAATATTAAAAAAAATTGCTTTTATATTTATTTCTTTATTTAGCTTTTCTATTTAGCCTCTTAATTAAATAACACATGAAAAATCAACAGTGATTACAACAAGCAGAGACTCATTTGCACTGTGTTATTCTGCTTTGTAAGCCTCCTCATCACAAGCTGCGTTTCCCGATGGCACGTCACCGCTAATTGTGGATATCAGACATCCGAAGGTCGATAAATCTTGCTCCGCTCCTCTGTTCCCTTCATAACCCACGTGCGGGGTGCATGAGAAGGTACTGAGTGACTCGTGCTCTTCACACCTACCCAGAGGGTTGCGCTGCAACAGTTTACAGAGGAAGTAAAAATAGAAGGACACGTTCAAGCAAAGGGATCAAGTAAAAAAAAACAAAAACAAAAGCAGTCCCATTGCCCTCTCACATACGGCAGCAATCTCGCCCACGAAGAAAACGGCCAACAGCCAGGTTGACATTTTCTTAATACCTTTGTCTATGATTGATGCCAAAATACTGGGCTCTTCATGTGAAACCTTTTCTAGCTCTAATTCTTTTTAATCCTTCTAATAAAAAGAAATGGCAAACTAATCAGCGAGACATCCAGGATAATGGCTCCGGTGTTGAAAAGCTGCAGGCAGGTACAGCGTTTGCAGTCCCCATGTGGTACAAAGATATTCACGTCCACCTTTTTTTTCTCCTCTTTAAGCTCTAATCACTCAGGAGAATTGATCTGTGAATGGCGCTGACTTGTGAAGCGAGGAACCAGGACTCCTCTGGTTCGTCTTCTGAGATTATCTGTCCAGGCTACATTGATTTTTTTTTTTTTTTTTTCCTCCAGCTGCAGCCTTGTGAAGAAGAAGCAAGTCCTGCCCGGACCTTTTGTTTTATTCATTAGTTCACCCGAGACTTTTCCACAGCGGCTGATGCTAATAGCCTTGATCGGGCTTCTTATCTCCTGTTCTTTGCCTGATTCATAATGTCCTCAGGCGCAGGATCCTCAGACCGCTCATTTAGCATTGCAATTATGGCAGAGTGGCAGCGATCCCTCTCGCTATCTCCGCTCAGCGGAAAGCGGGCAGCGCCGAGTGTCCAGCGTTATCAGCAATCACTTCTGCATGTCTGACTGAGGCGACGGAGACTTTTGCTCGATGATCTGCTTGAAATGTTAAAATGTCGATGGCAGAGGAATGGGAGAGGATGTGGCTGTATACACTGTATATATACTACCAGTCAAATGTTTGGACACGGTCTATGAATTGAATGTCTTTCATTCTCATGACTATTGACATTGCAGTTTCTCACTGAAGGCATCAAAACTACATATGGACACACATGGAATTATGTAGGAAACAATAAAAGTGTAAAATAACATTTCATATTGAAAATCTTCGAAATAGCCGCCTTTCATTAAAAATATATTTAGAGTTATTTAACAGGGTTTTCTTTGCTGCATAATGACATATATCTTGCTCATATATTTCATGTCTTCAGTATCTATCTGCAGTGTAGGAAGTTGTAAAGATTAAAAAAAAGAAATTGTATGACAAGGTGTGTCCAAACTTTTGACTGATAGTGTGTGTATATATAAAGCTTGTTCATGTTTGTTTCTGCCCATCTCCTTATGATGGCAAGTGTTCAAGGTGTAAACAGCTGACTGGTCGAGAGCAGTGTTCACTTTACCACAGGGAAATCAGCCTGGCCCGGATCCCTGAAGGGGAGGAAGGATACGGGGCACATATGTATACACTGGCGCTGAATGGACCGGGCCCTTTTTATTTATTTATGAGGGGGGAAAGGCTGCCGAGGCACAACAATGCTAATCGTAGGAGGAAAACACGGCTCCCTTTTGTTTGAAGTGGGCTCGTTGTCAAGCGGGCAGCCGCTGACATCATGTGAACAGACAGAGCCCAGAACAGGCTCGGCGGGGGCTGGGAGGCAGCGAGGCCAGGCACTCGCTCCGCTCACGGCGAAAAAAGGCTGCGGGCTGCTGCTGCTCAGAATGGACGTCCAGGAAACAGTCCGGAGCTTCTAGCAGGCTGCAAAGATCTGGCTGCTTTGGTAAGGTTCTTCTTGGCCTCGTTTTAAACACCGCAGCCCAGAGGCTCTTTCTTCTTCTTCTTCTTCTTCTTCTTCTTCTTCTTCTTCTTCTTCTTCTTCTTTTTCTTCTTCTTCTTCTTCTTCTTCTTCTACTTCTTCTTCTTCTAATTGCTTTTCATTGGATTTCTGTGTGTTTCGGAGTGTTTTCTTGGTTACAGGAAGACACGCACGTGAACATCATCAGCTGTTCTATTTACTGAGAGAAAAAAAATGCTTTGTGAAATGTCTGAATGGTCTCAGTTCAATGCTCAATTGGAAACAAGCTAATTCTCATTCGACTTGTCATTCCACAGACCGATTATAATTTATAATTTAGTGAATTGGCACATTTTTAAGGGGTTTACTTTTTAAAGCATTAAATCTGTTGGTTTGGATGATGGTTTTTATATAGCTGCCATTCTACTACATATTTACCTTTTTTGTGTGACTAAATAATGCACAGAGCACAAACTCAGGGAAAAGTTTTTGTGCTTCGTCAATAAAAGCAGCAGAATTAGTTGACAGGCCTTAAGTTGGCTCCATGGCTGACTTTGACATCCATTAGCCGCGTCTGCGCGCCCAGCCTTTGTGTAGGTTATTGCACATAATGTGAGTTTATTACACACAATTCGGGCTTAAAAGGCTCCAGTGGGAAACAGCGAGGCCGCCTTCCCTAATGGGCCCAGTGTAAGTGGCAGTGCTGACTCATATTACCACGATGATCTTGCTGGGCCTTTGTTCCTAATGCCTCTGGCTACATGTCACCTCGTCCAGCGAGACCTCGGCTCCTGTTCAAACCTGCCCTGTGAGGAACTTTCCTTCCATTCACAGTTTTGTTTTGTTTTTGTGTGTGTGTGTGTGTGTGTGTGTGTGTGTGTGTGTGTGTGTGTGTGTGTGTGTGTGTGTGTGTGTGTGTGTGTGTGTGTGTGTGTGTGTGTGTGTGTGTGTGTGTAGCCTGTTTTTCTCCAACTGAGGACTGATCAGAATCTAAATTTCTCGGGACAGAATGGCCACCTTGGAAACAGACCCTGCTTAGGAGGGAGGAGGAGAGTGGAAGTGAGGCAAACCCGGGCCAGCGAGATTTCCCCTTCCAGGATTGTTATCGTCCCAAGTGAAAATACACACCTGTGACATTTTGTCTCACACTGTTTACCGCTACTGCAGTGTCGAGTTGCCCCACGTCCTCCCAACTACAGCCCTGCCCAGAAAGACGGCCTCTTTTTCTTTTCTTTTTTTCTTTTTCGTGAAACGAGGGCGTTGAACCTAAAAGAGAGGAAGAGTTTGTCACTTGTTCTGTTAAGTTGCCATGAGACACTGTGAGGTTTTATAGTGATGGGCGGCTGGCCTCATGTCTGTGCAAAAGGTCAACTCTAATCCGCACACAATATTGCCCTGGGAGGGCACGGCCATAGGAAACATGGCAGTGATGAAGGGCAGCAAGTTAATTCATCTAAGTTGGCATTAATCAGATCTGGTAGTGTATTGTCCTAGAAGGAAACATGTGAGTGGATACAATGTAATTCAGAGTTTTTTTAACCGACAAGAAAATGGAACACCAAGCCAATAAATAGGGCAGACTTAAGGTTGACGCTGGAACTGACATTTCCAAAGGATATTTTCCCAGTAAAATCAATTTTAAACTTAGCACGTCAGCTGAATCGGTCAGACGTCGGCATTGAAACGACGCTCGTCTTGTTCCACTCCAACAGAGAGTCTTCAGCCAAACCTAATTGCCCCAATTTTCCCACCGTATTCCAAAACCAATCAAATTCCTTTTAGTGGCGACAAACGCAGGAAACCCGACTGCTTCTCGCGGATTTTCTTGGAAAACAGAAAACTGCAAGGAGCCGTGCGCTTCTGCTGCGATAGCTGCCGGTTTCATCAGAATGGCTTTTAAATCACTGAGAACTGAAGGCCACAGAAGGCTTTTCTTGTTTTGACCAAACTTGAGCTAAACACAGCTGTGCATCCAGCGCGAGCCTCCAGCGGTTGCGACCTGGCAAAACTGCTAATAACAAATCTGACTGTCAGCTTGAATTTATTAGGTGGACGGTTCGTCCAATCACCTTCTCAGGTTTGTGTCCTCCATCTGTCGGCTCTTCACCCTGTGGATAAATAAGATGAATTTAAAGAAGAAAGAAATTGATCCTTCTGTCTTTCCAGGTCAGTGTAGTTTATGAACAATATTTCTAGTCTTGGGCTTTGCTGCCGCCCTACAAAAAAAGGGACTCACAGTTTCATCACGTTTTTACTGGATAATTTTCACGTAAAAAACGTGGCAGCAATGCGCTGCCGTAGAATTGAGTGGACTTTTTACAGACAAAGAAAATACCACAACCCTCGTCATGATTTTATTCACCAGCCCAGCAAACAGTCGTAATTCACTCTGGCTTAAGGTCATCGACGTCGTTTGCGGATGGTCTGCTTCCGAGTCACCTTACATGATAGTTTGCTCCATGCAAATCGCACAAGGTGAAAAAACAAAACCAAAACAAACAGCAGCCCGAGCCGCCGCTGCCGTCAGCCTCCAACACAAAAACAAGTTCAACCATCGCGGTGCCCTCGGCGGATATCAGGATAAAGTGCTTTTTATTCTGCGTGGAGTCGCTCGTGTGTGCCACAGCTGAGGCCCGGCCAGTCAGGCGGAGAAGAGTGTAAACAGGCAGCAGGAGGAGCAACATCTGCAGCAGCAACACCATCGCTCCTCCATGGAAACCTGCTAATGATGTCATGGCGGGATGGGCTCCACATGCGCAGGCAGGCCGACTAATTAGGCAAACAAATGGCAGCAATTTGGACGATGCTGCTGTAAGCCACATAAGGTAGCGGTAAAAAGGCAAATACACGGCAGCACTGTCACTGTGTGTCCGCAGAGGTAAAAAAAAAATCAACAAATAATTCAGTGTGTTTGCATAGCTGCGTTTGCATAGAGAGAGATTCTTATCGACGGCGGACGACAGATTGTCTGATTAATCGGCTGTCAGTGGCGTCATTATCAGCTGATGCCGTCAGTCAACAAGACGACCGCGTGTCAGGAGATGGCGTCAGTCAAGGACAGGCGCCGGCACTTGAAACTATTAGCGATGCGTTGTTTCGTCCCTTGTGTCAGAAATGCAACTCATTAGAGTGTTTTGGATTGAGAGGTTAAAATCAAAAAGAAACGCTGGAGCAGCGTCTGTCTGTCTGTCTGTCTGTCTGTCTGTCTGTCTGTCTGTCTGTCCCTTATCAATTTATTTCCCTTTCTAATATCCCCAAAAGCAATTTATTTATTTATTTATTTATTATTATTACAATCCAATTAGTTCAATTATGATTGTTTTTGCCTTTTTCATTATTAGATCCAGATAAATACTGTCATGTTTGTTTGTTTGTTTTAATTCATAACGCAGAATTTCATCAAATTGTTGCTTCATGCTGTCTCGTGTGAATGTGAATTCCTGTATTATAATTTTCTTTAGACTCCAGTAAGAACAGATGAGGCTACGCTAGAGAATAACATCATTATTTGTTTGTTTTAATAAACAAACAAACAAACAAACAAACCGCAAGCTGCACGAGCTGAGTGAACAAGCTGCGTTTCGTGCGTGACGTGAATGGAATAAACTTGTTCCGACATGAAGTTCGCTGTGCGCAGATTGCATGATGGGAAGGCAGAACGGCTTCGCTGCCTGTGACGTATTCAAAGTCGGTCAGCGAGGAGAAAATGTCATCGGCTGCATTTCCATCGGTTGGTTGGTTTTGATGTAGGTCACAGCAGCCATCATGGTGGGAGATGGTCACCCCTAATTCCTGACTGTCAGAATTTTATCTCCGGCTATCTGTGCTGATCAGACTGTGAAAACAGCCGCCCTTCAAACACGCATCGCACTGAGATGTTCTAGGAAGGATGGAAACCGCATCCAGGACTGTGCAGCCAGCCTCACTGATGCCAAATGTATCATTATTATGATCATTGTCAGGAGAAACTAGATAGAAGAGTGCATTTTATATGGAGCCAAACCTGAATATGGAACAGAGCAAAGCTGAATACTATACAATCAATAACTTCATATTGCACACATGCTAAATCCTATTTCAAATAAAAAAACAAACAAACATCGAAATAAATAAAATGTCAATAAAAATTGGCTCTTTTTTTATTTGCAACCTAGATTTCAACAGTAACCTTTTCCATGGCAGGTAATGCATTTAATAATAAATTAATAAAATATCAATAAACCAGTTAACCAATAATAATATTATCCTTCAGTGATCGTCCTGTCCTGATTGACGTGCCAAAATACCAGCTGAGTGTTCGGAGATTTGAATATAATGACACTGCGGGGCCAAATTTGGCCAGAGTTTGACACCCATGTTCTCGACAAATAAAAAGGCTTTTCTGTGACTGAAGGAAATGGGCCTTCATGTGATCGATTCCTCTGAATCACCAGTCCAACCGAAAACCCTCAGAATCTGCTGAGGTTTCCTCCGTGGTGACGAGCCTGCAATCCAGTGGCCTCCCACGCTGCTGTGGCCCTCTAATGACTCTGCGGCCCCGGATAAGAATCTTATCAGCGCATCGCTCCGCCACCTTCATCGCAGTCAGGAGGACAGGGCGGCGCTTGTGCTCGTCGGAGGCGCTCGGGGAAAATGCCAGCAACTCAGAGACTCACTGACATTTCCTGAAGCAGCGCCTGGCACCTGCGGGCCCTCAGACCTTGCCCTTTACTGCAAAAAATAAATAAATAAATAAATACATAAAATCACATTCTCAAAAAGCTCCGCCTCTGTCAGTGTGGCTGGCTGTGACCTCTGAGGGAGCCACCTGCGGGTGCTTCCTGTCTGGCAATGGAGAAGCAGCAACACGCTGGAAGTAAGAGAGAGAGAGAAAACAATTGTGGGAGCCTTCGAACGATCCGAAAAATGTGCGCAAAAGACTTTGGGAACGGACTGAACCCAGGTCAGCGTGTCGCCGTCAGATCTGTTTTTTTTTATTTTTTATTTATTATTATTCTCCTCCACATTTTCTGGTTTTCCCCCCCGTGAGACCCTTCGACGTTGGCGGCCGGGCTGCTCATTGGGCACGTCCTACGTTGGGCCGTGCCTGTAGCTGTGATGATGTTATCTCCGCTGGCCAGGAGCAGCAGTGAGCACTCGGGAAGGTTCGCACTCGCGGGATCGCGGCCCTTTGTTCTTCTCTCTTCCACTTCCTACTACTTCCTTATCGTTTCCATCCTCCGTCCTTTTCTGGAGCAGCCTTATTATCCTCGTCTCTCTGAGGATTTGCCAGCTGTGCGGCGCTTCGGAGGCCGGCCATATCCGTGACCCAGTTAAACATGGGTTGGGAACGGGAAACAGAAGAAGAATGACTGGCCCAGCACAAGCCTTACGTATTTTTTCCCCATTTTTTTTTTATTGGTGTGGTGGGAGGTGTACGGGGATTCTCTCTGGCCTCTTTGGACTCTTAATGGTTTCTTGTTCACTAACTTGATTAGTGCTGCTCTCCCCTCCGACACACCGCTGTGTTTTTTTTTTTTTTTTCGGAATTCTTTCGACACTCGCTCCTCCGGGGCGCCGAACGGACCCTGATGAGAGGGGCTGTTTTCTTAATGTAATTAGGGCAAGCAATTAACACAGATGTCGGTGTGGCCTTTAATGGCTGCGTGGAAATAAGAGGTGGAAGTGATTAACGCCTCCCCTTCTTCTTTTTCGTCTGACGTCTCTCAGTTGTCAGGCTGCAACCACGAGTGTCGTAGTACTGGAGATTGGTCTTGGCCTCCAGACCACTATTTAAGGGTCTTGTCTTGGACTCGGAGGCATTTTTACTGGGTCTTGTCTCAGTCTCGGACTGGGAGGACTCAGGAATTCTGATCAAGACCAAGTCAAGACTCAGCCAACGCTGCAATGACAGATAATGGAAAAGGATCCAGCTGCTGCCCTTTTACGCTCTGTTTGTGACACCCAGCGTGACACCCTGCCCCCTCATTCCTTGTGAATTTATTTTTTAAATTTTCTGGAGCAAAGTTGTTTTTTTGAAAATGGCAGCAAAATGTTAAAGAAAAATATGAAACGATAGCTTGCTGAAAAGAGATGTTGCTGTTCGATTTAGAAGCAAACTTGAATTAAAAAAAAAAGACACTGGTCTTTTTTTTTTGTTTAGTTGTTATTTTAAATATATATTGTTCTTTGATATTCAAAGTCTTGTCTCGATCTCGACACTCTCTAGTCTCGATCGTGTCTTGGTCTCGGTTGGTGCGGTCTTGACTACAACACTACCCTCCACCCACCTGACCCTCTGTTACCTCCTGTATTGGCCGAGCCATTCGCTTTGCTGTCTGACACTCGCCGTCCTCTCCTCCCTCTGCCAGGTGTAATGAGAGCGCTGGTGATGGACAGATGATGGACGTAGAGGCGTCGTACTCGGACTTCATCAACTGCGATCGCACGGGTCGCAGGAACGCAGTGCCCGACATCGCGGGGGAGGGTAAATCCACGGCCAGCAGCAGTGAACTGGCCAAAGACATGGCGGAGATGGACCTGAAGGCCGCAGGTTAGTGCCCCCCAGCGTCTCAACGTGCTCGTAAACAAAAGCAAAAGAATTCCGGCTTATGCGCTTCACACCATTCAATGAAAACACTTTCAAATCACAATTTGTCAAAATTTTTAGAAACATTGCTTTTATTTTGCGAAAAACTGTAATGGTACTGGCAACAGTACGCAATGGCATGTACATGTACTGTATGTCCTTTACCTGGCGTCACTTTAGCATCTTTAACAACGAGCTTCTCTGTGACAACTCCATCCTTCACTTCTCTTTTTTTTCCCGTATGTCCTTAAACACACATTTTAAGTCTGATGATTGGTTCCTCTCCCAGGTTAGTGGCAACACGGCCACCCAGTGACTGAGAGCGTCTTACGCCGCGAGGTTGCTCTGCTGGAAATGGATGAAATCATTTTTCATCAATTCTGGAATGTTTCTCATGGTTGAGTTCAGAGCACGTGTGCACGTGCAACGTTTTCATCACACACTCACAAATACCACTGCTCTGCATGTTTTTATTATTATCATTAAATATATGCTGGAGAATTTATTTTGTGTTTTAAAAGTCTGCCTGCATCAGTGGCATGCAAACAGTGAATATATATTTTGTGTGTTTATTGTTAATAAGACGGAATAAGAAAACTAAATTCTTGTCTTCTGCATGTGTTGCAAAGGACGTCATCTTGCTGAAATGGCCAGTTGTGAGCTGAACAGAACAGTGCACGTGCAGCATGTGGTTAGCGTTGGTGATTGCACTGAAGTTAACTCTAATTGGAGACTTAAGACTGATTCTTAGTGCAATACAGTGCATCACAAATGCATCATCTGTCCAAAGATGTTTTTTCCACTCTGCATTTCAAAGAAATCTGATCTTGAGCTAAAGTTCTCGTGTCGGAGGTCACTTTGCACTTTAATGCTATTGCCATCTGAAAGATAAATACAAAAGTAAAAGTATCTCTGTGCCAAAGCTCAATAGCAACACAAACAGAAAGACTAATATGATGCTACAGAAGCTGTAATTACTGTAGGTTTAATTCTTGTGAGTAAGAAAAGTTCCCAGGTTCTGTCTGAGTGTAAAGTTAACCTGCCTCTTTGACCAGAGTTCGCAGAAACCCGGGTCAGAACGGGTCAGACAGGATGCACAGTACTCCCCCACCCACTTTAGATTTGATTTGTCTGTCTTAAATGTGCAGCAGCAGTGGCGGCGCAGCAGTGGCGGCGCGGCAGCGGCCGCTCCTCTACCGCCTCCCTCCCTCTCTGCATAGTGTCAAGTTGTTGTTGAAGAACATGTCAGGACCATGGCACAGATGTTCATTCTCACCATTGTGTTTTCGCTGCTTGTTCTTGCTGACTTCCTACTCAGTCACAGACAAGTTCGCCCTGACATGATAACCGCTTTGACCGCCGTTTGCCGCTCTGGTGGGAAGTCTCACATTTGGGAGCATTCTCACGTTTGACACAATGTTGACAGGAAGTTGTAGTTCCTTCCTGAGGAAACTCCTTATTCTAATATTTTCTTTTTAATCTCGCAGAGGGCAGAGAGCCGATTTATTACTCACAGGCCAGGAAGCCACTTAAGCGCTCATATATAATAAATAAAAAACATTCCCCTCTCGAATTACAGTTTTTTTTGTGTGTGTTTCCCTCCAGACGGAGCCCCAGGGACCTCCCCGGCCCCTGAGGCGGAGGGCTCCACCAGCCAAGATGCCCAGGCGAGTGGAGGCCCATCTTAAACCCGTCGGCATGCTGAAAGCCGGGGGGGCTCCAGGGGGGAGGGTCAAGCCTCGGAGGGAAAGGTTTAGAGGAGTCGGTGTGAATTGAGGACAAAGGATGGAGTGAACGTTGTCTTTCTCCCAATGGACACATTGACTCCTTCGCTCACTGCCGGCCTGTTTGGAGCTCCAGCGCTCCAAACGTTTCGCCTTTTCATCAGATCAGATTGTAACACAGCAAGCAGCCCAGAGGAGACCTGGCATCTGAAACGCTGCTTCCTTCTTCTGTCACTTTCAGTCCCGGCCAGACAAGAAAGCACACATCCCGATCGGAGAGGGACTCAGAAGGCATTTGTAAGCGCCCCCGACGCACAGCCGCGTCCAGGAGGGCGCTCGTAGTCGTCCGTTTCCGTCATTTCCTTTCTGTACGTGTGTGTCTGTGACCCTCTTGTTCAGTTTCACCACTCCTTTTTTCGTAACATAGCGGCCATCATATTGTCTTGTATGAACTTCATATTTATTGCTTAATGTTGAGTGATAACTTTGTGATAGCAGATTTCTTTGTGTAATAAAATGCATATGAATGGCTTCAACGTTGGTCCAGTTGTGTTTTCAGCCGTGCTTTTCGCCCCGGGGAACATTTTCCAGGTTTTCCAGGAGCATCGGTGGCGGGTCCAGGATAAATGAGTTCACTGCTGACTTGTTCCAGAGCCATAAAAATTCTTAAACGCAACTTTCGTGTATATTAGTGTGGCCACAGGACACCGGTGCTTACATTACACCTAGCATGGCCTCACAATTCCCATTTCTGTCTTTACACAAGGTCGAAGCAGAGCAAGAAATGGACTTTTTATACAGTATTCACTATATATCAGCCAAATACGACTCTTCTTTCTTGCCTAAATAAAAATGTCACCATGCAGATTTTAGGAGAACATTATTTTTATTATCTTAAAAGATATTTTCTTAAGTATGCATGTTACAAATGGGAGTGTTTTTTTTTTCCATGAACTGAAAAAGAATATTAAATAAATATACACATCCAGAAAATGAAAAGAGAGTAGTTTATAAATCCAGAAGCACCTGGCCATACTGGTGGCAAAACTGTGCCACCTACTGTTAAAATGTAAGTCAACTTTTGGTATTGAGCTGTTCTACCTGATTTTTTTTTTTTTTTTTTTAATGTGTAAAGAAACCCTTAAGTTCAACGATGGATATTCACAGTAAACCATAATTTAGCCTTGAGTAGTTGAGTAGCGCAGTTTTCTGCCTACCTTCATCCCAACACCATAATGACGACGCAACCACGTAAGGAAAAACCTCCCTGGGTGACATGAATGTAAATACGGTTGCTGTGCATCAAAGCTTCCCTGATTCCTTACGTGTCACCTGGGTGTAAACACAAGGTTAAGAGTCCACGCACCCCCGACTTCTTTGCACCCGCAGAGCACCGAGACATCTTGTGGAGTGGCATGTTAAAACCTGAAGTACGTGAACACACCCATGAATACTGACAAAACATGAGCTGAGGTGAAGGTAGGAGGTGTGAAGGCCACCTGCCGCCACCGGAGGGGCAGCAGTTCCATGTTGACGTCGTCGTTTGTTTGTTTTTTTGGAGGATTTTGGAGGAAATAATGCCATCCCATAGTGTCTGCTGGGTTGGACGCTCAGAGCCGCTTGTCTCTGGGTTAGTTTCTTCTGTCTGGTTTTAAAAGGAAGTGCTCAGAATCATCCCATAGGCCTTGTGCAGCTTCTGAAGGAGCTCTTGCTTCTCATTCTCGGGCAGGAAGCAGGACTCGGCAGATTTGATGTTCTGAAAGACGCGCACAAAAAAAAAAAACAGAATTATGTACATTAAAGAGAAGGAATTTCTTTGGATTGCACTGTAAACACGACAGTACTAAGTTTAAACATTGGATTAAAGGTAAGAGGAACAGGAGAGTTGATCCAATTGTAAAATTTCTCATATTTTCTACTCAGTGGTGGGAAGTTTTCGGACACCCCATGCATTTGTGATATTTTGCACCCAGAATCGCCAATCTGAATCTCCAAGCACCATTATTGTACTCCAGTCACCACACGCTCCTTTCTGTGTGTGCACTGTTCCATCCTTGTTAAAACTGGATTGACTAGCCACACATCAGGGCAGGAACAAACATTTAGTTTTGTTATTTTTGTCTCAGCTGAAACCTTTTAAAACCCAGAAAAAGCAAAAATTTCAGGATGATATTTTAGCTTGACGTGTGAAATTTTAAGGGTGTTTTTTTTTTTCTGCCAATAATCGCCGTCGCTTTGTTTCTGTCGGCGTGCAAACAACCAAATGTGCTGCTTTCTTTGCTGATCTCATGAGAGCTTTTAAACTGTGTGAGCGCTGACATAAACATGGCTACAGTGTGGATAGAAACGCAGCGTTAACATTGACACATC
The DNA here is from genome assembly GCF_046127955.1 of Nelusetta ayraudi. NCBI lineage: Eukaryota > Metazoa > Chordata > Actinopteri > Tetraodontiformes > Monacanthidae > Nelusetta > Nelusetta ayraudi. The sequence goes on from NW_027466120.1 coordinate 5,885,531, forward strand.
GGACAGCGGAGTCTCTCCAGAGACTGGAGGATGACGCCACACGAGCAATATGGGGACGTTTTCTCCTGCATTTCAGTCAGTGGCTGTTGACGCTCGGTGGAATCGTTTCCCTCTGTGAAACTCCAGAAGGATGTACAATGTCAACAGACATCGTGAGGGAAAAAGTGGGAAATTTTAACGTTAGATAGACTATTCCAAAAAAGGTCTTCAGCAGTTCACTTGGAACGAGTCAAAGCCAATGACCATTTGTTAAACCAGTGGCTCGACATGACGTCCATTAACTTAAAGGGCCATTAAATCCGCTTTTGGCCAATTTTTATGCTGCTGAATGACAAACTTTGTGGAAGTTTTCCACATTCTTCAATTACAAAAAAACAAACAAACAAAACCCCCCAAAAACAACAGCGCCTCAGTGCCTGCATGCAAATAAAGGAAGTCATCAGTCATCAGAGATGTCTGATTAAAACAGACGACACACAGAGCAGAGTGAATTAAGCTGAACAAGATGTTTTTTTTTTCGAAACGGATGATTCATTTTTGCTCTTTTTAAATGAGCGCTTGAGCGCGCACTCATTTGTCCCCGTCTCACTTGGTATGTGAAGAGCATCGCTATGCACGGTGCATCACCGGCCCGGGTTATCGTTTGCAGCCGTCTTCACCCTTTAAAGCGTCTCTCGCATTATTCATCCATTTGATCTCACCAGCCGTTTGAATTCCTCCTCGGTGAAGCCCATGTAATTGTATGCAGTGTTGTAGTCGTCGTGCAGGTTGGAGTGAAAGATGAGAGGGTCATCAGAATTCAGGGAGTAGTTTGCCTTGTCCTTCCTGAATCTGCACAAGGACAAGAGTGCAATGTAAACCAGGATGAACCCTGCTGACTGTCAGTGCTTCACGTCCAAAGGAAAAAAAGACAGCCTACGTGATGACGGGATGCTTGGTGAAGTCGGGGTCACAGGCACCTGTTAGTTTACTGGAAATCGGACAAACCTGCAAATAGACGGACGTGAGTGATGCGGTGGCGACCATTAGAAACCTGGTTTTATATACATGGTAACCTCTACCAAATGGCAGAGGTTTCCCTTCATGGTTAACACAGACAGTTTAAAGGCAAAGCAGCTTGAGAGGGTGCTCATTATATAATACGTTCTCTCCTGCGCAGTGAGTGTAATGTTGACTTCACAAGGGCAAGAAAAAGGCTCCTGTACAAAATGCGCACAAGTTCAAGAATGTTTTTATTTGTCACTCAGCCATGATTTCTGAAAAGCCTGATCTGTTGATGTTGACTGTTGTTTAGTAGGCAGAGGGGCCTTTTCTCTGCAAGTAAAGCGCTACCTAGTGGCACATTGAAGACAAGGCAGGCATCTCTACAGCTGCTACAACAAACAAATCACAATTTTTGTGTGAAAAAGGACGACACATCAGGGAAAATTCTTTTGTAGTACTTCCAACTCATTTTCACATTAAAAAATAAACCGAAGGGGGTAAAAAAAAAAGAAAGAAAAAGTGGGATTTTACTGCTTTTCGGGAGCCACTAGGGGTCAGCAAATATCCACATTTCTTACTTTAGCCCCAGAGAACTTAATTGCTGCAATTACTTGATAAAGCATGGAGTCATTGGAGGTTGAAGGTGGACAGTTCCTCACCTCAAAGTGCATGTCCTGAGCCAGCAGTTCTTTGTACAGGACTGGGTCTTCCAGGGTTCTGTATCCATGGCCAACCCGCTCAGCTCTCAGAACTTCTACAGCCTAAAATATCAGAAGGCGGATCACGAAATGGGAAGCAAAAGGTTATAAAAGCACAAAAAAAAAGGAAGGGAAAAAAAAGAGACTTTCTCAGTGCGGGTCAAGTCAGCAAAATGTGCTGTGGGCTATTTATAGAAGGCTGCAGGCCAGCTGTGGCGTCGCCACGCTGTCACTGTGCAGCGCAGACGCCTACAGTGGCACAAACCCTTCACTGGTTTTTAACGTTTTTTCCGGCAAAGCGGCAAAAGACAAAAAGACAGGCTAATCACGTCCATGTTCAGTTAAGGTATTTTAGTTTTTCATTCATAAGACCTTTTTTTTTTTTTTTTTAAAGTAGCGTTACCTCTGTTTACGGCAGGCAATTTGTCATAATGGAGTAGCAATAAGTCAATTGTTCAATATTAAGGTTAAACCCCTCAACGCTTTTGTTTCTGCCTGATTGCATCTGTTCAGAACCGCTGTTGCAGTGAATATGCGAGGGTGTATGTACAGATACACCCTCACTGAAAAGTTTGGCCTCACTGACTCAGTTCTGCATTGGATTCCATTATAACCACCTTCATCGAATAATCTACTACAATTCTCTAAGAACATTACTAGTGCATGGAAATCAGTGAGGGTGTGCTGAACACATTATGGGATGGTTTTGACAGCTGAATGTCAAATTGCTTGTGATTTTAGAGAATAAATATCAAGTGTGCAATATGCGGCCATCATCACAGAAGTTAAGTGCTTTAAAATTGCTCAACAGAATTTGAACATTTCTCAAACAAATCTATGTACTATGATCACACTGAGTGGTTGGTATGTGGTATGGTTTAACACACTTATTGTGCACTAAATAATAAAAGAGTCAACAAAGTATTATGGTTTATAGTTTAGGCTCTTAAAAACAGCCTACTTTAAGTGTGTTCACACAAAATTTCATTCATTCATTCAGTCACTGTTAAAAAGTCATTTGAAGTAGTTTTCATTAAACACTAAAAAGGTTCCCATACTTGACTGTCTGTCATGCACTCAAAATAACTGCAGAGCCTTCAAGATCATTATGTTATGAAACCGGTCACAATGGAGTTCAATGCAGAAATGTGTGCCATGATTTGATGGCTCTCCCTGCTCGCTCCCAACTGGACCTGAACCCTCGCTAACAAAGTTCTTGTTTATCTTGGACCTCTACCGCCGACAGATGCTTTGCTCATTTGTCAGTGCGTGGCCGTTATTGTTCTGCTCGCTGCTCTGCACCCTTGGGGCGCAGAGGTGTCCCAGGAGTGCGCTGTGTATTGTGCAGACCCGTCTCATGCTGCGGTTGAAGCCCTCTTACCTCCTTCACCACATCGGGGGGCCCCACCTCCCCGGCGTGCACAGTCCTGTGGATACCACAGCGAAGCGCTTCCTGTCAACAAAATTAATCAAGGGAAACATTTAGGAGAAAAAAAACCCTAACAAAACAAAAACAACAAGAACCAGCTGGTCTTTACATCTGCAGTGTCTGCAGCAGCGAGAAAAGCATCGTTCAGACGAGTTTTCAAGCAACTATTTAGTTACGGTTTGAGGGGCCACATTTTTACCTATATAAGGAAAAGGCACCGGTTTGATTGTGTTTTCTTTGCTGTTACAGCGTTTTTAACCTTGGACACGGCCGCTGCTGCTTGTCTAATCTTAACATATTTATCTCAAAGTCATAGTCGTAGTTATAGATAACCTGAAATATTAGTGTGGACTCTGTGCCCTCTGCGTTCTGCCTCTGTTAATCATTAACACAACAATAATAATTTCAGCCTGTCAGGATTTGACATCCTTGGTGACTACCTGCTGTTTCATAATAATACCAATAATAATGATAATGATAACACACACACATACATACATGCATACATACATACATACATACATACATACATACATAAATATAACCTAAATCCACATATCTAATCAGTAGTTCAAATTAGACTCAAAGAAATTAAGACGCATTCGCATACAATTTTAACATACCACACTTTGTGTTTGATGGCTTTATACAGTATAAATGAACACACACATGTACATAACATGTATGTACACATTCAGGTCTCAAAGTATTATGGCATTATGTTCAACAGTAAAAGTATTTTACATCTATTTACATGAAAAGTATTATTGGATCAGTAACATTTGATTTTTGTCTTCAGAAAAAAAGAATCTATCTACAGACGTAACGGATGCAATATAGAGAGACAGTCAAATAATTTACATTAGCTTTTCTTGTTTGCAGGCTTTAATTAAAATTGATGTGTGATGATACAGTATGTTTACACTGGTCCAAAGATTATTAAAATGCTGCTACAGCAGATTAATCTGCTGTGTATGTGGATGGGTTTATGGTTATTACTCTGCAAACTTGATATTTTACTCGATCTTTACATGGTGATTGCTGATGTTTAGTGCTGCCATGATAACAAAGTAATAAAAAAAAAAAAAAAAGAGCTGATATGTAAACGGCCTCCATTGAGCCAGAAACCTCCAGCAATTACTTTTAGGGTTTATTCGTGGCCAGTGCTGTTGGTATTGACTACGAGTGATTATTCTAAGATATTCATTATGGTTTAAACAAGCACAGCTGATTACTCGCCCCATAAATTCTGATTTAGCCAAATTGATTTTTTTTTTCCCCCTCTGAGAGGTGTCAGCGCTAAAAGAAATGAATGAAAGAAATTAACAAAGAAAGAGACCGAATTAAGGACTGAAAGAAAAAAAGATGATTTTGGAAAATTAGGATTTGCTTGCATACTCTGCTGGGTTGAGATAAGGGCATTAATTTCCTCGGTAGTTTCAATGAGACCACACGAGAGGATTACTTGGTCACATTCATGTTCTTTAAATTCAGAGAAAAAACTGTTGTATTATTGTAATAGTAAGGTAGGAGCAAAAGCAAATACGTAAATAAGTGTCTCTCCTTAAGGAAACGTCACCATATCACTGTTTTCTGATGTGTCTCTATCCTGCTAACAAATGCAAGTTGAAATAATAGTCTATCTGTTTAGTGTGTGCTAAGTTATGCAACACTGTTCTGGAAAGAGGCTCTATGTGAGGTCACAAAGGGCTGTAGTGTGCCAGGATTTGCTAATAAACTGGAGTGCAGCCAGTGACATTTCCCAACATTAAGTGCTGAGGCTGACTTGTTGACTGAATTGCCTGAAAAGCTGCAGGTTCTAAAAAAAAAGGCCAACGCAGAAGTGACAAAAAAACATACAAAAAAACAACAACTGCAGTATATTATTTCGCTAGTAGGGACCGCCAAAGTTGGTTGCAAAAAATAACTGTCTGTCAATACAGGAAGAAAAAAATAGGTTGTTGTTCACAAAATAGGTTCCATTCAGTCTGATCTGGTCTCATTTTTAGCAAGAATGGCCATAAAATTGAGTCGTCTTTCCAGCAGGTGAGCGTTGAGGCACACACGGCACTCATGCTCCAATCACTGCTCACCTCCTGCTCCCCTCACACATCCGAATGTGGAAGCCTTCAAACAGACCAGAAGCTCAAGATGGCGCTGACCATGTGAAACCACTGTCTCAGCTTCAAAAACAAACATTCGCAAACCAGTGGAGCCATATTTATATACAGCCAATCTCCCGACCTTGTTTATCCTCGCTAACATCAGTAATAGTATAGCAAGACAAGTTATGTATTGCATGTAAGAACAGACATTAAGTAACATGTTATCGATTACACTCACCATGTAGGCCTCTTTGTGTTCTGGATTGGCCTGAGTGTTAAGTGACTCATCCCCCGCCAGATCGATGGCCACCACTCCATCGTCCCGGTATTTCTTACACAACTCCACCACCTCCATAGACCAGCCTGGAACAATCAGAGGGCAATATATGTATAAGTGGCAAGCAGCATATACCCAAATCAAACACTATGCCACTGGGTGGCACCACTGATGCAGGCGGAGTAGTCACCCTAAACATGTATGGAAGTGCAAATCTTGATGATAGTCTGGATATATACATATAAAAAACCAAATTCAAAAAGACATAACAGAACAATTCCTAATGACAATAAAAAAAATAGAAACCAACTTAAAATTTAGACAACGTGTTAAAATGTGCAAGATGTAGTTGTGACACTGTGTTTTCATTTTCATGATGCTCATTGTCCTTCTTTTTACATTTTTATTTTTTTCTGTGCTGTGCTCATCATCTAATCAGAGTGAACGGGGCTGCAGAACTCTGACACAGGACAGAAGACAACACAGTGAGGGGTTTTATCTCTATCTCGCAAGCTTGTTTTGGCAGACCGGAGCGGGAGCAGGTCATTACTTGGCATGTGGCGCATGCAGCATAGAATGGACCTGGCTTTGATATTGAAGGCCCTCTCCCCCTCGCTGAGGCCCTCGTTGACCAGCCGCACCACCTCGTCTGGACTCACGTCGCCCCTGGGGGAAGAGGAGCGCAGCGAGAAAGCACACAAAGAGCCGGACTTAATACATGCTTCCCTCGTGGCTGTGCATAGACATGGTGTTTTAGAAGGTCAAGTGTGTACCTCTTGGTAACACTTCATGGTAAGAGAGAATTCTGCAAACAACATTGATGTCAGTCCCTGTTCTCTGATGTCCCACCTGATCTCACGTCTTTTTCTTCCAGCTCTGAAAGCTGGGTATCACCTCCTCACAAGTGGACCCACTCTTGACCTAACTATTCTGTAGCTGCTTTATTTATTTATTCCTATTTGCTTTTGCGTCAATCAATCCTTTTAACAGCTGCACACTGGACCAAGTGGCCGGCGTGAGTGAAGCCAAAGCATCCTGACTGTGTCGTAGGTCCCTCGACTTAATAGTGTCAAACTGTTGCTTCAGTTGCTCATTCTTTATCTTTTTCTTTATTCTATCGCTGGCTTGCAGTCACCTGGTTATGATGACACGCGGCGGTGGTGCTAATTCAGATGGAGGGCAGGAAGTGGAAATGGAGAATAAGTCTACGGAGGAAACTGTTCAGCTGAGTCCGTATTGTGCAGGTTTAGAGCTCGTTTCAGCATGTCACAAAGCCAGTTAGCTCACTAACAGTTACACTTCACTTAAATACCTCTGATGAAGCGGTCACTGTAGACACGAGCACTAGCAGTAGCAGAGTGCCCTCCTCCTAACCGCAGACTTAGGGTTGAAATCCACTTTTTACAGCATTGCTCTGTGAGCTCTTCACACTTCTCACCTTTGTGAACAACAACTCTAAAAATCTCTTTTTTTGGGTGGAAATAGATAATAATCTAATAACAAACAAATCAGAAATAGAACGAGATCAAGGCTTGATTTAAATCACAGAGGATTTGTCTTCTCTAATGTGCCTAAACGTGTGCCTAATGGTCTGAATGTGAAACTGTGCCGCATGGACATTAACTTCTGTTACGGCATCTTTGCCCGCGGTCATGTTTCGCCAAAGGTGTTTCCTGTTGCAGTACTTACTCTTCCTGGTTCCATGGTATGGGATCCACTTTGGTGTTTGCCAGAAAATGTGGGCTGTATCTGACCTCAACGTAAATCACTCCCTCCTTTGCTTTGTCCTCCACAAACTCATATGCTATCCTCTTTATGGCTCCTCTGTCTCCACTAGGAAAGAAGAAGAAGATAAAGAAGAAAAAGATTATGATCCAAAGGGAAATACATAAAACTATTAGCTGCAGTTAATGCGTCATCAAAATATCTCCTTGCATGCCATGATAAAAGGGTTCAAGGGGTGGAAACACAAACCCACTCTGATAAAAGAGCCACAGATGCAATGCAGCATAAATCAATCTAGTTGGCGGCAGCTCGTCACTCTCTCTGAGTTCTGGGGCCTTTGAGAGCAGCTTTCAGGAGGCGCTTTTGTCACAACCTGACTGCCAACAGACGATGAAGAATTCAGAGTAGGAATCTTAGTAATCTATCTGCCACGCAGCTTTGTGAGCTTTTTTATTTGACACTCTTTTAAAAATGTCCTGTTTTCTCTAGACTGGCGAGTCCACCTGTTCTGCATCACAATGACAGAAAACACGGACAACACTTCCAGCGATTACCCTGAAATCGAAAACACTGCTCTGACGGCCCGTTGTCCTCCCCTCTGGCTATACACGCACACATTCCCTGTATGTCCCACAATCCGGCATGAGCCAAACCCAGCTAGCAAGTTCCATACGTTGTGAAAGCCACACCATGCCACAAACAAGGGCCTTTTAGGGAGCCTTGATACACAAGGCCCCATTCAGCACAAGTGTGCACTGCGTTCCGGCCACTACAGACCTGCATTGTTTCAAGTGTTCACGGCTTTTGACCGTCTGAAAGAGTGTTTTGGGGGTCTTTTATCAACAGCTCAGGCCCAGTTGCCAGAGGACTGAATGTAAAGCTGAGTGGCTCAGGAGAGGGAGATCCCAAACAACTTGATTTGGATGTGCGCTGCGTGTCTGGCATTCATAATCAGCTCCCTTCCATAGCGTGCAAGAGATAAAGTCCCACTGTCCCGCTGAGTTTCTTTACGCCCCATCGATCCCGAGCTGCACTAACACAGAGTCCCAGTGTCGAGACAGTAGGAAACAAATTGTATGCATCCTGTCTTGCCAGTTGTCTGTGTGTACTGGTTTGGATACGTTTGTGGCTCTCCAGAGAAAATGGGATACGCTGGCACTGGGTGGTTCTCGGAGAATCCAAAAGAAAACGCATTTTAAAAACATTCACTGAAGATGACTCAAACCTCCAGCGTTATGTGCCGCCCATCCCTTCTCCGTGTTTTAGTGCAGAGAGAACACAGATCTACTCGACTTGACTCTCACAACAGTCATTACATAAGAGTCAAACTAATGACTGACACACAGACGTTTGTTCAGAATGAATAAGCTGAGCAACACCTGAGGAGCACTTAATGACTGTCTGGTGCCACTGGCTTGGTTCCAGAGCCTGGAGAGAAACCCGACTGACTTCAACAGTCACCATGCAGCCTTACAGCAGCTTAAAGGACAATGTTGAAGAACAATTAAGAGTAGACGCACCTTTGACTCGTGGTTTGATTCTAAAATGAAACACACCCGTTTGTTTGTTTGTGGAGAAGCGAACCAGAGACACTGAATGCATTATTATTGTGTAACTACACAGCACCTGGACACGAGTAATGCTGCCGTCTAGGGCTGGACTTTAATCCCGCTTGTGCACATTACTGGTGTGACACAGCTTTGACACGAATGTGTCCAAGTGTCACACTTTGCCTCTCAAATGTGCAGCACCTGTGTGAAGAATGAGAATATAATTTTCGAAACTTACGCAATCACGTGCATGTACTCTGCAAACTTTCCCAGGAATGTGGTAAGGCTGCCAGGCTGGTCCACAATTATAATATCAGTCATCTCCTCCACTGTGTTTGCTGGCAGACGAATACCACGTTTCCTAGCAGGAGCAAATGACAGAGTTAAGTACAACATTAAGTTTCAAGCAAGAATTTACTTCCTCCCCAGAATGAAACCATTTTTGGGGAAAAGCTACTTGTCCTGGTTTGTCCTGTTTCCTTAAAGGTCTCATATCCCATCTGATTTTTTTGCTTTTCTTTCCAGATTCCAGTGCAACACTCTTTTGCGACTGTTTATTAAGAACTGCACATTTAGTGATGACTATGGGTTGGTATGAAGAAGGTCACAGTCACACTAAATGAGTCGCCGCTCCCTTTATCTTACAACTGAAACTGACGCTCAGTGACTCAATCTGTTTCACTGGAAGGTGACAAAAGCAGGGTAGTGGAAAAGTCAAGCTTTCCTTCAAGAAGCTTGACTTGACTGTGATCAGTCACTATCACGTCACGCACCATAGTGAGACGTCGAGGCCGTTGCCAGTTTACAATGAGTGACGCACTAGTTTGTCCCTATATTTAATCAACTAAAGAGTAAACTTTCCACTCTGTAAGAACGATTCCTGACCAAATGCTCAGAGTTACCTGGCAACGTCAAGAATGGTCTGCACTCGGATGGATCCATCGAGGTGCACATGCAGCTCAACCTGCGGATGAGAACAAACAGATTAATTCACAATAAACCCATTTGTACACACAGAAATAAAGAGCGGGGCAGAAAGGAGAGAGAGAAGAGTTGTGGTCGGGGAAAGTCAGCGTTTTGGCTGCAGCCCATCGCCATTTCAGAATGCGTGACTGCGCCAGGCGTTGTGAAGGGGCCAGAGCTGCTGGGGAAGGGTCAGCTTCCCCTCCGGCCCCGTGAGCTGTGATTTACCATGGCAGATGAAGCAGATAAATGAAGGTCCCCTTTCTAGTAAACACAGACCTCATCAGTAGCCGCCAGCCAGGCTTAGTGTCACATTCAAGTCTGCAGTATGAGAATGGATCTGAAGCTCATTAAGGGGACAGGCTTTGATTTAGAATGTTTCCCAGTTCATTTCACTTCTCAGTTGTTTTTAGTTGAAGATTCCACCTGGGTATGGATTGTCGCATTTTAGATCAGCTCAAAAAGCTTTGTGCTGTGTGTGGATGAAGTGAATCATCAAGAGTGTGACCAAACAATTATCATCCTACTGTCATCAGTAATATTGGGACTAATTAAGAAGCATTAGCCAAGAACAAAAATCCAACAATAAACAAACAACAATAGCTGTTGCTTGCTTTGTATCATGAAGTGTTATCATAAACACAATTTTAGATTCTGTTGCATAAAACATATATTTGGCAGAGAAGTAGAGTGTCTGCCGCCAAGAACATCTGTTTGAGGATGCCTTTGGAAATACGCAGAAGGTCAAAGTTTTCAGGGGGAACATGGGATGTAAAACAGCTCAGCCAAGATTTCTGATGGCCGCTATGTTGAGTAATTCACAATGATTCTAAGGAAACAGACTACAAAATCCGCTCACGGCAATTTAAATGAAGGATTTGCTCCTTTTCAGATGGCCAGTGGCAGAAATCAAATCAAGTCAGATGTCAGCTCTTTTTTAGATAAACCATTTCATTCACACCAAAACCAAATTAATCAAACATCAAACATACAGGAAAAACTAAAATAGTATTTTAGGTTTTTTTTGCCCTGACCCCAATGTTTTTGTAGTCGGAGTCAAAGCTACTTCCAAAATGAGGAAATGACCGTGAGGTTGTTGATACGGAAAAGCCCAATCTGTAACAGACCGTTTCTCAACCATAACATTGAGTTGTTTAGGGGATGAACTGTTTTCAAAATATCACTTTGGTGTGAAGGTTTTTGCCTAAATATTTACAGCACAACATAATATTGGCAATCATTAAGTGACATTCTTACCTACATTCAATATCCGGCCTTCCAGCGACCCTGAGTGTGTGAAACAACTGGTTACTCTAGTTCAAGAATCCCCAGAGGTTTGCACGACACACTGGTCCAGCTGTCAGTGCAACAGCTTGTTGTTGATTGATTAGACAAGGAAAGTGTGCAGTGTGTCGTTTCCAACAACCTGTGCACACTCATGATTGACAAGACGCATCTGCAGAATCAAATCAGATCTTCGTCTTCATGTGTAAAGCGTCAAATGACAACAAACTAAACTCTGGGAAGATTACACATAGGGCCGGTCTGGACAGCACTCTTTTAAAACCAATAGTTCCCACCAAGTGCAAGCACTGAGGTAACAGTGGCAAGGGCCAAGAATGCCTTCAAGAAGGTTTCCAGGCTCTCTGTCAGTATGAATTTAGCATCAGCAAAGCTGCGCTGCAGACTGGTGAGTCATGACTAGAACAAGCAAATAACGATGGAAGTTCCAATGTCAGTCATTAAAAAAAATGAAAATAAAAAGAGGCTATGATGATCGTTATGATAATCAAATTGAAAAAAAAGAGAAATGATTTAAGCTTAATTAAAAAAAGACATTTGAATTAAAAATTGCACTTTTCCTCCCAGGTTGACAGAGTCCCAGTGTGCTCAACGTGTCACCTGATCCCTGCACCATGCGCACAGGAGCGGTCGGATAGATTTCACTGCCAGTCAGTGTGCATGTTTACGCCAGTCTGTCCCCGCTCCGTCACAGTTCCAGCGAAATTTGAGGTGGTTCTATTAATTTATTTTTATTTGCTGGATCACACAGAAACTCAGCGAGAAGGAAAGACGGATTAACAGCTCAGCCTTTCGTCTCCTCTGGGGGGGAAACGATGAACTCTTTGTGTGTTTAAAGTTAAAGTCCCATTGACTGTCACATCTCAAGGATGCCAAATTTCTACTCTGCCTTTGTCCTCTCCTCTTGAGACGGCAGCAGTGACAGGCAGCGGTGCTGCACTCTGGAATCATTTGGGTGATAGAAAAGCCTATACTAACCCAAAATATTGAGTTCCAAGCATGGAGGTAATGGTACCACTCTCCTGGTCTAACAGTTTGACACAGTCAGAGGTCAAACCACTGAGTTCCCAGACTCTGAACGCACACAAGGCCACTGAGCTATGTTTTGGTGTTAAGGCTGGCTTTTGAGTCTGTGCATATATACTATTTGTATATATATATATATATATATATATATACATATATATATATATATATATATATATACATATATATATATATATATATATATACATATACATATATATATATATATATATATATACATATATATATATATATATATATATATATATATATATATATATATATATATATATATATATATATATACATATATATATATATGTATACACTCAAGCTTGTTTTATTATGAGATGTTGCTCTAAATTCACAAACGTTTGCAAACTGAAAAACACAACTGGTGGTGTTGACCAATTGCAGGGCACAGAGCCACAGAAAGCAGGTGAAGGCTGGTGAAGGCTGTTAGCTCAGACAATGAGCAGTGGCATCACAAACAGAAAATGAATCTTTAATGAGATTATCTGGGCAAGCTGCCAGTATTCCCATGGGATACTCCTTTTTCAGTAGTGTGCGTGCGTGCGAGCGTGCCCTCCTCTTTGTAACAGTCTCTTGTCTTCTGCCAGCACCGGCGGCTGTGCTCAGTCAGCACCCTGACTCCAAAGGGCACCGTGTGAGCGTGTATATACGTTACATGAGTCAGGCGGAACGTGAAAGTGGCATTTCACAGCGTTGTGCAAGTCTGGAGCCTCCTGCACAGCACGTGAAAAACATGAGGCATAGGGAACAGAAATGCATCAGCCTCCATTCCCACAATAACAGATTTAGATTTGACTGTTTGACCAAAACGCACAACACAACTAATGTGTGTGAGTGTATGTTTGTGTGTGTTGTTTGGAAATAGTTGTATTCATTAATAAATCATTTCAAATTATATTTTAGAAGAGATTTATCATTTTTAATATAAATTAGATTTTTGTTTTGTCTGCAGTGCACTTGTTTAAAAAAAAAACTGTGTAAAATTGACGGATAGGAAGGCACTTTTTTTTTTCTTTTTTTTTTTTTGACAGACATGTTATTATTTTTATTTTGTTGTTGTTGTTTTTTTGTTATTGTTTTCTGTAAAAATCATTTTATTTCTGCCCACTCCAGATTCAGGAAGCGACTCGCTTTGGGGGAAGTGGCCCCGAACAAACCGCCTCATATTCCCCCAGCTCGTCCTTTAACCCCGCTAATTCCGCCGGCGGCTCGGCTGAGTGAGAACCCGGCCTACCTTGGGCTGCTTGAACGCCACTTGTCCGCGGGGTTGCTCGTCCATGGTGCAGAGCCTGTGGGTCGCCGTGCGTGTGCGTGCTGGAGCTGAGGGCGGTGGAGCCAGAGAAGCGTGTCATCGCGGCTCGACCGGCTATTATATGCAGGAGTGCAGGACACGCCTTTGTGTGCGAGCCCGCTGCTGCACAGAAAACACCGGAGCGGCGGCGGTGCTGCGCTGCGCTGCGCACGAGGGGCCAGTGAATGCAGCGCAAAACCTCGCTGTGCGTTAACGCGTGTTGACGATCGGAAGGTGGAGGGGGATTAAGCGGGCAGCTTTGGGCCATGTGATGAGAGCCTTAGCGCCGGGGCTAATTCATTCAGTTACACAATGAAGGGAAGAAACGGCGGCTATTTGTGTCGGAGCGACAGGAAGCCAACATGATGCACGTTGGCTGCGAGGGGCGTCTCAGCCACCGCGGAGGCTTCGCGTCTCACCAGGGACGATTTGAAGGAGCTCTGGCGTTTTATAACACTTTGTAGACCTTTACTCAACTTGAAAACTTTAAACCCACATGTAAACAGCTGGAGCGGCAAGATCCCATCTACATTGAGTTTTCTGAAGAGTTAGAGAAACCCTGCAAGAACGATTTTTTTTAAAAAAAGCAATCATATCCAGAAAACTACTTGTTGTATTTAGCCCTCTGTTGACGACCTCCTGCTAAAACGCACAGTTTTGAGTTTCCTGCTTGAAGCGATGCTCCGTGTCTGACGGGGGAAGGCGCACCTGGGAGGCGGCGTTGTGACTAACCTGGGACACTAACTGGACCCTTTGTGATGTCACAAAGAGTTGTTTTTCCCCAGATGTGTTTTTCTGAAAACTGATGTAAGCAAAAATAAGTAAAGGGTGGATTGTTCTAGGAAATTCTCTGACAGGCTCTGTTTCTGTTTCTGTTTCTTTGTGTGAAAACCTTCCATACTTGTGCAAGGTCACGCCGAGAGGGATGTCCTCCTGTATTCATTAACACTTGTTGAATCGTGTGGTTCTGGCACAAAAAAATGCATGAGTCAACCTGTGGCTGGTGCAGAAACACAAACAAAATATTTGCGGATCATGGGAATCCTTCTTCACAAGGGAGTGGCTGATGCCTTTTAAAATATAAAATATATTTTAAAAGACATGTTTCTAATGCTGCAACTCCCCACAAGCGTCACAATGGGGAAGTGGATCCCAGATTTGAAACCGATGACAAAAGCGCAAAAACTGTGAGTCACGAGTTGTTTATATTAAGGTCAGTCATAAACGGTGTGTTAGTCGCTGTGAGCTATTACAGAGTGCTTGACCTCTGTACCTCGATAACAGATTAGTTAACCACTGGAAAAAAATTATAAATAATTAGTTAAATCGTAAAAACTGCCCTTTGACCATTAAACCACTAAACCCATGGCTGAAACTGTGTAGAATTTCATTTCAAGTGAGATCAAATTCTAGAAAACGTAAATAAAATGAAAAGATACACAGGGTTGAAGGTGGAGGTGAGAACTTGGCCCCAGTGGGTAAAACTGATCGTTTTCAGTTGGACATCTGAGCTTCTGGTGTGTGAGTACAATTTATAACACATTCACCTCATGGAATGTTGAGTCAAAGAAAATGTTAATAATCAACTCACCTGTAATCAGCTCAGTGAAAATGAATGACACTGTAAAGTTCGTCCTGTTCACATGTAAGGACTTGTAAACTTGACTTACTTTAAAAGTTACATGATGTCATAAGTACAAGTTGTATCCCCACAGGACAACAAAAACAAATTGTTGAATTAATGATATCTTTAAAAGCATCCATGTAATACGATGCATATTTATTAATATATGAATATGGGTTTAATGAAGAATGAAGTGACAAAAATATATATTTTCATGTTTTAGGACATACTAATTATTTTATAAAAACAACATTTATTATCTTCAATTACTCACGGCAAATGCTTATTGTAGTAAATTGCCGGCATTGACAACATTACATTGTCATTGGATATTGGTAGATATTACATATTCAAAAATAGAAGTCACAGTTGTAGTTTTTACACATTTTAATATTACAAACACATGTTGAAAATGATTATATTCTGATGTATACATGGAATAAAACCTTTTTTCCAGTCTGTTAAGTTGCAGGTAAAGCAGTAGAACCAGCAGTGGCTTCACCTCAAAGTGACCTTATCAGCACAATCACCCACTCTGTTTCCACTTCCACTAACCAGATGGCTGGTGTTTGTCGATCAGAAAAAACCCTTTGGCAGAATTTTATTGCTTCTCTGAAACACAACACCCACAGCTGCAGTGATGCAGTTAAGATGTGTTCAAGCTCTTCATTGAGTCTTACTGTAATGCCACTTTGCGATCAATCGCAAGAAGGAGTTTTTCCTTTGTTCTTTTAGACTTTTAGCAGAGACGTAACTCATCAGCTCACCATCACTTCAGCAGAAACAAGCTCCACAGTAGCAGTGCCACGCCATCATGGGAAAAATAAAGAGTCCATGGGGTAACTGCATGAACTGTACCTGAAGAGGAAACTCACACTAACTCCCCTCCTACCTCCTTGTGAGCGTAACACACTTTCTTTACAGAGATATTGTGAAATCGGATATTACGAAAAAACAAAGAGACACAACTGAGTTCCCTTTCTTTCTGGCTGTCACCTTCTACATCTGCTCTTACTTGTCGCCCATTTTATTTATTTAATTATTCTGGCAGCAGCACGTCTTCCTCCATTGAAGCGGCTCTCTGGACATGTCATTTATCATGTTCTATTTTGCTGCCAGTAATTCCTGATTTTCTGTGCCAGAGGGACAGGATTGAACACGACTGTGACTATGCAAGATACAAGTAGAGTCTTGTAGTGACCAGATGCAGTTTATCATCTGGCATAAAGGAGAAACAGTTGGGTTTTTTTTAGGAGTCATGAATTCCCTGGGGGCCCTAAAGACAAATTGTGGTTCAGGTTTGATTGATGATAAAGTAAAAAAATATACATATGAAGGCAGTTTTATGGAACTGCTCAACTGGGCTGTTTTAGTTAGAGCTTTTAGTTTCAATGAAGTGCTTCAGGAGTGACATTAAACAAACCAATTAGCCATCACTTGCTTCGGCTTTATCTCTGCACTCACACAGATGAGTGTCACTAGACATGTGTTTCATCCCCATCAGTTATCGCAGCAGAGGAAGGGATTCTTCCTGCAGAACATAAGTCAGTGGAGAGAAAAAAACAAGTGTAGAAAAAAAAAAAAGAAAACTCACGGGTTCTTTCACACAGTGCAGTAGTACTGCCCTCTAGCGGGACCTGCTTGAATGACAACAACAGCGATAGAGAACATGAACACGAGGGCAACTTGCTGAAGTTTTAAGCTAGCATCAAGATGGGGTGGGGGGATTAAAATGACATTGAACGTGAATATGGCCGGTGTGAGTAATTGTTGATCCGCTGGGATTTTCACACTGGCACGAACATCACAGAAAGACAACATGACCAGTGGGTGGCAGTTGTGTGGAGGAAAATGCCTTCTTGCTGCCAATTCTTGTTCTTGTTTGTCACGTGGTGATGGTGCGTCAGCAACAGGTAGGAATTAAAAGTCATTCTTCACCTAGTGCATTTTTTTTTTTTTTTTTTTGTTTTGTTGTATGAATGAGCTGAGGGGGGGAGGATGTCACGCGCGACGTCACACTTCTGTTGATCGCTTTGTTGTCGCTCTACAAATGTTGTTTTATCTTCAGCAAACTTTGCAAATCAAGTCATCCCTTAAAATGACTCATGGACAGTCAGCGCGTCCGGCAGGTGAAGGATCTCCCCATTTTTGTTGCCTGTCGGATTTTCGAATAGTCACAAAATGTGAATATTGTCGGTGAAAGTGAGACAAAAGTGAGTTGGAGCTGGATTGGAATCGCGACTGACTCACCGGGCCGCGTTCGCTTTAAACATGGATCTTATGGATGGAAATTGAAGGATGGATTCCAGACACGGACGCCTCGCATGATACACGATGCGGTATGTTTCACTTCTCCTGTTGTGTTGTCTGTGTTTGATGACATGTTGGACCGCTTGCGTCCGGCGAGTGTGTGGTTTGCTGGACGGCGTCGCTTGCATTTTGAGTCGTTTATATGTGCAATGCAGCTCAAAACTACACCAACAAAGAAAAATCATAAGACTCCTGGCGAATGAGCCTTGCGTAACTGTACTGGACTAAATACTCTGGTGGAAAGACGCGTTGGCGGGAAAATCTGTTCTCTAGTAGAACTCAGCATTTTGTCAGCTCACGTGTACCTTCACACACTAGCCACAAGATGTCAGTAAATCCTCTACAAGAAATGATCAACTTTTCCAGCTCGGGCCCACACGACTGCTTTGTGCAACATTTCCAGACTGCTGCTGGGAAAGCGACTGTTTCATCTGCGCCCACACACAGCAGCCACACTGTTCATTTATGTCACGGTGGAACTATTTCATTCTCACTTCACTGAAGCGGTGCTAACTGTTTCCAGAACGTGTTTTGCCAGAGCTGTGCTGAGTCGTTTGCTACCATGGACTCACAACTGTTGTCTTTGAAAAAAAAAAAATATATAAAGAAATTGTGTTGCAGTAACACACCTGAAATGTGTCTGTATTCAGAGGAATCTCGTCGTCTCACAATTAAGTTTTTCCTGTAAAATAATAATAATACTAAATAAATCACATTTTGGGTTATCCCTGGGGCTGTGTTGCATATTTATATTTATCTTTTAAAAAGAAGTCCCACCAGAGGTCGTCTACTCTGTGGTTTTAGCAGACAATCTCGGCTAAAAATACTGACGCTGTGTCCCTTGCAAGATGTGGCTGCCACGGTGAATCGAGTCCTTGTCGCTTATTTATTTGTTTTCATTTATTTTTAGCAACCGAGGGCCAACATGGATGTGTTGTTGTTGTTTTAGGTGTGTCACCCCAGGATGCTATTTCTAATCTGAGCTTCTGCATCAGCTCTTAGCAAACATCTCCCGATTCCAGTATGGGACAAAACCAGTATTATCATTTTGTGTTTTCATTCCTGTAGCGCTCGGCAAGTACATCCAAAATGACATAACAGGCTGTGACTCATGGAGAGCTTGGTCACGTAGTGCAGAGACAATTCCATGAGCGTCAGTGTCAACAGGACGCAACAGCTTGCATCCATAGACTCACATGTTCAACCCTGCAGTGAAAACATTTATATAATGAACAGGATTTTGGACATTGCCATCATTTTTGCACATGTTTGTTGTTCTCCACCCATGTGACCCTCAGGGTCACCCTGGGAAATGTACAGTATTTGTATTTTATATTTTTATTACATTTTTAAAATGCTTCAGTTAAAATGTAAGTGCATTGCAGCATGTGGACCTAAACAAAGTGTTTACTTGTTGGGAAAACACTTTTTTGTTTGACACAGATTCCATATGTGTTCATTCATAGTTTTGATGCCTTGAGTGACAATCTACAATGTAAATAGTCATGAAAATAAATCTGATTAAAATCAGAAGTATGTGCCCAAACTTTTGACTGGTAGTGTATATACAGTACGTATATTTGTGTCAGACTGACTTTTCCACTCCCTAATTGTGAACGTCTGTGACGTGCAGTTACTGAGATTTCCTGCCAGACTGAGACGTTGGTGAGGACCCCGGTCCCCCAATTATTCCTGCCCATATTGAATCGGTTCACCTCCCGAGGCCGCCGACAAAAAAGGAAAAACAACAGCGCTGCCGACCGTCCAGGGGGACTCGGTGCGAGGAGGAGGCGCAGTCTGGTGGGGGGGGCTTTGCTTTCCCTTTGTCCCCGTCGACACGGCAGTGACCTCCACCCTGCCTACGTCAGGAGGTGACCTTTAAACGGAACAATGTCCTCATCGTCTGCCCCTGGTGTTCCTGTGGCAACACTGTGGGATTTTCACACGTCGGGCTGGAATGCTTGGAATTTTAGGTGTAATATATAAGGAAAACGTTCCGCCTATGACTGCAGTTATTCACGCTGGAAAACCTCTGGCGCTTAGTGTGTGTGTGTGTGTGTGTGTGTGTGTGTGTGTGTGTGTGTGTGTGTGTGTGTGTGTGTGTGTGTGTGTGTGTGTGTGTGTGTGTGTGTGTCCAGCAGGTGTTCACATCTGAATTAATTTATTCCTCCTTAACATCGTGTGCACTCAGACAGGGACACAATCATTATCTGGTGGGGGGGGTTTCCATTCTGCGCTTCTTGCTGTTTCATAAAAGTCTAGACGTCTTTCGACTCTGTGTGAGGAATGTCAGTAATTACGGTATTTAGTCTCTGGCTGAGTTGCTGGGTGAAATTTTATCACACCTGAGTCTGTGTTTTTTTGGATATTTTTAGAGCGCTGTGTGCAGTTTAAGCTGTGTGTCGCTTCATAAAAGAGCCGTGCACCTGCAGTCTTTTCCCCACAGTTTTTGCAAGAGCAGTTGCACAGGAAACGCCCACATCCCAGTGTCAAAGCACTTTTGCCGCTCTTCATTTATATTACGTAATGGCTGCCACATTTTCCATCTGCTTCTGCTTCAATCGCCCTGCTCCTTTAGTAAGTTCCCTGTCAATGTGTTCATCTTTCCTTTCAGGGGTAATTTAGCTCAGCTGTTTGACTTTTAAGACCACAGAGCCGTGTTTAAATGTTTGTTCTTTTGAAAGGAAGCTGACCAAGCTATGCAGGAATGGGGGAATAAAACAGCAGCCAGAAGGAAAACAGAGACATGGGAATGGAGCACGTTTTGAACAGGCCACAGTGGCTCAGAGTGCGACCTTTCCTGGGTGCGGCTTGATCCGCCGATGCCTGACATTACTTTCTCTTTGCAAACCACTTACTGGAATAATGAGTCACCATCAGTCAGAACACAGACATCACGATTAGACATCCACTCACATGTGCTTGTAGACTTAATTCTGAAAAGTTGGACCAGACTCTTGAGTTTTTTTTTTTCTATTTTGGACTGTTTGAAAAGTCACGGCCAATCGGCTGTCTTCACTGGAAGAGAACCTGCAGAACCAACAGCGGCTGGAAAAGTCCAAGCGAGCCGTGGCGCCAGCCAACCTCAGACACAAATCACCATGGAGAATCAGAGCTGGTCTGTGTGCTGTGTGTCAAATATTGTCCCCAGAAAAGATTTCACTATTGCGTGAGGCTGTTAAAGTCCACAGTCTGTTTTATTCTGAGTCACACTCAAATCACTCTAGTCACATTTAGCTGGAACCACCCAAAACCACAAAGTGGCAAGATTGAGTATTGTCTGGGAGAGCTGAGGTCACACACTGCTGGAGGGACAAAACAAGCAACCGACTCCATGTTGTTTAAAATGGTTATAGAGAATATCTGGCAGAATGGTAAACACTAGTTTATGTGTTTTCAAGCCATGTCCAGCTATTTTAATAAGGGAAAGGTAAAAAAAAATAAAAAAAAATAAAACTAAAAAACAGTAAGACTTTGACTTTCGTTCCACATAGTTGATGCAGTAAATGTCCTTGTGTGGAATAATCCAGAGTTGTTTGCCACAGACTCTTCACTGCAACTTCTAAAATCAACAAACGCTCTGTCTGAAAACCTTGATAGAAGCTTTTTGAGGCTGTACTGTGAAATGGCGCTTCAAGAACTACTGAGAGCAAACCACAGGAAATGATGTAAAGAAACAGAAACAACAAAATCACACAGCTTTTGGAGGTCTTACCTGAAAGAGGAGGCCTGGCAAGAAAACCTGCTGCTACATCTAGTGGTAGAGTGTCCACCCTGAGACTGGTAGGTTGTGGGTTCGATCCCTGGCTGGGGGGTTAGATCATCCAATGATTCCTGGGCGCGGCCCTGTTGCTGCCCAGCGCTCCCTCAGGGGATGATGGTCAAATGCAGAGGACAAAGTTTGCATCCTTCGGGATGTGACAATCACTGGGACTCCTAACATCTCATAGCATGAGGAAACATTGGGACACATTCTGGACACTACGGTGGAGCAGCACTGTGGTTGTTCCTGCCTCTGGCCTCGTGTTGCTTCATCTTTGCTGCTGTTAATGAAATAGCGTTTGAGCGAAACCGCAAATCAGTAAAGTACAGACAGACTATATGCACTATTTGCGACTAAATTCAGGTGGAGACACCTTGATAGAAAAATGACTGCAGGGTGGTTGAATGGCTCACTTATGCGGCGACCAGTGGAGTGTGGCAGTTTCTCCTGAGCCTGGTCCATTAGGCACCACATAACTCTGAGTCTGTGTTTTGGGCTGCTTCTCCTCCAATCTATTTTTGGGGTTGTTACTTAACGTCTGTTAAACATTTTTGCTCCACAGTGATAGAACTGAAGTGGGTTCCCTCCATTTTTCAGCTCTCACATTTCAGCACCCTCATCCAATTTTGACCAAAAAAATAATTTCTCATCCAAAGTTGGTTTGCATCAGTATAAAATGTATCCACCAGGCTTCTGTACTATGCATGTAACCAGACAGAAAACAAGCTAATAAATAAATAGTTAAATGAATGATGGTGAATTTAGAGTGTTTGTGTTCCCTGTCTGTGACGCTTCTTACATTTGTTAGTATACTGTATGTCAGTTGTGGAAAATATGTTTGGCACTTTCAATATTTCACTGTGACTGACAGTTGAAATTATGGCTTGCACCAATAAATTCCTGCGACGGTGCTGAAACGATACAACCAAGCGTAACTAAGACGGACAAACTGCGATGCCAACGGCATCGTTCAAGATCCCGAACGTAGTGACTCATCCGTACTACACAGGGCAACAGCAGTGAAATCAATTAAGTCTCTCACTATGTCTTTCTTTTAAGGTTTATGGTCTCTGCGTTCCAGCGAAGCTGCTGCGATCCTTCCAGCCTCTGTCATTCTTGGAAAGGACCAGGAAACAAGTGGTGGCTGGGCTGGTAGCCATCGTTTTCACGCCAGTGAGCTGAGCTGGAGGTCTTGCACAACATCTACGTCGGTTGGCCACCTGGAGCCCACCAGCCTGGATGTACATTCTTTCCTTTTCTGCCAGTCTCCTTCCATTTAATAACTATTAGCCGGATGTTCAAGTCACCATGACTTCTCTCTGTTTTGGACTGCAGTGTCTCAGTCCAACTCGATGCAAGTGTGATCTTATACTATACTATACTATACTATACTATGATATACTATATACTTTTTGCCATATTTTATTTATTTTGCCATTCTTAGCTTGCTTATGGGGTGGCTGCTAGCACAGCTGTACATTTAGTCTGTCCTTGCCACACCACATGACCAACATTGTTCACAAATTTAAACAGATACCTGCAATTCAAAACTCACGCTCTGCGTCCTTGCTGAGCCCTCAACAGTGTCACAACCACCACTGATGCATTTTCTGTAAATTTGATCTTTGTTGTCACAGGGGACGAATCACCTGACACTTAATTCAGCTTGAAAATACTGCATTTTAAAGATCAACTTGGCTATTTCCACCAAATTGATATTGGTGTGGCTCTTACATGTGAATGTTCTCTAAAACCTTAATAGCTCAAAACATCAAATACAGGCAGCCAGAGTTTTGCATGCTTTCTGGTCCCTGAGGAGTCCTGTTACACAGTTTAATTTCAGGCTTCTACTTAGATTTCCTCGCGGGGAGAATTTCTTCTCGACTGGAAATTGGCAAAAAAGTCTGTAGACTGACGACATACTGGCCTTTCAACATAGGCGGCAAATAAACAAGAAGACTTGTCTCCTCTCAGATCAGGAGACACATTCAGGATTGTTTTAGGTTTCACGTTGATCTTCATTAAACCTGTCCTTCTTACAAAGATCACATTTCTGTAACAGATCATTTTATTTTAATTATTTTAATTTCTTTTAATGTACTTTTCTCCTCTCAAGTCTGGTGAAGCTGCCCGAACTCACAGCACCACACGGTTGGAAAGAGAGCAAAGAGGGGAGAAAAAAAGAGGGGAAAGACTTGTGGGTGGAGGGGTGTGTGTGTGTGTGTGCGCGCGTCTGGAAGTGGGAAGCTGGGAGGAGGAATGAGAAACATTTCTGATGGAGAATGTTTACGCTGAAGTCAGCCTGTGACATCACAGTCCGGATCTCTATAAATGTCAGCAGCCACATTCATTTGCAGTGAGCAGAAGGCAGCCGGCCACTGAACGCACCACACCATCGCACAGGTCAGAGAGACGGACCGAGCTCTATCAGCAACTCCAGCCCTAATGGAGAGACTACTTGGTGACTGTGTGTTTGCTGTGGCAGTGCTGCTGTGCGCAGCGACACAGGTATGGCCCACCCTCATGTTGACTCTGATTGGAACAACATGATTATGTACTATCTGTATAGCAGCTGTCAGATTCTATCGACTTCTAGGTCACAGCCTCGGTGTGACTATCATTTTTTTAATGTCAATGTCATTTTGAATCAACATATTGAATGTGTGGGAATATATTTACCTCTCATCCTTCATTTAAAATGTTTGAATAGTGACTGTAACATCCTATGGCAACAAATGAGTTATAGAATATGACCAGATAGGATGGGACTCTAAGAATCATGATTTAATGCTTATTTTTCAACTTCTGCATGTTCCTGTTGTTGTTATTATTTTATTATTATGTTGCTTCTCACTTTAGACTAGTCATCCATGCAAGACAAAGTGAACTGTTTGTGTCTAGTGATAGAGAACAAAGGTTGAGTTTTTTTTGTGCATTAAAACTTAAAAAAAAAAAAAAAAAAAAGATGAACACTCATGTTGGCGAATATTGATTGTTAGGTGCAAGGACATGGTTAATTTCTCTTTTTTATCTTTTGTTTGGGTGTCAGCCCCCTCTGACTAGGTCTAATAGGACGAGGTATTATAATTCCTGAAAATGGGATTAATATGATTTTATGTTTCAGTCAACATTATTTTGAAATAATTTGACATAAATTTTCAGTAGTTGTGGAATAAAATTGAATTATTGTGGTGTGTTGTGGCAATTTGCAGATGGAAAACAATAGTGCCATCAATATACAATATTTTACTGTCTTTGTGTAAGCTGATTTCTAAATTCTGAATGAATTGCTTGTGTTCCCTCCGCAGGTGCTGTGCCAGTTGTGTGACCAGCCTTGCTCCTGTCCCGCTCCTGCCCCCCAGTGTCCCTCAGGAGTCCCGCTGGTTCTGGATGGCTGCCGGTGTTGCCAGGTTTGTGCACGGCAGCTGGGTGAGCCGTGCACACACGTGTTTCCCTGCGACAGCCAGAGGGGGCTGCAGTGTGACTACAGCGCCAGCTTCCCTGGAGACCCTGGGGAGTGTGTCAGTGAGTGTGCTCTCGAAAAAACAAGAGTCCGTGCGTACGTGTGCGTACGTGTGCGTACGTGTGCGTACGTGTGTGTGTGTGTGTGTGTGTGTGTGTGTGTGTGTGTGTGTGTGTGTGTGTGTGTGTGTGTGTGTGTGTGTGTGTGTGTGTGTGTGTGTGTGTGCGCGCTTGAATAAGACAGAACGGTGAAGGTCATGCAGCCTCGGTCGTTCTACATGAGGGAAACACGCTGACAATTAATGTTTAACGTCTGCTCAGCAGAGCAGAACGGCCTGCTAGGATGTAGAAAGCTGCCAGAAATACCTCAACTTCAATTGTCATGTCTGCTGTGGAGAGATTTCCTGTACAGAGTGCTGCCTAGATGTGAACCATTGCAAACCCCAACACTCTGTACTGATTGTGCCCATAATGTGCTCTGTAATAATATCATTATGAGATTTCTACTGTTTTGTATTGCGACAACTTTTGTATGGTTTGTGTGAAATGCACATTGTGACTCGGGAATTGTTTACAAGCATGACATTTATATTACTTCCGGTGTGATGCAAGTACAATTTGTTTTTTAGGACTTTACGACTTCAGTGTACAAGCTTTAAAGCTTTATAACCCGATGTTTACATTCAAATGTTTTAAAACAACGTTGTCAGTCGATATCAGGCGCAGGTGTCTATAATACATACTTATGCCCATTGCAGGTCGGGAGGATCTGGGCTGCAAATTGAATGGCATCACGTACCAAGAGGGCCAGTTTTTTCAGCCCACCTGCGACAACCACTGTCAGTGTCGAGGTGGCGGGATCAGCTGTGTGCCAGCTTGCCCTCTGGTAGCCCGTCGTCCCACTCCGGACTGCCCCCACCCGCAGCACATCCGCCTCCCAGGGAAATGCTGCAAGGAGTGGGTGTGTGAGAACCTGGAGAACACAGTCATTCAGGACGCCATCACAGGTGAGGTGCTCGGATCGAGGCCGATTGAAGGTCACTCTTGAACTGCTGAGATTTACATTGTGAGATCTTTGCATCGTCCGTGTTGCCAGGCTCCTGTGCAAAGCATTCTCAGAAGGTCTTAGGATTCTAGAACCAAATTATTTCAGTTGTGATTAAAACAGGCCCTGCGATGAACTGGCGACTTGTCCAGGGTGTCACCCTGCCTTCGCCCTAAGAAAGCTGGGATAGGCTCCAGCAGACACCTGTGACCCTGAATAGGAATAAGCGTGTATAGAAGATGAATGATTAAAACGGGGAGAAAAAGAGCTGGAAGTGGCACAGGAAGTGACTGCAAGGCTTGCTAATGCTAAGCTAATCAACTGGGCAGCATTCAATGGTTGGAGGCATTCAAATTAAAAGAAGAGCATAGAGCGATGATATTTTTGCTTCACTCCCAAACTCTC
Source organism: Nelusetta ayraudi (assembly GCF_046127955.1). Taxonomy (NCBI): domain Eukaryota; kingdom Metazoa; phylum Chordata; class Actinopteri; order Tetraodontiformes; family Monacanthidae; genus Nelusetta; species Nelusetta ayraudi. The sequence goes on from NW_027466120.1 coordinate 5,911,523, forward strand.
TTTTGGCAAGGTTTTAGTTGAACACCAGCTAGTGTGGCCTTTTGCACCAATAGGAAACCCCGGGTCCTAGCTTCTGGCTAATCTAGCAGTAAATTTCAACAACACGGACAGAATGTCATTTAAAATGACTATTATTGTCCAAGTGTGCCTCAGTCTTGAGACCTTCAACAGATAGTTGCATGAGATGATGAGAATGTTCATCTTCTGACTTGGCAAGTTATATTTATGCAGCTGGAAATAACCAAAAGCAGAGGTTGTATGACACATTGTGCAGGAAATTACATGGCAATCTTAAAATAGAAGTCAAATGGTTGACTGATACATCTTCACGAGTCCCTATTAGAGAAACAATGCACTGCTAAGCATAGCATAGAAAATAGATTTTTGGTTGTTGTTTTTTTTTTTTATTTGGTTGCACAAAAATGCAGACAAAAGGTTAATACAAATCGATCTTTGATCTCTGTGCTACTGACAACTAAAGAACCACTTCTAATGCCAAGCAAATTGTCTCATAGTTGTAGTTTTGTATTCATCGATAGACACAGAATATTTTCTTTTCCTTCTTCTTATTATTACACATATTTTCCAGAGAAATGTCTCCCTTCTGACAAGTTTATGTGATAATATCGTCCTTCCCTCTTTTATATGCGGTTTGTCTCTGGTGTCTGGAAGGTTTTAGTGGAACTTTTTTTCCCCCCACGCTGGGGAGTGTTTTATTTTTTTACCCAGCACATTTTCTGAATTTCATAGCAACATTAGTGTGGGAATTAAAACGCATACTACCACACTGAGAAAACCATTCCACCTTAGTTCTTGGTGTTCAAGAAATGTAGGCACTTTAAAAACCTGTACAGGCAGCAATGACTGAAGAGCTCCAAGCTAAAGACCTCATTCTGGATTAAGAAAACTGCTAACTAATTTCTTTAGAACACCTTCTTGTTATGGCATTTACATATCAGTAAGTGTGGCGTTCTAAAAGTAAAAAAGGGAACTGAGACGTGTGAGTTCAGACTGGTTCTCATGATTACTTTTACTTTTACTTTTCTAGCCATGAGGCCCTCGAGGTTGTGGCCTTCCCTCTCCAGGGATCATCCACTGAACAAAGTAGTCCAGTCGCCCTCCACCTGCGTTGAGAAGAGCACCCAGTGGAGTCCATGCTCCCAGAGTTGTGGAGCCGGGGTCTCCACACGGGTTTCCAACCAGAACCCAGCCTGTAAGCTGCAAATGGAAACCCGTCTTTGCAAAGTGAGACCTTGCAGCATGATTCAGCCTGCACAGAGAAGGCCCACGGTGAGCTCACTCATTGTTTCCTACGTGTGTGTGTGTGTGTGTGTGTGTGTGTGTGTGTGTGTGTGTGTGTGTGTGTGTGTGTGTGTGTGTGTGTGTGTGCATCACACAGGAAGTAATGTAGTTGTCATGCTTGCAACCGTTTCCGAGTCACAATGCTCATTTAACACAAACCAGACAAAAGTTGTCGCCGTGCCAAACAGAGTAGAAATCTCATAATGAAATTATTAGACAGCACATAATGGGCTCAAACAGTAAATTAGATATTTGTCCACCAGTGAATAAAAACTTTGAAGAGTGATCAATCATCAATCACAGAGCCTCCAGGACTACGAAGACCTGAGCGACTGAGAACCTTCACAGACACGCTGCTAGACTTGCACACATAGACCTTGTTAGCTAACCTATGACCTCCAGAGTTCTCACTGGGATCATCTCCTCTTATCCCTCTGTGTGCTTTCAACAAACCCTCTGTTTTGTTTTCCCAGTTGGGGCAGCGGGGTCAATGTCAGACCAGCTACACATCCTCTGGCCCCATTCGCCTTGTTCACCAGGGCTGTTACAGCACTCGTGCCTACAAGCTGCGCTACTGTGGACAGTGCACGGATTCCCGCTGCTGTACACCGTCACATACCACCACCGATGAGGTCACCTTCCAGTGCCCCAGTGGCAGACGGCTAAAGCGAGCCGTGATGGTGATACACTCATGTGCTTGTCACGACAGGTGCCCCTACGCACCGTTCCATAATCCTGCACTATGGGGCTACAGGCCCTGATTGGCTTGTATGGACACATGGACTCGACCAAATGAGCCTGTAGACCAACATGAACCTGTCACCCTCAATACACAAATCAGTATTGTAATCCAATTACTCATCGTTAATGGATCTTGAAAGACTACGTTACTGAAGACCGAAGACATGATCGCTGGGATTGTAGTTCATAGATTCACTGCTGTGTTTTCTTAGTTTTCTCTCGGTTATTTCATTTAAAAAAATGACAGCATGAAGCAGTCTTAAAATCTCCCGACCACAACATAAATGGGAAAATATGGGTCTGGACACAATTAAAGGATGTCATTGAGACACTTTGAGGTTCATTTGAGGTTCATTTATGATTTAGAGCTGCCTCATCTGAGAAGACAGAGCACCAACTAGCCAGCTCACAGAGAACACAGAGAACATTTTGGCCAGCTTAAGATTGCTTAATGTTTTAAACTTAAAAAAAAAAATGCTTTATGAGCTTGTCAGCCACTGTAGTCGATGTTCTTGTAAAATAGACAAAGGTGGCGTCCAATCTTCAAGACTAAGTTGGCACGTTTCTTTGCCTGAATAATTCACAAGAACAAAATGCATCCAGTGTTTGAAAGCCAGCACGAGACCCTACCAGCACATGGAATGGGGTTAAAGAGGGATAGGAAACAATAAGAGCACATGCAGTCTACAATCTACGATACTAAATAAGAACATGCACTGATTTGCCGTTGTATCCCTGCTAGAGGTCAGAAGGCACAACGAGTTTCATAAAGACAAGATCCCTGTTTAAGCATTTGTTAAAGAGAGGAGAGACTACAGTTTCTGTCATTTTACTCCAAGCACAACTGCTGAGTTCCACGCCAGTTTGCCATTTCTACTGATTAAGACTTATAGTGTATGAAATCTTCTGCAAAAGCTCTGTGTATAAAACTGTAACTGGTAACATAGTCAGTAGATGATATTGGTGAATGTTTTGAACAAACATTTCAACTGAGAAAAGGTGGTGCCCAGAAAACATGTTAGCTTACCATCAACCTCTGAGCTGATTGTTGTTGTTGTTTTGTGTTCATAGTGTAACTTTAACCTGTACAGTTCTGTTTATTTTGCTTGTATGCTGACGACATTGCACTTTTTCTTGCTGTAAATAATTCTGAACTGATGTAATTTCTTTTTATTTAAAAAAAAAAAGCTCAATTATTTGACTCAAGTTGTACTTTTTGACTTGTGTTTCTGTTTTCTATTTTTCTATTAATACATTTATAAGGCCATGTTGTGTACATCTTAACTGTAAAACCATGTGTTTGTTCTCCATCTGGGGTCCTAATACAGAGTATGGTTTTATACTTGTATACTTTTACAAGTATAGATAGAACATATTCAAATAAAATGACACCATGGAGCTGTGTGTGTGTGTGTGTGTGTGTGTGTGTGTGTGTGTGTGTGTGTGTGTGTGTGTGTGTGTGTGTGCGCGCGTGCGTGTGCGCGTGCGTGTGCGTGTGTGCACGTGTGCGTGCGCGCGTGCGTGCGTGCAAAACATTTTTTTCCCCTGATGGTAAGTCTTGAAAGCTTGTTTGCCATTTCAGCTTTGACTTCATATCAGATAATCATTTAGAGAAGCTAAAGTTCTGCACAAAATCACATCAGATATCAGTGGAAGGCAGAAATCTACAAGATGCACGGCACCAGGTTTTAGAGTGAGTTTATGAGTTTAGAGCGACTAACATTCATTCATATGACGGTCAACTTTTTTTGTTAAATTTCTCCACATACACTCATTCATACAATCTGCTGAGAGGTGTGTGTGTGTGTGTGTGTGTGTGTGTGTGTGTGTGTGTGTGTGTGTGTGTGTGTGTGTGTGTGTGTGTGTGTAGTGTGGGTGGTGCAGGAAGCCGACACTGTTGGTAAAGTTGTAGTGTGAAACAGGAAGTTGTCTTTCAATATCATGTTCCATGCATCATCTTTCATTTGAAGACACGCTTTTTCACTGACAGGAGGAATTTGGCATAAGGGAAGAAAATGAACAACACACTTTGCTCTCTCATCAGCTTTCACTTCACCGGCAGACTGCTGATTCCAGTTTACATCTCAGTGTTCGTCATTGGTTTGGTGGCCAATTCTTGGGGACTGAGATTTGTGCTGCAAAACTGGGAGAAAATCGGAAACGTAAACGTGTTTCTTCTCAACCTTGGATTTGCAGACATCCTCTACCTGCTCACGCTTCCGTTTTTGGTGACTTACTACGTGATGGGAAGTAAGTGGATCTTTGGAGAGACTTTCTGCAAGGTAACAAGATTCTGCTTCAACCTCAATTTGTATGGCAGCATCGGATTCCTGACTTGTATCAGCGTGTACAGGTACTTGGCCATCGTCCATCCCATGAAAGTCAAGGGACGGATACGCGTGACTTATACAGTGGTCATCGCAGCCATGGTTTGGCTGTTGGTGAGTGTTCAAAGTCTGCCAGACATGTTCTATGTTAAAACATATGTGAATAAAACAGAGCAGAAATGCTTTGATACCACTGACATGGATTATGTCGAGGATTACTTGAAATACAGCCTCGGATGGACACTCACTGGATTTTGCATCCCACTCCTCATCACTCTGGGCTGCTACGGACACATGATTTTCACCCTTTGCCGAAGAGACACGACTGACAAGATACTGAAAGAGAGATGCTTAAAGTTGTTGTTCATCTTGGTTCTCCTCTTCTCTGTTTGTTACATCCCCTATCATGTGCTCAAGAACCTCAATCTCTGGTCGAGAGTTCTCTCCAAACAGAGAATCTGTCGTGCGTGGTCCAATGGAGTTTACATTGCTCGCCAGATAAGTCGTGCACTTGTGAGTCTGAACAGTGCTCTCAACCCTCTGGTTTACCTCCATGGAAATGAAGGTATCAAGGCACGGCTCAGACGACTAGTGCAGCAAGGTCGCCAAGTTGTCATTCAACTGTCCAGCACCCACAACACCGTTAATGATACTGTCTGATGATAAGGTCAATATAATTTGCATCTTTTTTTGTCATCATTTTTCTGTTTGTAATTATTGAAAAGTTCAGCTAAAACTGTTAAAAACTGTCATTGGTATTTAATAAAAATCTACAGCACAAGAAGTTGATTTCATAAATGTGAGAAAATAAACCAGATGTACATTTCTCTGTGACTCAGTGAGGGAGCAAAAAAAAAAAAAAAAAAAAAAAACGTGTCCATTGCAAACCTCATGCATATCCACCCCAAGAACACAATATTAACTGTCCCAGCGTTAAATGTCAGAACCAGTTCCAGGACTTCCATGAAAGGACACATAATTTTACCTGCCTTAGACACACTGCATTGAAACAAAAAATGTGATTTGGTGTCAATGAGGAAATGAAGCAACTGTGAATACAAGTAAACTCTGCTGGTTGAGTGATTTGACTCATCAAGTACTGCTCGATGCATTGATGCAGAGAACTATTTTGCTGCTTCCTGCTGCCACAAATACGTATGCACTCTGCCAACACTCTGCTCTCTCATAATCTGTCCAATCTCTTGACATGGTTTTATGTGACGTTGCCAGAAGTTCAGAAGCTGTTGGGTGTGAAAATTTTATATTCAATAAAAATAGACATACAGAGAAAAAAGAAAATGCAGACTCAGTGTAGAGTATTTTTAATTGTTGTAAATTCGGTCACATTCATTGTATGGCAAGTAAAAAAAAAACTATGGACAATGTGCTAATGATTGCAATGATTCCTCCACAAACAGATGCAGGACAGCAAAGAGAATATCATGTCTCATCTAATTTGTTTATACATATATATATAATAAAAGGTAATGCAATCTTTACAAGAAATAATCATTTCAACTTTGATTACTTTTTATTTTATCCAATTAAATTTAAAATTACTACTGTAAAATTGTATTTTGATTTATTAAAAGCTTGTCTGCAGATTATTTTCTTACGGTATCCTTGAGTTATGTCTATTCTTTTTTAGATTTTCTCATGTTCATCCTCATCATCAATCTAATGAGAAGTCGACAGGAAATCCAAATCAATGAGACAATAAGCAATCCACCGACTAAAGAGAATACCATCACATCCAGACAGTGATAGACATACCATGGCAGCTTGTACGACTCAGTGCGAAGATGTGCTGCACCCTTGTTCCTCATCACATACTCAATCCAGAAAACGGCACTGTCTAAGGGTTTCATTGGTTTGTCGTGAAGGAGCTGAGACAATTTGCGCATATTCTGTGTGTACGGCTTTTCTGGATTCAGAATGTTCTTCAGAGCTTTTGTCATTGACTCAACATTTAAAGTTGATATTTCAACAGTCTCAGCAGCCCCCCGAGCCTTCAGGCGTACAAAGTTGTCATCCTGGTCAAAGATAAGAGGAATGCCCAAAACTGGGACTCCATGGTAGATGGCCTCATACAGTCCATTTGTACCCCCGTGTGAGATAAAAAGCTTTGTTTTAGGGTGACCCAGGATGTCGTTTTGGGGCAGCCATTTGACCAACATTGTGTTGTTCCCCAAGCTGGATGGTCGTTCCCCAACGTGTCTCCACACAACCTTCTGAGGCAGTTTGGCAAATGCTGAAGCAATGGCATCAGATAACTCTGGTCCAAGATCACCAAGCAGGGTCCCTAAAGTCATGAGAACCACCCCATGCTCCCCAGAACTCTGCATAAACTCCTCCAAATCTGGGGGAAGAGGCTTGGAGGGCTTACCCTGAAACCCTCCAATGTAGACCACGTTGGGCATGGTAGGTCGAGGGAACTCAAAAGTAAAGTCAGTCCTCATTAGCCAGATGTCAGCTTTTTGCATTAGAGATATTGCATCAACACCAGGGCCAAAATAACGGTCACACACGGCCTGGTAAGGTGGATTTGAGACAAAGTAGTACATGTAAACCAAGATCATATGAGAAATGATGTTGTTGACTCTTTGAAAAAAGTCCATTTTGTGATGATTTTGGGAGAATACTTCGGGAACAAAAGATAAAGGTGAAGGAGCAATGACAAAGTGCGCTTCTCCAATGAAAGTCCAACGTACGTTGAAAACCATTGGAAGCTTCAGATAGTGTCCAAGCAGCACTCCACCTGGAAATACAGGGTCAGTCAGAAAGAGATCATATTGACTTTCTCTAAGTTCTTTAATTAGTGTCTTATTCTCAAAAATGCTGGAGAATAAATTTGCAACAACTCGCTGGTTCTCCCCAATCATCTGGAAAAGGTTCTGATAAAAGTCCAGAAAACCCTGTAGTGACCCTCGTCTTCGACGGATGTCTATTGATCTCTTCAAGAATGATGCCATGAAGGTCTGGTCCTCAATATTTTGGGATTGTTCCTGTTTTATAGTGATTGAGGTATAGCATGATGAGATTTCTGAAACATACCAGCTGGTTGATGAACGTATAACTGTTATTTCATGACCCCGAGAATGAAGACTTTCTACAAGGATTTTCATGTTAATCCAATGGCTTCCATCTATTGGGTAAACCAAGACTTTGCCACCCCCACATGTGAGGGACAGGGTTGCTAAAATCAGCAAGATGAATGCCAAGCCTGGAGACGACTCCATCACTGTGAAAGAGACACAAGAGTTTTTCAACTGCAAATTCAATTGATGCAAAGTTTCACACCAAACAAGGTGATTAATTCCTCCTAATTAGTCACACTGTCAGCAAAAACCTATGCTAAACCCACACACATGTTATAGCTAAACATCTTTGAACATTTTTGTGTTTAATAATGTCTTATTATTATTATTATTATTATTAATAATAATAATAATAATAATAATAATAATAATAATAATAATAATAATAATTTATTGCCTTTCAAGAACTTGTAGTAGTAGAAGTGGGACAAAACCTTAAAGGTTCCATATTATACTTGCTTTATGATGTTAATTTTGTCATTCTTTCTAAAGTATGAATACTCAATAAATAAAAACATAACAGATGAATAAAAAGAAAACTGAAAAAATAATGCTTTATACATAATTAATAAAATATTTAATAACACCTTTCCAAACCTAAAACTGTTTAGTTGTTATGATGTGTTTTTTCCAGTTTTTCTTAATCAATTTTATATTTCAATATAAACTAATCAGTTTGAGTCTATTTTGTTTTTGTTATTGCATGTACAATACTTTCTAAAATTTTGGTCAGATTTATAATCCATAACATTTTACGCTCAGCATTTGAGCTTTTTTTTTTCTAGCATTTCCCACAACTATTATGCACCTATGGTCCAAATGCAGTTTGTGTATACATGCAATCTTACATCTTTCTTGTGATCTTCAACTCCTTCTAGATAATAAGGAATTTAATTATGCAAACCACAAACAAATCGAAGGATATACACACAAAGATAAATGTTTTTTGTAAATGCCAAATCATTTACATAGCTTGTTGAAGGGGAGAAATGCATCTAAAGAGCACAAAAATCTACATCCTTCAAATGTAAATCTTCAATTGGGAGTGATAACACAAAATTGCTGCTTTAAATCCTTAGGATGTCTAAATAGCAATAAAAAGTTAGAAAAATCAGTACATAGAGTAGCTATTTTGTTTAATTGAGTCTCACCTCAGGCTCTGGCTTCTTTCTCTGTCCACAAAGTTTGTTGAATCTTCTCCTAAAAAATCATCAGCAAAAGTAAATGTTTAACTTACATGCCTAAGTCTGAACGGATCGACTCTGTCTGTAATCGGGCATGTTCCATTCCTGAACTTTCCTCCTCAATTTAGCCCACCTGTCTTGAGTGGAGTGGTCTGGTCAGCCTGAACAAGCATCGTCTACTGGCCAATCATGAACACAAAGCAATGATTGACAGAAGTTAATCTTTCAAAGTGATTGTCAACATTTGTTGTCTTGCGTTGCACAAAGGTCATTGTCTTCTCTAGATTGTTTAAATTGGAAAACAAATACAGTAGGTCACATTAAATGCACAACTTGGGATAAGATGTCATACGTATGCTTTTGTTGTTTAATTGTATATTTTATAATTTATCATTGTTATTGTGCACAATTGTAAAATACATTATTGTAAGAAGCCACAGACATGTCAGAGTTGATAGTGTTTATGTTGTAACAAAAGGAAGCTCCAAAGTCATAATTTGTTCAAATGATGAGCCAAAAAAAAGCATCAAACTCAAATAGGGCCCAAATACAAACTAAAAGATAGTTTTTATGTATGGACAGAGATCTGAGTCCAGAAATGTAGGTGAAGGGATTCGTCTCCAGAGGATCTCAAAGGACCTCTCTGCCTGTCTGTAAAAACACCAGCAGCGTCAATTTGTTCCCATCTAGTAAGCCTATCATTTTAAAAAATAAGCAAATATGCAGTGCCAAATGATATCGCTTCACACATCTACAGCAGTTACTGTGTGGACCATCTGTGTTGAATTACAACAGAATAGAAGTGACACTGGCATTGCATGAGCACATGAGTAAGCAGCTTCTTACCTGAAACCCTGTGACTTCTCCCTCTGTCCACAAAGAATGACGAGTCTTCAGTTATCCAGCAACAACTAAAACTGCAGGTCAATATTTAAGCCTGAATGTCCAAATCTGAACGGGTGGATTCTGGAGTCTGTCTGTGAGCAGCCGGTTCCTCTGCACAATCCTCCCAGATTTGTCTTTTGCGTGACTCTTGTGCCTCTCTGTTCAAATAACCTCCCTGTTTGCAAACGTGTTGTGACTTCTGTTGCCTGCACATCACCAGCATACATCCTTTATCCCAGCAGATGCTTTGCAAGGCTTTATGCTTTTGTCTTTTGTTGGTTTGTTTGTTGTTTAAATTCAATTATTTTTACACAAAGGAAATCTGCAAAGTGGAACATATTTTTTTAGAGCTGTCAGAAACAAATTCGGTCATAAACACTTTACAGCTGAACACAACATCATTAACAGCCACAGCAGAGTCAGATAAATTTTCATTTTTTATTATGTCTTTATTGCCCTTACATATAAAAAACAAAACAAAATTAGGTTTTTATATTGTTTAGATAACTACATTCTCTCTCTCTCTCTCTCTCTCTCTCTCTCTCTCTCTCAATATATGTACATATATATATATATATATATATATATATATATATATATATATATATATATATATATATATATATATATATATATATATATACATATACATATACATATATATGCGCAAAGGGACGTCATCTTGCTGTCACATCCAGATTGCAGCTGGACGGACCTGTGCACATGCAGCATGTGGATAAATGTTTGCAAAATCAAACAAGACAAAACACCAGAACCACAATGTACTAAACTTAAACAAAAGAAAATAAAAGCAGAAGTTTTACAGTTGCCGTCATGTCTGAAATGGTTTGAAAGAGGAACGACTGATTCGTCATCCACATCAGAGTCTGTTTATTGGTTTGAAACAGCAAATGGTGCAGTGGGTTTAATTTCTGTTTTTTATATTGGTAAAAGCTTAACAAACAGCCCATAAATACATGAATAAAAGTATATATTCACAGTACAATAAAAGTCATTTGTTTTTCTCACCTTTACAACAGCTCTAAGATGTATATGAGAATATTAGCTGCCATCTTGCGCCACCATGTTTCTAAGGAAGCCTGGTGTGGACCATCCAGCTCTACTGTCAGAGCATTTCGTATTTAGGGAGACAGTTCGTGTCCTCAAATAAAACAATGAAGAAGAAGGTGGACGAGTTATCCACGTTTGTGCTTGCAGGCCACTGTAGTTCACTGGCAAGCTCTGGAGAGGGAAGATAAGGAGGCCCTAAGGGGACTTAAGTTATAGAGCACTGCAATCTAAATTGCAACCACTTGATGTCACTGTTTCTTCAAGTCCAAAACATATTAAAGTTCTTCATCTTGTTGTGTTTAGTCAATGTCATTGTTAACGAGCAGTGTTGCTCAGTGTTCAGAAGATACTGGCAAAAAAGAATTACGCCTGCAAATCAAAAAGATTGCATATTAAACATATTTCAGAAGAGTATATATTTCTGTTTGGCTGTCCTAACCAGATGAATATGGCTAGAACAAACTGAACTCTCTGAGGTTTTGCCATGTACTTGGTGTTCTTGGGTAAAATCTTTTTGTCTGTCTCCTGCTGGCAGTTTCCCATTAAATTCTCCAACCAGACGTTTTTTTTTTTTTTTTTTTCTCCAGTTATTCTAAAGCATTTAACTACTTCCAATTCAAATCTTAAACTGTGGCAGAACTGTTTTATTAAAAAAAAAAAGAAGAAGAAGAAAAGAAAAAAGAAAAGAAAAATCATTATGATTTATGAATTGTGAATGAATGGATTTCCCTGTGTTGTAAACAGTTTGTTATACTCTGTAACATAATTTCTATGTTTCAGAAGTAATACAAGTTTGGGGTTTGTCACCTAAATTGTTATGATAAATGTTTATTTTGTTGTCATATTTTGTCTTCATAGAATAAACACCATATGATGTGGTGGAACTGCCGAGTGAAACTTACATTTGGGCAGATCATTTTTGTTCTTTGGAGCAGCTGGAACTGCTGGTTAAGGAAGACACCAGTTAAAACAGGTCAAGGTGACAATTTTCTATCTAATCTTTTTTTTCTTCTTCACGGAGCAAATGCTTGTTAAAATTTGTTAAAATATTTTCTTGGCATCTCTGACTTCAGTCAAGATAGCTGAGGCAGACACGAGCTCCCCCTAGAATGTGAATGCAGTGGTAGAAAATTGATGGGTTGATGAGGCTACTCTTACATCTAAAACCATAACTCTACCACCATCTTCTGGACACGTATGACTGAACTATAGGACAGAGTATCAGAAAAAAATAGTTAGCAGGGTTTTAACATCACAGCCTCAGAAACATAGAAATAAGCACTCCAGGCTCTTTGTCAGTCTCTAGAAGAACATATCTCACATTCTGGATAGATGTTCAACAATATGTTTAAAGTTTTGAACAAAAAACTAAACACCTGTGCAAAAGAAAGTGTAGCATTTCTGTTTGCATATTCTGAACTGTTTTTGTCTTTGTGCAAACACAACTGTGACTTTTTTTAAGTAAAAAAACAAAACAATTAATAAAACAAATGGTTTGAATGTAACTATTAAAACTCAACTCAGGGAAATAACTTCTCTTTTTGTTAAATGTCATTTATGCTTGAGAACTGGGTAACTGGCTACCTACCGAAGTCCATCCCATGAAGGTCAATGCACAGATAAGTGTGATTTATTCAGTTATTCAGTGGCAATCGCAGCCAGCACAACTTCATCAAATCATGAATCAAACCATGTGATCTGTACACGGTCCCACACACAGTCCCACACAGAAGACACTGACACGGTCAACATTTTATTTTTCCTTGTCTTTTGGTCAAATCAATGTATTTATTTCTGGACAAACATGATGTGTTTAGTGATTGTTCAAGTCAGAAGCTACTTCCATTGGAAAAAAAAATGCTCTGATTAAACAAAGAACCAGGGTAACCCTTGCAACCAAGTGATACATTATACGCATAGCTGTATCAAGACTCCTGTTTAGTTATCAGGTTGACTACTCTCTCTTTGTCTTATCTTTCACCATCCCCATCATGAATCTAATGAGAAGTCGACAGGAAATCCAAATCAATGAGACAATAAGCAATCCACTGACTAAAGAGAATACCATCACATCCAGACAGTGATAGACATACCATGGCAGCTTGTACGACTCAGTGCGAAGATGTGCTGCACCCTTGTTCCTCATCACATACTCAATCCAGAAAATGGCACTGTCTAAGGGTTTCATTGGTTTGTCGTGAAGGAGCTGAGACAATTTGCGCATATTCTGTGTGTACGGCTTTTCTGGATTCAGAATGTTCTTCAGAGCTTTTGTCATTGACTCAACATTTAAAGTTGATATTTCAACAGTCTCAGCAGCCCCCCGAGCCTTCAGGCGTACAAAGTTGTCATCCTGGTCAAAGATAAGAGGAATGCCCAAAACTGGGACACCATGGTAGATGGCCTCATACAGTCCATTTGTACCCCCGTGTGCAATAAAAAGCTTTGTTTTAGGGTGACCCAGGATGTCGTTTTGGGGCAGCCATTTGACCAGCATTGTGTTGTTCCCCAAGGTGGATGGTCGTTCCCCAACGTGTCTCCACACAACCTTCTGAGGCAGTTTGGCAAATGCTGAAGCAATGGCATCAGATAACTCTGGTCCAAGATCACCAAGCAGGGTCCCTAAAGTCATGAGAACCACCCCATGCTCCCCAGAACTCTGCATAAACTCCTCCAAATCTGGGGGAAGAGGATTCGAGGGCTTACCCTGAAACCCTCCAATGTAGACCACGTTGGGCATGGTAGGTCGAGGGAACTCAAAGGTAAACTCACCTCGAATTAGCCATATGTCAGCCTCCTGCATCACAGAAAGGACATCAACACCAGGGCCAAAATAACGGTCACATACGGCCTGGTAAGGTGGATTTGAGACAAAGTAGTACATGTAATCCAATGTAATATGAGAAATTATGTTGTTGACTCTTTGGAAAAAGTCCATTTTATCTGAGTTGAGTGAGAATATTTGGGGAACATAGGACAAAGGAGAGGGGGCTATGGAAAAGTGTGCTTCTCCATTAAATGCCCATCGTGCGTTGAAAACCATTGGAAGTTTCAGATAGTGTCCTAACAGTGGACCACCTGGAAATGCAGGGTCAGTCAGCAAAAGATCATATCTACTTTCATTCAACTGTTTAATTAGTGCTTTATCCTCCAGGATGCTGATGACTATTTTTGCTACATCGTTGTGACTCTTTCTGATGATATTATTCAGATTCTGATGATAATCCAGAAAACTCCAAATAGAGCCTTGTCTCCGACGGATCTCAAGTGACCTCTTTAGGAAAGCAGCTATGAGGGCTGCGTCCTCAATGTTTTGCGGCTGCTCCTGCTTAATGGTAATGGAAGTGTAGTGGGGAGAGGTTTCTGAAATATACCAGCTATTGGATGTACGTATGACAGTTAATTCGTGACCCTGAGAATGCAGTGTGTCCACTAGGATTTTCATGTTCAACCAGTGGCTTCCATCCGTTGGGAAGACCAGCACCTTTCCACCATCACATGCACACAGAGTTGCTGAAAGGAGCAGGGTGAATGGCAGCAGCAGATAAGGCCCCATCACTGTAGGAAAAGACAATTGTATATTTGTATATGAATTATTAAAATACATTTTTGAAAAGTAATTAAAGTAAAAGTTCTACAAGATTACAGTGCAGGAGCAATATAGTAAACCATGCCAATTAAAATTTTCAGCCAGAAAGTCACTTTTTGTAACTGGGAACAAAGTTAAACATTAATGTTTCTGCTCAAAATATCTATAGAGAGTAAACAGGAAAAAGTTAATTTCCTTAATGATCCCCAAGTTCACCGTCTATTTTGTTTGGAGTGCTTGACCTCAAGCGTCTCAGATAATCATGGATTTGCCTGGTGTCAGTGTGAAAAGTAAATCAAATACAAGTAAAGTGGCTGCCTTTAAATACCTTGAAATTAATGATTTCTTGTTTGTTTGTTCTTGTTTTTTGCTGAGTTAATGTTTTAGGATCAATTCAGGCCCAATACAGGGACTTAATAGGTCTGAAAAAAACACTGAATACTCATTAGTCCTTGTGATGCTGATGGTCCATGAACATTTATAATAACCAATATTGGCATTCAAAAATAATGAGCATTTATATTATTTACACAAGGAGACTGTTTAATTGAGTCTCACCTCAGGCTCTGGCTTCTTTCTCTGTCCGCAAAGTTTGTTGAATCTTCTCCTAAAAAATCATCAGCAAAAGTAAATGTTTAACTTACATGCCTAAGTCTGAACGGATCGACTCTGTCTGTAATCGGGCATGTTCCATTCCTGAACTTTCCTCCTCAATTTAGCCCACCTGTCTTGAGTGGAGTGGCCTGGTCAGCCTGAACAAGCATCGTCTACTGGCCAATCATGAACACAAAGCACTGATTGACAGAAGTTAATCTTTCAAAGTGATTGTCAACATTTGTTGTCTTGCGTTGCACAAAGGTCATTGTCTTCTCTAGATTGTTTAAATTGGAAAACAAATACAGTAGGTCACATTAAATGCACAACTTGGGATAAGATGTCATACGTATGCTTTTGTTGTTTAATTGTATATTTTATAATTTATCATTGTTATTGTGCACAATTGTAAAATACATTATTGTAAGAAGCCACAGACATGTCAGAGTTGATAGTGTTTATGTTGTAACAAAAGGAAGCTCCAAAGTCATAATTTGCTCATATGATGAGCCAAAAAAAAGCATCAAACTCAAATAGGGCCCAAATACAAACTAAAAGATAGTTTTTATGCATGGACAGAGATCTGAGTCCAGAAATGTAGGTGAAGGGATTCGTCTCCAGAGGATCTCAAAGGACCTCTCTGCCTGTCTGTAAAAACACCAGCAGCGTCAATTTGTTCCCATCTAGTAAGCCTATCATTTTAAAAAATAAGCAAATATGCAGTGCCAAATGATATCGCTTCACACATCTACAGCAGTTACTGTGTGGACCATCTGTGTTGAATTACAACAGAATAGAAGTGACACTGGCATTGCATGAGCACATGAGTAAGCAGCTTCTTACCTGAAACCCTGTGACTTCTCCCTCTGTCCACAAAGAATGACGAGTCTTCAGTTATCCAGCAACAACTAACACTGCAGGTCAATATTTAAGCCTGAATGTCCAAATCTGAACGGGTGGATTCTGGAGTCTGTCTGTGAGCAGCCGGTTCCTCTGCACAATCCTCCCAGATTTGTCTTTTGCGTGACTCTTGTGCCTCTCTGTTCAAATAACCTCCCTGTTTGCAAACGTGGAAATCTGCAAAGTGGAACATATTTTTTAGAGCTGAAACAAATTCGGTCATAAACTCTTTACAGCTGAACACAACATCATTAACAGCCACAGCAGAGAGTCAGATAAATTTTCACTTTTTATTATGTCTTTATTGCCCTAAAATATAAAAAAACAGAACAAAATGAGGTTTTTATATTGTTTAGATAACTACATTATATATATATATATACATATACATATATATGTGTGTGTGTGTGTGTGTGTGTGTGTGTGTGTGTGTAAAGCATATATATATATACACATATATATATATATATATATATATATATATATATATATATGTATATATATGTATATATATATATAGATATATATACATATGTATATATATATATATATATATATGTATATATACATATATATATATATATATATATACATATATATATATACATATGCGCAAAGGGACGTCATCTTGCTGTCACATCCAGATTGCAGCTGGACAGAGCATTACAAATTAAAAATAATGAGCATTTATATTATTTACATAAGGAGACTGTCACTAGTACAAGGTTCACTGTTGGGCTGACGTCTATGTCAAACAGCAGCCCTGTTGATATGCCCAGAGCTTCATGATTTTCCTATCACATCACTATTTTAATGAAGAAGATGTGAAAGTTAATTTGTTCAGAAGAAGCTCTCTTATATCCAGGTGCCACCATCTCTTTTACATTGAGTGTTCAAAGCAACATAAGTCATTGGATCTTAAATGTGTCTCAAATGTTTTGTTTTATTTTAAAAAAGAAAACTGAAAAAAAAAACAGAATTGTCTTGATCTGCCTTTAATTATAGAATGTTTTCAAGTCTTTGTGCCGTTGCACAAAAATATATTCTGACACTACCTCAAAGCAAATAACAAAACAGATGGTTCCTGTTGATTGTTTCCTAATCTTTCTCTTGATTTTTATTTCACCTTCATCCCTTGCACTTATTTCCACTGTGTCTGTTGTTTCTGATCAACCCCAGCAGTTTGCATAGCAGGTTTGATCATAAAGATTATTGAAATGCGTGTCTAGAATGATTTCAACACAGATCAATGACAAAAAGCTAAACAGTGCACAAATGAAATCCAGCTTTCATCTTGTTTGCAATGTATTGCTAAATGGTGCATGAATACCACATCCTGAAATATGATTTAGGGCACAAGCACAAAGTGATGTCACAGGACATAGAAAATCATTTCTTGTAGGAGGCATAAGAGGATGCTTACCTCTGAGCTTGTTACTGCTGACTGAAGCACATGTGCCCTATCTTTAATGTTATGGTTAATTGAAGAACAAGTCAATGTGTAACTGAACTGGCCCAATAAGACTAAAGTGAAATAGCCAGGTCAAGCTGAACAAGCATCTGAACCCTCAACAATCGTTCACATGGAGAAGTGTGAAATTATTATTTTTTTTTTGGTGTTGATATTGTGCCAGCAGGAAACAAAGGCCATTGCCTGTCTTGAGGCTTCAAATTATAACTGAGCAGAAAAAGGATACAACAACAAAAACAAGTCTCATAGCTTTTGGCAGCAACAGTGACAAAAGGCAGCAAGAAAATAATGTAAATTTAACTACATTCACATTTTGGTCCAACCAACCTTTTACACTAATGTTTAAAATCCAAAAGAGTGAAAAATCATAATGATTTATGAATTGTGAAAGTTGTAATCAGTTGGCAATACTCTGTAACATTATTTGTATATTTCAGGAGTGGTAAGAGCTTGGTGTTTTCCACTTAATTTTCTATTGTTTTTTTATTGCAATTTCTTATTTTTTGTAATTTATTGTCTTCCTAGAATAAACACAATATGATGTGGTGGAACTGCTGAGTGAAGCTTAAATTTGTGCCAACGATTTTGGTTCTTTGGAGCAGCTGGAACTGCTGGTCAAGACTGCAGGAAGACAGCAGTCGAAACATGTCAAGGTGAAAAATGTTCTATTTAATCTTTTTTTTGTTCACCAAGTAAATGCGTTTTAAAATAACTACATTAAAGTAAAATATAAAAAGTTGAAAACTCTCGCCATGTGGCAGAGATTCTGGGTGGGCCAGTACAGCCTTTCTGTGTGGAGTTTACATGATCTCCCTGTGGCTACACAAGTCTGTGAAACGCACATTAGAACAACTGGCAAATTTGCCCACAGCTGTGCAAGTGCAAGTGTGAGAGTGTGTGGTTTAAGTTTGTCTCTCAGACTCTGAATGAAACCAACAACTCATAGTATCTCTACACTCAGCCAAGATAGCTGTGGCAGACTCTAGCTCCCCCTTGAAACCAAATGCAGTGGTAGAAAGTTGATGGGTGGATGAAGCTACATTTACAGCTAAAACCGTAACGATGCCACCATCTCCAGGAACCTTATGACTAAACCGAAACAGAGAAACAGAAAAAATAGTTTTCAGGGTTTTAGCATCACAGCCTAAGAGGCACAGAAATGATCACTGAAGTATGAAAATCATAGTTAGAGTTGTTATTTTGAAAAACACATCTCCCATTCTGGATAGCTTTTCAACAACATGTTTTAAACAATAAACTAGACACCTGTACAAATGGTGTGCAGCGGTTCTGTTTGCAGATTTTGAATTGTTTAATCCAAGTGTGTGTTTTGTCTTAGCGCTCACATAGATCTGACTTATTTCAAGTAAAAAAAAATGTTGAATGTAACCATTGAAACTCATGTCAGGGAAATCAGGTCACTTTTTCGTGAGAGGTGCTACTGCCGAAATGAAGCATGGGGAAGTGTCAACCACAAGTGGGTTGTGGCTACATATTTTTTAAAGGCACTTCGCCTGCCACAGCATAACATTTTGCACCAGCCTGAACACGGTCTACACAATGAATAAAACGTGCATCAGTTTCAAATTTGAACACACATTCCTGCCCCCTGTGTACAGCTTGGTGTTCGTCATTGGTCTGGCAGGCAATATTTGGGGACTGAAGTCACTGCTGCGCAACTGGAACAAACTCGGAAATGTTAACGTGTTTGTTTTCAACCTTGGAATTACAGACATTCTCTACCTGCTCACGCTTCCATTTTTGGTGACTTACTACGTGATGGGAAGTAAGTGGATCTTTGGAGAGACTTTCTGCAAGGTAACAAGATTCTGCTTCAACCTCAATTTGTATGGCAGCATCGGATTCCTGACTTGTATCAGCGTGTACAGGTACTTGGCCATCGTCCATCCCATGAAAGTCAAGGGACGGATACGTATGACTTATTCAGTGGTCATCGCAGCCATGGTTTGGCTGTTGGTGAGTGTCCAACTTCTGCCAGACATGTTCTTTACCAAGAGGTTTAGAAATACCACAGGGAAATGCTACGACACCACCCATAAAGATTATGTCGAGGATTACTTGAAATACAGCCTCGGATGGACACTCACTGGATTTTGCATCCCACTCCTCATCACTCTGGGCTGCTACGGACACATGATTTTCACCCTTTGCCGAAGAGACACGACTGACAAGATACTGAAAGAGAGATGCTTAAAGTTGTTGTTCATCTTGGTTCTCCTCTTCTCTGTTTGTTACATCCCCTTTCATGTGCTCAAGAACCTCAATCTGTGGTCGAGAGTTCTCTCCAAACAGAGAATCTGTCATGGGTGGTTTGATAGAGTTTTCATTGCTCATCAGATAAGTCGTGCACTTGTGAGTCTGAACAGTGCTCTCAACCCTCTGGTTTACCTCCACGGAAATGAAGGTATCAATGCGCAGCTCAGACGACTAGTGCAGCAAGCTGCCCAGACAATCAGCTCTTTGTTACGATGGAACCGGACTGCTGAGTCTCTTAGACAAACTGAAGATTAAGGGTTTTGTTTGTTGGTCTTTTACATCTTTTTTTTTTTTTCATTTGGCAAAAGCATATACTTCAGCCCCAGACATGAAGATTTAGCTGTCAGTTCGCACTTGTGTTATTCATTACATACAATTTAAATGCAATGGAATTATATTCTCTGCGGTGTTGCATTACCTTTTTAAAATGTTTCCACTGATTTTCATATTCAATAAATAATCACATCAGGAAATCATTGCATCCCTTTCTGCGTCACTTATTAACCTTGTTGGTATTCAAAGGTCAATAAAATCATGAATAAAACCATGTGGTTGGTACAAGGACCCTCAGTTCCACACAGGAGGCAGTGTGACACAGTAAACAAAATGCATTTTACTTTTGCTTGTCATATTTACATCCCATCTCTTTCTTAGCACACATATAGCACATGGTGACATCCATTTGTATTTAAGTGTGATATGGCCACAGACAAAAAAAACACAGTAAAAGGAGACTGTGTTGTTACGTAGTGACAAGGTTCATTGCATGGAATTGTTAAAACAAAAAAAGAACATCTATCATTGCTACATTGATGTTTGATAAGTGAAGTGGCAGTGAAGTATATCTACTGTGATAAGACAGAGTGTAAGAATTGATAAAGAAAGATTAAAAACTTGCTTTATTAAGAACTAGGGTCACCCTTGCAACCAAGTGATACTTTATCTTTTATAGTTGAGTGATTATATGTTATACATTCTAAGCATAGCTGTATCAATAGTCCTGTTTAATAATTGTCGTGGAAAAATAAAACGTTGAACCAGAATCTGCAACTGAGAAGCTTTTATTTCAGAGCTCTGGGCACAGACAACAGACAGCAGGCTGTCAGTGTACAAAGTGGAAGAGTCAGGGGGGCTTGTTCTATACAGTTTTAGTGGGCATACAACCCCTTGCAGGCTGCACAAGACAAGATTGAAACAGGATCTAACACCCTGTAGTCGCTACAGATGCTGTTGCTTCTTCACTTCTCTGAAACAGAGGACAAGAACTAAACAAGAAGAAGCGAGAAAAAGAAAAGCAAGATCTTAAGGGCAAAGAGAACTTACAGGTCAAACCGCTAGAGCAGTATGTCACATAGGCTGAAGCAGTAATTTTACATGACATCATCAGGTTGTCTCTCTTTGCCTTATCTTTCACCATCCCCATCATAAATCTAATGAGAAGACTTTTCATTTTATTCAATTTAATTTAAAATTACTACTGTAAAATTGTATTTTGATTTATTAAACGCTTGTCTGCAGATTATTTTCTTACGGTATCATTGAGTTATGTCTATTCATTTTTAGATTTTCTCATGTTCATCCTCATCATGAATCTAATGAGAAGTCGACAGGAAATCCAAATCAATGAGACAATAAGCAATCCACTGACTAAAGAGAATACCATCACATCCAGACAGTGATAGACATACCATGGCAGCTTGTACGACTCAGTGCGAAGATGTGCTGCACCCTTGTTTGTCGTGAAGGAGTTGAGACAATTTGCGCATATTCTGTGTGTACGGCTTTTCTGGATTCAGAATGTTCTTCAGAACTTTTGTCATTGACTCAACATTTAAAGTTGATATTTCAACAGTCTCAGCTGCCCCCCGAGCCTTCAGGCGTACAAAGTTGTCATCCTGGTCAAAGATAAGAGGAATGCCCAAAACTGGGACACCATGGTAGATGGCCTCATACAGTCCATTTGTACCCCCGTGTGCAATAAAAAGCTTTGTTTTAGGGTGACCCAGGATGTCGTTTTGGGGCAGCCAATATTGGCACTCAAAAATAATGAGCATTTATACTTACATAAGGAGACTGTCACTAGAACAAGGTTCACTGTTGGGCTGACCTCTACATCAAACAGTAGCCCTGTGGATCTGCTCAAGGTTTAATGATTTTCCCATCACATCACTATTTTATTGAAGAAGATGTGAAAGTTGTTCAGAATATATATCCTAGTGCCAAATTTCTTTTTTTAATTTCCACTGCGTCTGTTGTCCTTGTTCAACACCAGTAGTTTGTATAGCAGGTTAGATAATGTGGGTTCTAGAAATGCTTGTCGAGAATGATTTCAGCGCAGAACAAAAGCCTAACAGTGCACAAATGTAATCTAGGTTGTTTGCAGGATATCGCTAAGTGGCACATGAATACGACATCCTGAAATAAGATTTAGGGCACAACCACAAAAGCAGTATCAGCATACATACTGCTTTTGCTTCTGACATGTACGTTCATGACACAGAATTAAAGCACGGCTACAGATAAAATACAGTACATTACAAAATAAAAAAAAAATACAGATTAAAATCTGAAGTTAAAAAAAGGTAACCACTCATTTGCTCTCCCTTTTTAAAATAGTAAGTATTTTTCAAATATAGTTTTACAAGCAGGAGACACAGGATATGTAAAATAATTTCTTGTAGCAGGCATAAAGGGATGCTTACCTCCAACCTTGTTACTTCTGACTGAAGCTCATGTGCCCTGTTTTCGGTTATGGTCAGTTGTAGAACGAGGGAATGTGTAACTAACATGACCCAACAAGGAGTGTTCACTAGCACCTCTGAGCCTCCCCTTTTCTTCATTCTCTGGTTATTTCTTTATCTGTTTTTGCCTTTAACAAAGCCTGAAAATCATTTTATCATGAAGGCAATTGAAGTTCAAATCTGCATCTCAGATTGTGTGAGTATGTAATCCTCAACTGTCAAAAATGCTTCTCGATGACAAATTTGACAATAATTATTAATTATTAACAATTATTACCTGAGCTGAAATGTCCCAGGTTATCTCATCTAACACATGCTGTTGCCAATTTTCTTTTTTATTTCTTTTTTTTTTTTTTTTTTTCAGATATTTACTAACACGCAGACGATTGAAACAGGAATCAGGTACAACATGGAAGGGAACTTCAGACTAGAAGTGAAAATTGTATATTTTTGAACATGTGTCTGAAATTTCAATATTTACGACACAATTTGAAGTAGTCCAAGCATTTTGTGACACTTACAGTATTTAAAGACAAATTAAAGTTTTATCATATCAACCCTTGCGGTTCTGAGGTTGATGATTCAGTTAATGTGGCCCCCAACTGTGGAACAGCCTGTCAGACAGTCTTATGGCTTCTCATCTTGGTCTTATGGTCTTATGGCTAACTCTTCTTTTTAATCGGGCTGTTTAAAGTGATTCCTTCAAGTTTTTTGCGTGCACTTGTGTATAATGACAGTTTTATAAATTCATGATATATATATGTACATACATATATACATATATGTGTATAATGACAGTTTTATAAATTCATGACGTTCCCACTGTAACTCACTATGGTCTCTCTGTCACTCTTTCTCTATTTTGTTTGATTGATTGACTGACTGATTGATATCCCACTTCTATCATTCTATCAAAACTATCATTTTCAACAACTGATACGGTTGATATGGCTTCCAGCGGCTGCATGTCTTTGGCTATTATGCTTCAGAGACCTTCCTTGATTTCTTGAAGAGAACATATGAGCCACTTGCAAGACACAGCTGACATGTCCACTCTCGCAGCTGTTTATTAAACCAGATACACATGCATGTGTTAAAAACAAATCAAATGAGATCATGAAGTACTGTCCATAATAAGAACTATGGGCCCCACACATGCAAATCATAAATATTGTCATGTGAGCGCGAGGAACAAAAACAGTCACCCTTTCAGCGACCTTTGCACTTTGTCATGACACACCCTCAGAGCTCCGCTTCTCCCTGCCATGTGTGTACATTGTGAACTCTAGCCCTGGCAAACATTAAAGGACAAGCCCAGTGAGCTGCTATCGTATGTCCATGTGTCATGAAGAAAGAGGACTCGAGGGGGCTGTTGAGAACACACCGGCAGGAGGGGGGCTCAGCTTCTTTAAAAAGAACATTGGTTCCGTCGCTTCGGGGCCACCTAATCCAGTGTGTTGTTTGTGCGTATGGGTCTCTAGCCACTCGGCTGCGAGCCTCACTGAAGAGTCGTGCAGAATGGAGCTTCCCCAGCTGGAGTACATGAGGCGCCGCAGGTGTGACAGTGCAGGTGAGATCGCCTCTGCCACGAGCTTGCCAAAAACAACCAGGCATTTTTGACTAACATGTACAGCGTGTGCAACAGGCACATGAGTAAAAATATAAATCCATGTGTCACCATGTAATGCAACGCCTCATGCAGAGCTGAAATAGCTTCCTCGTTGAGTGAGGCAGCTGCACCAGTGCCACGAGCCTCTGAATAGGAGAATAAAACAGGAAGAGGAGTGATAAGAGTGCGCGGCTCTGCGAGGAATTGCCTCACTCTCCATTTGCCTTGTTTTTATGTTTTAAGACACACTGGCACATAGGAACAGCGGGCTGGGGCAACAAAGGGGCCTGCAACTGAACACACAACATATACATGGTATGTTCATACACACACGTAGTGAAGTTGCAGCCAACTGATCACCACAGACCTGCTGGGCTTTGCCGTCACTATTTTTGGCTCATAGCATGTTTGATTGTTTTGTTGATTTGAGTCAAAGCTGTTGAGCTTCTTTCGAGACTTTATACAGAAAAGGGCAGGATTCACTAGTTGTTAGTGGCCATTTCTGCCTGAAAAAAAACTGCGTTCATACTAAGATAAAATAGTTTTTAACTTAAAGTTCCCATTCTGGATGCAGTTTTGCTGCATTTTCCCAGGATCCTTTGGAGCAGCCTCATTTAACTAAGGTTAACAAAAAAAATGCTTCTCTACCCTCCACATGTTTAGAAAAGGGATCATAACAAGGCAGCCAT
This sequence comes from Nelusetta ayraudi, assembly GCF_046127955.1. Taxonomy (NCBI): domain Eukaryota; kingdom Metazoa; phylum Chordata; class Actinopteri; order Tetraodontiformes; family Monacanthidae; genus Nelusetta; species Nelusetta ayraudi. The sequence continues at coordinate 5,936,001 of NW_027466120.1, forward strand.
GACGCAGTCTTTGTGGGCGGGACAAAGTGAGGGGTGGCGTCACTAACCTGGCAGGGTTATATTGAGGAAGCAATAGAAAGCAAACTGAGTCAATAAAGCTGCTAGAAAGACTTCATATTTGTTAAGGAGGTATCGGTAACATGTATTTTGCACAAGGCTGACCTCATGCAAAATGGTTTCTCTGGTATTCCTTTAAACAGTATTAACGGTGTGTATATATAAATATATATATATATACATACATACATGTATAAGATAAAGCTTAGAACTTTGTCATCTGGCCTTGATACAGTTTTATACACAGACGAGAATAAATAGTGTCGTATAAGTTACATAAGCAAAATCATCATTGAGTGTTAAGCCGGCAATATGTTTGAGTATTCACAGCACTGTCATCTGAGTCAGAACCATTTACATAAAAAAAAGATGACAGCATCATCATTCCTGTTTTAAGGGAAAGTAAGCTGCCCACTTGTGCGTATCCATTTCATCCTTTTTTTTCTCTGTTGATTACGTGTTTAAAAGTTGCACTGCCAGACGGTTCAGGGTTACAGCTCCGCCTAGTGGTGAGAAACGAAAACTGCCACTGTACCCGTCTGGGCGTCTTGCGTGCTCATTTGAATTTGAAGAACTTGTCAGTTTCTTTCCAGGGTCTCACATGATTGCGCTGCTCTGTGAGACCAGCTGACTCGCACATGTCACATGAGCGGCTCAGCGCTGCCCTGAGCTTCAGTCAAGCCCTTTAAAAATCATCATGAAACAGATGGAGAGGCCGAGCAGCCGCAAGGCCTCACAACCTCCCTCACCCCTCCCTCCAGACAAAGTGCTGCTCCTCAGCCCCAGTCAGCTGATCTGCAGAGGGTAGAGTTCTAGTGAGGCGGACCCATGCAGCTCTCCTCTGGCTGCTTCAACTCACTCCTTCACCTGCTGCCTGCTCAGGCCTCATCATGGCTCTCACCATCAGCGCGTCCCTGGAGCAGCAGAGGCTCACGCAGACCCCTCTGCTGAAGATCTGGGTGCCATGGGTGGGCTACCGCAATTTCAACCGCAGGAGGGGATGTAAGTGCAGCGGACTGTAGCTGAAGGTGATGAGGCCAGATTTGTTCTGCTAACTTTCAACCTGAATTGGTAAATCTGTATGCAGCAATGGTCAAAGCAAGTGTTTTGAACGACTCGTCTTGACCCTCAGGGTCTGATCTGTCCTGTCTCGTCCAGGTAGGCTGGCAGCAGTCTGGGAATGGGGGTAGAGAGGTGGGTGGGTGATGCTGCTATGAATGGATGACAGCCAGACTAGACAAGCTCGCGTCCAGTTGGCTCTCTGTTCAGTGTCTGACGTGGTCCAGTGAAGCATTTTGCCGACGCAGCATATTCCATTGATAATCGAACAGCCTGGAGGGCTGACACTGTCCCTGTGCTTGTATGGACAGACGGACACGGGCGTAACTCACTGCCGTCTCCTTTATAAATTACTGGTGTTTTCTAACGCCACTGACTGACAAACGTGCAACATGTGAATCATGGTGGCTGGGTAAGAAACACACATGTTGTTGTTGTTGTTGTTGTTGTTGTTGTTGTTGTTGTTGTTGTTTCAAGGGTTCCCTCTTCCTTAACTGTTTTTTATTTGCAGTGTGTGAATAGTGTTTATCCTGTGAATACTGCAGTGCAAATCAAACCTGAGCCTTGCTTGCTTGCTTCTAAGCACCTAAACACAGTGGCAGATTGTCGGCCATATGGTGCAGTGCATATTTCTGTTCTGCTGATAAAGATGTCACTGCTGATTTTTCTTTTGAAATATGACTTCTTTTTCTATTTGTAGTTGGCTTTTCTGTGAGTCTGTTGTTGGATTTGTTTTGTTCCTGGACTGTTTTCAGGGTGCGAACATGCAGCCACATACAGGCGAACAGATTAGCCTCAGAACTGTCTTTGCCCTCTTGGCCCAGACGTTCAAGCTCACCTCAGGGCTATTAGTCTCCCTCTTAATGAAGATTAACTTCTCAGTGACACAGACACGACACATGGTCCCCAGGTTGCAGTGGCGAACCTGGGAGAGCTGCGTCACGGCCAGGCCCCAGCAGCTGTCGTGTCACACCTGCAGCATGAGTACATGGTTGCGTGTTTGATACGACTGTGTTTGCCTTCACCTCAGCCTCGGTGCCGCAGCTTTGTAACTCTCCTACAATAATCGTGATGGTGGGATTACCAGCCAGAGGGAAGACGTACATCTCCAAGAAGCTCACTCGCTACCTGAACTGGATCGGAGTGGCAACGAAAAGTCAGTTCTCGTCACTCAACTGAGTCACTTGAAGTATCACTTGTTCGCAAAAAAAATAAAAATCTCTGCGTCTATCCCCTTTGCTACTCGTCTGTCATAGTGTTCAACGTGGGCCAGTACCGCAGGGAGGCCGTCAAGACCTACAGGAACTTTGAGTTCTTCAAACCTGATAATGAAGAGGCCATGAAGATCAGGAAGTAAGAGAGATAGAGCATGCCACTGTGCACAATAACCAGATTTATGATGTGTTATGATGACACCTGATTCATTTTTATCTTTTATCTTTGTCTCAAGTGTTAACTCTTGCCGTGTTTTTGTCAGGGCCTGTGCAGCTGCTGCTCTGAGAGACGTCACCACCTACTTCACAAAGGAGGAAGGACAAGTTGCTGTGAGTGAGAGGACAAGTGAAAATGTCCTATACATTTTTTTTTATGTTGTCTTATCGGGATTTTTTTTCTATTACCTAATATACAGTCTTTATGTTGTTGAAATTGTAGCTTAGCCTGAATGGTATTATTATATATATATTTAATAATAATGATTTAATGATTTAATGATTTTCAAGTTTAACTGAGTGCTCTGACTTTAACTCATCACGGCAAGTCTTGACATAAATCATTGAGTGAGCTGGTGTTTTAATTTTCTCTCTGTCTCTCTGTCTCTCTCTTCAGTCACTTTAAAGTGGGAGAATTTGTAAATGCATTTAATTTTGCCATCATAACATGAATGTATTAAAAACAGCAACATCCTGTCCTGTTCAGGTTTTTGATGCTACCAACACCACCAGGGAGAGGAGGGCAATCATCAATAGTTTTGCCAAGGAGAAGGGCTACAAAGTGAGTGTACATGGTTGGAGGGAATCATATCTTGCTATGCTGTCACTGAAAAGCATGGTTTCACTTTTTTTTTTAAATGAAGACAGACAAAGCACCATTGTTTTTAGTCAGGGCGTAAGGAGAAAGAAGCAGCTGGGTGTTCACTTTCGTAAGCTTCTCCCGGTCTGCACCTCTCAAGCTCAACAAATAAAATCCTTTCCAGTTGGAAAAGGGTTTTTCAAACATTTTTTAAAAGATTAAATCAGAGGTTTAATAGGCACAGAAATATGTTCGACCAATGTTTTTTCTGTCTAAATGACTTCCTGGAGTCTCTGCCGGTCGGATTGAGATGGCAGGATTTTGTTGCTTTTGGATGGAGGCTCGCTGTTCGTGCCCGCTTCTTCTTTTCTGCCACTCAATGCCAACCATCACTTTTCTGCTGCTTCATATTAAGCAGTCAGGAACTTTCCTGACTTGGGAATTAAAGTGAGGTGAAATTAAAAAAATCACTATAATAAAAATGCATCTTTGTAATTGTTTAATTATTCCACCACAATTCAGTAATTTGAACTGCTTATTGTCTTAGGTTTTCTTTGTAGAATCAATCTGTGACGACCCGGAAATTATTGCAGAGAATATTAAGGTGAGAATTATCGCGTTTTTTTTGTTTTATTTTTTTTGTTTTGTTTTTTTTTGTTTTGTTTTTTTTGTTTATGTGTTGTTGTTTTGCCTGGGATGTATGTTCTTAACTTAGGCCTATGCCTTTCCTTTCCAGCAAGTTAAATCTGGGAGTCCAGATTATGTGGACAAAGACGTAGAAGAGGCTCTTCAAGACTTCATCCAGCGCATCGAGTGTTACAGAGCCAGCTACGTCTGTATAGACGATGAGAAAGACAGGTACTGATGCATGTCTTTTTGTTTGTGACAGAAAAAGAAATCTCCATAGGTCTCACGACACAATCTACCTTAACTGCGTTGCTTTATTTTAAACAGGAAGCTCTCCTACATTAAGATTTTCGACGTGGGCAGCAGGTTCCTGGTGAACCGCGTCCAGGATCACATTCAAAGCAGGATAGTCTACTATCTAATGAACATCCATGTCACGCCGAGATCCATCTATCTGAGCCGCCACGGAGAGAGCGAACTCAATCTATTAGGATGTATTGGGGGAGATTCAGGCCTGTCACCCCGAGGACAGAAGGTGAGTACATCTTGTTCAATCCTTTTGTGGAAACAGTAAACCACATCTGATTCTAAATCAATTTCAGTGAAAGCACCTGAAAGCCGCTCTTGTTTTAATTTCCAGTATGCAAATGCTTTGGCTGCCTTCATCAAAGGTCAGAATATTCGCGACCTAAAGGTGTGGACAAGCCATATGAAGAGGACCATCCAGACTGCAGAGGCTCTGGGAGTCCAGTATGAACAGTGGAAGGCCCTCAATGAGATTGATGCTGTAAGTGGGTTACGTGAAAAGAGTTGCTGTATATTATATTTATATTTCTCATGATTGATTCCATCTTTGTTGACTCAGTGGCTTTTCATTGCTTGCCATTAGGGTGCCTGTGCTTGTTTTGTTTCAATGTGCATGGTGTCCACAACTACGACATCGAGTGTTGGAATAATTTAATACATAGATTTGTTCTTCTTTTTTTTTCTTCTTTTTTTTCTTTTTTGCTTTCCCTTCACAGGGTGTGTGTGAGGAGCTGACCTACGAGGAAATCCAGGAGAATTTTCCAGAGGAATTTGCTCTGAGAGATCAGGACAAGTATCGTTATCGTTACCCCAAGGGTGAGGTGAGTCTGAACTCTCTCCAACTGCCACAGTGTGCTTTTCCAACTGCTAACTTGGTTTAGTGGATGGTTACCATTTTGAAAACGAAGTCATCTTACGCTTAACTGTTTGGTGGACACAGGCACAGTGCCGTTTGTGATGTCACAAATTATAGATTTACAGACCTGCCTGTTGAGAAGTCCTTTTGAAAAGCAGAGCTAGCAAAATATGTAAAGATACATATATACATATGGAAAAAAAAAAAAAAAAAAGAGCTTTCAACCACAGCACAGTACATCCTGTCACACATGTTTAGAATCAGGGAATAAGACACGTTTCACAGCGTACATGCTTGGCAAATGAATGAGTCTAATTTTGAAAGTACATTTTGTCTGCAACCCAGTCCTATGAAGACCTCGTTCATCGTCTGGAACCAGTCATCATGGAGCTTGAAAGGCAGGAAAATGTCCTGGTCGTGTGCCACCAAGCTGTAATGCGCTGCCTGTTGGCCTATTTCCTGGACAAACCTGCAGGTACTAAAATCCAGCAGCTGAATTCAATCTTCTTCCACGAGCTGCTGTGAGAGCGCAGCCAGCCTAAGTTTGTCCTGTTTTCCCACCTCCTCTCACAGATGAGTTGCCATACCTGAGGTGCCCCCTGCACACAGTGCTCAAACTCACCCCCGTAGCGTACGGTAGGTGTCACTGAGTGGAAGAGGCATTCAGCGTTTACCTTTTCATCTGTCTTTAATGGTCCTTCTCCATGCACACAGGGTGTAAAGTGGAGCCATTTTTCCTCAACATTGAAGCAGTCAACACGCACAGGGAGAGGCCTGTGGTAAGTTCCCGCTGGGTGTCATAATAGGTGGTTCCATTCTGCAACCATTAGTCCTGAGGCATACGGCGATCTTTGCAAATCAGTGAGTGTTGATGACAGCGGGTTCGAAAGTGTTGTGGGTTGGATACATTAAAAAAAACTCTGTAAGGGTCAAAAAAGATAAAGAATTGAGACTAGGCCATTAATTCGTATTGCAATGCATGCCTCAGTTTAACAAATAATGCAATTGTGTAAAATGCCTTCTAGTAACAGAAACAATTTGAACTCAAATTCACTCGTTGTTGCCATGATTTGCTTCCATTTTGTCTTTTTTTTAGCATAGTATATTTCCTATAGTTGTATCTGGCTGCGCACTAACTTGGTGTGAACTTTGACACAGTTGAAAACATTCTTTACACATCACTGCCAAAGAGTCTGAAATGTGCTTCAGTTTGTCATTGGGTTGTGTGACTCCTTATGGGAACTATAGCAGTTGTTTTGAATCTGGAGTTCAGAGCTTCTGCAAATTGACACTGGAACTTTTGAGTGAACTTTTGAGTGAACTTTTGAGTGAACTATCCCTTTAGAATTTGACACATTGTGACTCTCACTGGTTTTTGTCTGTTATGTTTTTAATTGCAGAATGTGGACATCAACAGGAAGACGGAGGACGCTCTGCAGACGGCGCCTGAACACATCTAAATGTGGTTGATGCAAGAGGATGACAGTTTTCTCAGATTCACTGGAAGGTCCCATATTCTTACCATTGACAGATTTTTATTTTTGATCATGTGCTCCAGTGAAGCAACCTTAATTTGAAAGACCTAGAAAACAGCAAACTTAGCCTTCCGTTTACAGCCTCCCATTAAAAAACAAAAAACAAAAAAACTTGTACCTTCCACATGTTTGGAAGGGGGCAAAAAAAAAAAAAAAAAAAAAGATATCCCCCAATGTGGTCTTACAACAAACCATTGGGGAGAGGTAGCAAGGTGCTTTCTGGCATCATACAGAATGAAGCACACAGTCCATGATAAGCAGAGAAGCACAGAGATGTGTTGTTTAAAACAATAGACATTAGACACGCACTCCCGTGTTAGACTGAATGGATTTTTGCAAAAGAAATTGGACTGAACTCGTTAAGTGGATTCCTTCAGCTTGCATGTGAAATGTTCCTGTCTGCTTCTCTTAGCTACTCCCCCGACCCCTTAAAATGTCACCTTGTTTACGAAAGACAAAACAATTTTGCACTTTGTAAAGATAAGAGAGATAATGTGTTGTAAGATGTCACAGAGCGAAGTGATGAACGAGGTCGTCGGCTGGGCCTAGAGTGTCGAAGAGTGAAACAATGTAATGATGGTTTTCTAAAGAACAATTCTTCAGAAACAGGACCATGGACAGCACCTAAACACACAAAAGAGATGTGTTCCGGTTGAACCGTGACATTTGTCCTGTTGATGAAACGCTGCTGTTTAAGTTGCTTTACGTGAAACTGTCTCAATAAACTACAGCCTCCAGCTTGATGATGTGCAGAAAATCATTCTGATGTGAGCATGCAGGTGTGTGGTGGCATAAACATGGACCATTAAAAAGTTATAGTACAAGGAATTCAACGGAGTGGATATTTAAAATCAACGTTGAGCGGTGTTTCGGTGAGAGGAGGTGATCTTCTCGCTCAGGCCAGCAGGGGGTTAATAATCCCTCATTTCTCCCGCACCTCCGCGAAATTTCCAGTATGCTTGAACGCAACCTTTGGAGTCGCCCTGCGCACATCCAGCGCCACTCTGGGAGAGAACCGCACAGGCGCGTTTTCTGGCACCCCAGAAACGACAGACGACGCACGCATCTGGGTCGGAAATCACGAGTCGAGACTGCGGTAAACAAGGAGGAACAAGTAAAAAAAAAAAAAAAGCAACAACAACAACAACAACAACCTGAAGATGCTGCTGAGCGAGCTCCATCTGAGCCGCTGACGCCTCGACACCGGAGTTCACCGTGGAGCCCCGAGCCGCTTCAGACGCGATGGACTTAAAAGTTCGGTGCCTTTTGCTTCTCTTCACCTTCCACGTGCAGGAGGGATACACCGGGAATGGCGAAGCGAACCCGGGATCAAATCGTCTCTTTCAGGTTTTTTGTTTTTTTTTTTCCTTGAATCCATCGATGTTTTATACGCCTACACGCATCTCTCTTCTTTTTTTTCTCGATTATCTGAATTCACCTTTTTTTCCCCAGCTTCTACTTGTCTTCCACATACTTTTCATTTCATCATTGAATTAATTAATTACAGAATGTTCTTCTTGCCATTTACTGATCTTCGGCTCGTTAGGCTGTTTGTTTATGTTAAATTTGCAGGATATGTGGTAATATATTGACACAGCAATGACTTGTGTGCAATATTAGCATTCAGGACCAGAGCGTGCAACCTTTGCTGGCCCTGTGTACAGTAAAGGCATTTATTTCCAGTTCCACTTCCCCTCCATTCATGAATGGCTTTGATTCACTGGAGTATTTTGACATAACACCTTGACCCAACCCCGTCATACACGCAGACTGCGGAGATCACTCCCCGAATTAGAGGGAGAGCAAACTGTGGCACCATTAAATGATATTAGGTGCCATATCATAACTGTGCCATTGATGGCTGTCTGAAAAGCACTTTTTAACCTTGGCTTTGGTGTTTTTGTTTTGTTGTTTTTGCAGAGGGCCAAACGTCAAAGCAAAGCAACAAAACCAGTGGTGAGTTTGTGCATCTAGAAAGAAATTGTCAAAAAAAAACTTTTTTTAGACGTGTGTGTGTGCGTGTGTGTGTGTGTGTGTGTGTGCGTGTGTGTGTGTGTGCGTGCTGCCAGTCATGGTTTGCTTCTCTCAGCACTGTTTTAGTATAAGATAAATATCATCAAGAGCTGCACTGTGGTTTCCCCTCAGTTCTTTTGGCATCAAACGTGCACCAATTTAGCAACACAAGCCACAGCCAGTGTGTCTGGGTCTTGACAGAACGCCACTCCTGCGTCTCACAGCAGTGTTGTCACACCAGTTTGCTCTCGCAGATACCTGCCTCTCAGAGTAACAGCACAAGCATTATATGAAAGTACAGAAAGTGGAGTTTCCCCCAGTGGTATTTTGCAGTGGAATCTGTGTGAATTGTTTGTGTGTGTGTGTGTGTGTGTGTGTGTGTGTGTGTGTGTGTGTGTGTGTGTGTGTGTGTGTGCGCTTAACAATCTCTCACTTTTAGATGAGTAACGTATAGCTTTTTTTTTTCAGAAAAGGAATCATGTAGCTTCATACCAATGACTGTGTAGCTGTTGTGTAAAGAGTCAACACACCCGTGATCTTTTATGTTTTACCTTGATGGATTTCTAGGTAAATTTATTACTCGAAACTTATTGAAGCGATTGGGATCAAAACATAAAAATTAAACATTGTCATGTACATGGCGCTAAGTAGATTGTGTGTGGTTAAGTAATTTTTTTTGTTGCCAATTATTCATTTACATCCTCTTGTGAGGGAGGAGCATGCAGAAGATGGGGTTCAATAGAAGCAAATGATTCACTGTCAAATAATTTTGTTCTTTTTTTCAGCAAAAACTATTCTGAAAAGCCATTTTTAACTTCTTCTTTTTTTTATCCAAGAACCTTTTGGGGTTTTTTTCCACTTTATTTAGAAACACAGTTTTAGATTGAAGGTAATAAACTCCTCCGTGTGGTCTATTTAGAATACAAACATTGAGTGGAGCTCAATGTTTGTATTTAATGGCCCAGTTGTGATTTAAGGGTGAATTGTAAAACCCTGTGCAGATCCATATTCAATATTGTACTATGGCTGTATTCTTAGGTGGACCAGCATTTGAAGAAAATATAAAGTCTTATTATAGGTGTGTGAAAACACAGTTCTTTATTTCTTTTTAGAGTTTGTTTTTTTTTAAACAAGAAATACACGTGTTCTCCTTCCTATTTAATCCTAGCCTATCTTGCCCTTTAAATATTTCCCATTGGGCCTTTAGACAAGCCTCAGAAAGCGACACTATTGGCACAGCCCGATCTGCCTTCCTGCAATCTCAGTTCATGGCCAAAAATCCATGTGAATTGCATCTTTCATTAGTATTAAGTGCTTTAAGTGATTTATTCCTTCAATTGTCTCCAGCTGAAGGTAACTGACTACCATGTGAGGTGTTCAGTGGTGTCCCGCTATGCCGTTACCACAGTCCAGAGCTCGGTATGGAACCAGCTCCCCATCACCAAGGAAGCGGCCTTCGAGGTGGACCTGCCCTCCACAGCTTTCATCTCCAACTTCACCATGTGAGTCAGTTCCGAGTTGTCTTCACTGTCGTTCGACTGAGAGCCTAGGAGAGAAAGGCATCAGGTTGAACTGTTTTACGTAAGAAATCCTGCCAAAAAGTCATTTGCTTCACGGTGAGAAAGCGGGAGGCACGATAACAACGCTGTGCTTCGTAATCGGGAACCAAACGTGAAATTGCACGATTATGTACAATTCCGTTTGGGGCCGACATGCATAATTTGAATACACAGACGGCGACTCTCTTTTCCAGAAAATGCTAAATATAAACAGAACAAATACGTCAACAGTGCAGGCCAAACACCAAGCCTGGGGCTGGATTTGGGAGCGGAAGCAGGTCAGGAGGAGGGGGGACCTGAGGGCAGATGAATACGGGTCTTTGTGGACAGACGTCAGAAAGTTAATCGAGAAAATGACAGGAGTGTACCCAGTTCCCCTCCTCTCCCCCACACCGTTTACTGAGGCAGTCTGCCAGCTTAGATATGCTCCGTACACACAAATCCACAGTATACATGTGTGCACACACCTCGATTTTTTAACTATGTGTGAGTCTGGAGGTTTTAAGGCTTAAAAAAAACATATTCCATCACGTCGCTTTTTCACTGCTTCTCTGTCTTTCATATTTTCACACGCGCACTCGGACCTTACGCAGCCGTCTGCACGCCAACAAGCTCACGGGGGTGGAGGGGGTGGAGCTACGTGTTGTGTTACTCCTTTGGCATTCTGAAACTGAGAGCGCTGTGTTCTGTGCGTGGGTCACTGATGTACAGTCATTCCCGAAAAAAAAAACCTCAGCCCGCCACACGTACAACTACAAGTGCCTCCATTTTCCACTCTGCTCTCCCGTGCCTTTCTGCTCTGTTTCTCCAAACAAGACCCGTTTCAAACCCGGGAGTTTATTTTAGTTAGCCCTTGATGTTTTTTTCTCTTTGGTTATATTTGTTCAACGGACGTGACCTTAATTTAGCACCTTGTCACATGACTTCAGTGGTCACTGGTGTCCACTAAGTGCACTGTTGTGAATTGGATCGGCCTCCGCTGCAGTAGCTGTGGTTGGGATTTGGCTGCCGAGCGCATGGCAGCACCCATCAGAGCGTCATCAGCCTGCACGATCCCTCTTCATTAATGCTGTTTTTAGAAGGAAATTACTCTTTTCCACGGAACCTCCTTGTGACGCCTCCTCCCACACACACACACACACACACTCCTCACACTACGTCAACTATATTTGTACACAAGCACAATGCATGTTTGTGAAGCACACCTCGAACGTAAAAGGTGCAAAATCAAGTAAATAATTTCTTTCGGCAGAAAATGTATGTTTCTTTTATCAGAATTGGGTTGTGAATTATTGAAGAAGTGTTTCTCTTTCCCATCAGCACCTCCAATGGCAAAGCTTACTTGGCCCAGGTGACGGAGAGAGCTGCTGCGAGAAAAATCTACGACGCTGCTAAGAAGCAAGGAAAAACAGCTGGACTGGTTGCCACAAAGTGAGTTTCATGCAAATATTTTGTCACATTCAAACGCTTACAGTCCCATTAATACACAATACATTGCAATCCTTCAGGGAAATTGCCATAGATGAGAAAGGTCAATTATTTTGTGCTGAAATACACAGCTCTAAATTTGCCCTAATGCTGTAAACAGTTGGCTAAATACACCACTCAGAAAGATAGAGGGAACCGTTAAATCACTCCAGATCTTCACGAATGAAACACTGCTGCTGATCAGTTTCATTTCTTACATAATGTAACTCGCTGACAACAAAATAATGCAAGAACGAATAATGGAAACCAAAATCTTCAACCCACTGAGGACTGGATACAGAATTATACTCAAAATCATGTGTGTATGACCTCCACGTACCTATTTGCACTCTGTGCATTGTCTGGACATACTCCTGATGAGACGATGGATGATCTCCTGGGGGGGTCTCCTCCCAGACTTGGATCAGGGCATTAGTTGGCTCCTGGACAGTCTGTGATGTAATATGGAGGGTATCGATGGCATGATATGAGTCATCAATGACTGGTGACAAAGTCATCAATACATTAATGACGTACATCTTGTATTGTAGTGATGCGCAGCGTGAGTGATGGTATGACATGCGATCGAAACCTGAAGATAATGTGTTTTATTCATAATATCAGTCGGACATCTGTTCTTGTCTGCCTTTTCTTTCTTTTTCCTCAAGGGAGAGGGAGATTGAGAAGTTCCGTGTAGCAGTGAGCGTTCCGTCTGGTGCCCGCATGAACTTCTCCCTGACCTACGAAGAGCTGTTATCCCGTCGTCTCGGCCGCTATGAGCTGAGTATCGGTGTGAAGCCAGGACAGTTGGTGCAGAACCTGACCTTAGACATCAGTATCTCAGAACAGACTGGCATCAGTTTCCTTAAAGTTCTTCCGCTGAGGACAAGCAGACTGCTCTCCAACACTGCTCAAGGTAAAACATGATATTCAGTTGGGTAGGCCACGCAATCATCAAGAAACAATCTAGAAAGAAATTGAGGCATTCAAACCCATCAAAGTTTCAGAAAGTAACATTTTGTTTGGGTTGTGTCCTCGATTTAGGTATGTCAAATTAGCAAGGAAAAGAATGTACTGAATTAGTTTTTAATCAGCCATTGTTTATTTGAATTACTTCATATTCTCCTCCATCTGTTGTGTGTCCCAAAAGGTGATGCAAGCCCACCAGCCTCCACTCATGTTGAGCAGAGAGTTAGCTGTGCACAGGTTCTCTACTGCCCCTCTCTCCAGCAGCAGACTAGCATTTCAGCAAAGGGTCTTAATGCAGACTTCATCATCCAGTATGACGTAGACCTCAGAGACCCCATCGGTGAAGTCCAGGTCAGCAGCTAATCTATTTTGTCTAATTCCCATACGTGATTCCATTTCACAATGCAGGAATGTGTCTCTCCCATTAGTGAAGCTCATCTTCTTATATTTCTACCTTTTTTCAGGTGCATGATGGCTACTTTGTGCATTATTTCGCACCCAGAGGACTCCCCGTGGTTCCTAAAGATGTTATATTTGTAATTGACATCAGCGGTTCAATGATTGGAACCAAGATAAAGCAGGTAAAGTGGTCATCCTCCTCAAATCTTGAGGTCTAAGATGAGAAAAGGTGCCGTTGTTTGACCTCATCGGGACGAAAAGCAATGTTGATCTTTTGTCACTAATTGTATTTGTGTCTGTCAGTAGACCAAACAGGCCATGAACACTATACTTGGGGACCTGAGAGAGGGAGACCACTTCAACATCATTACCTTCTCGGATAAGGTTCAAACCTGGAAAAGAGGGCGAACAGTGCGTGCAACTCGTCAGAATGTGCGAGATGCCAAAGACTTTGTGAGGAGCATCAGTGCAGAGGGATGTGAGTTCAATGAACATTGTCAAATCAGAATAATCCACTCTGATATAATCCCATTTCATGTTTTTAACCCATACCTAAAACCAGTTCTTCGTGTTGCTCTCCACCTTCTTTCTAACAGGGACTAATATCAATGCAGCCCTGCTTTCAGCTGCCCAGCTCATCAACCCTTCATCCTCCTCTTTCAAACACCTCACACCCAATCGTGTTCCGCTGGTCGTTTTCCTGACCGATGGAGAGGCAACCATTGGAGTAACGGCTGGTGACACCATCCTCAACAATGCCAAAAAGGCTTTGGGTTCCGCTTCTCTGTTTGGCCTCGCCTTTGGAGATGACGCAGACTTCCTTCTCCTCAAGCGCCTGGCTTTAGACAACCGAGGCGTGGCTCGCATGGTGTACGAGGATGCAGACGCAGCCCTGCAGCTGAAGGGCTTCTACGACGAGGTCGCGAGCCCTTTGCTATCAGACATCCAGTTGTCATATCTGGATGAAGAGGCATTCGACATCACCCGGTCCCTGTTCCCAAATTACTTCCAAGGCTCCGAGTTGGTGGTGGCTGGGAAAGTCAAACCAGGCATAAAGGACTTAAAGGTGTCAATGTCTGCCACTGATGCGAAGCAGAGAGTGAAGTTTGAGAACGATGTGTTGACTTCCCAGGCAATGAAGAACGGAAGTACAGATTCATTTGACTGCTCCGCAGACTTGGACGGCATATCCAACTTTGTGCACCGTCTCTGGGCCTACTTCACCATCAAAGAATTACTCCTGGCCAAATTAAACACCAGTGATACCGCAACCCAGAGGCTCCTAACAGACAAGGCCACCAACCTCTCCCTTAAATATAACTTTGTGACACCGGTGACTTCCTTAGTTGTAGTTAAACCGGATGCAGATGAAACAGCCCCAACTCCTACGACTGCACATCCAAACAGTGCAGCCACCACAACCACAACTGCAACGACTACTTCTACAACCAAAGTATCTGCTGCTGGTGTTGCAAAGAAGCCTGGCTCACCTTTTAATCATAGGTCACCCAAGGAGAAACTGAATCCTCCACAGCCGCCACCAAAAAAGAAAACTTCTACTCCAAAATCAAGAGTTTCACTTTCCCGGAAAACCACAACATCTCCAAGTCCCATCGCCTCTGTCAACACTGCCCCAGCGCCATTCTCTGGGAAAAAGTCCACCCCTTCCCAACCTGATTCCAAAACAGGCTCTTCCCTTCCTCCCGCTGCTGGTGGGAAGATGCCCACATCTCTGGTTAGTGCTCGTAAAAATGTGTCACCACCCGCACCGGGGAGGATCTCCTCTGTGAAGAACAACACTTTGAAAACAACCACTCCCACAACCACCACTCCAATACCAACACACACCACAGGCAGCAGCATTCCTTCCATCCCAGTCAAAACTGAGCCGACAGTCCGGCCAGAGATACCTTTCACTCCACAGCCCAGCTCACTGAGGCCAACACCTCCACCTGTTAAAGCAACTGAAGAGACAGAACACAGCACGTCTCCTCCTGTAGCTCCTGAGCCTGAGATCGGTCTCACTGAACTGCCGTCCCTGCTCACCTCTCCGACCCCAAGTGCTGAAAGCAATGACACCAACTTTGAGACAGAACCCAGCATCGCTACCTTTGTGGCAGCAACTTTAATCCCCATGCCTGGTGTCACCGATGGGCAACGTCAGTGGGAAGCAGCAGGACTTTTGGGTAAGTTCTAACTTGAGTCTGAGATCATAACAACTATAACAGTGATGCAGGCATTTGCATATTTATTGCTCACTGCATGCTTGTTTTGTCTCCTCTAGATGTTTCTACTTTTATTCAGAGAAAAGGTGACTCTATTATTATCATTTTATTTGCAGTAACTATATTAAGATTGAAGAACAGTCATGATAAATAAATCAAGTAATGGAATAATATAAAATAATTTTATGTGCTATTCTTACAGATATTGACCTTGTGAAGGGTGAGTACTCCCACTGATATGGCCATACCTACTTCTCAGAGTAGTGAGTACTAAAGTCTTTGCTTGTTTCCAGACTTTGATGCAACTTACGACTACGACTATGATCTCAACTACGATGCCTGTAAGTTTTAACCTTTCGGTGAAATTTCACATCTAAGCTGCCTTTGGACCTGAACAGTTTCATATGAACGGTATTGTCTGGTCTTGTCTGTCTAATTTCCAGGGGATGATACTGCAGACACAGAATCTTTTGGTACGTATTTGGTGGATTTTCAATTGACAGTGATGGTACTGCTGGTGAAACCTGTGTAGATCTGTCATTGGTTTCAGCGCTTGGGAGTGAGAAGAACTGTCCTTTAGTTGAATGTCTTATGTTTGTAGAACCTTCATCCAGACTGAGCACCATACGGGTCTTCTCCTCATCAGGTCAAGAATCCACCTTTCACATCTTTTTCTCCAAGCACACTGTCACTTTGTACGTTCCTTCACAATTTTGTTTTGTAATAATTCCCCCTTTTTTCTTTTGTAGTTGATGGAGATCCTCATTTTGTGGTCCAACTGCCAAAGCTGAATCACAACCTGTGTTTCACAGTAGATGGCAGGGCAAATGATGTTCTCAGATTGCTAGAGGACCCGGAGAGAGGTATGTCTGAAGGAAGAAACAGCTATTGGTATATTGTGTTTGAATGTGCACGTTTGATCAGCAACTACAGGTGTTCTGGCATTTTGATTTGTAGCCTTGGCCGGCTCTGCCACATGGTTAGTTACTGTCAGACGTGAGCAAGCTGTGGCATATATATATCTTATTTGAGGCAAATGGTGGACGACGCTGATGTTAACGGGTTGTGGAATTGGCTGTGTAAAATATGTCTCCCAGCTGTATTTACTGACCTGCCACAGTAGCCTTGTAGGTTAGCCCGTTGGTACAGCATAAAAGTCTGGCGAACATTTAAATTATGAAGTGACATTTTTAATCCCAATTAGTGAAATACAGTACGTTAAACAACTATCAATATCAATCTTTTATCAGGCAAAGTTTCAAGGCCTTCTGACACAAATGATGACAGAAATGTTCCATTTCCCTGCAGGAATCATTGTTGATGGCCACCTGGTGGGAGCTCCCTCCAAACATGGTGTAGAGGAACGCTCTCGAACCTACTTCGACCAGCTTACCATTTCGTCAGACACTGGTGCTTTTGGCGACCTCACCATCACCCTTTCATTAGACGCCGTCGTAGTGGAAGGGGAAGGGCGGGACATCCTTCCCGTTAATCAACAAGGATCGGTGACGAGGCAGGGCATGACAATCTCTGTGGACCATCACCAAAGCTGCTGGATAGAGCTGGCCAGAGGAGTGCAGTTCCTGGTCCTGTTCCACCAGTATAAACACCCCAGCTACCTCCAGATGGCTCACATGGGCTTTTACATTGCAGACGGACGGGGACTGTCGGCTACAACGCAAGGCCTTCTTGGTATGAAGACTCAAGCTTTTCTCTGTTGAATATGATGATGATGCCCTCTTCTGTTAATCGATAGCGATAACTAACCTAGTTAACCATGTTTGAGCCTAAGGTTCTTGTAACAACACCACAGAGAGCAAATTCAGTCCCTCATTGTTGTAGAAAAGTCAGATAAAACAGTTCACAAAACCTGGGAAAATCTCAACAAAATAATCCAAATTTAAAAATGAGGTGAGAAAGGAATCTCAATTTTTTAAAGAGAAAAAAATAGCATGAAGAATAATGCAGTCAATAATTATATAGACTTTGTCAAAGCACCTAAATAAACACACTAATACCAATGCTGTCCTTTATCTGTCTGCAGGCCAGTTTCAGCATGCCGACGTGAGTCTAGCCGAGGTGCAGGATTACACGGCCCGAGGTGCTCACAAGGAGGCAATTTCTGCCAGAGGCATCCTCAGGTCGGGGTCAGAGCATGTGCCAGTTATCCTGCAAGACAAGACATTAAAGGACACAGTGCAGAAACGCCACGCAGACAAGTGCTGGGTGGTGCCCAAGGCGCAGGTGGAAAGACTCCTGGGTCATCCGTACGAGAGCTACGTGGTGGATCATGTGTAATATTATCTGAGCGGGCTCCACCCTGCTGCCTCTCTGCGGCGCAGCTCAGGTCACAACAGTTATTGTGGCGAGGAAAATTGAGCAACGGACGACAAGCGTGATGTGGGACTCAGTGAGGCAACAGTGGCAAGCATTGCCCATCTTGAGGAATGAAAGGTAATGAGGCTGTTTGCATGGAAGCAATGATGACGACTGCGGAAAAAAACAAAACATCAAGGACTAAGTGATGCAGTGGTTCTGTCATCCTGCGTTGCATCAGATTCAAGGTCTGAGCTTTATTTCTCTCTGCAGTGAGTGTTCTCGTTTGCATGGCAACCACAAAGTTTCCACTCATGCTGCAGGTGTGTGTCTTTCACACCCGACTCTATTCACGGCTTCCAAGATATTTATGAGATTAATCCTCTTATTTATCCATTTGATTAATTATAAGGCAAAGCCAAATTGTTTTGCTTCAAATTGTGTGACGCTGTTTTATTGTTTAGTATCAGTGTATATATATAAAAAATGTCAGTATGTATGTATAGACAGTCTATCGAACAACGGGTTACTTACCTGGATGTAGTCATTTGATCTATAATACAAAATATATAAGAAAATCAGGGTCAAATCCACATGTGCCATGTGCTTTTTTTTTTTTATTTTTCTATCATTTCATTCATAGTTTAATTCATTTTTATTTGTTACACAAGACATTAGGCATTGTTCACGTACTAGTGATCAAACAAGGACAGTAAGTTTTCTACTACTCAGCCTGAACCATTTCTTTAGTCAATTTCAAGGGATATTGTCAATACTGGTTTCCAATGCCAAACTGGATGGAAATTAAAACAGTACAACCACACACGACGCTTCGGTTTTCAGTAAATCAAAAAAGGGGCGTGGGAGGGAGGGCTTGGAGATATATCTACGCTCACAGAGAAAACAGTGTTCCAGTTGAAATCGGAGAACGTTTTTCCAGAATGAAATCCACACAGAATGTTAAATTATCCACAGTGTGAAGCCTTTTGGGGTGTATGGAGCTTGATTTCTGCCCTACAATGTCGTGACTGTTTCTGCTCTCCGTCCGTGAAAAAAAAAAAAATCATTCGAAGGAATGCATAAATTGTGACGAAGCACTGGAATGATCATAACACATGGAAAATAAAATAAATTAAGGTGTGCATCACTTAAAAAAAAGAAAAGAAAAAAAACTTCAGAGATTTTTTAATCCCTGGAGCAAAAACTAATAGCATAGCATATTCAGCATTTGACATAAATCTTCCCCCATCATGTCAATGATATTCAAAATAAATAAAGCGTAAACAATAAGACACAGAAGCAGTCCAAACACACTGGGAGTTTAGCGAGATGTTGGGGGATTTGTCAAGGTCGATTCGGTGACACAAACTTTTTTCAGTGTTCTTGGGCACAAACAATGATCTTTTCATCGTTCGTGGGTGACCGGCCGTGGAACAGGTCAGTCAGCTCCTGACTGTGTGTGTGCACTGCAGCTACTGCCATGTGTACCATCACACATGTGATAGGAGACAGAATCCCTTTTTGTAGTATTCAATAGGACCTGCAGGGCAACATGCGCGACCAAACACTGTCAGCGAGCTTTGCCAATATCAGCAACACAGTGTTTTTGGCACAGGACTGACCCCGCCCCCTCCCTTGCAACAGTTAATTATTGAAAAGGGCACAAAGCGTTTAAAATCAGACCCCAAATTAAGGCTAAAATTAATAAAAATAAAAATAAAATAAAAGCATCTTGGTTTATTCTTGCGCGGCGCCACCTTTAGCTGTGGCTGCTAAGCTACAATGTCAATCAAAGTTTAGGGAGTATCCATGTTTACGCGTTAGTACAGTTGTTCAGAGGAGTTAGTCTCTCAGGGAGCTCTAAATGACAAACACAAGGGTTGAAATAACCAAGACACGTTCTGGTGCTTTCACTGTCAGCCGAAATTTCAGTCTTCACCCTCTTCACTCAAAAGTGAAACTCCTCATGTAAGGTCGTAGCCGAAACATTCCCTGCATACATTCTTGAACCCGCATGACACAAGCCTCTCACCTGCACCGTCTCACCTCCTACCCAGCGCCCAGTCCAGTTCTTTTAGAAACCAACTGAAATGCCCACCTCAACGACTCACAATCCCTCTCACGGTCCCACTCAAGAGAGCTCAACTTGAAGAGCACAGCTGCAGCCTCACATCTGTAAACTTCATAACTTCAGCCAGTGAAAGGCGCACCAAGTATATAGAAGTAAAACTCTGCAATAATTTAAACGGTTAGAAAGTAAACTATTCAAATTCAAAACTGACATCACACAACAAAGATAAACAAAAGGAACATTTTTTCTCAGGGGGTGGGGGGATGGTGGGGTGGAGTGGGTGACAGTTAATAGCCACTGGTTAGCTTGCCCGCTAGCACAGGGAACACAACAGCATTGCAACGTGAGCACTACCAGTTGACAGAACAGCCCATTTAAATGTAAATCTTCATCTTGGTGTTTTTTTGTCTTTTTTTTTTTCTTTTGCCTGACCAACAGTTTTGTTTTTTTCTTGACAAAAATTGAGCCGCGTCTGCTGAAGTAACACAGGTTAAAGACCGAGTAAGATAAAAGTGAAAGCAGGGTTGACAGGAGCGATACGTGGAGATGGTCCAGCCTTCATACAGCACTCGAGTCTATGTACAATTACTACCGTGTGTAAAAGATGCATGCATGTCAACGGGACGTGGCCCTTGCAGAGGATTCTACACTAAGCCGAGAACAGATCTCTCATGTCAGAGCTTGTCGTTCGTCCCCCAGGCGCCCCGACCTCTGATATGAGAAGAGAAACGGTACAGAAAGAATGAAATGCCTTGAAAATCGCCAACAAGTAATAAACTCACCTCTAATAATTTAAGATTATACTGATGATACGGCAAAATCTACAATGGAATGAGAGGCCTTATCAACCCTGCTTTGCGGTGACGGAGGAGTGTGAGTATTTGAACAGAGTGTGTGTGTGTTTGTGAGAATTTGTGTTTTAACATTTGTCGAGAGAGAGAGAGAGAGAGAGAGAGAAAGAGAGCGAGAGGGAGAAGAGGGGGTTCAAGGGAAAGGAGGCAAATGGCTGAAGATGGGCAGAGCCAAAAGAACTTCCTGGTATCCTTCCTATGTGTTCAATGCTGACAACTGCTCTGGAAGCCCCCACACCCCCTCTCTCTCTACCGCAGGCCCTGCCACCCCCCCGCCCCACTTCACCCTGCCTCCTCTCCAGGCACGCCCTCTCTCGGAAGCCCCTCTACTGCTCACTGCTCATCCTCCCCAAACACGTCGTTCTGTTTGCGCTTCATGTTCTCAAAGTCAAAGTCGCTGCCAGTCATGCGCTTGTAGATATCCTTGATGTCGTTGCAGGTGGTCTCAAAGTGGGTGGTGGCGTCGTAGGTCCTTGAGGCAAAGACCTGGGAGAGATCAAATCAGAGCACTGAGTATCTGCACAGTTACTGCTACAGCTGCAGCTGCTGTCATTAGAATGCCAACATTCACTTAGTGGCAACGATATTGTGCCTATAATTTATGGTAAAACTGCTAACAGTGAAAACAGTACAACTTACTTTAGCCAGACAGCATGCCAGGCAAGCCAAAGAACACTACACTACATACAGCACTTGCTTAGTTGAAGGTTTTATGTTTTCTTTTCTTTTGTCACTTTTAGACTAAGTATTATAGTGAAGGTGCTTTTCCTGTGACGCAACATAAATATTCAGCTTAGGTGCATATCTGAAACCCCTTGGTTGATGGTTGATGTACTGTGCTGTACACATTAATGATCAGTTTCGTGTGTTTTATATTGCTGTGTTTTTATCAGCCTAACAGCTGCAGGGACGCCAGCTGCAAACTGGCTGCCTGGCTAACTGACGTGCCTAGTCCAAAAAATATAAAAATGACTTAAGCCAAAATGATCTATAATCTAACTAAAATATATTTGCGTGTTAGTGCATGTAGCCCAGAACTATTCATGATACTGAGTATTAAGATAGAGAGTTTGCTACAAAAATAAAACCTTGATTGGCATTCATGTGCCAGCTGTGCAGCGACAATTTTATTACTCAAGGACAATGAAATGTCAATATGTGAAGAACAATAAAGGAATCGTCAGAGCACAAAGTCTATATTGCCATCATCTATTTAGCTTCTTTTTAACTCATTGCTAAAGTTAGCATAGCTGAAAGGAAAGAAAGATTTTACCTGGCTCTCAGTGCCATCATCTGTTGGCTCATAAAGGTCACTGATAGCCACAAATCTGTAAAACACACAGCAATCATTATGTTAGTTCCACTTTTGTTTTTACAATGTCAAATGCCTTTATAATAATGAATGAATGAAATGTAAGAAGGCTGACTTTTGGTCGATGGGCTCCAGAAGCTCCAGGGCCGGTTCGATCTCAGCCTCTGGGTCGCTGGTTTCCACTGTGGTGCTGACGATGGCAATGTACTTGCCCTGAGCTGCCACATTGTGAGCATAGGAGATCATGCACACGTAGATGTCTGCAAAGTCACAAAGGGTTAAAAGAAAATGAATCCGTCGAGTCGATTCAACTCACTGAACATTGAGTGGGAAGTGGAGGCTTTTCTGCTCGCGTTTTTGTGGCTGCGCTAGATCGGACGGACACGCCCAAGCGAGGGTGGTGTCCTGCGAGGTCGTTCTCACCTGAGTTGCGGTTAACCTGATTCTGGGGAATGATGATCTGGCAGGAGTTGGCGTCGTTGGTGTTTTTGATGGGGTGGCTGAGAATGCAGATCAAGCGGATCACCTGGCCGGCCTTGCGGACGCGGTCGGGGATGTAGCTGGGGTCGCAGATGAGCTGCTTGCAACGAGCCACCTGCAGCGGGGAGGAGGAGGACGTCAATCCCGCCGTTCCACCGACAACCTGACGCAGCTCGTTCACCCTGCAGCGCCACGCCTACCTCGCCCTCAGATTTCACGCCGACCACGTGGCCGCCTTCCATCACGATCTCATCCACGGGCTTGTTCAGCATGTAGGTGCCTCCGTAGATTGCACTCAATCTGCAATGGCATTTCAACGAGAGCTGGTAAACTGTGTTTCACAGTTGTGGAAAAGGCTTTTTAAGACGCAGGCTGCGGAGACAAACCTGGCAAAGCCCTGCGGCAGCTCTCCCAGGCCGTAGAGGGGGTAGAGGTAGGGGCTCTTCCCGTAGCGGGCCAGAGATTCGCTGTACAGCTTGATGCGATTGATGGTCTCCAAACAGGGGACATCAAGATAGCTGCAGTGAACGCAGATATGGGTTAATGGCTCCCACCCACCACATGAGACTGTAAGAGGACTGGAAGCTCCATTATTGACCGGAGAGATACCGCAGTGTAATAACTGTACTGCTTTATTATTACATTTATCATATTTTTAATTATATTTTTACAATTTTTACTCAGGTTTATGTCCACTATGTGCACTTTATGAGAGTGTATGAGTATGTGTATACCGCTGCTGCCAACACTGTGAATTTCCCCATTGAGGGATTAATAAAGGAAATATCTTAACTTATCTTAAGATGAAGCTGACATGGACACTGCTGGACATGGAGTGCAGTTGCTCTTACTCGTCTGTCCTGTAGAGGGCGAGGGCGTGGCCAGTAAAGTCAATGATGTCCTGGCCGAGGTCAAACTTCTTGTAGACGTCCCTCATAGTTGTAGTTTTAGGATCCACACCCTCGAAGGTCTTGGGGTCGTTCTCGTCAAAATTGGCAACAAAGACTAAGAACTTCCGAAACCTCCTCTTCTCAAACATCCCCATCAGGTCTGGAAACAATTCCCGACAAAGGCTTCGTGTTCTGGGACGTTGCGTACAAATGGCAGATACTCAACTGTAAGTGTGACGCTTACTTGAAGCCAGTGCCTCAGTCTCGGTCGACGGCACCTTGTAGATCTTTCCTCCCTTGTAGACAAAGCTTCCCTCCACCACTTTGAAGTCCAGGTACCGTGTCACCTCTGTGTATAGCAGCATCTTCACAAGTTGACCTACAGTCACACACACACAAGCAGATAAATCATCCACTGTGGCTCCACAACGTCAAAATAGAGAAGTCATTTCACTTCCATTTCTTGGCCACATTGGTTTATTCTGAGAGACAATAAATTCCAGGTAGTTCAGCGGTGAAAAATGTCTTCATGCTACAGATCAGTGGTGCGGAACTGACCGTTGGCCATGAGAAACTTTGGGATGAGGTCCACATTCCAGTCCCGGCCTCTGCCCATTGACTCAGGTGGAGAGTCTGGCAAAGTGAAGCGCTTGTACAGCTGGAATTGAAGAAAATAATGTGGTCATCTGACACAATGAAGCGCTTGTATAACTGAAATTCATTAAACAAATAACTAAACAATCTGACACCAAGAAGGGCAAAATGTTGGAATGCAGAAAGTCCAGAGAGAAGCAAGCGACGCACAAGAGCACAGGACGTAAAATGAGACTTACAGGCAGATGTTAAAATATATTGATTAGTTTTATAGATCTCTCAAGGGAATCTCTCTTTTTTTTCTTACCTCTTCCAGAGGAGTGATGGAGGAGCTCTCGCCACCATAGTAGGGGTTCCTGTCCATGTGCAGAACCTTTTTCCCATTCACGGACATGATCCCAGACAGAATGCATTCCTACGCAAAATAACATGCTTTATAAATAAACAATTTAAAAAAATAAAAATAAAAAAAAAAGATCCACCTAAAATCCGTCAATGATCAGACTTTGCAACAGCACAGACAGGATGACGAAGTCTCCCACGGGGAAGGAGACACTAAACACACGAAGGCCAGAAGGGGAAGTTGGGGGGAGAGGAGACACGTCGCACGCATGCGCAAAGAGCTTGTTTCTGAAATTAATACTGTTATTATTATTTTTTTTTTATCCTTACGACGTCTAATGCCGCTGGCGACAGCTATCAACACAACAGCAGCGCGTCATTAACACGTATCGCCGAGGCAGTCCGAACACACCGGAAAGAAATATGACACCCACTGCGAGTAACACCAACAGTCACTTTTGACACAGGCAAAAATCCACATTAAAAGCCGATAACCTGCACTATTTGTGTTCCACGCAACTTGCACTTAATGACTACGGGTTTTTGTTTGTTTGCTTGCTTGCTTGGTTTTAAAGCAACGACAGCGGCTCTAATAGCGCGATCCCAGGCCTGCGCCAGCGTCGGGATGGAGGCCTGTCTATGCAAAGAGGACCATGACACACTGGAGGGTTACGCCTAAAAGATGCTACTGGGTGTAACACCCCGCCGAGCCGGCTTGTGCAACATTAATACAAAAATAAATCAAACCCCTAGTAGTTGTTTTTCTTTTGTCTTTGTGCACAGATTGCGTTTGAGTCTAATAACATCCATAAAACGCATTTATTTGGACTTTTTCCATATTATTATTTTTTGCTGGCTCACTGGGATGCAGGAAGCCTTTCACTTCCAGCCACGAATACACGGAGGATAACGGGCCTGCGTCGACTCGCTGCCCATAATAACCACATGGAAGTTCACGCATCCCGCCCTGTTTTTTTTGTTTGTTTGTTTGTTTGTTTGTTTTTTTTGTTCCCGTGCAAGCGCATAAGAGGCCTGACTGACTACTTACTGTAAGACCGGTGCCCAAAACGATCACATCATATTCCTCATCCATGTTGTATCGCCGCCTCTCCTGTCTCGCCCTCTTTTTGCCGTGAGATGTGAAGGGTATCGAAGGAAAGAATGGAGGCACGGAGTCGTGGGGTTTCTCTCGCTTCCGCTCTCTCGCTTCAGACGGCTCGTTAGGAGAGATGTGCTATTTATTAATCATCGGGCTTTAATGACCACTGGAATAAACTGTCCACACACTGTCACCGGCGAGGACAAGCAAAGATGGCCCTGATCGAGGAGCAACGTTAGGGCGATGTCAATGCGCGTCGGCAACTAGTGCGCACCCTCCGTCTCTCTCCCTCTCTCTTCCCAACACACCACACAATGGATTCAGCGGAAAGGGCGGAGTGTAATCGGAAACCAAACTCCGGTCCGTCTACTTTCCGTATTTTACAGTTTAAATGATGGTTGAGGACTTTAGTTCATTTGTACATTCTATTCTGTACAAGTCGCTACGGTCTCGTATTTTCTCTCCAATTCCCTTTCTCCAATTGTCGGTGCAGAGTTGCGTGGACGCAGGCAGTTAATATCCCTCCGCCACCACAGCTGTGTGTGGGGGCTGCTTTCACTGTCAACGGACGCTGCTCCCTCCGATATAAACTCAATAAACTCGGATCTCAGTCATGCTTTCGTGTCAATATGTCGACCTTTCGTGGATGATATGACATCGTGACAACGTTGTTTGAAAAAAGACAAAATTGAAAGGTGCCTCAGCACCATGGACAGCTGCAGGTGTACCGCCCATGTTAAAAAAAAAAACAAAAAAACAAAACAAAAACAAAAAAAACAACACAAACTAACAAACGAATGACAAAACCTCACAGCATGATAATGAACATTGCATATGTATTATATGCTTCCTTAGTGTTGAAACAGCTGGTGCTATCTGGCGATTACGTATTGCTATGACAGTCGATAACCAGATAAGCGCTTTAGCGCTGGCATGAAGAGTCAGCATAAAGTAGCAAAGTCAATGTGACGAATGTTTATTATGGGGAAACTGAAAAGAGAATGGTTGTTATTAATATTTATTCTGTCATTATCATATTATCTGTGTGAAAAGAACAACATATATACATTTAGGCTGCTGTGGACGTGGGCAGGCAGGGCTCGCGGAAGCAGGAAGTCGAAGCGCACATGACTGTCAGGTGGTTCGAGTCACGTGAGCAGCACTTTGCGGAAAAGGCTCAACTGAAAATGGCAGAGTCGATGTACTCGCGTTTAATTGTGCCCTTTTCAGCCCTTTTACTCGCCTTTTTCGCCACCGGAAGCTGCACGGCTCAAATTCCATTTTTGCTATGGTCCACTGAAAGGTAAAGGCTTGTCTTCTGCGCGTGTGATTTGTGTAACACTAACTTTGGAAGTCAGACGTTAGCCAGCTGTCAACCGAGCTAACGCTAAATAGTGCAACTTTCATGCGATTTTTCCGTCCACAGAGGCCTAAATGGCCCACAGACCGAACCAAACTTTTCATCCTGCTCAACAAAACTTGTTCTAACGATCAACAAATGTCAAAGCTTCTTATGGAATTGCTAAGTTGATAAAATATCACTGACCAAGTTGTTGTTTGAAGTGTCTAAGGGTACAGATACTACTACTAATAATAATTATAATGACGATGACGATGATGATAGTAGTAGCAGTAGTAGTAGTGGTGGTAGTAGTAGTAGTAGTAGTAGTAGTAGTAGCAGTAGTAAATAAGATACGAGTATGCTAATTTTGTATTATGCCTGACTTTTCCATGAAGCTGTTCCTCGCTATTGAGTCTGTACAGGACTAGGACCTGACAACATTAATTTAGTGGCTATTCCAACACATTTCAGCATGAACAAACGTGCTGTTATATACACCGATGCTCACACCAAAGTTACTGGTTTGGTTTTTCAAAGGGGGAAACTTGGTCATGTATCAACTCGTAAGTAAGGCTAATAACATGATGACCTGGTGGTAAATATCTACTCTGAAGTATTTGTCTACACTTGACAATTGTCGCTTCCCTTACAGGTGTTTAAAAAAAAGAGCAAAATATTGGACTACTACATAAGTGCAGGTTTAATGTAAGGTGTGCATAAGCACTACTAAAGAAAATGTAAAATGAGATTATTTGTTTAGATGGGCAGATGCTTCACTTATCCCTGAGTGGAAATTTCACAAGTGCATTGTGCTCATTGCTCTTCTTGGTCAACTTGAGGAGGACTCCATGAGTTTCCACTCTAAGATCCTTTTTTCTTCACTTTGTTAGTTGTGTGCCATTAGGAGAAAAAAAACTGTCAGTGTTGTTGCCATTACATTAAAAAAAAACAAAAAAAAAAAAAAACATTTACAGCAAATATCACTTTTTTTGCTTCCGTTCCTGTGTACATAGCTTACCGCCACTTGCCCAACCAGCAGCTGGTCACATCGTTTCCAGTGATGAGTTGAGCGCCTACCTCGGCTCTGCCCTCGGCTCTGGCTCACACACTGTGGTATTATTTCTACAGAAAAAGGTTTGCTTCCTTCTATTTCACCACATGCCTTACCAACGGAACTGAAAGTGAAAGATTTCGACCTCAGCATATAGAGTGAAGTTTGTTCTGAAATTTCATGGATTTCATAAAGCCATGTCCGTGGACACACAAGACGTCTAAAGCAGATTAATAGTGAGTCATGTGCATAGTTGTTGTGCAGTCGCATATGACTCAATCTTTTCATTCTGGTGTGACCATGAGAGCGCCTGTCTCACTTCTCCTCTCACACTTCCCTTGAATAAAATGTTTTGGGTTTAATTTTGAATTGCGGTTCTACATTTCTATACAGTTTTTCCCCTTCTGTTCCTTGACAACTCACTAGGTGAATATCTTTTCATTTGAAAACAAAAACAATATCTTTTTGTTTTCAGTTAAGCAAAGATGACTTCACTGTGTTTGGTGGAGTGTATGGAAACAAGGAGGATAGTGCCTTTCAAAACCTCGAGGTAGGTTATTTATATATTGCACACTTGTGTCATTTCGGAAAAATAGAGACAGGTTTATAATACATTCTTTCCACTTCTCATCAGGCCGCACTTCAGTCTTCCCCCTCATCGGTGACATTTCCAGCACTAGAGTGGCCGGGATCCTCCGCCATCACAGCTCTGCTGCAAGACAAACTTGGCGTCTCGCCTCTACTTGTAGATGTAGACACTCTGTCCCATCTCACCATCGACCAATCTGTCAGCAATCTACTGCTCATCAGCCTTCCGTATTGCACTGAGTAAGAAGTGTGTTGTGACAGATAATAGCAAATGTCTTCTTCTTTTTTTTTCCATTTTAAAATTAATATTATATTATTTGTGCTTTAGCTTCGAGAAGCCCTGTAAGGAAGTCCTTCTTGACAATGGTAAGTTGTAAACTGTTAGATTATTTCAATAGTCAATATTTTAAGCATTTTTGTAAATTTTTAAAAATTCTTTCTTTTTTTGCCTTCAACAGATGAGGTCATCGGTAGAGTTGTGAGTAACATGAAAGCCAAGGGTGTTCCATACACAGCTATTTACACTGGACTCCAGCCATCACGAGTAAGAACTATGTAGGAATGCAGATAAAAAAAGAAGAAGAAGAAGTCAGCCATATGTTATGCATGAAGCCAACTCACATGAATTCCATTGACCTGTTCTTGCAGGTGATTCCAGAAAGCTCCATTTCTAACCAGCCTGTGGGGCGCACCTTGCTTCAGGCAGCTGAGTCTGATGTCAAGCCTCCCATCTGGTTTAATATGTCTACCGGTCCCTGTATCATGCTCTGGGCTCAGAATCTCAATGTTAGCCTCGCACCATCCTCTTGGGTTGACCTTGCTGCACAAAACGTAACTTTGGGAGGATCCAGTTGTGAGGGGACAAACTCCCGGTGAGTTACCATGCATCTTCTTGACATGCAAAATAGTTGTTTAATTACTCAATTAATATTAATAATTCATATTTTCTTGTTATGCTTCAGGCTTGTCCTCAATTACCAATCAGGCTATACACTCAGGTAAGATGAACAAATGTTTCATTTGAACAAATAGTTCAGTAATGTATGAATTAGAATATTTTTGTCACATCGGATAGATTCTGATTTGCAGATTGCCACAGTGAGTAAATTCCTAAACCTTTATCTGTAGAAATTCTGCTCCATGACATTTGAATAATTACTTTAGATAGTTTAAAGTTACAAAGGAATCAAGATGGCTTTTTCAAGTCTGAATGCTTTTCGATGTGACCACTAGGGGTCACCCGAGTCAAGAACTTTTATAACCATTATTCATGAAAATAGCATTTGATACTATTTGACCATAATTTGTGGAATCCTAAATACATTAACTTCAAGGTACTTATGATCGCTCTTGTTTTATTTTCTTCTCTAGTTTTATCATGAGTCAGAAGTTTTATCCTGGTTCTGCACGGAACTGGTCCACCCTAGACACTGTGCAGCTGCAGTTCGGTAGTGCAACTGCGACGTTCACTGGCAACCGGAGCATCCACACGCCGGCAGAGTATTCCTACCACTGCCAGTCAGTCAACAGCTTCCAGGATCCCCTGCTGGTGAAGGTCAATTCCACCGGCAACAGCTCTAATTGGAGGCTCAACTTTGTTGACTTTCAGGTACAACTTCATGCATTTTGAATGTACCCATCTGTCTTTGTTTGTCACTATTGAATTGTTATAACAGATATTGTTTTTTCCCATTTGGATTTGTCCTGCGCTATAGATTCAGGGCTTTGGCCTGGACAATTCAGGAGATTTCTCCTACGCCAGCGACTGCGCAGGCTTCTTCTCCGCTGGGATTTGGATGGGGCTGCTGACTACACTGATTTTCCTGTTGATTTTCGTGTACGGCCTGCAGATGATCGTGAATTTAAACACAATGGATCGATTTGATGACCCAAAGGGTCCAACGATTTCAGTGCCTCAGTCCGAGTGACACGTTCACACTCCTCTGTCCATTAGTGCCTCACTACACATCAAGAGAAGGTGACGCCTTGTTTCTTGTTTGTTTTTTGACGTATCTTTCCAGAAAAACGACCTCTCTGATGTTTTCTCTCTTGATTTCTATCCCGAACCGTTGAACCGCTGTGTTTGGCATCTTTGTTCTGTCGTCAGAGGAACATTCTGCCTTATTGTTTCTCATTTGCAAGTGCCAAAATGGATCCATGTTTTTATAAGTTGATTTTTGCATTTGTTTGCAAAAATGTATTTTTGTGTGGGTGTAGATGTTGGTCAAAATTGTCGTAAATTGAAATCATCTGAAAAATTAATTTCTGACTTGTGAGAGTGCCTTCTAACCCTAACTTGAACACGTTTACTGGATGCCAGACCTTTTCCTGTCATGTTTCTTTCCCTCTTCCACCAAAGCTGTTTTAAAAGACTACTGATTAAGAAAAAAGAATTGCCTGTACAATGAGACGATGTTGCTATTTCTGACTGCAAGTCCTCGAATGTTGGTGTTTGGGAAATGCCTTACAAAAGTCTACCAGTACTTTTTGCACAGATTTAGCTCTGTTCATTGGTACCATTCAAATCGTAGCGTTTGTGTAATTTATTTATGTATGCTTATCAGCTGATAATCAGCACGTTCATTATGCCGTTGGATGACAGTGCCTCAATTTTGCTCTTGATGCATAATGCCTTGACTTTAAAATAAAGAAATCTGCCAACTGGAACTTTGATAGTAATTTTAAATTTAATGTCAACGACTTACGAAGGTTTGGAAATGGGTGACACATATCTATAAAAAGTTGAATACTCTGTAAAGCAGTATTAAGTACATTTTATCAAATGTTGAGTTTTAAGGCCCCATTATTCATTTGTTCAATGTTTCCTATTTCAAGCATGTAAATAAATTCTTCAATGATGAAAAATGTACTTATTTTGCTGTTTCACTTTCCGGGAAGGTTCTACTAAAATAAACAGTTGTTTAAATGAGCTCTGAGTGATCTCACCAGTAGCCCTCTCAGGTTTGTAGCAACACATTCTATTATTTTTGAGACCCTGCAGTAAAAAGTCATCAATTTGATTCTACAAAAAATTAGAAAAACTCACACAAAAAAAATGTATCTGCAGGCAGCGTTCAAGGGACTGAGTCTGCCATGGCCTTAAACAGAAAAATCTTAATTTTTGGAGGAACTTTATTTTGAAATGTCCATCAGAATTTTTTTTTTTTAAAATTGGACTGACATATAGGAAATTTCCTAAAATATTAATCTGAAACCAAGTACAAAGAAAAAATATTCTATGTAGTTTGCATTGTGCTTAGTGATTACCCTAATACCTGGTGAACACAGAGCAAGCGGAAATCAAGTGTCTGTTGGCTCGACGGCTTTTGTCCAACTGTTAACTGTTGGTTGGCTTGACCGCAGAATGGTTTTCGCGTGCGTGCGGTAAATGGAAACCGCGACCTGTCGGAAGTGTTGCCATAGCGACGCCAAGTCGTTTTGCAGCCAGGGGGTCAACTGTGCGAACTGTGTCTTTGTTTTTCCCGTCTTTGTTGTCGCGCTTTCCTTTCTCTTTAGTTGTTTTTCCCGTCTTTGTTGTCGCGCTTTCCTTTCTCTTTAGTTGTTTCCAAAATGTCAGCAGCAGCAGCAGCAGCAGCTCCTACTCAGAGAGCAGTAGTAGTTTTCGGTACTTCTCAGGACAGAAGACTCTTCCCTCTCTATTTCGCACCAGACCGACTCGGAAATGAAATGTTCCGGCGGGTGGCGCCGGATCTCGGCCCAGGCAGCTATGACAGCCACAAGGTCGGTCTGTTGAAATGTTGTGAGGTGGTGGGGGGTCAGTATACCCATTGGAATAAACTGAACTACACTGCCGCTTTTACAGCTTGGCACAATGCTTTACGACCTCACGAAGACTCCCAGGAGCAAGAGAGGATATTATGCAAGGACTGCAGCACGTTTCCCACCCTGCAGCAAGGTAGGGAGGTAATATGCGACCGTGGTCTCAGTGAACTCTAGTGAAGCTCGGTTTATTCTACCATAAAGTATACACACGAGCAGGAGCTGCAACCTCTAAGTAAACAGCAAATTCAAGCCTTTTAAAAATAAAAAATATAAAAAATTAAAATTATAATGTAATATACAGAGGTGGGGAAAGTATTCACATTCTGTACTTAACAGTACAGTTTTGAAGTTGTAACACAACTTCAAAACTGTCAGTGAATGAACCTTCATTCATTAATCATCCTGCTGCAACAGACAGTGACTCCGTCCCCGCAGCAGTACCAACAGGACCACAGTCAGACCCGGATCCCCCCTCCCAGCAAGACACCTTTCAACTCCACCTCTCGGAGGTTTCGAACCACGTCCAGTGGCGCTGAAGACAACCCAGGGTGAGGAGGTCACACGCGCGCACCCTCCAATGCTGCAGCTGCAGTGTACTCACTCAGTGTTGCAACTCTGTGTTGCCATGCAGTCCTGGGACCTACACTCGCCACACAGTGACAAACAGGAAAGTGAGCTGGCAGATGTGCTTTGGGCGCCCCCTACTGCCCCCACTGGAGGAGCAGAAACCAGCACTGATGGTGAGTGAGTGAAGCATGCCCTATTATTTAAACTCTAGGTTTCAACAGCATTAACGATATCTTTCCACATAAAATGTCTCTCTCTATATTTGGCACAATCATATATATATATTTTTCTTTTTTCCCCCCAGTCGAACGGTGAAACAGAGCTCAGAAAGCATCGGAGGAGGTTGGCCTATCTAAGTTTGTACTACTGAGTCTAAAGGAACCATTCAACAACTCACTTAACTTCAGATGTACGATGTTTTTCACAGTTTAAAGCAGCACATAAAACTGATAGAAAACACATCAGTTATTTAGAGTAGGACGTCCTAATAATAAAGACTTCACACAATTTTAAAAATTTCCGACCATTTCAACTTACCGGGATGTCGGTGGAAGCTTCTCATCCTGATTGTCTTTTTTTTAGACGCCAGAGCCACCTTCATGTTAGGCCACATACACACAGATGAAAAGCTCCACCATAAATGCAAAAATAGCGAACTTGTGAGGAGAAAATGGGTCAGTTTAGGGTGAACTCTCCTCTTAAAGCAAAAATTACCTTTCATTTCCTTTAGAGCCCGTTTTTAAGGTATGCTGTGATGCAAAGGTTAAAGGTTAAAGTCCCAGTGATTGCAAGATCCCGAAGGATGCAAAGTTAAATAACTATACAAATGCACTGATTTGGGCCGGTTATGTTAATTGGTACATTTGCAAAAGTCACACCAGTACAAGCTGTATTGGGTGAAATGAATGAGAGCATGTGAGGTTCAACTTTTTTTTGCATCAGGACGCAAGATTTAGTGAACTTTATCTTCCATGGGTGCTACCACTGCACTTCAGTTCAGACTGGGCTAAAACTAAAGATGGCTCAGCTTTAATCAACATGTAGGATAACAGGCAGCTTTTCCTGTTGTACTACATATTGATTAAACTAGATCATCAGGCCAAATTAGTTTTATTAGTTTTAAAATGACAATATTGTAACCTTGTATTATAAACCATCCTATTAGATTTACATATTATTAAAAAATGCTACAGGTTCAGTCAGTGTATATTTTTGGTAACATCTACTCACAACAGAAAGCTTGTCAAAAAAGTTCTATATTTGTTAAATGGTGCAATATAAGTTTTCATTTAATGATCAGCAAAACAAGTCGCACATTTTCAGGAAAAGACAAAGCCAAAAAACTTTTGTTAAATTGTAAAGTTGATTACAAAGTCACGAGACACACAATTTTTTTTTTTTAAAGTGAGTGCTTTCTGAAAAAAACCCAAAAAAAAAAGACCATAAGAAAACCCCTTGTGTTCAATTGAAGTCAGTCTGTAATACAAAAGACAACAGCCGCTCAACTTTCATCACTGAGGGAAAAGAAGCTGCTGGTCGTGGTCCTCGCACTTCAGGAGTGATTGGCAGACTGCTCCTCTCTGAGAGGAAATTGCTGACTGGACGTGTCGGAGCACCGGCCACTGAGGCAAACACGAGTCTGTTCCTTCAGGCGGATGCTCAACTCATTTCTTCCTCCTCACTTTGGGCTTCTTGACGGGTCGGAGGTACGGGTTGTCAATCATATTGTCCTCGTTGTTCTTTGCAGACGGAACGACTCCGTTGGGAGGAAGCATGGGGTTCTCTTTGTCAGCATTAGGATCATCCTGGGTGAGAGACAGAAGGTTATGGCACCTCATAAATGGGAATACATGATATAATTTCCTCGCCAGAGTTCAATGGGCTGAAACAATTCAGGCTGCATGTACACGACCAGTCAAAAGTTTGGACACACGTGTTTCTCCTTTATCTGTACTACGTTCTACACTGTAGATACATACTGAAGACGTGAAAACTCACACTGATGATGTTCCCTGCTGTGTTGTCGCTGTCCGTCTGATCGTCCTGCTCTGATGAGTCTGTCTCCTCCAAAGCCTGAAGTTCCAGTTCCGAGGGCAAGAGGGCGCTCAGGTACGGGATGGAGCTGGGCTGCGCTGCGATCACTGCGCCAGTCAAAGGAGGGGGCGGGGGGAGAGTAAATGCAACAAGTCGGGTGGAAACTGCTCCGTACCCTCTGACAGCACACGCGGTTACGAGCAGCGGCGTCCAGCACGACGGCTCCACCGGTTCACACCAGGATTTGCAAGATCGCGCGACAACCAAGGTAGTTTTGCGTGTATTTTAAGAAAACAACAGTGAAACAAATTCCATTGGCAGACCGAACTTTGTCTCAAGTATCGGTGTGTGTAAAAAAAAAAAAAAGAAAAAAAAAAGGAAAACCCTGAACTGCTAGTATCATACATCATGCATATGTTTAAAGTTTACCTGCGTTTTGTTCATTATAGTTTCAGATTTAAAGTGAAATCTACTTTACCGTTTGACAGAACAAAGCAGAACTGAACAGTGTTGATGTCGATGCGTCAAGTTGAAGTTTCACAGCAAAATACAGCACATTGTCTATTATAATGAAAATCAACCGGATCATCGACCTCCTGCCTTAACGATTTTACCTGCTGCCATTGACGCGGTTGGAAAATAGAAGACCCACGTATTTTTTCAAAGCGGCGATGTTTTACGCTTCGGGGACGCTTCTGAAACGCACCCGCGCTGCGCCTGGTGTGAACTTGCACACTGACTTTATTGGCGTTGGTATTAACGCTTTCGGTGTGAATTGGGAATAAGACTTGCAATTGTATGAGTGGATTAGAACCCGTTGGCTAAAAGCAGAGACGCCGGCTGCGACTTACATGGGAAGGTGGTGATGTCGTCTTTGAACAGGCTGTGCGTCTCCCCGGTTTTGGCCATGAAGCGCGTGAGCGCACGCTCCACGTCCCTCCGCTGGCTGGCGGCTTTCTCTCTCAGCACTTGGTAGTCCGACACCGGCTCTCTGAATGTCTGGCCACAGAAAAACAGAAAGAGTTTGCATCCGTTTACACAAGCTCACAAGCTCTGCTTGTGAGTTTCCTACCTTGAAAACGTACACTACCAGTATAGTAGAATCATATAGCATCATATTTGATGTCTTCAGTATCTATCTGCAGTGTAGCAATTTGTATAGATAAAAAAAAAAATAGCTTGAGAAGTTGTGTCCAAACTTTTGACTGGTAGTGTAGTTATTAGTTAAATGCGTTTCCTCCAGATAATCATGTACCAAGCCAGATTGTTTTAGGAAAAACAGCATCATAACTTTAACGCTCGCTTTCTTAATGGAAATCAAGGGTGGCCGAAAAAACAGTGACTCACTGGTGTCTTGATGTAGGTGTGAGGATCCGGGAATTCTGGGAAATGGCTGGGAATGTGTGCCGGGTGCACACGTTTTTGTCCAGCAACCAGTGCTTTGGGTGTCACGGGAGGGTTTGTCACCGGTGCTGGAGTTTTAGAAATACAACAAAACACGTTCACAGCCGTGTGGTGAATCTTCGACAATCTTTTTTTGATTCAATGGATTCGATTCTGAGTGTGACAGCATTTAGATCCAGAGTGAAAGTTCCTACTCACGGGCAGTTATAACCATTCTCTGGGATCTTTTGGCATAAACTGGCAGAGTGTCAGGATTAAACCCTGTGTTGACACAAACATATGAAAGAATACCGTTAGTATTAACAACTGCTGAAAGAATGTACGATTTCTATGGTTCTTTTCAACTGCGCTTACCCATTTCAATGAGTGTGACCACTGTATCAGACAGGGTCGGGACGCTTCTGGCGGTGTGTTCACAGTAAGCCTTAGCACATCTGCCGATTTCTGTGATGACTGAGAAAACGACAAGACGCACAGCATTGAAAAGTTCCTCATATAATCACTGGAGCCACAGATTGCTGGCAGGTCTGTTTGCTTCATTTGTTTTAGCAACAACAAACCCAAAGTCATCAGGGTCACACAATTTCTCCTAATCATTGTCAACAATGGCTGGTGCTCACATGATTCATTATTTATTCAGCACTTCAAAGCAATAAATATGTTTAAAGATTTGCAAAGATATTTTATGCAATTTAAGCAATAAAATGTTGACTTTTCTAAAAGAACAAAAATTAGACAGGTGTTTGTTTTAAAACACGTTTCAAACCTTCTTATGTGATTACTCGACGGAATAATAGATTACTCGATTACCAATATCATTGATATTTACAGGCCTGGTAATGACTTAATCAAATCTAGCTAGTTTGCACGGCACTTTAAGAATCATACATACAGCTCTGCATCATTTCCGTCAGTGTCTCCACTGCAGCCTTCTCAGCACTCTCGAAGCCGATCTCTGTCAGGAGAGCGCTGACAACCACCTGCAAGGTGCGCCGTCGAGCCATGTAGTAGTTCTCTGCAGGGCTGGTGGCTGCCTTGCTTCCGCTCCCACGCTGAAAAACACGCACGAACCAATGTGATATACTGAGACAATTTTCCCTTAAGTACTGCTTAAGTACATTTCAAAACCTCTATTGTCTCACTTTCATTTGAGTAAACGAGTTGAATCAGTGCTTATACTGTTACAATTTTATTATGTTTAACCATTTTATTATCATTATTATTGTCATTCAGAGCTGTAGCAGTTTAGTAATAAATTAACTAAAGTAAACTAATGGAGCCTTGAAGCACTTTGCGTAGAACAAACTGTAATTTACTTTGCATTAGGAATAGCCATGAGGTGAAGAGCGTCTACATTAGTAACATGCCGAAGTGTGTGATGAATGCGATACGTACACATGATACGCCGCCTTAATGGGCATTCGGTACTACTCTTAAAACAGCTGGGTAACATATACATTTAGAGAGAATACGTGGAGTTTCAGAGGTAGTCGCTATTTGAAGTTGCTACTAGGGCACATTAGTGACAGTAAAAGCCAAGGATGCGCTGACTGCTGACTGCTAACTGCTAGCTGCTTTCTCTCACCCCTCCTGCATTCAGCGAACCACCCGACGCCACCGCGGGATCAGCCATCTCCGACTTCTTCTTCTTGTTCTTCTTCTTGTTGTTCTTCTCCACCAACAGCAATCACTCACTTTTACGTATATTGTTCAGATAAAAACAACTTTATTTATCAACGCGCATCTAGTCGCCGTGTGTAAACACGGCGATGCTAAAGTATGTCATCTCTTCCGGAAACCGACCGGATATTCTTTTGTGGGGGGTCTTAAAAGCGCTACCGCCATCTACTGTACATAGTCTGCATCGTCCCTTGGCGGGTAGGCTATATTTGTCAGCATTTTACAGTAATTACCGAATGGAAGAGCAGCAGACGATTGAGATTTTCTTGATGGTTCTACAAATGGAGCGCTTCCCTCAAAAAAATACACATATTAAGGAAACGAAACGAAGAATAAACACAGTACTAGAGTATCTTCCATATATTTAAAAACAATGTGCTTACATAAATATGAAAAAGATAAGAAAAAAAAAACATTTTACAACTTTTTCTATCCTTAGAATCCAAATATACATTTCTAGAGAATATAATCAACTTTCACAGTACTAATGTAATAATAAGTTGATAAGTAAATGTTTTCAGAATTACAACTGAACTCATAATAAATACATTTACTTCACACATGTATTGAGTGAATCCCCAGTAAATATCCAGTATACCACAACATAATTGTACCCTGCAGTTTACAATGCAGAAACCCGTCACATTACAATTTATACATATTTGACAATTTTATAAATATAATATATAAGAGAATCACAAAGTGATAAGTCCAGAATGGTGACCTCATTTACTACTAGCAACACGTCAAGCGTCCATCGGCATCAGATGACGTGGTCAAGAAGCACGTGATCGGTTGGCACAGCCTCTCAGATGGACAACCTTTGCCGTGGTCTTCATTTCAGGGTGAACCGAGGTTGACGTCCATGTCGTCTTCTTTTTCTTCTCTCTCGTCATTTTCTCCTCCATGATTAACTCTGGGTCCTCCACCCTCTTCTGCTCCAAAAAGGCCTGTAGCAGCGTTTCCACCACGCCACCAACTGCTCCAAGCATGGCCAGAGAGGAGCCCAGTACATAGACCTTCAGCATACATTTGCTGGGCCTCTGAGTCACCATTTCCTTGGCAAATGGGATGATCTCGCCAACGCTGTCCATGTTGTGTCGTCAGAGCTTGTCTTAAATCTTCTTTTTTTTTAAGAAAAAAAAAAAGAAAGAAAAAGGTGAGAACAGGCAAAGTGTTTGGTTGTTAAAAATGTTTTAAGTTATTTATGTACGATGAATCCAATAAGCATTAATATAATATGTAAATACTCACCTTGAAGCCCAAACCAAACTGACTTTTCTCCTCAATAAATCCTGGAGTCTGTCATCCAAAAGTGAAAAAACAAGTGGAGAGGCTGAAATTTAAAGCAACACAGAACCAGGCAAACCCACGCAGGGATGCTAATATGCATATTCATGAAGCCTGAGGGTTTTTTTTTTGTTTTTTTTGCAACAGCAAGGCAACATCCCTGTAGGTAAAATGTGTGTATGTGACGTTGCAGGCGGTCAATAACTCACGTAAACACTCAAATACTTTGGCAGTGGATTTTGAGCAACCTGGTGGACGCACCATGTTGCGTGGCCGGCCAACATAAACATTGATCCTCGTCAGGAGAGCACTGACAGCGTCCAATCACAGTGTGTGCAGCCACAGCCTGTCCCACTTATCAGCCAGAGGTTCAATACATCAGAAAACTCCCTCTCCAATCATGCAGTGTGGAGGTGCTGCGGCTCATGTTCTCTGTCTTGTCTTGAGGTTGCAGAGATTAAAGTTGTGTGTGTGCTCCTCCGCGAGTGTCTGTCTATCCTTTGACCTCGGATGAGGCGTGCATGCGCCGAGTGAGTTGTGACATGTGTGTGATCTTTGCTACGGAGAGCCGTGTGTCATCAGCGCGCAGTGCAAACGGCAACAAAGCAGCGTGTGGTCACGTCGGCATGGCACAGGATGGACTCTCCAGCACAACAATGAGTGGACCTGGCGTCTCCCAATGGTTAAAACTGATGTTGTCTAGTTTACCTTTGGAAAGAATAACAATGAGAATTTGAAAAGATTTGGGGGCCCTTTATTGACTTTATGAAGGACTTTGATGTTTCTGATGTCTTGACTAATTTTTGAATCCCTTGCAGCCATGTACTGTAAAAGAGAAGCTGTGTTCTTGAAAGGCAGTCTGATGACTCTTATTTTGTCTTAGTATAAATAATCATAATAATAAAGGCCCATATTTTTTACTCTGCTGGCTTACATTGACAGAGGCTGAAAAATGTATTTTTTATTATGACTAAGCAAAATATAAAATAAAACTTATATTAAAAAAAAGTGTCAGGCATATCAAACTGATGTTTCATCCAGACTTTATTGTGTCTCATTATACCACAGTACATGAAATTGATTAATACGAAGCAACAGATGAAGAGACAAAACACTGGCTAGAAATATTGCTGCAGACAGAAAAAAATTACATTTCATAATTTGTTTCATGCATGTTTACTATGATGGATGAGATGAATTAATTACTAACACACTTGTGGACATTTCACATCGGTTGTGGTGCAGTTTTTTTTTTTTTTTTTACATCTGAATAAATAATGTTGTGATGACTTTTTATTTAATTTTCTTACAAAGCAAAAAGAAATAAAAATAAAAATACAGACAGTCAACAAAAGCGCAGTCTTAAAATAAAACTGATCGTTACCGAGCGATACTATGCATTTGTGTAATTTGAACCAGTCGGCATGCAATTACTGTCTTCCTTACATTTCATGTAACTCTGTAGTTCACAATAATGTATTTCGGTGCCTGAGTAGACATTAGAATAAAACTTGTGCGCTCTTAATCCTACGTGATAAGCCACCACCGTGACCCTTAGAGGGCGCTGGACACTTGAACTGGGGCCTGTGCGCTCGCCTGCCGCCACAGTCACCATCCTGCCTGAGCTGTGAGTTAAAGTGATTCTCGTGCATTTCACTGGGAGTTTGTGCCTCTGTGTGCTTCCGTACAACTGTCGGAAAAGTGTCATAGGCACTTTAAAAAGAAGACACACACACACACACGCGCACGCACGCACACGCACACGCACACGCACACGCACACAAAGAACACGCCAAAAAAAGTCCCAGTGACAGTGTGGACGTAAGAGCCCATCAGAGGGTGGAGCTCCTCCCCTTCCGGGGTCTGCTGCCACGAAACAGCTGCATGCTGAATCAACGCAGCGAAATAAAACTGACCTGCAGGGGGACAAAGCACTCGAGGTGAAAAACAGACTTAGAACAGAGAACAAGCGCCACAGCATCTGGATTATTACGGCACAGTGGTCAATTTCCAATCGTGCAACAGGATTTCCACTGAACCTACCACATGTTTGCTCCATGCGCACTTCAAGCTGCATTCACATGACAGAACAAACAGTAGTCTGCAGTGGTTTGCCATTCCGGTTTTTCCCGTACCTAAGTGGTAAAAAAAAAAACAGACAAAGAAACAAAAACAAACAATATGATGGGTTAATGTTAGTGTTGTAGTCAAGACGGCACCAACCGAGACCAAGACATTATCAAAGCTAGAGAGATGGAGACAAGACCAAGACATTTGGGGTTCGAGACCAAGGCAAAACCAAGACTTCAAATATTAAAGAAAAATAACAACAAAACAGAAAAAATGACCAGCATCTTTTTTCAATTCAAGTTTTCTTCTCATTGGAACAGCAACATCTCTTTTCAGCAAGGTATCTTTTAATAATTTTTCCTCAACATTTTGCTGCTTTGCCAACTATTTTGAACCAATTTCAAAAAAACAACCTTGCTTTAGAAAATTAAAAAATAAATGAACTAGGAGTAAGGGGCTGTGTCACTCTGGGTGTCACAAACAGACCAAGACCAATCTCCAGTACTGTAACACTAGGTAATATCCTACAAAACTAAAGCGGCTGTGAGAAATTTCACAAGTCAGCTGTGTGTACCGACCCGTTGAGGTTGGCGGGCTCTGAGTGGTAGATGTTCTTGCCCTGCTCGGCCATGGTGGGCGCGTGCGGACACTGACTCTGCGTGGCCTTCAGCGGGTGGCAGTGGCTCTTCAGGTCAACGTGGCTCATGGGCAGCGTCATGTGATTGGACACCTTGACGTTGCTCTCTCCCGTCTTAGCGCAGCGCTTGTCGGTGTCGAGATGTTTGCGCGCTCTGGCCGGGGAGGACACGTCCGTCACCTTGATGTCCGGGATGCTGTTCTTCCTGACGATGAGCTCTGAGTGGGCCTGCTGCATCTTCTTCATGTGGTTGATGGCTACGGCAGCGTTGAATGCTTGCTGCCAATGGGAAAAAAACAGGAGCTTTCAAAATGAATGTTTTAAACCGGCAACTTCCAGTTTAATGACTGAGGGTAATCAGAGGTGAAGGGCCCCTTTGCGTAACCGGAAAATCACCAATCGCCCGATTGTGCCCCATCTTCAAACAGTGAATCAAGGCGAGACTTCATATTTGCTCTTTTGTTGGACAACCAATTGTGCTTTTTTTTTTTTTTTTTGCCTATCAGCCAAAGCCTTGTATCGTCGGTCAGTGGCCTTGATTACGAAACAATGTCTCATTAGACTGCCCTTAATCAGGAAGGACTTAGGTGGATTACGGTATAAATTGTAGGTCCTTAATAAGATTATCACATCAAATCAATGAGCACTGACCTTCCACTTGGTCTTAGCAAAGTTCTTTTGGATCTGAATGCTGACGGAATAGTAGATGTCCTGGCTTCGGGCCGTCTTTCCGATTATCCTGAAAAACAGAGGACAGGACACAAAAGCTTATCTTTATTTCAGGGAGCAAGTTAATCTTGGACCCACTCATGCAGTCCAGCAGCGTGGGGACGCCTGCACGAAAGGTCCCCAAGTTCTTACACGACATGTTGGTGGCGACGTTTGACAATGTGAAGAATGGCTGAATTAAATGGGAGATGCCTCCTTCTACTCAGGTTAAGAGGGCCACTTTGAAACCTTTTCACTTGTATGATGACTTTAGATAGAGAAGGCTTGTGTGTTTCACCGAAAATATT
This sequence comes from Nelusetta ayraudi, assembly GCF_046127955.1. Taxonomy (NCBI): domain Eukaryota; kingdom Metazoa; phylum Chordata; class Actinopteri; order Tetraodontiformes; family Monacanthidae; genus Nelusetta; species Nelusetta ayraudi. The sequence continues at coordinate 5,978,500 of NW_027466120.1, forward strand.
ATGTTAACAGGAGGATTCTGCTCAGGAAAACCCATTTCCTTTAAAGGCTCCACACTGAACCCATTGTCACATCGTTATGTCTTCAACCTGGACTCAAGAAGAGCAACCTTGATCTTGTTAATTATGCCAAAAGTTCCATAGATCACCAGAAAACAACATATTTAGCCCTCTGTTTACAGCCTCCTGTGGAAACACAGATGCTGTGCTGCGCCTTCAATGTTAGCCATGGCAGCCACAACATGATCTCAGGGGTGGAACCTCCTGGCAGGGGGTAATGCCACTAATCTGTGAATGGTATCAGTGAGGAAACAGTGCCCTTTGTGACATCACAAAGTGCTGATTTCTTACGGTGTCTGTTTTAGCAGACATTTCATGAAAAGTGGAGCAAACAAAATGAACAAAAAAACGGACTTAGAGGCATAACCTTGCAGATTTATGTTCATGACTAGTTATGCATATTATGGGATGTTTAAAGGAGGAACTAAATCCATTTGGATAATCGTCTTCAAACATCCATTTGTTTTTGATCAAATCCTGATGGCACTCACCAGGGATGTCTCAGAGCCAGTTCGGGGGTGTAGCGCATACTGGGATTCTTCTGCATCATATTGCGGATAAAATCTTTGGCTGCAAAAAACAAGAGATGACATCACAGTGGATTTTAGCACTTCAGGACACTGGGAAACAAAACAAAACAAAACACCGTGGCTGATGTCTTGCATAATTACCAGATTCAGAGATGTTGTCCCAGAAGGGTGAATCAAACTCGTACTGTGCCTTCATGATTTTGGAGAAGAGCTTTGACTCACTTTCTTCATAAAAAGGTGGGTATCCACAAAGCCTGAAAGATTTGCGAAGGGAAAAATGAATCTTCAGCAATGTGGAGCATGTTTATCTAATAATGAGCGCATCGTCCGTCTACGTAGCATTGAGGTGACAATGTCAGGACCGAATTCTGCAAGCAGGATTTGTTTGTCTTGCTAAATGTCTTTTCTAGATACAGAATGCAGTTTATACTTACAGGATGTATGTGATGACTCCAATAGACCAGCAGTCTACTGCTTTGCTGTAGGGCTTCTGTGCCAAAACTTCCGGGGCTGGAAGAGAGGATGCGTGTTCTGAATATGATGTGTTCAACCTTCACATCACAGTTGTGGAAATGTCGCCGAACTCTGATTTTTAAACATCACACACACACACACACACACACACACACACACACACACACACACACACACACACACACACACACACACACACACACACACACACACTCTTTCCCTTACCTACATATCCTGGGGTTCCACAAGCCGTGGACATGATGTCATTGTCCACCATCTTAGAAAGGCCAAAGTCACTAATCATGATTTTGGAGTTTTCATCTTGGCTGTAGTACAGAATGTTTTCTGGCTGCACCAAGACAGATTACAGGACAATTAGTGAGGAACTTTCACAATACCAAATGTTTTCTGCTACAAGCAGTTTCTGCAAAGGCGTTTGCTGCACATACATTCAAAATTTTGCTCTTTAAAGCTGCAAATCTTTGTGACCCCCTGTTGCTTCGCCCCTAAACTAGTCATTAATTGTGATTCTGCACAATGTGACTGTATTTTGCACACCTGCTTTGGTTTGTTTGATGTACATAGGTTGATTTGAGTGTTTTTTGTAATTACTGTATGGTTTATTTTTTGTTGTACTGTTTTGTTTTTTTTTTAGTGCTGCAACAGTGTAGTTTCCCAAGTTGGGATCAATAAAGTACATCAATCTAGCTATCTATCTATCTGTCTATCTATCTGCTCATACCTTGAGGTCACGATGCACAATGCTGTTCTGGTGCAGGTAGCAAACGGCCTCCAGAACCTGCTGAATGACGCAGCTGGCGTCCTTCTCTGAGTACACTCCCCGGTCCAGTATGCGGTCAAAGAGCTCACCGCCCGACACACTGGTGAAAAACAAGATCATTAATGTCAAAACGCCAGCTTTACATGGGCATTTACATCATGTGCTAATTGAAAAGCAAACTCACAGCTGCATGAGCAGATAGTAGTGGGTCCGACTCTCATAGAAGTCCTCCATCCCCACAACGTTGTCATGTTTGATTCTGGCGAAGATGACGACAGGTTTTTAATAAGGATACCAGAATTATGACTCACTCATATTTGACATAAAACAATAAGAGGAGGAGGGCGTCATTGAAAAGCTTACTTTCTTAACACATTGATCTCGTTTTCCAGATTGAGGTCTACTTTCTGTTTCTTCTTCACACACTTCATGGCAAACATCTTCCCAGTCTTTTTCTCCTTCACCATGTACACCTCGGAGAAGGCCCCGCTGTGGTATAACACACAAAAAGATATGGACTTATTAATAAGCACAGAGAGTAGAAGACACAGTTTTCACGGTTTGCTGTTTGTTTGTTCTTGTCCATGTGGCCGTGACTGTGAAATGTTTCGATTTCTAACTTACAAGTATTACTGGATGTTTAACAATCATTTTAAAATAAGATTTGTGTCACTCGGCTATTTAAAAGTCGACCAATTTGTTTTATTTAGATTGGAAGAAGCTTCAGAGTGGATTGCGGTTCACTATATGATGGCACGTATATATATTTATTTGGTAATTCATGTAAATTATAAATTGCGTGCAGTGCTTTATTAGTTTCAAAATAAAAAGTTTTAAATTCACTTTTTGGGGTGTGTTTTTTTTTTTTTTAATTCTGTTTGTCTCAGTCCATGATTAAATTGATTAAAATTAAAATTAAAATACGAAAAAAAATCAGGAGCATTGTGTTTCTGCCTCTCTTCCCTCACCTGTTAGAACAACAGGCTGACCTGCAATTACACGCGCTGATGGCTTTAATTAAATTACCCAATTTTATTGTTTTGATGCTTTTTAAGGACACAAAACTTCACCTGTTGAGAGTGAAACATACAGACTTTGAACGGGACAGCATATCCCCCCTTGCCACCACCCCGCCCCTCACCAGTTGACATGATGCCTCTACTACACACTCACTATTTCACAATGCAATGGAAACAGTCTTGATTTTGTGCTGAACAGGGCCGGAAACCAGACAAAGCAATATCAGGGGGGTTAATTAAGTTCTACCAAAGATCTCCATGTGCTTAAGTGACGCATGTCAGAGGACTTATTGCTGTGCTCTGCGCTGCTCTGTGTGCATGCGTGCTATCTTCAGCGCTGTCTGGGAATAGTTGTTCCACCTGGTGGATTAGGCTCTTTATCCTTTACGCAATGGAAAAGGCTGCTGGCAGCAGAGATCAGGGTCGCCGGGGGAACCAGCAGCGCAGGCCGGGTCAAAGGCAAATGTCAAGGTTTGTGAGTACGCAGAGGTCAACACAGCCCTGACATCGACCCTGCACTCCAGTGGAGAACCCTCTGACCACCATCATGCATCAGCACAATTGACTGATTGATCACTTTTCTTGTCAGAATTTGTCCTGAAACTTGTCTTGCATCCAAGACACCTGTTCTTATACTTACAAGGACTCCCCACAAAGCAAATCGCCACAAAAATACATATACAAAAACTCAAACATCAGACAAGACTTCGCCTTTGTTACTGAAGCTCAAGTTTTTTTGTGCCTCTCAGATTATTGGTCAAAGGAACAAGCTAACCAGCGCAGCTTGTGAATGCGCAGGCATCGGTTTTAAAAAGTGAGGCAGGGATGCATTTGCGGCTCCTACTCTGTGAGTCATTGGGGGAGTTGTGTGTTTACCCCTGACAGAGCTGTTTCCTGATTGCCAGGAAACTGAACACGGATGCTGTTTACAGGGTGTGTGATGAGGCCCAGCGGGGAAGCAGGCGCTAAGTGATCTGTGTCCCCTAAGAATTCTGATCCTTTTCTTATTCTGATGGAAACAGGAAGACGTAGAATTTACTTACCGCACCTATTAAATACAACAAATAAATCAGTGTTTTATATGCTTTTTGTTTTTCCAAATCGTCGCCCTGCGCCACTATTTCCATACAATCAATCTGCCACGTTTCCGGTTTTTCCACAGGATGCATACAAATCTTGTGGGAAATTACCATAATTGCAGCAAAGCTAATTGGGCCTCATATTCTATTTGGTGAGCGCTGAGCTCGATCTAAAGCCTGTCGACTGGGAGCTCCAGCACAGTTTGTTGTGTTTTCCAGCAGCGTGCTGACGTCTTTCTGCTGGCCTCTGATCTGCTGCCTAGACACCGCAGGCGCTCCAGCGCCTACTCAATACTAATGCCGACCTTAAAGGAATTAGGCCAACACAAGGGGTCACATGTGTGCGTGTGAGAGCGCGTGCACATTGCAGTGACATGCAGAAGAAAAGCATCTTTAGAACGACTGCTGCAGGTGAAAACTGACTGACACATGCACCAGCGGCTGGACTGTATTGCTCCGACTGATATATACAATAAATAATATTTTATAGTCTTTTATGAATAATTATAATAATAATGTTTTTTTTTTAATTGTTCTATTTATTACTTTAATTCTCCTTTATTTTTGTGAAATTGCAAATTGCAAAGAGACTTTGATATGAACACTATTAGACAGCAATAAGGAACACCGTCACTTCCTAACACCACTGTGTCGTCTCAAGACTATTCATGTTTATGCATTACATCCACACTATTAACCATAAATCTGATGTTGATGTGCAATATTATCAAAGATATTGGTGACAGTGTTTTTAGGCTCGAAACTGTCTGAAGAGCTGCTCAATGACTTTGTCTTCCTTTTTCCACATTATTTGAAGTACAACAACAATTTAGAAATAGCATGTGCATTTTGATCAGGAAATGCACACAAATCTTTTATTGTTGTTGTTGTTTTTTGTGAATGAGGCTCTGAGCTGACTTCAGCCAGACACCATGAGAACAGCCGCACAATCCCTCCAGCAGCCAGTCAGAGCATCTTGCTGTCTAAGACCTCAGCAAAGGCGGCCTCCTCGTGTCAATCCAATCAAAGCAGTAATCTGTCCTGCAACTCCTGCAGCACGCTGGTGGGGGGGTGCGGTCAAGCCTCGGCTGCAGGAGACTAAGACAACTGTTGTAACGTTCTGAAAGTCACTGAGACAAACTTTTGCAAATACAAATTTCGACAAAAATTCTACCCAAATGTATTTGCCAAAATATAAAAAAAATACTAATGCATGTGAAATGAATCTTATAAAATATCCAGATTCCTGAAAAGCAGTGTGTCTGCGTGCACTCCAGTAGAATTAGATACCCTTCATCATTTCACACCATGTCCAATGTTACCATGAAATATTTAAAGGAAACTAATTTGTGGCTGCACCAGACAAGCAAAAACAAATGCAAATGTGTTGTTCACAGAAAACAGAAAAATCATCTGTATGAGGGAAAAGTGCACATGCAGAAGGGAGCGCGTGTGTTGCGGTGACTCTACAAAAAGAATTTGCACTTGGACATTCAAGAGTGTTTTTTAACGCAATGTATGCCCCTGACACATTTTTCTGACTTGTCTTGATCTTTTACATCAAACAACCCAGAAACACACGAGCGAATAAGCTGTACTCACGATCCCAGCTCCTGCACGAACTCAAACACGTCCTGGATGTTTTCCGTGGTTTTCTTCCACACGTAGTCGGCCTCTTGACGACCCATGTCTGCGCGTGTTCCGACTGGGATGGAGTCGAGAGGGGAGAGTGAGTGGGAGAGGAAAGGCATGTCAACACCGAGCCGCCGCACTGCTCTCCAATAATCCAATTTTAATGTCCAGACTCCCTCATCATCATAATCATAAAGCCCATTCGTGGATTATCAGGAAGTCATGAGGAAGCAGGTTGTGATGCGTCCGCCGCGCTGCTCAGACTGTCTGGGGGAGATGCCCGACAGTACTTGTCTGGCGCACAAAAGGTTAGCGCTCTAATCTAATCCTTACTGGAATTAGCACAGAGGAAGGAGTGGAGTTGGTTGGACTGCTGCGCTCACTGGAACTGAGAGACCGGGTGGGAGATTTGAGGGGGGAGAGGGTGTGTAGGCCCAGCAGCGTGGCGAGAAAACAATATCAGCTCAAAAAACACAATTGAATCACTGCATGTGTTCGCATAATGCAGGCGTGGGCAAATTGCGGCCCGGGGGCCATATGCGGCCCATAAAACTTTCTAATCTGGCCCGCCGAACTTGATGAAATTATATTAATAGGAAGTAAGTAATGAAATAGCTGGATTTGTGTTTCTTATTTTGTTGTAACACTTTTGTTCATTTTCAATTGACATTAAATCACATGTTTTCTACATATCCCCTGATATATTTTTTTCTCCTGTGAGGTGGGTCACCAAAACACTCATCATCAATCTGCTCCTGCTCCGGCTCCCCCTGTCAAATTTTAGAACCCATTGTGGCCCACCAGTCAAAAAGTTTGCCCACCCCTGGCATAACGAATCAGCTGCACGAGAGAGTCTCCATGGCCAGAGAGGATTTATCCAGTGAAACTGAAGTTAGCGGCAAGGATTAGGATGAAATGAGCAGGTCAACCAGTTTGCTTCCCTGCCCTCTATTCTCTTATCTAAAGAGATTAGGAACTCTTCTTGATCTGGAGACCTGATCTTGGCACAAGGACTAATTACAAACACAAGAACTCTTGAATGCAGAGAGAGAAAAAAGGACACTCCAGGGAAGAGGAAGTCACCTGTTGAGCCAGAAATGTGACACTGCTCACAAGCACCTGTCACTTCCATCACCATCCATTCACTCAGCAGCTGCAGAACCCTGAAGACTTTGCGTGTTCATGATGAACCAGCTGTGCTTGGGAACCCGCTGTGCATTTTTCTCCATTGTAGTGTTGCCAACTTCCATTCAGAAAAATAAAGAACGCCTCCTGCCGTGCTCTGGACCATGACCATCACAGGCCAGTGGCTCGCCAGTAGCGGTAAATCACAACTCAAAATAGGATTTCAAAAAACTACATGGTTCACATAGTTTGAACTGCTTTGTTACCAATAGACATTAGAAATAAGGTGAATGTTTTAATTGAAAATAATTTTTTTTACACAACAATCAATAAAGTGCAGGATGGATGGCTTTTTACGAAGGAATCAAATAAGTAAAGCTGAAAAGACCAGCGGTCCTGATTCATCGCCCACTCCACGCAGGCTACGCAGCCAGTACGCAGTTGTTGTAAATGGGTTGGGCAATGGCATTGCCTGCGGGCTAGTCGGCTACGTATATTACGGGTTTGAACGCAAATGATATGCAAACGAACGTGAATTTGCGTCGAAAAATAATTTTACGTTCAAAACAACTCAGAAATACGGGACAAACCCCGTCCCATAACGGGTCGCACCATTTCATGGTCAAATACTGGACAATTCTGTCTTTTAAGTGACGGTTGGCAACTCTACGAGTCCCTGCCGCAGTCGATGTCTCCCCTGCATCCTTGTCCACGATACTTTGCAGAGCTCTCAGCCTTTCAGCTGCTGAACGGCAGAATGTGGGAGAATCTCATAAACAAAACACCTGCTGCTGGACGGCAGGATTCAGCAGAGACCGAGCGCGCGCACGCCGCAAGAGGACCGCTCTGCGGCACAACAATAATGACGAGATCGATGCGCGACGCAAAAACACGCAGCGAGTGCACGTCGAAGTTCTGAACGTATCAGCCAAAGAGAGCGCGACTTACCGGGGGACTGGGCGCAGTTCGAGCTCCGTGTGTCTGTGTCTACTCACACCGGTGGTTGGTCCCACAGCAGCTCTGGACAGATCAGTCAGTGTGGGACCTTCCATCCATGGCGAGTAAGCCGGGAGGAGGGGCCACTGCTGCTCAGGTGATAGGCTCTCTCTCTCTCTCTCTCTCTCTCTCTCTCTCTCTCTCTCTCTCTCTCTCTCTCCATCGATCTATCCATCAAAAACAAGGACGTACACCCATTCACACACTTATTGACAATGTCCCCAATTCGCCTCACATACCTGATGCTGTTGGGACATGAACATGCAAGGACTCTTTTTTTTTTTTTTTTTTTTTTTTTTTTTTTTAAAAAGGACCAAGATAATACAAATCCCAAAAGGAAGCTAAAAGCCGAAAAACAAATTACAGGAAAATACAGTTTCACCATCAAAATTATCACCGGCATTGACACCACCAGAAATCACAGCTCTGCCAGTGCTCACATCTAACTATAGATGTTTTCAGATATCAGCTAATGAGAGCTGATATCTGGAAACAGCCAACAGCTAAACAACACTCAAGGGTGAGGTTACAGGGCAGAGCTCAAAGAAGGGACAGCTTACACTAATCAAGTTTCTAAGTAGGAATGCAGGTGTACGAGATGAATCTTGGTTGGCATGGTGCCATCCCAAACTGAGTGGGGACAGGACAGCAACAAGAGCATTGCAAAAGATCATGTCATAAGTTTCAAAAGAACAAAACAGAACAATTTAATTCAATCAAAATTGAATTCATGAATAATGACGACTAATGACAACCCCTGTAAGAACTTTTTTCATTTTCCTACAGTTGAACATCCTGACATTTTGTTGGTAGTGTATATAGATTGCAATCAGAAGCTACATACAGTGTTGTATTTAAATGTATTAAAGAAAATAACAACCCACAATCAGTCAAACACTCATCATGTTGTCAAGAATACTGGCTGATGCCATTATCGTTGATTTTTTTTTTTTTCTTATTCGGAAACAGATTGGAGTGAAGTCTCCTCCAATCAGAGCAGAATCACCAGCGCCTTCTCGAGTGTCCAGTTTGAAGTCTATCTGCTCAAAAGCAGCACAATCACTTAAATCCTGCTGTGGTTAGAATGGAGAGCAGCAGCAGAGTCCAGATTTTAATATGTTCAAAAATTTGTGCTGCTCCTCTAATCATATTATTATTATTATTATTATTATTATTATTATTATTATTATTATTATTATTATTATTATTATTATTATGTGTCGGACGAATGTGTTGAAGTGTTGATGAGAGATTTTGTGAAATATATGTCCGCGCATATTTGACTTCAAAAGTTGTTTGCCATACATCGACCCGGATGTTGCCGATGTGGTGTATCAAGAATTTCACACTTCCATTCGGATAAAAGTTAGCTCTTCAAATATTTTTTCTGGTAAGTTCAATTGAATTTTGCCTGAGCGAGAATCAAGGAAAGTATATTTCACTTAGTTCGTTGTTGCGACGATTAAAGTGACAGTTTAAGTTATTCCTCATTTCAGCTTGACTTACCTGGCTTAACATGTTCCCGTGGAGACTTTCCTTGCTCGGATGTGGCACTGCTGGATGTCGTGTGTTAAATACATCTTTGCCAGTTGCAGAAACCATTTCCAGTTGGTTAACGCCTATCGGTGACGTCACCTAATTATGGCTGTCGCTCCGTCAGTCATTTCCATAACGAGCTAAACACAGTGCGGCTTCCAAGACACACATTTTGTGTCCAAGACACACACACACACACACACACACACACACACACACACACGTTTCAGAGACGTTAATCATGGTTTCATTATAATCATTCATTATTATGGTAATAATGGTTTCAGTGGCGCAGCGAGTGTGTATTTGTGCACTTGTAGCTGGTTATAATTGTAAATTCAAGGTCTATGATAGATCACAATGCTGTGATAATGTTAAAAAAAAAAAAGATTTATAAAAGGTGTTAAAAAATGTTAAAATAGTGAAGTTGATGATTTGGGGGAGGGATTTCAGGGGCATAACACACACATTAAGGTGAAGCTTTGCTATGCTTTCTGTCTGTGTTTTATTGTTTTTTCAAGCCCTGTGAACCCTGTCCTGGATTTATTGCGCACACGTGGCTTCCACCAGTAGGCCCAGCAACCGATCTCAGATTCATTGAATCACTACGGCAATGAGATTGTCTGAGGCGGTTGATAAGGCATGAGACTAAATAGGCGTTGGAACTTTGTATTGGCTATAAAAACATGTATTCCTAAAAGTTAATAGTGCAAACAGTTTAATTTCTTTTTTTTCTTTTTTTTTTTTTTTTAACAAATATCAGATTGAAAGTTTTGACCCTTTGATGATATTTCTCCTCTGAATTTTGGGTCCAAAATGAATGTGGGAATATGGGAGCTCATGTTGAAACTAAAAGGCAAATGCATTTGAAAGACAAATGCATTTACAAGACAAATGAACTAACTTGTCACTGATGCCTCAAACAAGCAACTCCTCTGTGTTGCATCAGGTGTGCAGACTGGCTGATGCTGGACTGACTCTGGTCCCTCCCGGTTGTGCAACCTTGTATCGCCACCAATGGGCTTAGACAATAGGGATGCGTTGAGATGTTTCTAATCCCCACCTTGGGGATCATCCTTCCTCTGTTATGTCACCATTAAAGTGATGTAAAACAAAGCTGTGCATCCTCCTCAGAGCAAAAACTAAACGGCAAGCACACACCTCGGGGTGCACTGCGGCCAAATGAGAGCTCAGTGGGATTACACTAAAGGGATCAGGTTAGGGTTCAGTGCCTTATGTAACCTGATCTGTAACTGAAAAGTCTTCAGAATGTCCAGTTAGAGATCAGTAGTCGAGTACAATTTGTGCTGCAATACACCTTCCAGGCAGTATCTGACTCTGTCAATACATTTGCATTGCATAAGTTATTGGAAACTTAGAGCCTCATTTCAGAATTTGTTGATTCTTTGGGCCAGAACTATGGGCTGAAATATGTGCCACCAGAAACTGAATTTGAATCATTTATATTTGAATTTGAATAGCTAAATGCGAATAATTTAATTAAAATTTTGAATTTGAATCACATCATTTGAAATTGTATTGTTAAATTTGAATCATTGCATTGAAAAACTGTATTTGAATAGTAAAATTTGAAATTGAAATTCAATAAAAAAAATTGATTGTCACTGAAAATCCAACTGTCTAGACATCTTCACATTCAGTTCTCACAATTCAAGTTCAGTTCTCAAAATTCAGTTTCAATTTACTGTGACAGACATCCGGGTGCTTGGAGGATGAAGGGGAAGATCAATCAAGCTCAGATACACAGGACTCCTCTTCGGCCAATCAGCACTTACTTTTGTACACTTATGTTGATGGACCGGCATTCCGGTTCAACTCGCTACTATGTTAACTGGCTACCTTTGTTTACTCGCATCTGTGGTCCAAGTGAACACATTCCATGTTTTTTTTTTTGTTTTTTTTAATGTTTCCTTGGAAGGAGTTGTAATGAATGTTTTTCATGTATTCATGTACTGCTTTTCCCCTTCATCCTCCAAGCACCCGGATGTCTGTCACAGTAAATTGAAACTGAATTTCTGAGAACTGAATGTGAAGATGTCTAAACAGTTGGATTTTCAGTGACAATCAAATTTTATTTATTTATTTATTTTTTTTTTAGCAAATTTCAATTTCAAATTTTACTATTCAAATACAGTTTTTCAATGCAATGATTCAAATTTAACAATACAATTTCAAATGATGTGATTCAAATTCAAAATTTTAATTAAATTATTCGCATTTAGCTATTCAAATTCAAATATAAATGATTCAAATTCGGTTTCTGGTGGCACATATTTCAGCCCATACAGAACCACCTCTTGGCTGGGGGCATCACTGCCGACCTGAAAGAGCCATCAGTGTCATTTGGGACATTAAGTTTTGTTTTTTTTTTCCAGAACAAGGGAGTCTTGGTGAAATAATTTTGCGAATAGTCCAGCCATTTAACCATTTTTAAAAACAAAACAAAAAAATAAAAACAATCTTCGTTGCTGCACAAATGCAGAAAATGGGACTGCTTATATGCACATAAAAAACATACTCAGGCACCTGCAAAACGTGTCGGAACTACTGCTTCACAGTGACAAGAGCGCACACTTCAGGCTAGAAGTGAGAACTGCAGACCAAGCCAAGGTCAGGCAAGGACACTGAGAGGAAGTTGGTCACGGAACAGTTAAAGTGTTGAAAGAGAGCCATAAAAGGAGACGAAGGCAGACACAAAAGAGACCAAGCACACCATCAAAGTGCATGATCTTTTATTTGATATACTGTGAAGTGCCATCTGCAGCTGGAGGCAGAACAATGAATATTAAGGCTCTTTTATTTACATACAGAAAACAGGTCATTTTCTGGATGTTGGCTCCGCCGCCTAGACATGAACAGGAACACCTGCAAATGATCGGCAACGACGTTTATAAATAGAAATCTCTTTTTTTTTTTGTTGCTTCTCTGATTCACCGTCCCCAAAAATCCCGTGTCCTTGTGATGCACAATCAGGTAACAAGCGGCCAAAGGCCGAATTCTAGCAGAGAACACACCGATCTGAGAGCACTGAATGATCGACCCCTGAGATAAACCATCCAACTCTCCGTCAGGGAAGTACATGGTGATCGGCAGGAAGTGCTACAAAATCCATTCAATTCAGGAATGAGAACTTGATAGCAATGAAATCTGAAATGGCAATTCTCATATTCTCCAGCTCTTTTTCTTTGCCATAACATCCTATTTACAGGATTCATTCAAAAGATTAAACATAGAATTAAGTCAGTGTGCACAGCAGCTCTTAGCAAAGATGCCACAAGTAGAATCAATATTTAAATTTTCTCACAACGCATTTTTTTCTGTGTTTTTGACTGAAAATCCAACTCCAGGGCTGCACAGGTGAGTCACGTTTCCCGTCCCAGTCATAATCACCTGCCTTTCCATTTTGCCGCTACTGCAACACCTCAGTGAGCAGGGCTAAAGCTGAAGACAGATCTCTAGGGGCGATGTCGCCCTCTAGAGGGGATGGATTGTAACACCCACGAGGCCTCTGGCCTTGAAGCCCTTTTCATTCCGAGTTGAATTAAGGTAGGCGGCTGGCGTTAAATTCTCCTCCACAATGACACAGTCTCGTCTTTGGCTTCTAAACAGCTCCAGGTCCTAAAAGCGGGACGTCTCACACGCAGTGAGAAGGCAGATTGCACGGGCTCAACACACCCTAAGCCCAGTGAACCTGTGCCCCCGTCTTTGAGTGTCGCTTGGCCTCCCTCATGCAGAAGGCCTCCTCCTCCTCGCTGATCTCTTTCAGCCTCTTCTCCTCCAGGAACAACACCAGCGAGTCCCTCATGTCCACCACTTCCAGCAGCTGCTGCAAGATGTGCTCCTCTTCTGCCTGCTGCTCGGAGGTCTTGTCTGCCACAAAACACACACACACAAACACACAATATCACAGCCAGTCTAGCAGCACATTACCAAATTGCCCCACAGGATGGACGGCTCCTTATATTCTACTGCAGGGGTCCCCTCCTCCATAGAACCTCCTCCAAGTGGCCAAATATCTTTGCTTCTTGCCCACTGGTCTTAATAATTGTGGAAACCACGCCAAGTGGCTGCAATTAACTACTAAAGTCAGCCACTCTCTGCGCTGTAATGCTGAGGCAAACATGAACATAAACACTCTTGCAGATCCGAACTGTCTTCAGCCTTTCTAGAGCCTGTTGGAAAACATTCCCAGATCTACACTACCAGTCAAAAGTTTGGACGCACCTTATGAATTTAATGTCTTTTCTTTCATTCTCATGACTATTGACACTGCAGTTTCTCAATGAAGGCATCAAAACTGAACACACATGGAATTATGTAGGAAACAATAAAAGTGTTAAATAACACGTTTTATATAGATAAATTTCTGCGATTTATTGAGAGGAAATCCCTCCAGACAGAAAAGGTGCATGGTCCTAAATATCTGATTTTGCTCAGAGGCTTAAATTAGCACATGGCCACATAGAAACACAGGCTAACAATGTTGAAACTCTTGCTCTCACTAGAAAAAGAGTCAATGTCTGCTCGTCTGCTCGCACAAGTACGCACCTTTAATCTCCATGCACTTCCTGAGCTCCAGCTCCAGGGTGCTGTGCTTGTCCTCCAGCTCCAGCTGTCGAGACCTGGAGGAGGAGGAAGAGGGAGGAAAGGGAAACAAAACCAAAACAAACACCTGGTGAGTCGTGTCAACATCATATCCTGCCCTCGAGCTGCACATTATTACGAGGCCATGAAACAACAGGCTCCACTGTGAGGAAGATTGCTTGCTGGCCTGCTGAGAGCAGACAGCGGCAGCAGTCTTTGGGCCTTAATGTTGTCCACTTTTGGGCTTCAATAAGTCACTCTTCCTCTGCACAGAAGTCACGTTGTCTTGCCAGCAGGACTATGCGGGCTCTGACTGCGGTTCTCCCTCTTTTCAAATTCACTGATGGGGAAACACTTACGCCACCATGAGGTCAGACTCTTCGGAAACCAACGCGTTCTTCTCGTGGACGAGATGGATCCACTCCTCAATCGTGTCAGAGTCGCCAGTGTCTGGAAGTTAAGACGCAGAAGCAGAAACATGAAGCCAAGTGTGTGAGGAACGACTGCTTCCTAGTTTCAGCCTTTTGAATGAAAAGACAAGAAAATCCCCATTAATTCAGAGAATTAATTCTCAAGAATGGGGATGGGGAACGATTGCAGGAGTTTGAAACAGAGTTACACCAGTTGAACGAACGGGTTACAGCAATAAGAATTGTAAAAGACGCGGAAACATAAATCTGTTGATTTTTGCCGAACAAGAATAGCAACTTAGTTAAAAAATAAACTTTGAGTAGAATCAACTTTGAGTAGCATCATCTTTGAGCGTGAAACCAAGATGAAAATCCACTTGAACCTATTCAGTTGCGCAAACCTGCCTACATCATCCTGATGTAGATGATGAGAGACGCCAACCAGGTGCCCTGCACATTCTTGGGAATGTTCTAAGTACTGGGTTCTTACCGGTCTCTTCTTGCAGGGTTCGCTCCAGCACAACACCTTTGTCCTCCAAGTCCTTGAAGGTGACCTCGATCTCCTCCAACCTCCTCTGGATGGACTGTGACACACAGACACCAACAGGCAGGATTCAAGACAGAAATTCCCTCTTAAGGTCTATCCTTGTTTAGTGACTCTATCCTTGTTTGAACCCCGTCTTCATTTTTCTGTACAACAATTTTAATTTTTGGATTTTAATTGTTTATACAGGAATTGCTGCGTGTTCGTGCGTGCGTGACTCAGTCTCACTGTTTTTATTTTTGGCCACTGACACCAGAAATATTCTGTTTTTTTCACCTCAACTGTACTTATTCCGATTTTTCCAATAATGGATTAAGTTGGATACGCAAAGCAAGATCTGCCACACAGGGAAACACAGTGAGGATTAAACACAACTGTGATATTACTTGGTCAAACTAAAACTTGGTAACAAACACTCTAGGGCTAGTCTGGCAGGCTGCCAGGCACAACTGTAATGTGGCCTGTAGCCACGCGTTCACTTCCTATAGACTCCATAACTACTGAAGCTACATCACTGTTCTCGGCAGGAATCCAGTTATCACGAGGGGCGTGACAGTGACATTGCTTTGCTGTTGCCTGATGGCAATGGGCTGCGCCAGCAGGGATTTTGCCGTTTCTTTAAAGACACAAGCGCTGCAAGACGGTGCTGCAAACGTCAGTGTGCTGGTTTAATACGCAAGGAGTGTAGTAAACCCTTTCCAATGTTTAGCTGAAAGTGATTGCGAGAATTCCAAGTGTGAAAAATTCTGTGTGAACACACTAAAAGTGGGAGGATTTAAAATGCCTATGACATAAACCACGATGCTTTGTTTACTTTTATGGCTTAGCACACACAACTAAATGTGATTATAATGCAAAGCTTTGTTTTAGCAATTCTAAAGCATTCATTTTCTGTAATGATGGCTGCATATTGCAGACTTGATTAAAATCACATTCAATTAGACATTCAAGGCAACAACTGTCAAAGCCATCCCATAATGTGTTCAGCACAATCTGACTGATTTTCCTGCACTAGTAATGTTGTTAGAGCATTCCAGTAGATGAAATCATGAAGATGGTTATAACGAAGTTCAATACGAAAACGAAAAAAAACTTTGGGACGGCCGTGTGAATGAACCAGGAATGAAATCTGCATTTAGGAGCAATAAAACTGGGCTGGAACTGGCAGGAGGAGCTGCTAACCCTGCTGGAACACCCACCTGGGCTTTGCGCAGACGCTGTAATTCGCTGGTTTTGGCTCGCCTCTCCAGCGTCTTCATCTTCATCAACTCCAGCTTCTCGGCCTCAATCGAGTCCGCAGGCACCGTCTGAAACTGGACAGACACTTTCGGTGAGCGAGAGTCGTCGCTGATGGCCGGAACCACGCTGGGTTTGTGCGTCGCCTTACTTTCTCATCAAACAAATCAATGTCGTCGCGTTCAAACATCTCGTCTTCCTCATCGTCGTCTTCCTCCTCCTCCTCCTCCTCCTCGTCCTCATCCTCTCCGTAATCGCCCTCTTCCGAAGCGTTTTGAGCACGTCGGAACGTTGTTTCTGCGTCAACAGATGTGTTTGAGTAAATACAGAGTGCGAAAGCTCTCCAATCAGACACAGTAAGTACACCACAAGTCCAAAGTTTGCACACACTATCTAATGCAATGTTTTTTCCTTATCTTTAGTACTTTCTACATTGTATATACATGCTGAAGACATCAAAAATATGAGATACAAGATATATAATGTAATTATGCCCCAAAGAAAACTGTTATAAATAAATTATAAATGTTTTACCCTTCATTCATCAGCTCATCTATATCATGCTTAATGGTTAGTGAATATGTTAGTAGTTGTTTTATAAAAACTCATACATTTATTTTCAAAATATATTTTATAACTGTGTTTATAAACTACATACCAATGAGTATTCATACATGATTTATAAATGATGTATTCAGTATTTATTAATGCTTAACTAATGCTTAGTAGTGCGTACTTATTATAAAGTGTTTTCGCATGGTGAAATCTAATCTAATGGGGACTCCTTATCAAATAAACAACAAACAAACAGCGGAGCCGCTTCCACGACTCACCCGCTCTCCCGCCGACGTGGACGCTGAGTCGCCCGTCCCGGCTGATCCTCGGGGATGACAGATTCCAGGGCGAGAACTTGGAGCGCACTCGGGTCTGCCCGCTCGGCAGCTCTTTCCTGCGGAAGCAGCGGCGGTTCCTCTGCATGTGTCCGGTGGTGCTGCCGCTCCAGTATCCCTCCTCCTCCTGGCCGTCCAGGCCCTCCGGTTTGGGCGCGCCGGGGCCTCCCGCCGTGGCGGAGGACGAGGAGCAGGAGGAGGAGCCGCCGGGGGTCTCGGAGTCCGAGTCGGCGCTGAGGCTCTGAAGGTTCACCAGCTGGCTCCTCTCCTCGTCGGTCAGACGCAGCTTCCGGAGCGACTGCTTGGGCCGGGGGTCGGCCGCCGCCGCCTCCACCTCCGCCTCCTCGGGGGCTTCGCGGGGCGGCGACGTTGACGGCTGCTCGCGCGGGGTGGAGGGTTTGTAGAACAGGACGCTGCGAGGCTTCAACGATGGGGGGGAGGGTTGGTGGCTCGGCGTGTTCTGATGGGAGGAGCGGGGCTTCGGAACGGGACAGGGCTCCGTCTCTTCCTTGGGGGGCGCCTGCTGCACCTCCGGCTCCGTGGGGGTTTCGGCAGATTCCGGCCCCTCGGGTTTTGGCGGAACGGGGTCCAGAGTTTTCTCACACTCCTCGTCTGATGGGGACAGCGTGTAGTCGTCGCTGGAGTGCCCGTTCGCCTCTTCGTCGCCCACCTTGGGGATTCCTCCGCCGTCCTGGAAAACAGACATGACATTGAAAATGAAGAAGTTAGAGACAGAGAGAGAAACAGGGGGAGAGAGACAGAGAGAGAGAGATAAATAGCTATTTTATGTTTGGACGGAGGAGGAGACGCAATATTTTTTACAAGTAATCAAAGAGAAAAATATAACAACCATTCTTGATAGCAAAAAACATCGGAATGCAGATTTACACAAGAAATTTTGGATCTCCATCCTCCGCATGGTGGAGTCTCGTGGGACGAGATTTGACCAGAATTACGGCTTAGGCGCTTCGCACCATTCAATGGAAACACCTGCAAATCGCAATTGTACTTTGTTGAATTTTTTTAAATATCGCTGTTATTTTTTGGGAAAAACTGTAATGGAAATGCAGCTTGAGAGAGAGAGAGAAAGAGAGAGACAGACAGAGAGAGAGAGACAGAGAGAGAGACAGAGGGAGAGACAGAGAGAGAGAGAGAGACAGGGAGAGAGACAGAGACAGAGAGAGAGAGACAGAGGGAGAGACGGAGAGACAGAGAGAGAGAGACAGAGAGAGAGAGACAGAGGGAGAGACGGAGAGAGAGAGACAGGGAGAGAGACAGAGACAGAGAGAGAGAGACAGAGGGAGAGACAGAGAGAGAGAGAGACAGGGAGAGAGACAGAGACAGAGAGAGAGAGACAGAGAGACAGAGAGAGAGAGAAAGAGAGAGACAGACAGAGAGAGAGAGACAGAGACAGAGACAGAGGGAGAGACAGAGAGAGAGAGAGAGACAGGGGGAGAGACAGAGACAGAGACAGAGGGAGAGACGGAGAGAGAGAGAGACAGAGACAGAGACGGAGAGAGAGAAGAAAAAGCGCTGCTGTTTTTGGGCCAAAGACGCTTTGACGTAAACACTTTAATTAGTGGTGCGTAACAGCTGTGAGCGAGTCAGCCGGGCGAAGGGATGGGGGGGGGGAGGGGGGGGGACATCCGAGCAGACGCAAGACAGATGATGCATCACGCAACACAGAAGATTGTGTAACGCCTGAATTGCAGACCGACGCTCAGACAAAAAAAAAAAGAAAAGAAGTGAGGCAGCAGGCGGCGCAGTCCCACATACGCTTGGTTTGTTCAGTGACCCACCTTGCAAGAGGGTTCAGCCCCGCTTCCCAAATCCAGCTCTTCTGAGTGCAGCTCACAGTAAAACCTCCCTGAAGGGGGACATCACAGACAAGAAACAATGAGGGAAGACGATGTGCCTCAGAGGAAGAAGGAAAAAAAAAAAAAAAAAAAAAAAAAAAAAAAAGCCAACCCAGCTGCTGTCGTAAATGATTAATCTCCTCTCAGTCTTAATGGAACCCCCGTTAAAAAAAGGGTCCAAGTACAAATTTTTAATTACACTCTAAATAATGAATTAGCAGAGCCTCGCCATTGTGGCAAAATCTTAATTTTGGAGGACCGAAGAGTGTTGGAAATACATTTTTTTTTTGTTGCTGTTGTTAAAATGACAACAGGAAAGCAAGATAAACATGAGGCATCTTAATGACGCAAAACTGTTCTAGCTGTGTTTTCTGACCATGACATGTTTCTCTTTCCCTTTTAATGAAATCTCCAGACATGGGAGAACTCCATTCGTCTTTTGTGCGTTCCACTTTTCAGAAAGTACATTTGAAAACACACAGTTGATGAAACCAGGCCTTGACAACTCACTGATTCCTCTCCAGGTTAATGTCAATGCCCTCGTCATTCTCCCCTTGCTACCAAGTGAAAAATAATGCAAAATGCCAGTTTTAAGAATTAATTACAATGCACAGTAATTCCCAACTAATCTCCACTAATTAGAATTTTGCTAAATGAGGCTGTAAACAGATGACAAATATACTGAATCCTAAAGATCTAGAGAACGATCTGAGAAAACACATGGCAGCGCAGCAACCAATTGCTTTCTGGAACTGTTTTTCAGATGCTCGTCTTTGTCAAGTTAAAATGCTATCAATAAGCTGGCAACACAGTAAAATGTAAATGACTTCCATCGGGGATGCAAACTCACACTTATAATATCCTCATATGGAATAATGAGTCTGCGGGACAACAAACAGCAAGCAGAGCTTGCGGATAGAAACTTTGTCAAACAATGGCACCAATACAGGCCGCCGACTCCATTGTTTGCTTCAGCAGCGTCTTTCACTGGCTTTCCTGTACTTCCCTGTGTCTAACGTCACCTTGCCAACACATAGTGGGCCCTTAGAGGTAGCGAGCAGGACGTTGGAGGGATGGGGAAATTGTGAATTCTCTTTCTTTTTTTTTTGCGTGCGCTTTGTGAAATGGAAGAACATTAATGGTTAAGTAAGTGTGTCATATTTGGAGATTTTGAAAAGAAATGGCAATATCAAGTGGTTATAATAATAAAAGACAGATGTGCAATGGTGTACGTGTGAAGCGGGAGCGTGGACACGCGCGCGGTTGCGTCCTCACCCGTGGCCTTGTCAAAGGTGTAGCCGCCCAGTCTGAGCGTGATGCCGCACTGGTGGCAGCTGAAGCAGCTGCGGTGGAAGAACCTGCCCTCGGCGCTGATGCGCTCCAGCACGTAGACCCTCTGGCCGCAGAAGTAGCACTCCTCGCTGTTCATCGTCTGCCCGTCGACACCTGATTCAGGCTCTGGGGTGTGTGAGGGGGGAGGACTTGGCTCGGGGGAGACGGGAGACTCCGCCGTCTGTGAGGAAAAAGGTCCACGAAGGATGAGGCGGAAATGTGGACAAAAGCTGAGCGGTGAAAAGTTTTAGAAATGTGGCAACTCTGAATGCAGACGTAAGGGAGAACTCACGCTGTCCTCATCTCCCATCCTCTTGTCTTTTCGTTTCTCAGACGACAGCTTTTCCTGCGGTGAAAAATAAATAATAAAGAAAAATTCCCACCGTCTCTTGACCTAAATAAGTTGTTAACAACCAAAGCATTTCAGCGAGAAACCGCCTCCGGGTGATTCAGAAACCAGAAGTCCAGCCAACCAGCTGGTATCTTTAAAAATGAAGTTATTAAAAAAAAAAAAAAAGAGACTGCACCCTGGTCAGGGTGGGCATACCTTCCGTCTCTGTAGGGAGTTGTGCTTCAGCTTGCTCAGGAAAAAGACGGCTGACTGTGTCTGGGAGAGAGTCAGGGGCTTGGACAACGGCAGGAAGCCCGAGGGTTCTGTGAACAGTGGAGAAGGAAAATATTTATACATATACACACACACACACACACACACACACACACACACACACACACACACACACACACACACACACACACACACACACACACACAATTCACTTTGTCATGCTACCACACACTGAGCTGCGAGGCTGAATGTTACCGTCGGCCTACTTGCTGGAACATTTTCTGACTGGAGCTCTTTTTTTTTTTTTTTTTTTTTTGCATTAATTCTCCGCGGAAGGAGCCTTTCATACCTGAGACTAACACAAAATAATCCCTCTCGTATTTTCCGTACCGTCACGGCGGCAGAAGCGAACTTGTCAACCGTCACGTCAAAACTCTCCGGCGCCGCCCCCGACAGCCACTCCCACACTTTCATCCCTCAAGATTCGGTTACCGGAGACTGACGGCTCCCCTCCTCCGTCTTGCGTATCAGTTAGCGGCGGTGCCGAGGCGCAGCATCGCACGGCGTAATAATCACACCCACTCCCGGGTCGTCCGGCGCCTCAGAACGCTCCGATCATTACTGACGCTGCCGCAAACTCCTGGCGCTTCAAAGCCCGCTGAGAAGAAAACACCTCGGCCGGCAGGAAATCCTGCCTCGGCGCAGGAATAGTAGATCCCCTTCAGGAGACGCTAGTCCAGCCCCAGATCCCCACCAGCACCCCTCCGCCCCTCCATGCGGTGACTGTTTGCTCTGCACTGCTGCTGCTGGGCTGGCGGAGTGCAGGAGAGCAGCGCAGGCAGCAGCAGCAGCAGCAGCGGGAGAGCACGGCTGTGAGCAGCGCAGCCACTTAAGCCAAATGAATTCTGGGTAGCGGGGCTCTTAAAGAGACGGTAGCAATTTGATCGCTTCTCAGCACAGGTTTCAGCGGGAGGACACCTGAGCCTTTTACGGCGATTCTGATGCGGCGGGGAGAAGGTGTGTGGGGGTAGTGGGGGGCGGGGAGGGTCTCTAAGCAACGCGATTACGCAAGACTAAAAGTGCTGTCACTCACTGCTTCGGTCGGATGCGTGCGTCTGAATTTAAAAGCAGCGGCAAGCCCCATCCGGCCCCCAAAAGCTTTTCCCCATAGATCGCAATACGAAAAGAAACGCCTGTAAAACGGCTGAGAGGACGACTGTGACCTGAAACGCTATTCATAATACATTTGTCTATTGTCTATTTGTATGCACATGGTTGAAATGAATAGGCTGCCATATTGGATACCCGGGGGCGTGGATGTGACATACCCAAAGTTCCGGGTTTGGCGGGAGTACTGAAGGCCTTTTGGATCTGGCTGAGGTAGAGGACCATGGACAACTTGTCTATCTGTCCACTGTTGGCCAAGTCGCTGGCAGACATGACGGGCGGGATGCCCAGCTCCTTCTCCAAGATACCAAATGCAAGCTGATTGTTGTCAACAGCACTGGACTTATCCAGAGAGGACATGTCGCTGAGGAGGAATCACAATGGTTAGTTGTCGCAGCAAAGCTTGTTACACCATCCGTACACAGTGGTTAGCAGAGAGAATTCAGGTGATTTTAAAGAACTGGGTCAACAATACAATGGCACTACAATTAGGGAGCAGAAAGCGACCCGAAGAGCCTCTTACATGAGGTGAGGTCTGAAGTGGTGGATCAGAGCACACAGAGCCAGCCCGGATCTCCAGGACTGGGTCAGATCATTTACTTTCACATTCTCGTAGCCTGCTGTGTGCCTCTGGCACCATTTCAACAACTCCTCAAAACCACTGAATGAATCTGAAGGGGCAAAAACAAAAATGCAGTCGTAAACATGGAAGCAATTTTCTTTTTCCCCTGGACGGCTCAACCCAGTGTATAAAAGGAGAAAGTAAGTAAGCAGCTGACCTTGATGAGTCGGTAGCAACTTGTTCTTCAGTTTCTTGCTCGGTTGATTAGATTTATCAACGTCGTACAGGTGCTGCACCTTCATGAAGAAAAAAAAGTCAACAAATAACATCTTTCTTTTTTTTTTTGCTGATAATATTGTTGTTTGCATCAGAGCAGAAAACCTTTGAAAGATCATTTCAATGGGAAGGCTCCTGTAAAACTATAATCCGAACCTCAGAAGGATTAAAATAAGATTTTCCCCAACCCGTCCCCAACAGTCCTCCTAACCTGGCTGGTGGAGATAGAGGTGAGGTTCACTCTTGTGTACCGTGTTCTCGGGTTGATGCTGTATTCCGCATAGTTTTTGCTGGTGTTTTCTGGCGTGGTCTGGGAAAGGATCTGGTAGATGCTTTCTCTGCGCAGTCGAGGAAGAAATCAAAATGTAGGCTTAGAAAACAAACGATTCATTCAAAGGGTCAGTTTTAACACCCAACAGGCATCTCAACAACACGTGCCGCCATCACCACCACTAAGTCTGGAGAGAATGCAGATGGAATTTTACATTTGTAGAAGTATATAATTTTTATTATGTCAATACGAGGTGATTCTCCTGGGTAGAAACTATTCTGTTTTGCAAAGCTCTAAAATAAAGAAGTGATTAATAAATATATTGTATATATGTTCAATAAAATACGAGTTGGACTGGATTGTGACAAACCTGTAGAGAAACTGATTTTTTTCTTAAAATTTCACTGAAGATATCAGTCAATGATAAAGATGCCAATGAAATAAAACAAATGGGATGCAGCTGCAACTCAATTGCTTGTTGCAAAAAAAACATTGCTGGAAAGATTCTTTATCCGTGTTGCTGCACAGATTTATCGGGCTGGCTCACCTTTCAGCCAGGATCTTCAGATGCGGCACCCCCATGCCCCAGCTCCTCACCATCCATGCCGTGTCAAAGGCAGCCAGAAACCCACGAGCAATACCCGTACCAAGGGGCCAGAAAGGCTGCGGGACGGAGCACAAGAAGTGACTGTGGCACCTTAAGACAACCTCGCAATTAAGCAAGTAGAGCGGATGGATTTCACACAGTGAGTGATTATCGGGGTTATGAGGCGCATGAAAGCCAGTAGTGCTGAGGGACAAGCAGCTGCACGGCTAAACAAGCTCCCCATTTTAACTCAGGGGACCGTCGTCTTCACACGAACCGGCCATGTGTCAAACACAGTGCTGCTTTGAGCTAAAAGCTAACACTGCAATGGAAATAAATCCCACACTGACGCGTATTGTGCCAGTAGCTGTGGCAGTACTGGCACGGGTGCTTTGAGCTGAAGGCGAATTTTAGCATCGTCACGAGAACAATGTTGATTTCAGCGAGACTAATTCAATCAACAAGCTGATACAAAACACTGTCACGGATGTATTCTGTCATCGGTGGGCAAGACAAAGACTCGTGGTCATACTTGCCACTTTAAGAAATGGATTTAAGATGAAAATGCTACAATGCATACACGGTAGACATTACATACAAAGATAATTGATGATGACACTAAATACAGCATCATTTAAATGTGATGAGCTTGTAATACTAGCAATGCTGTGAACGTGTATGTATTTTGGCTGTGACAGAAAACACCCACATGAACATGATAACATCCCAACATACAGCAGGCAATGAGCTCAATAGTCATCTGCCTACTTCACAAACTGGCAATTATTGAAGTACTTCATGATGACGCAAGAAAAAAAAAGTGTGTGGGCATGCCATTGAATCATGGGATTTATCACAGTGTCTGGCAATCCTGAGTGCGTGTTCATTGCAAAGCCATGTGAATTGGGGTCACAGTATCTCCACCTACCTCCACAAGGCAATCGCCAACGAGACACATCAGCAGCTTCTTCCCCCTCCTCTCTTTGACCAGAGAGGCGTTCTCAGCGCGGTACATGCACGTGAAGTCAAACATGGCCACGTCCGGCTGGCCAGAGTGGTTCTCCACAAACTCAAGGTCGGGCAGTTTGCGACCTGTGGAGAAGTCGGCTGCATCGTAGGCATAGCGGTGCAGAGCCTCATAATCCACGTTCGAGGGAGCCAGCAGGTTGTCTGCATCGCCGTGGTCCTGCAGGGACGGAGCGCAAGGTGAGATCTGATGAGTCACACTCGACTGTTCAGATTTAAAAAAAACAAAACAAAACAAAACCAACAACTTAGTTTATTACATTAGCTTTGGAACCAGGCAGCAGTGAGATGACTGACAATTGTCTTCTCAAATGCACCCACGCAGACACCCTCCATGTGATTTTATCTCTCTCTATTCACTGCAGAGTGATAGCTCGTGCCAAAAAGAATCGCACATTTTGTCTGTGTCTGCATGTGTGTGTGTGTGCGTGTGTGTTGTTCTCACCTCTTTTATGACCCCTTTTTTCAACAGGCTCTTCTTTTTGGCCGTCATGACAAAGTAGTGGGTGTCATCTTTATAGTAGACGATATTCTCTAAATCGATACCTGTAGCAGAAAAGTAAAGTGAAAGCTGAGTAGGCATAGGGATGGAGAGACAGGCAGGCAGGCAGACAGAGAGCGGAGGGAAACAGCAATAACGTCCCAGAGGCGAACACATCAAGCAGTCACGGCTTGTCGCTAGGTTGTTTATTTACTCTGGGTTCAGTGACGGTTGCGTTAAACGGGGTGAAATCAACGTCAGGACAGGGTGGTTGTGCAGGCTGGGCCAGAACAAAGGGCTGGATTTCATAACTCTGTCACAGGAAATTAACTGACGCTGGAAACAAAGATCAACAGCCTTCCTGCTCCTTTCACACTTCAGAGTGAACATGAACTGACAGCGAGGCTGGCCGTTAATTTCATGTCTCCAAGGGTGAGTGCAGAAAGGCAAAAAAAAAAGCAACAATAATGAGACAGAATTAAGATCTGAAATGTTGCAGTTTTCAGAGTGTTGTTAATAATGCATTGTTTTTTTCTTAGATCAGGCTGAGGGACAAAATGTGCTAAACAAAAACAGTTTTGTTTTTTTTCAGTTTTTTTGAAAAGTCGACTGCTTTGAAGCATGAATCAGTTTTAGTCAAAAAAATCATCACTCGTCCACATGAATTCCAGGATGCTCCTAACGCATACATCTCAAATAAATGCAAATTCTGTTCAAAATGATATGTAATTAAATGTGCAGGTTTTATTGTTGTGCTGCCAGTTATTGCTGGTGTGGGAGAGGAGGGTGAGCAAAATAACGCTGCAATCAAAAATGTAACCACTCAATGTCGCCGTTTCTTCTCAAAATCTCCAAATATTACACACTTAACCTTTAACTACAATTACTTTTTTGCTCAGGATTGACAAGGTGGGGAGCTACTGTGATGCCAATCAATGTACAAAAGTCATCCAGGACCCATACCGGTCTCAGTGAGCAGATCCTGGAAGAACTTCTGGTTGTAGATCCGCGCCACACCACTGATTTCAGCCACCTGGGCCTCGGCAGCCGTGTTCCTGTTGACGAAGTTGGCCGTGATGCCGATCGCCAGCTTGCCCCTCAGCTCCTTGTGCTTGAATCCTGACAAAGTGGGAAGAAGCAAAGACAAAAGAGGAATACGGGCTGATGAAAGCAAAGCTGCCACGGGAAGCTTGGCTCATCGTCTCTTTGTGTCGACATCGGGGCCTTGCAAAATCATTGCCGCGTCCTTCCTTTTTGCGATAAGAAGCGAGCGGAGAGTGCCCGCGTTTGTCTCACCATCAGGGACAAACCTGCCTCCTCCGGCTGAGACGAAGACATCGAACTGGAAGGTTGCAGCAGGATGAGACGCGGGGTGCAGCTTGGCCGTCCAACCTTTGATGAACACGGGCAAACTTTAATGCGCTGTACAAATTGTAGACGGCGACAGTACAGACGAGTGTCAAAGAAAGGCAAGTGCATTCTGGTGGTCTTGTGTAAGTACCGTTTTCTCCGGAGGGCTCATTTAAGCCCTGGAACTCCACTCTGGTGTGCACCTCCACTCCAAGCAGGAGCGCAACTTTCAAAAGAATCAACTGCAGCTGGCGGATACCTGTCGAACACATGCAGATGTGATGAAAGTCTGTTTCTGAAAGTGGCAAAATACAGTCAGTAGAGGGTTAACATGGAAAAAACATACCCCAGAAGTAATATGGGTTGATTATTGACTAGCTTAACACTGTAAATATCATCTTTCCCAATGTGATGCAATAGAGTGATATAATAGATTTTACAGCTCATCAAACTATGAACACAGTGACCTTTGGCCAGACACCAACAAGCGTACAACACAAGAGCATGTGGTTTTCTGTTCAGTGATAAACTTATTCCTCAGCTATTATTCTAAAACAATGACAGGCTCGGAGGAGATTTTCACAATTTTTCATTGGGTAACATTTCCCAGGCCAATTCTTTGTCCCAGTTCTACAATATTCTACCTGGTCAATGTATTTCCTAGATTAGGAGGGAGAAAATTGGGAATTTCCCTCATCTCTTGATTAGATACAGATAAAACAAAAATGGACAATGTAACTTGGGGCAAGGTAAATCAGTTTTAGCTTTTCAGAAACTATAGTGTATACAAAAGACACGCCAATCAAGATTTATTTGATTATATTCAAGTGCAGTGCAGTCCATATACCTTTTTTTTTTTTTTTTTTTTAAATAAAAGTTGTGACAACAGTTAGTTTGCACTCTGTTTGCAGCAGCTTGCAAGAACATTGCAGCAAGCCTCCTGCAGCATGTGTCAGCTAGTGAAAAATACGTCACCGACGACGTGCGAGTGAATGCAGGCTACACACAGACCTTTGATTTCATTGCAAAGTCTGCATGAAAAATAGAATACTGCGCATGCATTGTTGCATTGTCATGCATTGTTTGTTTATGTAAAGCACATGTTTACTGATTACTAAATACTTTTTAGTGATAAAGGTCGTGTAAAGGGTCAACATAAAATGGATGAACACAAATGAAAGCACAAGGATTAAAAAAAAAAAAATGAACTGGCAGCCAAACAAGAAAAACAAGTCAGTCGGTACTCAGTGAATTTAGATACAGTGACTTAGCAGTCGCTAATCCACAATGACTCATGTAGTTATGTACAAGTTATAAAGTGAAAGAGCTTCGAGCGACTCACTGATGTGATCCAGAGATCCAGAGCAGAACTTCCCATAGAACTTCTTCGCTCCGAGCCCGCGGAGATCACAGATGGTGTAGGGCCACAGGTGGAGGACATTGTTCCTGGAGAAAGTCTCCCTCTTCTCCAGCACCACCACCTGAGCCCCGAGCAGGGACAGTTCGATGGCCGCCCTTAGCCCGCATGGCCCGGCGCCCAGAACCAGACACTGAGAGACGGAGGGGATGACGGCAGATACGGCAGATACGGTAAGAGAGCGAGCTTCGAAAACATCAAGCAAACGAAGGAAGGAAAGGGAAAAAATATTGTGGTTTTTAAACCACATCACCTCATTTCAGTTGTTGCCATGAGAAACACTTTTGCATCCTTTCATTTGTAATAGTGTACTTCATGAGCCAGTTAGTAAAGGCTGTTATATAAATGTAATGAAATATATACATAAATGTAAGAAACAGATGCCATGAACACCAAGTTGAGCAATTAGGCTGAAACAGTGATGATAAATTGAATAACTTGCATGTTTCTGATATTGATTTTAAGTCATATGTGATGTTTTCCTGACTCACTTTTAATGTAATGTTAAATGTACTCAAAAATTAAGCTTGGCTTAACAATTACAATCAAATACATAACATAGGTTTAACATAATATTAATATAAAAGGAAAACCCCACACGTCATGTGACAGTGCTAAAATGGTGCACATGCAAGAAGCTGGGCAAATCTGTGGTAAATACGTTTGTGTGCCGTTCCTACCACTTGTTTATCAAGCATAATGATGAAGAAAAGACACAAACAAACCAAAATTAGAAAAAACAAATCCAAAACAAAAAAAATTAAAGAGCAGAAGCTTTGACTGTGGGAAAGTAAACAAGGCAGAAAACATCTCACTGGTTGCTGGTACCTTGTTCCTGGTGCAGACTTTTCCTTGCTGGTAATCTGGGTGAGATGCTCTTTTGTCCAGCTTGGTCCACAGCGCTTTGGCCTTCCAGTAGTTCAGTCTCTCCTTCAACTTGATGTAAAAGTTCCTGAAGTCCTTGGGATTCAGGTCCAGCTGCCTGCACAGCTCGGCAAAGTGCTGCTTCACATCCTTGCAGTACTGCGCCTGGACGAAGTGGTCGAAGGTTTTGTGTGAAGCGTTGACCAGATCCTGGTTAGCCATGGTGAAGGATGACGGCTGGTGGGCCCGGTACTGTGCTCTCTGGGACTGCTGCTGCTTCACTGTCAAACAGGTGTTTACAGCATGGCGTTAAAAGCTTCCTGCCCTGAAACCGCTGTGCTGCCGCAGGGAGAGGTTTGGCTGTGAATGATCAAAGGGTTACCCAGTTCTTTAGACCAGAGGTGGTCCACTCTTTTAAGTCCTCGACGTTCTAATCCTGGGGAAGTTCCCTCCACATGCTCGCCCAATCACGGTCCAGCCGCTTTAAACGTTGCAGGCGTCTTTGTCACCTGCCTCACTGAGTAATTTTCAAACTTCCTCAACGCGTCTCGACCTCCTTCTTTTTACGACTGCTTCGTGCTGAGCACCCCGCCCACAGCCGATGTGTCATTCTCTCTATCTCACACACACACACGCACACACACGTACATAGGCACACAGTCTTGAGCCATTTGCCTTGGTTTCAGTTCGCAAGCCAGAACTAAGTGGAAACATACAGCAGAAGTGCAAAGTGTGAAGAGCTCTTGTTTGGACTTGACTGGCTGCTGTGCGTGACTGAGCAAACAGTCTCACCTTGAGACACACTGTTGAAGCAGAGGCTTGTGAAAAAGCCACATTCTCAGTGACCTGATCGATGATACCCCTCTATTCTAACCGGATAAAAAGAACATTTTTCACTTTTCTGTTTTAGTTTTTTTTCTCAAAAGTTGGCGGCACCTCAGAAAACACACTGATGTTTCGTGTAAATACCAGACACATAAAGCTAAACGGTAAACACAACCTGACATCTGAACCTTTCTGTATGCGACTTGAACACTTCCCTACCATTTCCTCTAACAGATACTGGCTTCACTTCCTGCCGCACGGCCTCTTTTTTTTTGTTGCCGCGGCTTCTTCTGTTACCTCAGTGATGTAAGCTCTAATTACAGTACGCTGAAGCATGTGTGTGCATGACTGTGTGCAATACGTGTCTTTATGTGTGAAGCACTGGCTTCACACACAAAAGGTATAAAAAGCTATAGCGCTAGCACTTCTCCAAAAATACACACACGCATGCACACAGCACTGTTAAGGATCCAGCCAACGCAAAACTGTCATGTTTCAACTTGTTTCCCTGCAAATTGTCATCTGATAATCACTTTAACATTCTCACCACTGAAATCAAACTCTAAATCTACAAAGCAACTGTTTAGTGGACACTTACAGTCACACATGGGAACCTGTTTATCCATATGAAATTTGAATGTACAAATAGCAAAAAATACACAATGGAACATTACGATCACTATTTGACAGTGACGTTAAAAGCGTTGTCTTCTTATTCTATAAATAACAGCAAAAAGCTGCACGCATGCCACGAGTGGCGTACATAACACTGGCAGGGTGCACATGAGAGGACTATTCATATAGTTTGCAGTTTATATATTTTATTTCCACAGATTTCAAACGTCATGTTTTTACACTTATTGTACTGACCAGTCAGTCTGTTGGTTAGAAGTTTGTTGGGATTTCAAGCGGAGAGGTTTTATTTGCTTCGTTATAATATCACTTATCCCGATTAGAATAAGAACAAGTTTGCAAAAACACATTAATAATTGACGAGTAAAAATAGTGTTACAGTAAATATCCAGCCAAGGACCTAATCTAGTTTATTAGTATATTACTGTAAGTATGATACAGAGGTTCAACCGTCAGCAGTCAAGATGAAACTTGATTGGACCACAACATTTGCCTCTTGACAAAACCGCATACGAAGACAGTTTACTCTAAGAGGAGGCCGAACTGAAAAAAAAAGAAAAAAAAAGATTCATCAAGATCAAGACGAAAAAAAAAAAAAAAAAAAACAGCTGTCAAAACTAAAAATAGCGCAAGAGGGGCACTTTGAAACTGTTTTATCCAATTCCCAGGGAGGCTGCTGTATTTATCCTCTGCTGCCTGCAACCTCGTGTCTTCGCTCGCTGCAGCAGCGTCAGAACCACCTTCAAAACACAATCTAGTTCCTTGTGGTTAAAAACAACAACACTGCTCACCAAGTCGCCTCTAAATATAGCACGAGGATGGTCACGCTGAATGAAGTGTCATCTGTGCCAAATGTAGAGCTGCGGTAGAATCACTGTCACCTGACTGTCGTCAAGAGGTTTACGCTTTAATTGAATTGGGCGGACACGAGCGGGCAGATGCAACCAGGATCTGACCTGATTTTTTTCAACCCCCTCCAGTGGATTGGATCGGATCGGATCGGATCGGATCGGATTGACCCGCCTTATTACATGTGTAAGCTGTGCGCAGCGAGTGTGGCAGCGCTGCGCTGCTGCGTGTATCAGGATGTTGGATCAAACCCTGATCTGCAGCCTGGCAGGATTTAAAGCGGACCCGGAGAAGACGAGAGGGTGAGAGGTGAAGAGAGGTGAGGGTGAGGTGACGGGAGGAATACAATCAGAGAGATCTCTCCTTTTATTTTTTTAAATTTTATTTTTTTTGCCTGAGGCTAATCGGGCTGCCAGCGGCAACATCTCACAATGTTCGGAAGCTGACGCACCGCAGCGGGAGCAGGAGGAGGAGGAGAAGGAGGAAGGTGTGGCGCGGCGTTGGCAGCCAGATATTACACTCCAACATCGGAATGTAGCGGCGACACCTGGCTTTCGGCAACAAACCTCGTTTTAAAGTTATAAACAGACGCCCGCGACACTTCGTAGACTCATTTGTGGAAGGAAGACGGCAAAATGTCACTGTACAAATTTGGGAAACTGAACGTCAATGTCATAAACTTGGCAAAAACCCACCGAGAAAGCAACGACAGTGAATAAACATCACTACAAAAGTTGAAGTCAAGCACCAAATGGTGAAATTACCCGCTGTGAGGTCCCGTCAGGGCGCTGCTTTCCGTCGACACCGCATCCTCGTTGTCGCTTCCACCATACCTCTTCTTTGTGTCTCTGTTTACAGGTAAAAGCGCGCGCACAGCAGCAGCAGCAGTTCACCTGCGGCTCGCGTCCTCGCTCGCACGAGACGAACGGAGCCTCTTCCGGGACTTTCTGTGTTGGTTTGCACCAAAGACAAGCGCGAGCGGCGTCACGTGACGATGGCGCTGACGGTGCGTGTAGGTACGTGTGTTTGAAGGTGTTGCGCGCGCGTCGTGTCGGGTTCACGGGAGCAGCGCACTTTGCAACAAGGAAGAGAGATTAGAAACCCGGAAGAGAAGAATAAAACCCCGAGATCAATGACATACAAGCAAACATTTGAAAGCCCGCCGGATTATTTTTTGCTCTTTGTGGCGAGTCGGTCTTTAGTCCTTACTGTGTCCGATGGTATCTAAAGGTGGTAAATTAGTACTGTTTATATCGCTGAAGAAGGTCCTTAAACAAATAAATACACACATTTTTGCCACGCAAGCAGCCTGAACAACATCAACAGAAATAATGAAGAAATATCAACAAAATGTAATTTAATTTTTGATTAAAAAAAACAACAACTGGGGGTGTACAGGTCAAAGATAATAAGAATAATAAATACAAGATAATTGGTGCACCAGTTGTCTTGAATGTGTCTACCTAAACAAATATTTTCAAAAAGAAGTAAATGGATGAAGTAACCTCATCGTTAAACAAATGGGCTGAGGAAGATTTCTATTTGATATATGTATTGTAATCATGGAGTAATGTACAGAGAAAAAGTCTAAAAGTGCAAAGCCTTACTGAGCAGCAGACCTGGTCAGATTGGAGAAAAAGATTTAACTCACTTGAACAACGTGGCAGGGTACAAATTTTATTCGAACAGTCTTTCAAATTTGAACAATATTCAGCAGGATATAACAAAGAGCTTGTTTATCTGAAAACCCCCAGTACAGTAGAAAAGTGTATTTACCCTAGGAATATCACAAAGTTGAGGGGGAAAAAAATGTGCATAGCCAGAAAAGACCCACTGAACCTCACAGCTCGGCTGCGTACAGACAATTCTCACCTGAATATTTTTTTTCATGACCACCTGACATCACCTGCTCACTCAATGTATCTAATACAGTACAGGCCGGTTCACATTGCAAAGAAGACTCCCTCCTTTTGTGGCACAGCATCTTCTCAATGGCGCTATTTAACTTGTTATCATCAGGAAGAGGTTTTATGGAATCTTGGGTGAGTCAATCAAACCACTGATGGATTGTAGAAATCTGGGCAGCACGTTTGTCACGTCAGCACATCAGCAATATTAAAACAAGAGAAACAGAATTACCTGCCTCCCAGCATCACCAGGGTAAATCAAAGATTATTAACATGTGTTGTGTTGATCTGGAAGAAGGGCTGCTGGGAGATGATGCAGGTTCTGGCAAGACATAGTCTTGTTTCTCTCAAAACAACAGACAAACAAACAAAAAGAACAACCAAGGTGAGTTTCACAGAAATATGTGCAGAAAATATGAAAAATTATTTCTTTAGTATATATAATCATTTTTAGGTTTAGTTATGACCCGTGGAAGTACCATCAACAAAAAGTTTGACTGACAAAGCAGAAGGTAAAACAAACAGGGTTATTTTTTAAAATGAATAAATTATGAAGATGATATATGTACAAAAGAACCTTTAACATTAGCATCAAGAATATTTACAATTCAGTTTGGAGATGCCATTTTATTCGCTGTACACGCTGTTTACGAGCAAGGTTTCAGAGTATCTCCAGTGTACGCTTTGTGGTCAAATATGCTGAGGCATGTTTGAAGAAAAAACAAACAAAAAAAACTAAGAGGATGCTTTATTCACCTGAATTACGTCTGAATTAAAAGATAAGAAAACCAGATCAGCATCTTGTAAACATGCTGCTTGTGCACACAGGCGCAGAATCTCAAAGTCAAAACTTTGTACGTAAGAAAAGCTCATAGTAATAAAATACACTTTTACATGGTAGAATGTACAAAAGAGATTTTTTTATTGGCACATAAGTCCTGGCAGCAGAATTCTAGTCATGACTGTTTGTGACCACTAGATCATTTATTTGCAAGAAAAGTCACAATTAGAAAATAGAATGACTCTGCCTCGACTTTTCTCTGTGTCCTGCTGTAGGTCGGCCACAGCGAAGAGCCGGTTTGTCCGAGGGCAAGCGGGTTGATGAGAATCAAGGATGTGGGGCTTCATCCAAAAAAACAAAAAACAATCTCACAGTAGTTGGACTCACGAGGGAGGAAGCATGAACTCCATCTGTTAAACATTCCAGTTGATCCAGATCTAACTACAGAAGACATGATCCAGATTTGCCTCTCGAGCGGCAAAGTGGAAAACAGACATCAGCGCTTGTGCATCCTGGTGCTTCGTCTTCGAGATGCCCCTTGGCCGACCAAAAATTAAATGTGAGTCAGCAGAGTTCACAGGGAATGCCTGACAAACACAAGGAAGTTGTCGTTTTGCACAGGTTGTTTTTTTTTTGACCAACAAAGAAATGGAATTCCTGTGGGGGAAAACCACCGTTTAGTCTGAGGAAAAAATAAAAAGTTCCTCAGCACTGACATAAGGATGCCGGGGCTGGACGCTGCTGATTGGTTTGCCTAATGATTGTGCCAAGAATGCATTTACACACGCGTGCGCTCATAGACAGGTGTGTGTTTCCACATTGTAACCTGGTTACAGGTTCTCCCCTGGCTGGTACTGAGGCTCCGTGGAGGTGAAGTAATCCTCCAGGAAGCCCTGCAGGTACTCGAAGGTGGGCCTCTCCTCGGGCTCTTTCCTCCAGCAGGTCAGCATCAGATCGTGCATGGACTCGGGGCACTCGGCCGGGCACGGCATCCTGTAGCCGCGCTCCACCTGGTCCAACACCTCTCTGTTCACCATACCTGCAAGACCAGATGCGACAGATTAGTTGTCACAGTGTCGGTCATGCACGGTCAAATACACTCTTCGTGTTCTAAAGTACACAGACTTAATCTGTTTCACAAAGAAGTGGAAAAAACAAACGCTGTTGCATGTTTGTGTTGAGTCTTAATGGAAAAAAAACTGCATGGACGCAAAGCAAATGTCAGACCTGTCTGACAAATTAAGTATCAATCAATCAACCAATCAAACCCTTACCTGGATAGGGAACTCGGCCTTTTGTGGCCAGTTCAGTCAGCAGGACGCCAAACGACCAGACGTCAGACTTGATGGTGAAGCGGCCGTACAGAGCCGCCTCAGGGGCCGTCCACTTGATGGGGAACTTGGCTCCTTCAAGAGAACAGTTTTTTTATTCCCCTTTTTTCAAATCAGTGTGTTATAATTAGATCATTTTAGGATAGAAAAAAAAATCAAAAAACAGAAAACAAAACAAAGCACATCAGCCAGATGTACCACACCTCGTCTCACAATCGTGTGAGTATCACTAATCAGGATATAATGAAAAAAAAAAGTATAATGGAAAAAAGAAATATTAATGACATACTCATCAAATTAGACAGGCTCAGTCTGGGTTGACCGTGGCTTATTCTAAGGCTTCTAAGCTTAAATTATAGTAAGAAAAAAAAAGAAGTAACACTCAACACACCCATGTGTGGACCTACCTTGCCTGGCAGTGTATTCGTTATCCTCAATGAGGCGAGCCAGACCAAAGTCAGCCACTTTGCACACCAGGTTGTCTCCCACGAGGATGTTTGCCGCTCTGAGGTCTCTGTGTACATAGTTCATCCTCTCCACATACGCCATCCCAGAGGCGATCTGAGGCGGGCACAGGTCAAGCTCACACATGGGTGACACTTTAACATGGATCTGTAGAGGCGGTTTCAAAGATCACGTCTACCTACCTGAGACGCCATGTCCACCAGCTGCGGGAGGCGGAGCATCTTACCCATGTCCCCTTTCAGGAAGTCCAGCAAGCTACCTGTGTGCGTGGACGCAATCAGCAGATTATGACTGTGTTGCCAAGTGATAATATCTTGAAAAATGGCAGCCAATTTGATACATGATGTTCTGTGAAACAATTTCTTCTGTTCTAGGAAAGCTGTCCTGCAGTCTTGTTTCACTTCTCCCAAGTCTAACTGAATACGTCCACCGTGCTAACCTTGTCCCATGTACTCTGTGACGATGTAGATCGGTTCCTCAGATACCACGGCGTACAGCTGAACAAGCTTCTCGTGTCTCAGTTTCTTCATGACCTGAGCTTCCTGTAGAAAGGCCTCAGGAGACATCGTGCCGGGTTTCAGAGTCTTTATTGCAACACGTGTTGTACCGTTCCATGTTCCTGATGAGACATCAACAAAAGTCAGATGACTGAATCTTGATGACATTCTTCACAAAATATTCACGTGGTACTTGATTCTATTAACAACAAGGTGTGTTTACGCCCAACTGAGTTAGTGCAGTAAAATGTTTGCGAAAGTATTTTATCAGAAGTTTGCAAACTGTTCGATGTTGTGTGATTTGGAGACAGTGGTAGTGCTAGAACTAAAGGCAGCAGAAACTAAAACACTGAGCTTCTCTTTGAGAGCGATCAGGATAGACAGAACAAGGAACAAGGACATCAGAGGGACAGGCATGATGGATGTTTTAGAGATAAAGTCAGAGAGGCCAGACTGAGACGTTTGGACACGTCCACAGACAGTCAATATTGTGAAGTAAAGATAGTGGAGACCAAAGAGGAGTTTTAGGGAAGTAGTGAAAGATGACATGAAATTAGATAAAGGATTCAGAGAATAGGGAAGGATGGAGGCACTTGATTGGCTGCAACCACCTCTGAAGGAAACAGCCGAAAGGAGAAAAAGAAGAAGTAAATATGACCCAGAAAATACTAACTGCAAGGCACACAGCCTGGGTTAATATATTAAAGAATCTGGTGGGGTGAAAGTTCTTTACATGCTTTTCATATCTTAATGGAACTGATAACCTAAACCCTTCTCTCAGCAGGCACACAGCGCCTTGCTGCTTTGTTTCCAGGGTAGGAGACAAAGTGTGCGTCCACTGGATGTGATTAAGACTCACCCATCCACACTTCTCCGAAGCAGCCCTGTCCGAGTTTAACGTCAAGGCGGAGGGACTCCCTGGGGATCTCCCAGGCATCCTTGGATAAGCCCTGAGTCTGAGGCTTCAGCACTGGACAAATCTCTGTCAGACTGTGACACAATCCATCAGCGTGCTCTGCCAATGGGAAACAGACAGACAGGTTCAGAACCTCAGCTTTCTGGTCGCGGTTTCTAGTTTCCAGGCTGCTGATTTATGTCGAACTCACTGCGGTAGTGGTTGACGAGCTGCTGCAGGCTGCTGAACTGTGTGCGTGATGTGATGTAGAAACCTCCGCTGTCTAGCTTCCTGATCTTGTAGTGCTTCACATTTAGCCCTTTGGTGTTGTCGTAATCCAGTACAGATAGACAGTAGGCACCTTGAGTGGAGCACAGGCACAGAAAGTCAATGTTAATCACAACAATAAGAATGAAAACATTTGGCTCGTATTCTAAACAATAAATATACGTTAAAAAAAAAAAAAAAAAAAACACATTCTAGCAATACAAAAATCTATGAAAAAAAATTTGAAAAATCTGTCCTTTACTTATTTTGTCTGGTTTCTCTTTAAGAACATAGTGCATCTGACAAAATGCACAGCTCTGGAAAAACGTCTTTTTCGATGTCATAAAGGGCACTGATTGTGACAAGAGGTCGACAATTTGTTCCCTCTGCTCACTGAGATCCCCTTTTTGACCTTCTTCTCCCCTGCTTCCTAATGCGGAAAGAGTCACGAATCAGTTCACTTTGTTATAATCCAGCATGAAAAGCGGAGGTCTGAAATAAAGCGGCGTAATCGGCATTTTTGGGCAATACGCCCTTTCCACCACTAGATGGCAGTGTTCCCCCTAGGAACACCGACAAAAAGCTCGGGTCTGGCTCACAGAGTGGCCCAGGGCCATCCCTCCCCCTCCTCCGAGTGTTTGAACTGAGTGATATGGCCTGGTGGTTGTACAGTTCTTAGCCTCAGCTTCACACTGACCTAATTCTGTCAGACTCGCCCACCCAATACCTCTCCACTCATTCACTCGCTTTCCCAACATCCATGCCCGCCTTGTCCTGCTTCTTACCCTATGGAGAGCTTACATGCATGTCCAATAACGACAAACACAAATCACACACATGTTAACGCAGAGATGGGGAACAGCGTTGCCTGAGCAGCAGCAGCAGCAGCAGCAGCAGCAGCAGCAGCAGCAGCAGCAGCAGCAGCAGCAACAGGACCATCTCCAGGTGGAATTCCTCAAACATCACTAGACGCCTTTTTCACATCTGCCGCGTTCGTCTTTTCTTCTGTACCCACGCTGCCACTAGACTGACTTGACGCAACCAGAGGCACAGTAAACAGCAGGGGGTCTTGCTGCTAAAGAGAGATTGGATTGCGTTCCTCCCCTATGGATTCTCATCTTGGGTACACTTTTCAGAGCATTTGAGCCTTGTAGAATTTTACAAGCTCAAATAGATACACCACGTAGGGGCCTTAAAAAAACTTGTAAAACCAGTCTAGTTGCCTCCATTTAACCGTTCAACACTAACGACCAGACCACTGAGAGAACCTTCACAGACGCAATCTGATCGATCGCTTTTTTTCTGCACCAATTTGAGACAGACAAATAATAATGTGATTAAAAAGCAAGCAAATCATATAAATAAATTAATTAAAAAAAAACAAAAAAAAAACAGCAGTTGTTTGTCTGGTGTTTATATCAGTTAATCATAGTGTTAATAATACCGTATTAATATCTGATTGACTGTATCATACAACTGCAGTGACATTTAATCATTTAATACAGCAAAACAGCATAGCTAGCTTTGCTTAGCTTTAATTAGAAAGAAAATAAATAATCCTACTACTTTAATCTACCATGGAGTACACTGCTTTATTTTTTTTTATTCTGGAAAAGCTTTATATAACCAAATCTAACAAAAAAAAAAAAAAAGTTTAAAAAAAACTTGTAAAGGCTACAATTACCACTTCCCTTACTCCTCTTACCTTTGGTGGTTTCACTCTCTCGCACCAGGAAAGTCCCTCTCCTGTTTTCCAGACTCAGCAGCAGCCTCTCAGAGTCTCGACGAGTGATTTTGCCAAAGTACCACCTGGAGAGGTTGCCAGAGAAAACATGGGACACACAAGACAAGGTTGGTGAGGGGGAAGAAGAAGGTGCACGTGGGTTGGAGGATGAGGAAGGACAAAGCCAGGGTGAGTCGTCACTTGTGGAAACGTTGGTCAAACTACTTGCATGCCGGAAGCAAAGCATGCTTCATGCCCATGGCACAACTGCTGCTTACCTGGACTCTAAGGTCAGTCTGAGATGACTGGAGGGGCAGGAGGCAAGAGTGAGAAATGGAGTTGTTACACAGTGTTAGTTGGAGTGTCTCAGAGGTCTCAGCGTATTAGCAGGCAGGTTAGCGGGCAAGGAAAAGCATATTTAGAATGCTAACATCCTGGTGGGCACATGATGTTGTACATCTGTGTTCATTCGGAGAACAAACATAAGTATGAGCTTTCTTCGTGACCCCTGATTTGATTTAAATCTCTCCAGTCTGTTTTGTTAGTATGACATTACAGTAGCTGGTTAACGTTATGTGGCTGGAGAATAAAGAAAACTTTGCATAGAAAAAACTGATTACAGGTTTTGACACATTTGCAATTACCGCAAGCTTACATTACCAGTCAAGTTTGGCCACACACTTCTGATCTAATGGCTTTTATGTCATTTTCATGACTATTTACATTGTAAATTGTCACTCTAGGCATCAAAACTATGAATGAACACATTTGGAATATGTATTAAACACAAAAAGTGTGAAATAACTCAAACACCCTTCATGTAACAAAACATATATTTAACCTTTTTTTCTTTTGCCACAGTAATCCACACATCTTGGTCATGTATTTCATGTCTTCATTATGTATCTACAGTGCAGAAAGTAGTAAAGATAAGGAAGAAACAGGTGTGTCCAAACTTTTGACTGCTAGTGTACGTCTACGCGTGTTCATTTAAACAAAGTGGACAGCAACATAAAAAGTGAGCTCTGTTGGCTTTCCCATGTGCAAAAGTCAGGGTCAAGAGTCAAAGTCACCTGCTTCACGACAGACTTTACGATAAGCAAGCTGTCACATCGCATGTCTGAAATGCTTTTTCAGTTTCCCATCCAACCCAAAGCACGTAAAAACAATAAATTGGCATTTGAATATTCATTTGTCCATGCGTGTGATAAAAGACGGATAAGTTTGAGACGACAAGAAGAGGAAAAAAAAAGTGGAGGGAGTTTACTCTTCTGCCTGGATGGAGTCGGACGGAGCCACATAATTGCTGGGGATGTAGCCGCTCTCTCCGCTGGTCAGGGAGCGCGCCAGCCACCAGTCCCCCTCTCTGCACACACCAAAGAGTCACACAGCTTGAGCGTCACACATCCAGCAGCACCAATTACACACAATCCTTTTGACTTCAAGGGCAGGTGTTCATCAAGTCTGTTGGGCTATAAATAAATGAATGTCTATTGTTTTATATTCTTTGAAGCCTCTTGTTTGTTTTCTCTGACGCTGACAGAGACTGAGGAGCTTGATGAATGCCAGCCCGAATACCTCTACGGTTAGAGAATAGAAAGTTATATACAAAACATGCATTTATGACGACCGGGTGGGATGTGCTCGAGTGCGTCACCTTATTAGGGAGTGAGCAGCATTGGCTTTGCAGCACTAGATTCACTCAGACAAAGTTCAAATTGCTGTTTCTTTCTTTGAATTGTCTCCGGTTGACCTAAATCGGCTCTAATGCTGTGAAGCTCCACACCAGTTTCCATAAACTACCACAGTGGATTTATGGGATCACGGACATGAGTTACTGGCTTTGTGCCTTCCCGTCGTGAGGTGGCATTGCAGGGCAACAGTACTACGTGATGCACTATAACACAACACAGGGGACAAAACAGTGATTGAAGAGAAGCGTCACAAACCTGCAGTTAACTTTCCTCCTAAAAAAGAGGTGATGGTTTGTGATGGAGCAGAGATGGAAGAGAAACAGAGGCAGAGAAAGAGAGAGGTTGAAGAAATACAGAGAGAATCTCATGAGCAGTGGAAACACAGCAAAGGGCGTGGGACAGACACATAATCGAAATCCCATATAGTTCACATGCTGAGGCCTGGAATAGCAGAATCGTTTCATAATAACTTTGGAGGAGACAGGACTGGATGATTAGGCAAATGAGAGTGAAACATTGCAAAGGGAACAATTAGTATTAATAGAAAAGCCTGTCAGACCACCGTACATGGCTGCAATTTGAATTGTACTCGTTCATTTAAAGAATGGGAGACTCCACTAAGGAGTGACTTTACGGTGAACGGACTAATAGCAGCAGAAAATAACACATCCATGTTGCAACATGTTCCCTTCTGCTTTTATTTATGCTGATTTACATGCAAGCAGCAAAAGCCAACATGTTCAACGGCACCACGGTGGCTTGCCAACCGCTGCTGAGCCAAAACAGGGAAAAGATGTTTGTTTTTTTTTTTGTTTTTTTTAAATGCATTTGCTTTTCTCAGATAAAAGAGAGAGACCCAACCCTGCAAAAGAAAAATGACCCCACAAGTAGAGAAAGCAAAGGGGACAAAAAGGAAAGCGATGGAATTCAGGCCGAGTTGGAACAAACAGGCGTCTGTTCCCGGTTAATGTGTGTTCTTGCTGAAAGGTCCAATTAGCAATTTTTAACTGTACATATGAAACGCAATATGACAAGAGTATGCGTCTTGTTTTTTCAGTTACACAAAGCCACTATACAATAGCATCAACATAGCATGAAATGTGTTTTCTTCACCATTAGATTTAGTTTTATCTTTCACACTCTGTACGTTTTGAACAATTTCATATTTATCCAGTAATGAAAAGTAATGATCCACGATCCAGAGAACTGAGCCGGGCTCCTGAGGAAGATGCGAATGTCCTGGATGATGCCGACGGCGACTATGACAACCTGCAAGCTAATCTGGGTGCTGGTTAATGGATTCTGGATGTACTTGACCCGATAATGTTCCAGGTCTTTGGCTTAAGAGGCCAGATGCAGTGATAATCCACTATTGTCCTCAGCTTCAGCCTTCTAGGTCAGCGGTTCGTTCCAGCGCGGGCAAACACCACTGGGGGTGCAGCGCTACAGCGCACGGTTCACTGCACCTGTATTGATTCATAGACCGAGCCCCTATTTTCCAAACAACCATGACCCACCACCCCCTTTTCACAGGTTAAATCTTTACTGTGCAAATAATAAGTCTCACAGGAGTTAATACAACGTGTCTTTGTGTCAGTGGAAGGAGCAGTGATTAATGCAACAAACAAAACACCAAAGAAAAAAAAAGAAAATCAGGCTGTACCGTGCCGGTTACCATGGTTACAGGAGGTTTCGGAGACTCAACTTATAATTCAGGAGGTTTGAAGCAGCTACTCAAGCAATAACTCTGAGGGACTGGACTTGCAGCTATTCTACGTCTTTTACAGAGT
Organism: Nelusetta ayraudi; assembly: GCF_046127955.1. Classification (NCBI taxonomy): domain Eukaryota; kingdom Metazoa; phylum Chordata; class Actinopteri; order Tetraodontiformes; family Monacanthidae; genus Nelusetta; species Nelusetta ayraudi. Next base: position 6,020,824 of record NW_027466120.1, read on the forward strand.
TTATTTGTACGAAGACGTAGCGTCTCATTATCCCTGAGCTTGAGGCGATTGGATTGGTTTAAAAAACAAAAAACAAAAAACAAAAACCCAAAACAAAACCAACAGACAATTGATTATTCTTTTATAAGTCATTGTGTTATTTGTGCAGTTTCCTTACGTGTTGTTGACTATCTGGAGGCGTTCGCCCTTCCTGAACGACAGATCCGAGGCCGTTCTGGACTCATAGTCGTACAACGCCACAAAGGTGGTGACGCCTCCTGTCAGGAAAAAGCTGACTTGTAATGACAAACTATTACAGCCATTTTACGTATTTTGTTGAATTATTGTGATAATTAATAATATTGTGTTATGTCTTAGAAATTAGAGGCGCCATTCCCACCTGCCAGTGTGATTCTGTTGGGGGAGGTGACACTGTTGTTGTCCACGCCTCCAAACAGGGCAAGCTCTGCACTATTAGCCATAGAGGCGTTGCCGCCGAGGCCGGCGTCCACGGTGGGGCTGCGGTTGGGGGTCAAAGACTGCGCGTTGGAGTTGAGGTGGTGGCCTCCGACGCCGCCCCCGGAGCCCAGGTTCACGTCAAGGCTGCGAGTCCGCTGGCCTCCATCCTTGGGCTTGCTCTTGGATCCCCCCATGGCTCAGGCCCTGCGGGAGGAAGGAAGACCACGAGACTGAAGACAAACAGAAATGTGGAAAACCTAAACTGTGTCCAAAGGTGAAAGATAAACACCGGATTCATTGTGCGCAAGGTAAAAAATGTGCTCAGTCGTGGCAAACTCCCGGTGTTTCCTGCTGAAACACCGAAAAGCAGAAAACCACAGACGTAATGGAGCCCGCAGCTGTGACGCAGCGTCACGCCGACCGCATGAACCGACAGCTTCCCTCTGCTGACGCCGGAGCAGCTGCTGCTCCTCGGCTTCAGAACATGAGACGCGGGGATCCACCTCATCACTCGTTGCCACCGGCGCGGCGCATTTCTCACAGCAGACAGCATGTTGCACACAGCTGCACTCGCATGTGTGGAAAACAGCTGCGCACGCACGCACAGCCTGCGTACTGGCATTAAAAATTCATTTGTTTATCGGTGGTAGTTTCAAAAACAACATCATCCTCGAAAACATTTTGTTTTATGGCATAGTTTGTTTTAAACTAACACTTTCAACACATTTATGCATCACTGACACATTTTTTGCAGCTTATTACAAAGAGAGCATTTGAATTAAATGTATTAAAACATGATCATCTGTACTGTAACGTTACTGCTTCATCATCAGGAAAAGATGTCGACAAAATGAAGAGGACATCTTGGATGGATTCTGAATTCATTGTTGTTGACTGTTATTTTTGTTCTGTTTAGGTTTTAAATGCGTTACCAAGTCTCTTAATTATTTCTGAATTTCTAAAAACTGGGTTGGAATTTTAACGAAGGTAGCTGATCCAAGTGAGCTCAGAGTGAACATCGGAACGCTGCTCTGGACGGCAGCTCACCATGACGTGCAACGTCCTGTTCAAAGACGTAATAATAAGAGCAGGTCAGTGGTCATGAGAGGTTTGCCTTCATCACAACTGAAGCTTCTGTGTCTTCTCAGGCTAATAAAGAAGCTTTAATATCAGCTTAGCGCTTGGAAATCACTACACTAAGCCAAAGATAATTTAGAGACTCAAGCCATTGGCTGTGCAACAAGCGCATACAGTGGATATAACCACAGGGGGTCCAATAAGAAATGCTAATTTAGACACTGGAACAATGACGTGGGCTTGTTTCAAAGCTGAGCATGAGCAGCAGACAGGCTTTTCAGGCTTTTATACAAGAACCTGATTGGAAGAAATAAAGACAGAGCACAGTTTAAAGACCATTTGTCCTGATTAATGATTTTTAAAATTTTATATTTTAAGACAGCCGGTGTGGACACAATCCAACCCGAATGAGATCGTGTTTCATATTTAGTGTAAACACTTGCGTCTTCAAATAAACAAACAAAGAAGAAGGTGGACAAGGTATCCAGGTTTGTGGGCACAGGCCACTGTAGTTCACTGGCAAGCTTGGGAGAGGGAGGGTGAGCGAATGAGTACTGCAATCTAAAGTCTGACCACTAGATGGCAGTATTTCACACAATGTACCTCTAAAGACAGATTTACTGTGTTTGGACTAAAACTGATCATTTAGCATGCATGTTATTCTGACTAAAACTGTACATGCTAGAGCAAACTTCTCAAGGATGACAAAACTCACACTAATACACACTTAACAGGCACAAACTGGGCAATGGACTCTCGTGCACCACACTTCCTTGTTCTGAGCTTTGACCCGGAACTAACACGTTGTGAACGCAAAGCAGATGAGAGAGTCAGTAATGACAGATGATAAAGGAAGCAAACGCATCACTGCTTGAGAGGGAGCTACACCATTTGTATCACGTTTTGTTCCGTTATCTAACCAGCCAAAAGTTCAGTGCTAAAAAAAAAAAAAAGAGCTGAGGTGTGCAAAATCCAATCGAAAGAGTCTGACATGCTTAAGAAGCCTTGTGCTTGTTAATATACTGCAACTTCTGCTGACATCCCCAAGCATCTGCTGGATTTGGACAATGGACCATGCGAGTGCGAGAGTCGGCTCTCATACCAGGCCCTTAATCCTGAACAATGCACAGGCTCGTGGGCACGCCGGCGGACGGAACAACACAGTGACATATGGCAGAAAAATGCGTGGCACACAGAGCGCTGCGGTTTCCCGACCACGCTGGGGAAATCTTCCGAGCTCGGAACTGCTTCACGTCAGTCATTCCCGGGCGCTTCCTCCTGTAATCCCAAGCACAGTTTGGGGATGGATGGGTTGGTGGGTGGGTGGCGAGCTCTCCGCCTGCATTTACAGTAAGTGTATTGGTTGGAGGAGCAGCAGTGGAAATAAATTTTTTAAAAGGGGGTTGGGGGAGGGGAGCACACGCCCGAGGTTCATTTCAGGTTTGCGCCACAAACGGACATGATGGTGGGTGTGTTGGGGGGCCGAGAGGAAGTGAAGAGGAGTCAATGAGGCCGGACAGTCGATATCTGGCCCCGGGGCGAGGCTGCATAAATGGGGGGTGGGGCTGCGCCCAGTGAGCGCATTAGTGCAGTCAGGTTAACGCGGAAAACACCAGAGAGCAGACACAAAGATGACGGCTGGCTCGGCGGGCTGCTCTTTGTGTTCCCCCCGAGCGGCCCGGCGGTGTCACGGCTAATAAGCTGTAAGAGGCGCAGCGTAGCACAGGCACTACGTCGGCGGCAGTCGGATGTGTAGAAAAGACTTCCTGCGGTAGCTCGGAGGAAGTCCAACACATGTGGAGACCAAAAATCCATAGTAATAATACTACTAATAATAATGATAATAATAATAATACTAATAATGGTGATACTGGTGGTGGTGACCCCCATCTCCAGAAACAGGATGAAGCCAAATAAGAGGTTCCACCCGGTTCAAGGTAGACACAATAACTGGACTCTGCCCCTCCAAGTAAAGCTGGCTTTTGTCCCCTCACGTCACAGCAGGGCGGCACAAACAAGGCTCAGAGGAGTGCCGGGGTTGGGGTGGGGTGGGGTGGGGTTTGGGGGGTCTGTGGTTCACAGACGGGCTCACCGTAGCGCTCCAGCAACCGGCTGGGAGACGGCGTCACGTTCAGCAGCGATTCTTTACATTCCATTCACATCATCCCGTCCGAGCCGAGCCGAGCTACTGTAACAAGCGCCTACTGTCTGAGAGGCAGAGGAGCATGAAAATCCCTCTGGCGAGTCAGAGGGGCGGCTGTGTGGTTCGGGTGTTGGGGGGTGGGGGGTGGGGTTTGCTTAATTATGCATAAGATCTGACAATAAATTCCAAATCCTTGAATTCTCCTGGGCTTTTTGGGAAGTGGGGATGGTCTTTTAATAATCCTGCCGGGGGGGAGGGGGTGTTCCCCCTGGGGGGGTAGGGGGAGCTGTGTACCCTCTGTTTTCTTGATTTCATTATTTTATTTTTCCATGCTAAACGTGAAAACACTAGCGTCTCCCCTGAATGGTTAGATGTGGCCGTGAAACAAAAGGTAAAGACTCGGAGTTGTTCATTAACCGGCTTTTACCACAAAGGAGTCGAGGCAAAGATGACTGATCCGTTCACCCAGAACGACCCGAGCTCTGCTATACGCTCCGTTTCATTTGATTTGAAATGAATCTTTCATTTGTTTGTTTTTTCTCCCTCCCCCACCACTCAAATACTTGGAAGACGAAAGCCGAACGAGGTGGCTTCAGATGTTCTGTATGCAGAATTAATGGGAGACGTTCCCAGCTGAAGTGGCAGGAATGCTACGGGAGACAGCGGTGACTCGTCTGCTATGCGCGGCGGCGAGTCGCGACTTGTGCGCTGCGAAGATGACAGACGGCTACAGCAGAGACAGGGACCCCCATCACCTCACCTCCGGCTGCTGCTGCTGCTGCTACTGCTGCTGGCCTGAGGTTTAACACATGGGTCGGGCAAGTTCTGACAATCTCTGTGGGAAAAGAGCCCACAGTCTCCAGGGCCTCAGGCGACAGGTTCAGGACAGTTTCCTCTCCTGTGGCAAGAACAAGTGTTTTTTGTTTTGGGTTTTTTTAGCCTAAAAATGTCAATTGATCTTTAAAAGAAAAAACTAACTGTGAAATCCCTTGACACGAGACGAAATCCACGCACCAGCGAGTCCTAAGGCAAAAATATGAAGCCACGTATGAACGTTGGAATCAAGGAGTGTCCCTTTCTTTCATTCGCCAGCGATGACAGAAAGTTTTTCAGATGATTCATTTCATTAGCCAAACGACCAAATTGCCGTCACCGCGGATCGGCCTGACTCCGCGTAAAGTTCCACCACGAGGCTAATCAGATTCAAACCTTTGACAGTGCTGCCTCCCGAGATGAAAGAAAGAAGATTTAAAACACGGGGCTGAATATCCCAGGGCTTATTTGATGCCGCGTTTGAAGTTGGAACCAAGCATTTTGTTTCATGTTTAAAGTGGCAAACGCGTGGCTCGATAAAAATAGGAAAGACGCGAGAACAAAAACAAACAGCAACGGCACACTGTTTACTGTCTGTAACAGCTTCCAAAGAAAAAAAGCAGCCAGTTTCAGAGCTCGCATTACTGGCACGAAACAAACGCCGCAGCTTCTGTGGTGAATCGCAGTGGACGGTGCCAACGCACAACAGATCTCTGCTTTCTGTTTTTTGTTATAATTTTGACCGATACGGGCACAAAACAACAACAAAAGTGCACGCGCATTTGCATGTGACCGGACGTGATGTACGGGTTCACGTGACCAGTTCACTTCAAGTGAAAATGGCGCGTTTTGTTTGGACTGAGGAGGAGGAGACGCAATGTTTTTTTTTTACAAGTAATCAAAGAAAAAAAACACAACAACCATTCTTGACAGAAAACAAAGGTGAACAAGCAAAAGCAATCCACTTATGCGCTTCACACCATTCAATACAAACGCCTGCAAATCGCAATTGTACTTTGTCTAAATTTTAGAAATATTTTCATTCTGCGAAAAACTGTAATGGAAACGCAGCTACTGCCACAGCAAGGAACTGCAACGTTTAATCATAACACAGGTGAGACGAAGCAGGCGATTAAAAAAGTGAAGGGCGGGGGGAAGTGGGAGGAGGGGCACAGTGCAGGGTCACAAGAGACAAACAGACTGTCAGCCTCCAAATGCATCATGTGGGAGGGAACAACAGGTGCCAGACTGCTGGGGAGAGGCAGAGATATCGATCCAGTTTTAATGGCATTTGCATAACCAGACAGTCAAAATAGCCAGTGTGTGTGTGTGTGTGTGTGTGTGTGTGAACTCAGCAGACAGGATGTATGCCTGCGCCCTACGGGGTGTGTCAGTGAGCAGCAAGTGCACAACAACGGCAGCCCTGCCGGATCTGCTCCACCGTATCGGTGCTCTTTGTGTAATTACGGGCGGTGGTGGCGGTGGGTGGGTGGGTGGTCAGGGTGGGGAAAGGCTTTAGTTTCCTGCGTCACCAGCCAGCAACCGTAGTAGCGCTGGCGTTCGGTGCAGATTATCAACATCTATTCCCTAATCTCATTCGGCGAGCGCTGCGATGACATTCCATCTGGGGCCTCGCGAGCAACCCGGCCGTTTTGCAACAGCGAGACAGGTCAGACCGGTCCGACCACTACAGCCGCTAACTCTGCCAATGCTGCTGCTGTTGCTGCGAGCGTTTCTCCTGCCCTGTCCTGTCTGGACAGATCCGTCTGCGGTGGGAACAGTGCGAGAAAGACAACTGGCAGAGTTGGGAAGTAACGAAATACAAATTACAGTGTTTAAGAAGTATTTTTGTTGAGGTATTGCACTTTACTCAAGTATTTCTTTTTCTGGAGATTTGGACATTTTACTCCTTACATTTGTACACAATTACATGTACTTTTTACATGCTTGTTACGTGTTCAAAAGTATTCAAAAGATACAATTTCTGTTCAAAGTAATAAAATTGTTATTTACGATTGTTGTTGCTGCTTGGAGTGGAGCTTTCTTGAACTATGCAGTGTAGTTCAATATAAATGTCGATGGTAATTTAAGAGGGAGATTATTTTATCAGTACCTCAGTTTTGGGGTCACTATTTTCAGTACAGTGAAAAATAAAAACGTAGAAAATAACATTGGTCATTGTTTTTAAAAATGTAAACGTCCAATAATGTCCAATAATGACTCACTGATCATAACTATCACTGATTACAGTTTGGTTGTGCTGCAGTTGAAAAAGAAAAAAAAATAGAATACAGCAAAGCTGTATTCAGTAAGTTCAGCTATTGTTCAGTTCAGTTCAATCAGTTATTGTTTCCATTTTTGAAAAAGTTTCATTAACGGCAAAAACACATTTTTCCTTTCATTTAAGTACATTTTAGACGGTACTTTCTTACTCGAGCTAAGGGGTAGAATCAGTAATTTTACCAGTTCTTTTTCACTTCCATACTTTCACTTCACTTCAGTTTTTTTTTTTTTGCAGGGGAATGGGGGCAGCAAAAGATCGGCAGCACAACCTTGTTATCTGCTCTCTTTGGGCAAAACATGGCGAGAGGAAGCGGTTGCGGGGAGGTGTTTGCACAATAGAGTCGCCCCCGCAAAGGTTTCACTCGTGGACCGCTGTCCATCCACGCTTCCCTCTTTTTACGCAACCATCAGGTTGATCATTGTTAAAGGGCTCAAGTGACACAGCACGGCAGAGAGTGTCACACACACACACACACACGCACACACACACACGCGCTGGAAAGTTCCTGTCCCCCTCTGAGGGTGTTTGGTGGTCCGAGCGTAAACAAACGCCCTCAATGGGACTCTGCTGAGTCCTGGATAAAGCATCTGTACTGTACATACAACCCCACGCCCCACACACACACACACACACACACACACACACACACACACACACACACACACACACACACACACAGACACAGACACTCCCATGGTGCTGTCATGGACAGACACGGGGATGGGGAGGTGTCCAAGTCAATATTTACCGCGACACACACACACACACACACACACACACACACACACACACACACACACACACACACACACACACACACACACACACACACACACACACAGGCCAGACGTTGCCATGGAGGCGATTCCAAGCATTCCAAGCACAAACCAACAAATGCAGAATAGTTAGCACGCAGGCTTTCTGGGGCCAAAAACACTGCAGCAAAGGGAAAAGCTGCGTGCCTGTCTGATGAAGGAGAGAGGCGGGATTAGCGGAGGTTTCGTCCCTCTGAGCGATGTGGGATGTCGGTCACTTCCTGGAGGCATATGGAGGGAAAAAAGTGGAACGAGAGGCTCGGGTCGAGGGAGAGGGAAAGGAATAGAAGGTGTTGTCTCCTGGAGGAATTCCTTCCATTGTAATGTTTTCAAGAAGATTCCCATAAAAACAGTGTTTATCCATTTCTCCGGTCCCTTAGGAGCCCGCACAGCATTAGGTTCTATAATAGGATCAGGGGCTATGAGCCCTTATCCCTTTCACTCAATGCTCGTGTGTCTGGATTCCTCACAACTGGTGTTTTTGATAAAAAAAAAAAAAAATGCGACCTACAGTGAGTTCAGATCACCTTTTGTTTTACAAACGCAACAGCATACGTGACCTTAAAATCGTAGGACATCTGTGGGCTTGTAGCACAGAGCAGCTGGCCGCTCCAACTTAAACCCCGTGCTTACAGGGGAATTTTTTTTTTTTTTCCATCGTCCACTTCCAAACAACAAACTGCTGGCACTCACGGCAGGTTTGTGGATTTTCAGTTATCCCTTGTTCCTAATCTGAGTATGACATACATCAAATTATTTTGGGATTGAGGCTCAGGAAGAAAATATCTGGGCCATTTTAGATGAGAGGGCGTCGTGACTCGCTGGGAAAAGGAACGACGAAGGCGGCATCCGAGTAAAACACGTCTGTTCGTGGAACAAGCACGAGTTGCAATCATCTGTCAAGTATCTCCAAAAGTTATAGGAATGAACGTGAGTTTGCATCCAAAATAAATTTATGTTCAAGGCAACTCGGAAATACGGGACGAACCCTCCCTGTATCAAATCAAAACAGAACGCACCATTTCATTGTCAAATACAGGACAGGTCTGTATTTTGAGGGACGGTTGGCACCTCTACTGCCGGTTCTTCTTCTTCCTCCTCTTGCGTTGTATTTTTAATGGTGAGCAGCATCCGCATGGTCAAAACAGTAAGGTCAAAAAAATTGCCACGTACAATTCTCACACAAATAAAACACACAACCATGTTAAGGACGGACAGAAATACTCTTCCTAGCTATGTGTAGCATGTTAGCACTATGACACTGTTACCACTGCTCTCACTGCGTCAAAAAAAGTGGTGTTAACTGAAGGTGTGAAGTGTCAACGATTTCACATTCAGGTTTTGTTAAGAGTGCATGCTTTTCACAGGCTTTTCAGTGTGAACACACAGGTCCAATCACAACATTAGCCCTTCACAACAACAAAAAAGGCCATCTGGAAGACACATTATACCAACTGCAACCAATAAATGCCCCGTGCAGATTAAATAATCCCTTTCTGAAAAATGATATGAGAGGATAGAACAGTGGTTTCTAAACTGTAATTTTCCAACAGCTAACCTTAGCACTGACTTGTCATGACCAAAAAACAATCCAAATAGTAAATGATGACAATGGTGTGGACTGTGACAAGGAAACAGCGTTGATAGGGAATTCTAACAACATTTTCAGTGTATTCTACTAGTCTGTCTACTACTAATCTGTCATGGCAAAGGCAGAAAGTGGCGCAAAGAGACCAGGACGAAACCTGTACTTCGCAAATTTTCATGAAAATCCAGAGCTCAGACGAGCCTCGTCGAACGAGACCTAACATCATTGCTCAGGCGTCACCATCAACAAGCACCAGCTCTTTGCATCATGCCCTGGAAACTCTCGGACTATTTTACCCCATATATTGCTTTTCATAGCTTTATTTATTTATTTATTTATTTATTTACAAAGCACACAGTCAGCTCACTTAACAGACCCCTCATGGACAGGGTTGGGTGACAGACAGACAAAAAAAAAGCTCAACTATAATCTCCCTCGCTTAGCTCACTGCCTCGGTTAGAGCACAAACAGCAAACAGAATTCCAGCAAAGTTTAACCAATCGTTACTATGACAAACCCAAACATTTGACACTGCTGTGCCAGCAAAGGGGGCCGGAGGTGGATGAGCCGTGTTGTGTGGAACCATTTGAGATCTTGTGCTCAGTAACAGACATTCCTCTGTGGCCCGCAGTCTCTCAGCTGTTCCCCTTATTTCAATGAATGCAGAGCAGCAGCCATCTCCTCTGCTGAAATCCAGGCGATCCGAGGCATCCGAGGCACGCGCGGTGCTGTAACGTGCCACGAAGCGACCCGCAGGTGCTGGCCGCATTATGTTGACTGCGCGAGGAGTCGTGTATTGTTTCACTGCGAGTATTAAACACCAAGAATAGAACTGTACCGGGAAAATCAGCTCTAGTTCTTTGAGGTAAGAACAAAAAAAATAAAAAATCTAGAATGCGCTTCTGGGTTTTCCTCTTCAACAGCAAACTGGTACCTTCTTTTCCCTCTCTGCACCCCTTCCCCGGTCTAAATATGGTCATTATGTGAACTGAGAGTGATGATCCGCGGTCATGTGTTCAAACAGGACGCAGGGACGAGGGGGAGCGAGTGAGACGGAGAAGAATAAGATAATCCTTGAGGGCTTTGGATTTCTTTATCCACCCCACAGATCCCCGCCTGCCCCCACCACCACCCCAAGTCTTACTCCCTCACACTCCGGTCTATCTATTTCCCCTCGCCCTCTCCCCCACCCCATCATTTCTCCAATCCTTTCAGGAGATTTCCAGAGGGAAACGGTGAAAATAAAGGATTTCTGCTGCTCTCGCACGTCACGTGAGGAGGAGGAAAACAGCAGGTTCGCGCTCGCCGAATGTCAGGAAAGCGGCAGATGCCACCTTAAAGAAGCGCAAGACTTTCTAACGGGGTGGGGGCGGGTGGGGAGAATCCGGGTGGGGAGGATCTGGGGGAGGAACGCAAACACTTCATCCTCTAATGCATCTAATGCAGCGCAAGGATGGAGGAATAAAATGCACTTCAGCAGCTTCGGAGGAGCTTCATGTGTCACAGCCACTCAGCACGAGGGCTGCGATGCGATGGCAAACCCCCCCCTCTTTCCCCCCCAACCCACCCACACGACCCCAAATTCAAAGCGTCTCATTACATTTCAAAGGGGCCGCATTTGATCTCCTCAGACGACGAGCGTCTGGTGCCTCAGCGGCGGAGGCTTTTCCACCGTTAAACGTCCCATCTGCACTGCGAGGCAGGAGGACGACTCGACTCCCTACAGCCCGGAAGTCGACGACCTGAACAACCCACACAAATATTTACTGTCCAGCAACCTGCAGCTGGAATCATACAAGGCCGGGATGTTAGTCAGCCAAACAAATCAGGTCACTCTGATACAAAAGAAGGTGAGGCAGTGAACACGGCGTGTGCATTTATGTCTTGCTTGTCTTGAATTATGAGTTTTGTTTATATTGTCCATTACTCGCCAAGTATTAATCTGTAATTTCTCTCTTTTTTTCTTATCCAAAATTGACTATTTGTGCTGTCTCCTTATTTTTTTGTATGCCATCAATTTAAGTTGACTGTAATAATTGAAAGGGGTGGAACTCCTGTACAAACCCATTGGTTTCGTTTCATCCCTGCACCATTGATTTTTGGACGTGTGCTAAGTAAATGAATTAAATGAAATGTCTTGCAGCATGCCTGGGAAATTTTTTTTTCTTCCTCTGAGCAGCAGCAGGGCGACCGAGCCGAGTCACTGTTGAGGAATGCGGAGCCAGGGTAGAGGAGGGCGAGTTGCAACTCCTCTCCCCGCTCCCGCAGCCCAAAGCTGGAATGCACAGGGGAGCAGGTAGAGACATCGTCCGCCGGCGGGGGGGAGGGAGTTTCCCCCACTGCCCCCCCCCGACGCATTCCCTTTGCCGTCTGTCAACTCGCTGAAAGGAAAAGCAACAGTGGAGCTGTGGCGGCGGCGGCTGCGGCCGTGACGAAGCTCCACGCCGGGTTGTGTTTATTGCACAACACGTACAGCAGTGTCTGGCCGCGGCGGATCAGACTGACCTCCGAGCCTGAGGCCAATGAGGTCTACGTATCTCCTGTTGTCGCCCTGAAAGCCGATATCGCAAGAGGTCGCCTTCACGGGCAAAAGAGAAAATCTGAGTACAAAACTTTTCAGCGGTAAAGCGAGAATGTCTCTTCACGAGCCCACGCAGGAAGTGCGATGCTGCTCTTGTCTGAAAGGATCATAAAGACATGGAGCGCTGACTGATTGAAGAGGCAAATAAATGGATGAATAAATAAATTAGTGACTTTTTTTTTTAATTTAAAAATTAAAGCGTGCTTCATGTCACGCTTCATCATGAAAAGTAGGGATGGACCGATATCGATACTGATATCAGTATAGGCTATTGGTATACCACTTTTGACTGGTATTGGCACTCATACCAGTCAAAAGTGGAAAATAACCCAAACACATTTTATATTTAAATTCTTCAGAATGTTTTTCTTTGCTTCATAATTCCATATATCTTGCTCATATATTTGATGTCTTCAGCATCTATCTACAGTGTAGAAAGCTGGAAAGATAAAAAAAAAAAAAATTGCATGAGACTGGTTGACAATTTTGTTAAATTTGTGTTTGCACTGCAGTGAAACTTGTGACAGTCGCCATGTTCTAGAAAAACATGCTGAGGAATGTGGTTCAAACAACAGAACTAACTAACAAGCAGTGGGAAAAAAAAAAAATCTAAGTAATTCTATAATGTGTAATGGGCTTCTTATGTACTTAAGAAGATGTATCGGCGAGTACTGAAATGCAAGTACTTGTACTCCACTCCACTCCACTGTAAAAAAGTGCTATTGGTGCATCCCTACTGAAAACACAACCACACCCAGTTGGGACATTTCCATAACAGATTAGAGGGCGAGACCCCCGATTTCCTCCATCTCCTGCTGAGGCCGACCTTTTGTTCGGCGGGCGCAGGTTTATTTCAATATTCAAATGAAACGACAGCGGCCGCCAGGCGACGAGAAGGCGGCGAGGTCGCAGTTTATCTCTGCTGCACGAGGGAGGAGGGAGGGGCCGCCGGGCCGTTCTCACGACAAGTCGGACTGGGGCGGGGGGAGAGAGAGAGGTCGGCGGCATCCCGCACTTCCTGCCGAGGGTGTCAGAAACGACCGTGGCCCGCTTTGATTGCCGCGGCTTAAAGCTTTAAGCGGGTGGACGTCATCATTTCAAGTGATTCTCGGGCGGCGGGAGGCGAGCGGACGCTCTGCACCGAGCGGTGGAGCTGAGCTGAGGCCAGAAACCACGGCGCTTCACAAAGTAATTGCTGAGTCAAGGCTACTGTTTCGCTCCCACAGGTATATTATTGGTTATTCCCCTGACAGTAAAAACATCACTTAGTGGACCAGGAGGCTTAAATTTTCAGCATGTGCGCTCCCAAGGGTTTACCTATTCTATATTGTGCAAAATAATTAAAAAAAAATTTTTTTACTGGTCTATTCTAACAGTAATATGCGTCCCTGGCCTCTTTAGGATTCCACAAGAGGAGGGAAGATTCTCTCTTTGGTTATTTTGCTTCCTCTGCTTTGTAGGAATTGTCAGCTAAACTTTGGGAAACGGCGACCTCACCGATGCCTCCGACTGGTGGATGACAACCCCAGCCAGGTGTCCCACCTTCTGGAACTGCCTATTTGTCTCTTTAAAACATGTGGAAAGAACAACAAAGGTTCAGTTTTAGCGGGAGGCTAAAAATGGAGTATTTTCGCTCAAGGCTGCAAACACATTGCAGGCTACATGTGAAGTTTTGAGGAGATCATTCAAATATTTGGGATAAGTAGAATTTTTCACATCACTAACCATCAGAATGTCTCCACCGAGGTCTGAGAAAGAACACTGGGTTATACTGGGTACAGGAGTATTATTTTCATGTTTGTAGCACATCCTGCGGCGTCGCTCTGAACTGATGCTTCTTGCCGATTGAAATGTTTTCAGCCAATTCACCTGACAAACATTTCCTGCTGCACACCTGCAGTTAACTTCCTTCTGTAACAAAGACTGCCAAGGAAGGGGGAAATCCAGCTCCGCCAGCTCTGGAACCAAACAATGTGCTAAACAATCATTTACCTCCAAATTAACTGAGCAAGGGACTTAGTGCTAGACGTACTGGCCTGAAATGACAAATTGCTTTGGCAGCCAATTATCTTCGGCATTCATTAGTTTTCTAATGGACCATTGTCTTGCTTACAGAAATGGCCGGGATCCAACACTTGCTTATTTCACCCAAGCTGCAGTTCATAACCCAGAGATCCAGTCTGGTTTTGCTTCATGGAAACAGACAAACTTATAAATACTTTTGTATTTTTACCAGAACAGCTGCATAATTAGAATACGTTATTCCGGCTCGGTCAATTACGCTACTAGTAAACAGGAATCATCAGCATTGTGAGCCGAGCGGGAGATTTCAGTGAAGTTTATAGCAAATGACACTAAAGTCTGGTGATGCTTCACGTAACCTGGAACCGACATTTGCTTTGTGATGACACATTTGAAGCAAAAACGTAATTTTCTCCAGTTATTTACTTACTCAATTTCTAATTCTGGTTCCCAATAGGTCACGTGACTCAAGTGTCTCTCATGCATATTTTGGTTAGGAAATTCCACACAAATGTGCTCCGGTTATCTGGCCGTGGTCAGATCAACAGATCCCGATCTCCCCTGCGAGTACATGACCTGCATGCAAACCTCCATGTGAACATATAGAGCAGTGATTCTCACAGGGGAGTGCAGTTTGAAAAGGGCTGTGAGCGGCCGTGACGCTCTTCATCCTGATCGGGCTCGCACAGCTGCACCGACACAAAGCCACACATAGAGGGAACTTTCTAAATGCCAAAGATGCTTTTCCTGTCGCGAGAGACGTGCGGAGCGATGATGGGAACGGCGGAGCGAGGGCGATGGCTCCACCGCGGGGGCAACAGTGGGTGGATTGAGTGGAAGATACGTGTGGCCTGTGTCGCACTGGCCCCATTCCCACAGCGGAGGGACAGGAAGTGGCTGGGGATCCTGAGAGGACACAGGCCCTCCTCTGTGTGTCTCTATCAAACAGCCACCAGACACTTCATTCAAATGAGAAGCAAGAACAGGCCCCTCTGACAGCGGGCGCGCTTCTGCATCCCTATTTTACTGTAACTTCTCTCCTGCGGTCAACGTTTCAGGTAGTGATACGGGGCAGAGCTGCGCAGTTTAACACCGAAGCGAAGTGCGAAACCTTCATTGTTAATTTCGGCAGCAAAACCTTTACCCTAAATCACTGTTTTTCAACACTGTGCCCTGACATTATCTCACTGCACACTATTGTGGTGTGAAATAATGTCAGGTATGCTGTTAAAAATTATCCAATTTCACTTAATTGGTCTAAAAAAAATAACATTCCATTGTAGAGTGACTGTACTTTACAGGAATGAAAGCCTATTTTCCTCCCTCATTTCCTCTCAGGATATCGGCTTTGTGTGCATCTAAACAGGCCCAGCTTCCACACTGACCGAGTATAAATAAATTGAGACTCTACTGTCGTTATTAGGCTAAAAGGTGTCATTTTATAATATTTTTGGTTGGTGGTGTGCCATGGGATTTTTGGATTTTCTTCAATGAAAAATATTTGCCATGGCTCAAAAAAGGTTGAAAAACACTGGCCTAAATCACACCACTGTCACAGAAAGTCTGAAGGGGGGAGGGAGGGCACAGATAGAGCCCAACAGAAAGAAAAGAGCGGGAGAACAGGTGGCGCTGGCATTCCCGCGCTCCGCCGCGTGCCCTTGAATGCATCCGGTCGCTAATTAGCGCCACACCGCAGCCAACGGAACAGAAGTTTAGTATCTGGATACATGAAAAATTCAAAAGTCTTTGTCAGCGGGAAGCCCTTCCAAATATCGCTTCCCTCTCATATTCACTGGCAAACCGGAGATGTCGGCTTGATGTCGACACTCGACGAGCGATTCAAAGTCTGTCAAAGGCTGAGGAGCGAATGAATGTTTCAACACAACAAAGCTCACACAGCGACGCCTGCGCCGACGCGTTAACGGCAGTCCTGCCCTCTCTGCGGCTCCGTTTAAGCTGGCGTGCTCTTTATGGTATCATGACTGCAATATGTGGCTGGCTGCTCAATGCCAATTAATCCTCATCTGACCTAAAGGAAAATGGGCCAGTCGCAGGATCAAACGATGAACTCAGCAAACCTCCCGCTGCACTGGAATCTGCTCAATGAAAACTGGCTGGCGCCGCTAACATGCGCACATAACCATCAAAATGCCTGGGCGTTTAGTTTTTTTTTTTGGAAGGCGCCGCTTCCTGTCAGCCAATCCGGCGCGACCCTTTCCCATCTTTCTGAATAGGTGTGTAAAAGCAACTCTGGAAGTGGAAGCGACTCTTCTTATAGCCGTCGATCCTCCCAGGGCTGAAACAAGCGCTTCATTGATGCCAGGCCCAGTGCATCACACTGACAGACAGACCACTCCACTATGAGGGGGAACAAAGGGGCCAGTCCACAGCCCAGTTACCAATTAGCAGGAATTTCGGTCCTCAAGAGCCACTTTCCACCAATCTCATTGGGGCTGACATAAACGTCTATGGCTTTCACTGGAGGGGCATTCATGGGATTCCAAGGAGCATTAGGTCCCCCCTCTGCGGAGCCTGAAATGTGGCAGTCAGAAAGTACAATGGGCCGTCTCGTACCACTTTGGGAAACTCTCGCCCTCTGCTTGGCAGGACGGTAAAACTGGCAACCTGAGAGTGGGCGAAAGCGTTTGTCGTGAAAATCTGCCATACAAACAAACGACAAGCGAAAGCAGGCAGGCACCATGTGGGCTTTACGAGGGGCCTCATCATCCCCCAGAGTCGCTTATTTGGCAAGCTACTGGCCCGATGCAAAAATCTAAGGGTACCCGATCCATGGGGTGAAACGTTTTTGTTTAGTTTTTTGGGCCGGGTGCTCCCAAACATTCTAATTCCTTCAGGAAAACACAGTTAAATAGGAATCCAAGCAAAATCTGCAGGGGATTAGCCCAGTGCACCTCTGACAACTTCGACAAAGGCCATTTTATATATGTATACAAATGTATCACATATCATTTAAAGAGTCACTACTTCCTTTGAGATACACGGGCTTTAAAAACTTCACAACTTATCAAACTTCAGAACTGAAAAGACACTAAAACTCCCCACATGTTTACACGGAAATATTTAGGTTTACAGCAGATCAGCACAGTGGTGGGGCAGGCTTAAGTGTGTCTCTCACTGTGTGTGTGTGTGTGTGTGTGTGTGTGTGTCTGAAAAGAGAGTAAAGACCCCCGAAAAAGAGTTAGAGTTCAACTTTCTGGGTAGTAAATGTATCACAGTGCGGCGTCGACCAGACGGTGATTAAATCAACACCAGGGTTACATTTTAAAGCGGTAGATGTCTGGCAGAGACTGGAGCCACTCTGTTGACGGTAAGACTTGTGTGTCGAGTCTATACAAGCCGGTCAAACGTAATGCAGCCACCCTGACTCAGCTCAGCTCGACTCAATGCGTTGCAGACTTTACTTTGAGGCGTATTCATCTATTATTAGTTGCCGCCGCGCTCGGAGTCGGCGTTTGGCCTTTTGAGTCACGTTGAGTGTGGGTGAGACTCAGCGCACCACAGTCGCGTCTTTAAAGCGAGTGGCATCTGCAGGAAGGAGAAGAATCTGTGGCATTTTGACAGACAACCACCCAGAGCAACGACATATGTGGCGCTCATCTGCTTGGTCGATCTTTCTCTTTCTCTCTGTGTGTGTGTGTGTGTGTGTGCGAGAGAGCAGCAGAAGTGCAGCGGGTGAAGTGAAAAAAACCCAAAAACAAACATTTGAGGATGTGCACACTGGATACTTGGAGCTTCTACATGATTCAGGTCAATGTGTGCAGCGGTGGTGGTGGTGGTGTGGGAGTTATGAATGGGAAGTTAAGAGAACTGCGGTGTAGATATGACACAAGTCGTTGGAGTCAGCCAGGCAAAGACGTGAAAACAAACAAACAAACAAACACACAAACAAACAAACAAACGACAGACTGACTGACAAAGATTCCAAACAACAATGTGAGCCTCACTGCCAACAGCATCCACCGCACCTCCCTCCACCCCCATCGACGTCTTCATTCAATTTTAATCAGCCTCTGTCTGCAGCAACTGTCACCAACCGAAGCCGCCGCCGCCGCTGTTACAAGTTGTGCCGACTGACTGGCTGGTTGACTGACTGTCTGACTGACTTACCCCCCTTGACGCTGCTGGAGACTCTGGCGTCGTCGCTCTTTCTGCCGATCAGACAGGCGGAGTTCGCATCAAACCATCAATACAGTGATTGGAGGAAGCCAGGAAAAGCTTGCAGATCCTTAAAATCGGAGCGTTTGGAGCAGCAGCAGCAGCGGAGGAGGAGGAGGAGGAGGAGGAGGAGGAGGAAGAAGAAGAGGAGACGGTCGGTGCCCAAAAAACAAAAACAAAAAACAAACAAAAAAAAAGCCGAGCTGGATACAGAGACAGGAGGCGATCCCATTCAAGTGGAGGGGCGTTCCGCTGAGGTCACGAAGCGGGGAATCACTCCACGAGCTGAGGAAACATTGTTTTCAACAGCGGCGGCGCTGGACGGACGCACGGCGAGCAGCAGTCCGACTGTCAGTCCGTGCGCAGGAAGGAAGGAACGCCAAATCCCGACCAAAACACTGGGAGGGAGAGGGAGAGAGAGGGAGAGGGACAGGGAGGAGGCGGGGACTTGGTGGCTAAACTCGAGCTGTGATTGGTCGGAATTGTTTCCCCGAACTGGGGAGACCTGATTCACCGGAATGGCGCTACGGGAAGGTGCCGCCTCACCTGGATGGTTGGTTCACCGACCGTCGAGACAGTGTTGTCGCGGAACGCCGGTTAGCAGTCACACTTCAGTCCAGTGCAAAGTTGTTCTCACAGCAATGGAAACACAAAATCACAACTAAAGATTGATCTTGAGATTTACCACTTTCTTCATTTGTAAATGAATAGGGTTTCCTCTTCCAGGCTATGAAACTGACAAAGCAAATGTATGTCAGGCTGGACTATTGATTAAATACAAGCGTACAAATAGCTCGTCTGCTCTTTATAATATTGACCTGTTTTTCATAAGAACCGTTTATTTTTTCCGAAATTCTGCGCCTAGACTTCTAAATTTAAATACATTATTCCGCCAAAAGGTGTGTATAAAGGAGGAGAACGAAGAAGAACATTCTTTTGATCTACACTACAGAGAAAGCCTCCATTTACTGATGCATCCAATTGAGTTTGACGCAATGCTGCCATCTGCCGATCAAATGAGATAGTAACTCTAATCAACGCGTTTACATTTTAGAATCATAATAATAGAATTACAATTATATCACTGTAGAAATGATGAATGGCCTGAAGTGTCACATCTGCCTATTCTAAGACTGTATTTCATTATATTTCATAGAGTTGCAGCTCGTGGAGTTGCTGCACTCGAGATAAAACTGTCCCAGCATGTACTGACAGCCTTGAATTCTCAGCAGTACTAAGTTACGTGATTACATATATATGAACATTCTTGAGCACATTCTTGAGCACAGTCACCCTCTTATCCCCCCCCCCCCCCCCCCCCGCAAAAAATAGAACATCTTTAGAGCAATATTAGCAAGAAATGCCCCTATACTTTTTAAATGCATTTTTTCATGATTTCTTTTTAAGGGGGTGTCAAGTTCTATATAGAGTGATGGACGGCCCCATAGGAGTTGCATGTAGACTGTTTTTTTTTTTTTTTTTGGCTTGAATGGAACAGAGCCTTTATTTGTATAATTGGAATATCCGTGGTGACACTGTGAAGTAGTTCAAGCCAAAATGACTGCTGTGAAGAAGGCCTTTTATCTTCTTGGAATAAGTGGCACTTGTACTATAACACTGTGTAACAATGTGAAAATGAGAAAATGACCAATTTAATTATTTAATAAAACAGGTATGTGTCACTTTATAGAAGAGAAATAATGAATAGAACAGCTATGGACAGCAAAAACAGCAGGATTGACAGGCATTGTACTGTTATCTTGAATGCCCAAAGGTATTCAGAAAAATTGCATATAGAACCTCACAGGGTATAAGTAGGACTGTTAGTACAACTGATAGTGAGTGTCTTTGACAGAGGGGGGTGTAATGGAACAAAATATAACAGCACAGTCATTCAGAACAATGTGCCAGGGATTAACGGGGGACTTTTTAGCTCGCACACAAACTCCATTTGACCTCTGGGAATCAACAAAAGCAGAGAGCAGCTTCCATTAAGTGACACCAGGGTCAACCAAAGAGCGAACGACAGCTGCACATCCACTAAATCCAAGGAATCAACTTCACAAGGACTTTGTGCTTGTATGTTACTTTAGTCATTTCTAAAAAACAGAAACCCAAACTGCTGAGTAACAACGTAGGTAAAGATTATTATAGGAGATTCTTGATGGAGAACTTTTTTTTCTTTTTCTTTTTTAAATATGCAATCGTTTAATTTTCAGAGACCATGATACAACACATTTCACCCAGAGATATCTTGTAAATGTCAATCCAAGAATTTAGTGCTACACAGACAGGCCACTTTTCTGGGAAGAAAACAAACCCTCTCCACAAAGCAGACTCCCTTTCACCCGCAGACCCGTTCATGTCTCTCTCTGTCCACTCGTGGGAAAGTCTCAGTCATCCCTGGCGTCAGAGCCCATGGGGAAGAGCATGTCGCTCTCCAGGGAGAGGTTGCTGCCGAGGCCGGCCATGCGGCTCCTCAGCAGGAAGTGCGTCCTCCGCTGCAGCAGCCTCTGCTGCTCCTGCTTCAGCTCCACGTAGGAGCGCGAGAACGTGTGGAAGATGGAGGTGACGGGGAAGGCCATGAGGAGGATGCCGCTCAGGATGCTGCTGAGGGCCACCACCTGGCCCGGGATGCTCCTCGGCACCATGTCCCCGTAGCCCACCGTCGTCATGGTGATGACGGCCCACCAGTAGGTGGCGGGGATGCTGGTGAACTCCTGCGTGGTGGCCATTTCGTTCTCTATCAGGTACAGCAGGGGCGAGTAGAGCGCTATGGCCACACACAGGAAGAGCAGGAGCAGTCCGAACTCCCGCGTGCACCGGCGCGCCGTCAGGCCCAGAGTCTGCAGGCCCAGTGAGTGGCGGGCCAGCCGCATCACGTAGAGGATGCGCAGGGCTCGGAGGACACGCAGCACCAAGCCCACCTTGTCCAAGTAGCTGCTGCCCGAGCCCAGGCGCTTCTCGCCCGTCGAGGTGCTGTCCACCACCAGGGTGATGTAGTAGGGCAGGATGGCCACCACGTCGATCAGGTTGAGGGGCTGGCGGAGGAAGGTCAGCTTGCTGCGGTCCTGGATGAAGCGCAGGGTGAACTCCAGGGAGAACCAGGCCACGCACACCGTCTCCACGATGAAGATGTTGTAGCACATCTTGGAGCACGTGCCCTTGTGCAGAGGGGGAGAGAGGAAACACACGCACGCACACACAAAATCGTGATTGGTCACTCGTGCCAAGTGTGAGATGAAGCTGCCGTCACTAGGGGGCAGCATTTCAACATGAAAAGCACAAGATTTGTTGAGGAAATCCATATCTCCATATCAAACTTAAAAAAATGAAAACGAATTAGAACTGTTATCAAGTTTTCAGTGTGTTGTAGTGAATACATCTTTGTATTCACTGAATTTCAAATGAACACAAATGTACTTAAAGTATGAAAAATGAGAGGCACATTTTGTTTGAAGGCATGCAGGTTAATTATTTATTTAGGCTATAGATATTTGCATATTTTGGCTGTAGAGCCAAATAAGCCACTAGAATGACATCCAACCTTCAAGATGAGTTACTATAATTTAAAGTGCACAAGTCAAGGCATATAAAGCACAATATTTCATTTTGCAGCCAGGGACATATGTGTCTAAGCAGTAAACGGATGCCGTACAAAAAAAGAGAAGCATTTTCAATGTAACTTTATGAGGATTTGAATCGATTTTTAAGTTGCAGGTAAAGTCGGATTGTTTACTTTTTCAGAGCTCAACCTTAAATCCAAGTCAGTTAATTGTCACAAAGATCAAGACCTAGTTTCACAACTCAGCAGACACTAATTTTAGATGAATGCCTTCCAGCACAGCTTAAACATAACAAAACTCACTCCCACAGAGGGGGAGAAGGTCAGAGGAACCTCTCTTCAACAATCTACATGAAGTTACACACTTTTGAAGAAACACTTTCTTCGCTGGCCATAAAAAAAAAACTCATTGGGAAACTGTCAGCGCGTGACGTTCTCTAATGAAACGGCTGAATTCAGACGTGCAGAGAGCACAGCCCAGTGCAAACAGAGAAAGTGTGTCAGGTCAAATGTAGCACTGGGGCTTAATCGAGTGCAGCTGTTCGATCTCCTTTATGTGGTTATCAATGTCCCTTTTTCACTTTTTTTGTAGAACAAAAAGTACTGAACCACTTCATACAATGGAGCTGAGAGAAGCATGGAAAACCAGGGGCTCTAAAACCTCCCTCGCACTACTGGACATGCACTTCATTTCATGAGAATGCGCTAAAAAATAGAATGTTGTAGAAAAGGAGAAATGAATCAGTCCCGGATGACACAGTGGTGCAGTGGTTGGTGCTGGTCCCTCACAGAATGAAGGTTGTGGGTTCATTCCCTGGGTCTGGCTCTTTTCTGTATGGAGTTTGCATGTTCTCGCACTGTCTGCGTGGGCACTGCGGCTTCCTCCCACAGGAAGCCAAAAATGTGCGTAGGGCGCAAAAACTTTAAAT
Source organism: Nelusetta ayraudi (assembly GCF_046127955.1). Classification (NCBI taxonomy): domain Eukaryota; kingdom Metazoa; phylum Chordata; class Actinopteri; order Tetraodontiformes; family Monacanthidae; genus Nelusetta; species Nelusetta ayraudi. Next base: position 6,043,255 of record NW_027466120.1, read on the forward strand.
GGGCTGAAGGTGCAAATGGTTGTTTTTTTTTATGTGGCCTTACGCAAAACAAGCAACAGCAGACATATGAGATAGGCTCCCGCACCCCCTGCGACCCTGAGTGGTGAACTGGCCATAGAAAGTAGATGGGTGTATGAATCAGTCCATTATAAACCTGTTTTCTCTTCACTCGGCAGGAAAATTACAGGTTCCATTTTCTCCTGGAGCTGAGCAAAGAGGGTCAGTGGGCTAATTATGGTTGTGATTGAAGTCATAATAATCAAGGCACTATTTGAAAGCAGACAGAGTCGTCATGACATTTTTTGGAGAAAAAAAACAAACAATCCTAGTCAGGCAAAACTAGGCTCTCCCTCAATTGTCAACTGTGAAAAAGGGATTTAGAATGCTAAATTCAATAGCATTCAAAATGAATTTAGCATTCTAAATCTATATTCTTCTACCAGTCTGTCCTGGCCAGCACTCTCTTCTCCTCTGTGGTCGGCTGGGGAGGCAGCACCTCATCTTCCGGTACAACTTGGACACATCATCAGTGATGGTCAAAGGGTGTTTCAGGTCTTTGATCTTCATACACCCTCGCCTGGTCGACCCAGCCAGGGCGGCGTGTTGTTGAGGACCTCTCTGCAGCCTCTAAGATGTTACTGGTCGCTCTCTTCAATTGCAGTCCTTTACGCAAGGAGTTTGAGGGTCCCTGGATGATAACCTGAAAAGCCTGCGAAGCCTCGGCACCCGACCTCGACTGGCGAGCTCTCCGGCCGTTGTTCCGGCATTCTGTGAATTATTCTGATCGTTGTTTTGTTCTGTCCAGGCCACAGACACAGACTCCCCATTTATTACCAGAAGGCATAAACCATGATGCTTACATCAACAACTAAATTTCTAATGTGACTCATATTTTCCCCGATTGAAGCTCCTGCAGACTGTCTGACACTGTCTGCTTTCAGTCAGAAATGACAGCAATGCTTTTTTCTTTCAGGTTTTGAATCTCTGGAACTAATCTTCCAGACAGCAGACGTTCTGCTTCAACTCTCAGAACATCCAGCCAGAGATTTCTCTATTATTGTATTTCATTTAACAAAATCTCTTTATCTTCTAAACTGCACTGCTACTTGTGTTTTTTAAATTTCCTTTTTAAAGGTAAAGTTTGTAAAAATTCTGCCATCTAATGGCTACATTTTAGATTGCAGCGCTCATTCGCTCACCCTCCCTCTCCCAAGCCTGCCAGTGAACTCCAGGCCTGCGCACACAAACCAGGATACCTCGTCTACCTTCTTCTTTGTTGGCTTACTTGAGAACGCGAGCGTTCACCCTAAATACAACTGTCAGGAGAGCTGGATTGTCCACACTGGGCTTCCTTAGAAATATGGCGGCGCAAGATGACCTCCAACAGGGAGAAAGAACCTTGTTCTACGTATATTCTTATATATAAATATGAACCGTTCTATGGGTGGGAAAACCAAATTACTTTTGTTGAACTGTGCGTATACAGTTTTTAAAAATATATCTGTGGGAAGTATATTAAGCCTTGACAAATATCAGAAATCAGGCAAATAAAATTTATACACTGGATCTTTAAAAATTTCAAGTGTTTTGTCTTGAGCACTTTTACTTTACTTTTACTTTCAAAGCGCGTTGAATTGCCTCACTGCTGAAATGTGCCATCAATCACAAGCGCCTCTCACTTTTCCATAGTACTGATTTAAAGGTTGATTCCCAACTAAAGAAACTCAGACGCCTCAGACGTCTGAAGACAATTTGTCTTAATATGATTTTCTTTGCCGCTGGCATCTTGATAGCAGCTTTTCTCCGCTCTCTGCAAGACACGGCAAATACTCACTGCCTCCTCCTCTTCCCTCATGGCGGGCATGGTGCTGATGGACAGGTTGACGGCGGTGATGGTGACGAACAGCACGGACAGACAGGCGAAGATCTTTCCGGGCAGGCCCGAGTGAGGCCTCTCCACCATGTCCCTCAACTTGGCCATCCAGTGGTTGAGCCGGGACTCCGCCGCTCTCCTCCCCCGCCGTTCGCTGTCCGAGTCCAGCAGGTCGTCCAGCAGCTCCTCCCCCTCCTCGTCCTCCGCCGCTTCCTCCTCCTCGGCCCTCTCCATCGCCTCGAACTCTTCCAGGCGCTGCAGGAGTCTCCGGCGGCAGCACCACTCCAGACTCTCCTCGGGGACCCCCCAGTAGAGCAGCTCCTCCCTGAAGGAGAGCGCGCACATCTCCCTGAGCGAGCGCAGCTTGCCCGCCCGCAGGTAGGTGAGGATGGTCCGGAAGGCGCAGGGGCTGCGGTCGAAGAAGAACTCGTTGTGGGCCACGTCGTAGTCGTCGCAGACGCCCATGATCTCGTCGAAGGTGCTGCAGAGGGGCAGCTGGCCCAGGCGGGACAGGGGGAAGTCCTCCAAGGTGGCCCAGGGCAGCTGGTAGCGTAGGCCTCCCACGTTGATGATGGCGTGGAGCTTGCGGGAGCCGGCGTCGCGGGTGGCGCTGAGATCCGGGGCCTGCTGGGCCCGGCGGTAAAAGGCTCCCTTTTGGGCCTCCTCCTCCTGTGTGGGAGGCGCACCGAGGGAGTCGGAGGTGCAGCTCAGGGCACTGTAGTCGTAGTCGGAGCCATCGCCAGCCAGCAGGGTCATGGTTGCTGGTCTGCTCACATCCCCGTGCTCAGCACACCAGCATCACCTTCAGACGGGAAGAGAAAGAAAACGTTAGCAGTGTTTCCATGACAGTTTTTCCACAAAATAAAAGCGATATTTCTAAAATTTCAACAAAGTAATTGCGATTTGCAGGTGTTGCCATGGAATGGTGTGAAGTGCATAAGCCGTAATTCTAAACAAACAAATTATAAACAAATTCTCATAAAATCTCATCCCGCAAAATTTTAGAATTGCTATTGCTTTACGTTTACGTTTGTTTGTTGTCAAGAATGATTGTTAGATTTTTCTCTTTGACTACTTGTAAAAAATATTCCTGATTATGCAGAGTTTACTGTTACTTGTTTGTCATAAAATATTTATCAATTCATCCATTTTTCAGCAACGCTTCTGCACACTGAGCAACACTGAGGATAGCGGAGGTGCTGGATCCCATTTGCATTCAATCATCATTTATCTGCCGGTCTCAGTTTGGGGGAGGGGCAGACACCCGTACTTTATTTAAGAGTATACTAAAACCTTCCTCTTTGACAAAGCTGACAGTTGGGTTCAACATAGAATATTTTCATTTAAGCTTCCAAGGCCAAGTGAGCACCTTCCAGAGTTGCAGTCTGCTTAAGGTTTCTTCCCACTGGGGTTTTTATACTTTCTCCTGAGGGATCTGTTGCAAAGCACTTAAAGACGCCTCTCGAAGGGCTTTAACTCTTAAGAAATAAAAGTTGATTGATTGCTTGCTTGATTGATTTTCCAGCTGTTTGACGGCAGTGCCAACCACTGCATTGATGATCGGGTCACCTTTGAAATATTCATCTAAAATCCAATTATATATTTGATTTCCTTGGAGATGACCAACACAAAAAGGAATTAAAGTGATTTTTTTTTTAAGAGTTTAAAGAAATGATGGTATCTGAGAAAAAGTGTTTTTTTTTCCAAGTCAGTGGGTACAATCAAACATGAAAATGAAACAATTTTGTTCTGCTTAATGTGTTTATCAGAAAATTATATTAAATAAAACTTTATTGAACAACAGCACTAATATGATCAATGATGTGCTTGCTGATGTCCATTAGATGTAACTCTATTTGCTGCCTGATGAAAACTGAGTGGTGAGTCACTGAGTGACCTTCTGTTCGCTGTCTACAACAAACAGCAGTTAGCTCAAGAAGTCTTTCTTTCTTTCTTTCTTTCTTTCTCAAATCAATCAACTAAACAAAATGATTCATTATTTTGTTTTCAATTTTGGTCGTCTGTCAAAATGTTTATATCTCACTTTTTATTTGGTCGGCTACCCGACCAGAGGCATCTTGAATGTTTGATCATAGTAATAGCAATTACTGGTTGTTTTATTTTTAAGTGTTTAATATGAAATTTGACGCTGCTTAGCTGTTTCCATGTTGCAGTGACTGGAACTCTGGAAGCATTAAGAAACAACTCTCTGGTAACCTTGCACAGCAGCTGGATCTGTCTGATTTCAACTCTGAAATCTGGTCCATAAAAAAAATCCAAAGGGATTAGGCAATGTTCCATCTGGTGGGCCAGGTCAGCTAGTTAGTTTGGCATCCTCAATTTTCCACTGTGTGTGTGTTTTTTTATTTTTTATTTTTTTAAACATGACAAAGCTGTAACATGCCATATATATATATATATATATATATATATATATCACCTTATATATACACTTAGTATATATATATATATATATATATATATATATATATATATATATATATATATATATATATATATATATATATACATATATATATACTAAGTGCAGTGAAATTAATATAAGCAACATGTAAAGCCACTGCAAAAGACTAGTGATGAAAAAAAAACCCTGCACATCACCTGTGCTGCAAAGTGGCCCGTGTCCAAACTAATTTAATCAATTACTGTAATTAAGGGGGAGGCAGGTTAGCAGGCAGAAATTAAAATGTCAATGGCAGTGCACGCTGCTCTGCAAATCCTTGTTCAGAACAAGGACCCAGCTGCTAAAACGGGGATGTGGCTGTGTCACTGGCTGGTTATTAGGCACCTGCACTGTCAGCCTCACTTGAGCAAATGATTACGGTTAGCGACATCTGAAACCAATGGGATTAGAGGGAGCACAAGCTCCATCTCCACTCTCCAAACACTCCTGCCTACACTCACAAAACTCTCCTACTATTTGATGGCATAAAAAAAATAAATCATGTAAAACAGGTGTGGATGAGCAGCGTGCCACGTTGCCATCGAGGAGTAACACGTCTTTTTGCTCAGAGGAAAACGGCACCACCTGCTTTCGATACTTTGAGAAGACAACGAGGCCGTCGGGGAGACACTGGGTCATCTGGCAGGAACCGAAACACAGCAGCGGAGAGGGTGTCTAAAAACAGCAACATCGCTTCTTTCCGCTGAATTCTCACATTCTGCCTCCCGTGCGGCGGAGGTTATCAGCACGCCCACAGTGCCTCGCCTGAGTGGATGTGCACGGGCCTACGCCGCTCTCCTACGAGATTAAATCGCGCTTAACCCCCAGAGGCTGTTTGATCTCCTACTTTGCCTTTAAACCTTTTTTTGTTGCCTCTCCTCCGTCGCTGGGCCATTTTTTTTTTAAACCCAAGTTGCCCCACTCCTCACCCACCCACCCTACCCCACCTCCCCACCACTCTCTTCTTCTATTGTGCCTCAGATGCCTCCTCTGAGGGGCCGGGTCTCTCTGGGTGGGAGAGATGAAACGCGGCGCAGACAGCGAGAGGCTGTTCTCCCCTCCAGATCGGCAGAGGTCTGGCCTCTCTCCGTGCCAGCGTTATCACAGCTCAGCCACGGGGCATGTTCTCCAGATTGCACGGTGAGTCACTGGGTGGTGAGTCTCTGCTGCCTGACACTCCAAACTGCCCCCCCCCCGCCTCCCTCCCCAGGCTCGGGAGCCTTTCGGCGGGCCTCCGTGTACCAACAACATCGAGTGAGATCGATCAAACGAGCGTATCGATGGGGGTCAGAGTTGATGGAAGATTTCCGAGGTCAGACAAGTGTTGACGCATGATGTTTGCGATATCCGACGGCGCCCACCGCTCAGCGTTGGACGCCTCTGATTTCTACAATTTCAACGTGGAGTGAGCGTGCGAGCCATTACAAATGACTTCGGTTTTCTGGTAGTGCGGCTCCACGACAAAAGAACCGGACAGATTTCTGCCAGTCTGTCTCTAAAACTGAGGATTTGCAATTCAACTTGACTCAGTGTGCGAAAGGCAAACACATGGAAATGAAGTGGAAGCGATCAGTGTCGCTGATGAGAAGGCAGGCGCCTGGTGATCACAATTGGAGAGAAACATATTTAAAGGCCACTCACGGCAAAGCGTTCTGCCTCACTCTTTGTGTCTTGCCAGCAGAGTGATGGTGTGAATTCTTGTGAAATATTAAATAGGGTCCTACTATGAAAAAATATTTGTTTCAGCTCTTTAACTTGTGTTTTTGCTCCACTGTCTTGTCAACCAACACACCATGTATCAAAAATAAAATGAAAACATTTGTTGATTTTTCTCCGTGTTTTTTTTTTTGACTGTGTTGAAACGAGCTGTTTGGATCACAAGTCCAGATAATTACTTTTTTTCAAATGTGGGCCAGGCGTCGCTGCATGAGAGCTAGTAGCCACTTCATCCGCTAGCCAGTGCTAACATGAGTAGCTGGCCAATCACAAGGGAGTGTGGGCTGTTCCAAGGCGGAGCCGTGGATGGAATAGGCAGGGGAGGGAGGATGAGAGCCAGAACAGCCTCTTTAGTCTGACTGACAGAAAAAACTCTGGTATTGAAAGGCTTGGACTGTTCAAACCAGGAGATGGTCGAACAGAATTGTTTATTACTTTGAATAGACAACCACAATTCGTTTATTCGATATGGAAATGGTCCCTTAAAGAATGATAGTCACAGCAAAAAATTAAAAAAATAACAATAAATAATAAAAAATTGCACACTTTATCTAAAGCTGTGTGATCATATGAACCACACAGTATCCGCTCCATCCGGCCAACGATTCTCTTCCTTTGGTCTTCACAGCTCACTGCTCTCTAATGGACTTTGAGAGGCTGGTATTTGCAGAAATGCACTTGGAAAACCACAAGAGCAACCGAGCCCTAAACTTTTCCGCCCTCCATCCCTTTGAAATCTGGTTAAACACTGAAACACCCCAGCACGCCAGAGGCACCTCTGCCCCCACAGGAGCTTCCCTTACAGTAATTCCAGCAGTAACAGTTGTAAACAGAAAAAAAAGAGTCTTTTTTTCACTTGAGAGTGGGCGGCATTAATGCACACTGAAAAACCCTGCAAGAGCAACATCGCTGCAGGACAAAGCTGGCCTCCCCAACGCAACATTAGCTGGTCCACCGTGATTGTTCTGCTCCGATTCCCAGTTACAGACAAAGCACACCAATGATAATTAGTTAATGCTGGTGGGTGTGCATTTTGTCATGGGTCATCAATTTTTTTTTTATAATCCCAACTCCTGCCCACACGTTCGTTCAAGGTACGGGGGGGGGGGGGGGAGCAGAAATGTTTCACGTGCATGATTCCTTCACATATTCCTCCCAGAGCGCGATGAGGAGCTCCACACGACCATCATTTCCCGTCTGCAGTTTATTCCCCAGTCCGGCCGGTCCGCACCCCTACACACCCCCACCCCACCCGCGTCCTCTCAGAGCCTGCTATCCCCCAGACGACACCAGTGGTGACCCAGGAAATCCACAGTTCTGCCTCACCGCTCCAGCACTCCCCATGATCCTGGACCCAATAACAGGAACATTCAATATTTACTCAACCTCAGCCTTACACTCCATACAATATGTGTCTCATTTCGCATCCCAAGCGTTTCCCTCTCCAGGGCGGATGGCTCTTCCCTCTACTCAACTAACTCGATTGCATACATTGATACCCAATTTTCAAAACATTACCTCCTTTTTCTCTTTGCAATCATTCTCCCACTATGGTCATCTAGGACCTTGGAAACACATTCAAAAATGGGAGGAAACTCACACTGGTGATGCGCGCCCTGTCTGTCACACAGGACAGAGTGTTATAAAGTGCAGGACTGGGAGCGACGAGGTGACAGAAGGCCAGGGACAATCAGGAGACACGAGGTCGAGAGGAAGAAATGAAAAACACGATTACACTGTGACAAAACAACCCTTTAGGTGACGAGATGGATTAAGGGGGCTGGGCGAAGAGCCACATGGGGATTTTTTTTTTTTCCGCCTGACCTGATGGATGTGAGAGGAGGTTACGTGAAGAAGGAGGAAGTTTAGTCAAGCTGCCGATTTGCCAGTCACTGAAGCTGCAGAGACGACGGCTCAGGTCTCGTAAACAAGGTACGAAGTGAAAAGGGTACAGGTTGTATTTAGGCAGATGAGCTTGTGCTCATTTGTAAATGATGTAGGCAATGTAAATACATCAATCTGATCCAAGCAGGGGGGAAATATTGACCAAAAAGACAAAAAAAGATTTTAGCCTACCAACAATTTCCAAGAACAATCATTTGATTGGTGTTGAATCTGCAGCCTTTACTGGGAATCTCTATGTGTACACAATATAACTCCGTGACATAATGTTGCTGGGCGGTGGTGACCTTTCACCTGCTTCCAACACACTTTGGAATATGAATCTGAGATATAGTTTACGCCCAAAGACGCTTGGGAATAGCGGATTATAATTAGTTTTCCAGCTTTTCTTTGTGGGAGAGAATCAGCCATTATTATCTGTTGGAATGAGAAAAAAGCCATTAGATCATCTCATTACATTCCCAATTACCTGGAGGAGGGGGAGCAGATGATCTATTACATATGACATATCACTGATCTGAAGCCTGCGAGAGGCTTTTGTGGGCTCATGATGGAATAACGGGATAATCATCGAACTTTGCCCGCAGGAGCGAGAGCGTGTGTTGCTCGGAGAACACGGCATCAGCCGTAATTCACTGTTCCAGTCCACGGCTCTCACATGACAAAGTTTCTCTCCACTTCTCGTAAAAGAGAAAAATAACAACAAAAAGGCGTCCGCAGTCACAAACATCACCACAAAACAAACCATACACATTCCCAAACCATACCGTCCCTGCATTCCCGAGAACACCCCCCCCGAGGGTGTCTCAGCTGAGGTGGTGGACCAGTTGAGGTACCACAATGTGCTGCAGCCTCATTATGACATAATGCAATGAACAATCCGTCCACTTCACAGTTACAAAGATGATGTTTTGTATGGGCAGAAAGACCAAAGTTGTGCTACGTCCAGGAGTATCAGTCAGCTCCATCACTCTTGACGAAGGGGACGGGCGAACGACAAGGTGAGCTCTTCCTCCTCTCATGTTTAAAGTTTCTGTCTGCCCTGCATATTTAAAAATCTGGCACCAAGAGAACTGTGGTTGGTAGACGAAGCCTGCTGAACCAAGCCGGAGATCTTTACCTGTGAAATTCCCTGCCACTTTCTGCGACAATCCAAACTGCCCCCAGCTTCACGTCACAAACTCTCTCAGAAAAGTGGCTGAATTTTGACTGCTGCAAGAGGCGGAGGAAGAAAAAATAAATACTCACTGCGCTCCTGATCCCGTTCCACAGCAGCCGTCAGTGTGCTCGGGGTGAAGAGACAGATGCTCGCGAGGAGAAACAGGAAAAGGGAAACAAACAAACAAGCATGAAATGTGCGCTCGGCTCTGCCTGCTGCTGCTGCTGCTGCTGCTGCTGCTTCAACTCCACTCGGTCCATGCACAGGCAGCAGGCTGGTGGAGGCTGTACAATGATCATGAGCAACAGGCTGCCTCCCCTCCCATCCTCCCCCCGACTCCCCTCTCCTCTCCTCCCCTCTCCACTTCCTCTTCCCCTCATCTCTCCCTCTTTCAACTCCTTCCTCCCCCCACGTTCCTCCAGCGCTGACATCACAAGTGGGTGTGCCATTATGCCCAAAGCTTTTGAGAGAAATCCATGGCAACCACCATCTAGAGAGAGCTGTGTATGTGTCCTCCACATGCATCCCCACCCGGTCGCCCCCCCCCCATGCAACTTTAAATGGGAATAATCACCGCCCTTTGATTGCACGTTCAAACAAAGGCTTTTATAGGCCCCTGTGGGTTATGGCGTGCTGAGGGGGAAGGGGGTGGGGGCTGGGGGATGATGGGGGGGCAGGACAGGTTGGTGCATCCTGGCCAGGACAGGGGTCTCCAAAGTTAGACGTGTGTTGGAAAATGCAACAATGCTGTCAAATGCTGTCATGAGGTCTGATGATAAGGAGGAAGGAGCGGCTCACACGCAAAACTGGTCATCATTGCCGCCGCAGCAAACGCTGCCGCTTCCACTGACCACCAGCCAGTGGCACTGAACCTCAGGCAGCATTTCCATCAGTGGTGCCAAACTCAAGCACACAGTGGGGCCAAAATTTAAAACTTGGACAAAGTTAGACATTGATATATATATAAATATAAATATATATATATATATATATGTATATATATATATATATATATATATATATATATATATATATATGTATATATATATATTTTTTTTAATCTTCCTCCAGATAGAACAGTGAACCTTTTCAGATGGACCCAAACAGCCTGAATATGGAACAAGCAAAGCTTAATACTATACAATAAATGACTTAATACTACACACATGCAAAATCCAAGTTCAAACAATAAAAAAAAAAAACTCATCAAAATAAATAAAATGTAAATAAAAATCATATGGACTCAATCAATCAATCAATCAATCGGCGGGCCAGCAGCTCTAGTAGTGATTTCATATCAGCCTCGCAGGCCAAATAAAATTACAATTTGGGCCAAATTTGGCCCGCGGGCCAGAGTTTGACACCTATGGTTTACATGAAAAGCTTTGGCAACAAAAAGATTCAGGAGCGCCTCATAGCGAGGAAGCACGTCGCAAACAATGTTCGACGTCTAACTTGAGCTTCATGTCTCTCATTTTCCAACTGCGATTTGAGCATCCAAGCACCAAGATGTGAACAAATCAATTTATTTAGCACATCGTCAGCAAATCTCAGTTTGTCTACTAACTTCATCTAATCAACATTTAATTTCATTGAACATGTTGCACACTGATTCTTTCAGAACAGCCAAACGGCTGTTTTTTTTTTTCTTTAAAAAAAAAAAGAAACTGTCAACATCCAAATGAAGCACTGACCTGTTTGCATTAGGTCTACTAAATCTCAACCTGATGCCGTGCTTCCTTTTAGGTAGGTCTGTTTTCCCTCTTTAGTGACGTGGATATCCTGAGCTCAACGGAAGCTGCAAAGGTAAACACACAAGTCACTGTTTCCACTTCAGCGCTCTTTACGATGATACAATGACAAAGCAGAGAGGACCAGCGTGCGCACAAGTAAAGCATTAGCATGACTAAATCAATTATTTTGCAGCAGAGGCCGGGGCCCTACATATGAACCCAGCGATACGCCGGGGGAGAGAAGGAAACATGCGACGCCAAGCCAGGGCTGTTCCTGCCAGGTGACTGAAGGTAATGACACAGGCCGAAGAAAGAGAGAAGTGCAATCGGAACATTTTCTGAGAAAGAAAGCAAGAAGCGGGGGGGGGGGGGGGGGAACAGCACACGTTACGACTCTGCTACATTGGATTTCAATTGGAAACAAATGGCAGATCTTAAGGAAATGGATGACAAAGTTAATTATGATCATCTATTTAAAGTGTGGCTTTACCCAGGTAGCCTCTGGCCTTTGGCTCACCTCATAGGACTACCACCGATCTATGGGAGCAGTGTTTGGCATTTGCAAAAAAAAAAAAATAAAAAAAAAAAACACAGCAAAGTAATTTCTGATACAGATTTAAATTCTGCAGGAGACTGCTTTTCTTCTTTGTCTACCAAAATGTTTTCCTACTTCCCGTCAACTTCTTCCCATTGACAGTCAACCAGATAAATGGTTAAAATGAATCATTAAAATAAAAAAGGTAATGGAAAACTTCATATAACACTACATATTTTGTGTGTTATGACGATCACGGTTATTATTAATACATTCATGGAAGCAGAAACTGGATATTTTTGGTGCCGTCAGCACCAGATGTGATCGCGCCTGCAGGCGATCGTCTGCTGATTGTCGATTGCTAATTGCTGATACAGTTTTGATCCTATTTCTGTCTGAGGGTTGATGCGGCTGTGAGTGCAGACCTTACCTCTGCCCTCTTTTCCTGTCTGGAAGTAACGAAGGGTCAAAGGTTTCGCCGTCTAGCAGGACTCTTTGATTTTCTGGGTCCTGAGAGATGACGGAGACCACTGTTGATACATGCTCGAAACTGCTCGGTTCCATTATTCCTTCTAAACCTGCTGCTCCTGCACTCGTGGTCACTGGGGGTTCTAGAAGTCTATCACAGCTGTGTTCAGGCGAAGGTGGGGCTACATCCTGGACAAGTTGCCAGTTTATTATCGCCGCATAGAGACAAACGGTCATTCACAATCACTCCTCTGGCCAATTTAGAGCTCTCAATTTCACACAAATAGCCTCCAGGCCTCGAACCCGTGACCTCCTGGCTGTGAGGTTACAGTGCTAACCACTGTACTTTGACATTTTGGTTGCTTCATATATTTATTTGCATCCCACATCAAATAAAAATAATGTTGCACTATGCAGTCAATACTGGCCAGTTAATAAAAACACATTGAGTCCAAGATGTCTTCTTGAGAGTTACCAGAAAGGTAAGCGACGGTATTGCTCGACACATCTTTACTTCTGATCTTTCTTGGCCACAACGTTCCAGGCAGGAGAAAGGTCTGGCGCCAGGATCAATATTTCACTCGCCGCACAAAATAACCCCATGTTTTATGTATCACAAAGGCTCCCATCTTCTTTTTTAAAGAAGGGAACAATTCCTTAATAAATAAGTAAACATCACTCCTGACATTTCTGGCATCACATTTTTGACCATTAGAGGTTCCTGTTACCACATCCTGCTCCATAATTCCAACTTCCCCTGTGACATTCTGCAAGGCTACAAAGAAAGAAAGGATGAGGAGATGAAGTGAAACCCTCTTCTGGAACAAACATTTCTTCTTTTTTCCCTGCCAACAAATGAGCTTTTTCTCACACCGACATTGACTGAAAAGGCTGCGTGTTATTATCATGAACGGCTTGCAGAGTCGTGCAGCAGTTACACTGGAATGTTATTCTTTCTCCCCTCAACCATGGAGGACGACTTGAAATGTCAACCTGTTCCGTCAAATGCTGCATGGGGTTTCCCCTCCTTGATGCTTTTTCCAGGATCTGATCAACTGAGATACTAATTGAGTGTAGGATGGAAAATTAGATTGACCATCTAATTTCCACATTTGTGGCAGGAGAAGCACGTTGCTTTGCCTATGCAACAGCATTACAGTAATGTGCAAGCTGCACTTGCAGACAAAAAAAAATCAATAATAATAGCGCCGGTGCTGCTAATTTCATGATGTCTGGTTCTCTGGTTTAGATGTGTATCCTTTAAGGTGCAATGTGTGACAAATTGAGATGAGATAAGCCAATCACAGTCAATCACATTGACCTGTACCCAATGTAACCCATCGTAGAACCTGGCCTGACAGCTAGACCATTGTTTCGACAAACTAGATTTATGTCACCTTAACTTGAAGCTTTACTTTGGCTTTCTTGGCTTCATTTACTTGTAGGACACTGAAGCCTAAGAGATAACGGAGATAAAAAAAAAAAAAAAAAGAAGAGTCTAAATTTAAGTTTGTTTGCAGAGTTTTGTTTTTGAGGCCACCACCACTGGCAAGGAACGAACTTCCTCCTCTGCGGGTCGGCTATGAAATCTTCTTAACAGCGGCTCAGTAAACAATGCACCTGTCAAACAATGAGGTTCAGGTGCCAAAGATGCACAGCCGTGTCTGTTTGACTGAGACTGGCCCAAATCCTGCCGAGTTGATTCAGCATTGCACGTGTCAATACGGTAACGCCTCTGAGTGCGGCTGGATGATGAAGGCATCAGGCTCAGTGCGAGCTGGACTCAAACCAGAGGAAGAGGAGATGAATCTCTGTGTCTCTGTGACCCCGGCCTATTTCACACCACTGTGTTTGTTTATATAACATGGCATTCATTGCGCTGACATGTGAAAAACACTTGAACATAATAGCCATGGCTGTATAGTGAGGTATGTGGCTTTGTTTATGCAAGGCCATGGTGCATTCCCAGGAAAAGAAACAACATGCAAAATGAAAGGATTGCAGAAAAACAGATGTTTTTCACTTCATTCCACATTGATGTTCTTGTCAACAACATGAGCACAATTCTTTTCTGAAGACTAAAGACAAATTGAAAAAAAATTTTTTAATAAATAAATAACCACACTGCATAATGAGGTGTGACTGCACCACCCTGAACCAGCATGCTTGGCGCTATGTTACCTTTGATGGTTTTTCATAAAGCAAAGGCAGCACAGTTTTAATGTTCATTGCACTCAGAATTGCTATGCCTCTATGAGTCTTCAACACACTTTGCAGGCTTGAATGTTGATGTTTAAAGCAACCCGTAAAAATGCTCTCACACTAACGATGACTGAAGCCTTGCCTGCATTCTAGCACGATCGCAGGTGCAGAATCCAGGTAGACAAAAGTTGCACTTCACCATCATGACTTGTGTATCAGCGTTGTCGTAAAGTTGTGCTTTGGATAACTTTCATTTCAATTCCATTTTCTTCACTGTAAAGCACATCCAAGATTACCACATAGCTTTGTCGTACAGTAGACTTTACATGCTTGACATGGGCAGTGCACTATCGCACTGCACTGATCTGATTGGCTGACCTGAACCGACTGAGGTGTTGGAAATGACTGAGTGGGGATCCTAAGAATGTAGCACTATATTAATAGCTTTGTAAAAACTAATGAGCGCTCATGTGGCTTCTTTACATTTCATCATCTTCTTCACTAGGAGTGTCAGAACAAACCTAATCTCCTTGACTGCATGTGTGATGACACATTTCCACCCTCCGCACTGTAAAAAAAAACCCACCAGTGCCATCTTCCAGAAGCAGCGTGGGGACCTATTTCAAACCCGCTGTTGGCAGGTGTAGTGGTTCATCTGCTGTGTGAGCCACTCTGGCCGGTTTCTATAAATATGAGCTCATTTGGAACACTCTACTCTTGAAGTAATGGCTTATTAAGCACCATTAAAAGGACTCTGGTGACCACACGGCGCGCTCCAAAGACTCAAAAAAAGAAAAAAAGCTGTGCCAGATTATGGAGGCCGGAGAGGCTGATGAAGAGTTTGATAGCAGATGCGGCCATTTATCTCATTCAAGTGCAGGGTGATAAAAATCACCCTGTCAGTGGTGAATCACTGTGTGTTACACCCACAGACACGGATCGGTCATGTTCAAAAGAGACGATGGCCTCCAGCACAACTCGTCACAACTGAAAACAGCTGCTTTAGCACGAGATTCTATTGACCTGTGGCAAAAATCCAACAACTTCGAGGGCTGTCTCAATTCTATTCATCCTTCATTAATTCCTTGTACTGATGAATGGAAAGAGCACAGAACAGTTGGCGAGTTTTCATTAACACTTAAAAGGGTCATTCACCCAGGATTGATATCATCCTGTTAGTATCCCTATTACCCTTTCAATACTCAACACTCTGTGGGAGTGATGGGCAATAAACTATTTTTCAAATTCAATATGATAATTGATATTTTGGGGGTCAATATTGACATATAGATACAAATAAACTTTTTTGGTTTGTAATTTTCTCAACGAATAAGAATTAAAAAAAACACAAGATGTGTGATTTTTGATTCAGGTTAACTTGACCTCAAGGAGAACTGAGACTTTTTCCCATTTACCACCATGACATCACACTTCACACTTGTGGACATTATTAGATTATTAGATTAGATCAACTTCCTCATAACATCAACAACGAGACGTCAAAAGTTTGAAGGATCATGAGGTGCCTTTGTTTACACAGCCACCATGAAAGAGGATATTAGGAAATTTTCATGAAAAATACCTCCTCGGAAAAATACAAAACAAAACAAAACAAGAAAAAAAGGAGGAAAAACGCCCACACTTGGCTTCAGCGACTCGGCAGGATGACTAAGCAGCATCCTCACCAACGCTGGGGTGTTTTGTTGGCCAGGTGAACAGACCTCTGGAGGTGAAGAAAAGGAAGTTTATCAAACTGACGGTTTTCTGAGGCTCTCTGAGGGAGTCTCCAAAGAAATCAATGCCGGGATCAGGACGTGTCAGTCACAACACAGGACTGGAAAAACAAGCTGCCCAAGTTGTGCTCCTGACGGGCAGATTGTGTACTGTATGACCAATGGAGTGGGAGAGCAACCTCTCTGTCTGCGGAGCAGCAGAGCACACATTGCACTGTGGGATGGATGAGAAACTTGAAGTAACATTGCAAACTGTAACACCTACAGCATTCCACAAGTGACATGAACACGTTGATTCATTGTCGTCACTGCCATCGGTAGCTTTTATGTGGCTCCAAACTGGTAACAAGTTGAGGGTGTGGGACTGGAAGCAGGTTGCTCACAGACTGGAGGCCCATTAACAGTCTGCAGCCAATGAAACAATCATCATGCCATGGTTGGATGATAAAGAGCTATTAAGCCTGGCCAAGTGAAGTCTTTTACAAGCTTCTGTTTGTTTTAAGAGCCTAATGTAACCTGATCCACACGATGGAGTCTGGAGATGGACTGAGGCAGTGTGAGGAAACAGCGCAGCGGCTGAGATAAGAGGGAAGGACCGAGAACGAGGACGAGCGCTAAGAACAACAGCGAACGCAATCTGAGAAAAACGAATTGATCTGCAAAATAAATTCTATATATGGACATCGCATGAGTCATGTTACCTGCCCACTGTATAAAAACCCAGGAACAATGTTTGATCACACAGCTATGTTGTGCAAGGTGGGACACAACTTTTATAACTTTATTCATTAATTCATGATTCATTTTTGCTTGTGGACAGTACAATGTGACATTGTGTGCCCTCTAAAGTCTGTCTTCTTCTCCAGTGTTGCGTTTGAGTCCCTCAGCTCAGCATCAAAATACAAATAACTGCTTCAACTTTTAAATTAGTGGCCTTAATTGTAATTTACAGGATAGGGAACTCTCTTTCTGACACTATTTTGGACTTCTAATGTCAGCATTCGCAATATGTGATTGTAAGTATCTGTTTGTGAGGTGTAATAATAGTCTCTGACGCACACTGTAAAGTCTTTGTGCATTCTCAAGGTGATTCTGTAGCCTTCTGAGCAATGGTTAAAGGTTTAAAGATCAGGGACTCTCATCAAGGTTTGATCCTCTTTGATATATTCCATGCCTTTGGCCACAAGGATTGTAATGATACTGTCATTTTTTGTTACCTTTCTTTTTAAATATCTGGACCAGTATTTACCATCTACGAAAAAAGATCTTTTGTTTTGGGAAGACACCCAGAGAAGAACTGTTTGGAAGAAAAAAAAACGCAACCACATGCAATTATATCACTGCCTCAAATAAACCAAGTGGGGAACACAGTTGGCATGGTAATATGGTATCCACATAGCTGCCGCCACAGCATCACACCTTCACATGTCAGGAGTTCACTTGGATTGATACCAAAAATAGCAGGAGGTCTTAGCCTAGCATTCACATTCTGTCTGCTGCACAATAATGATGCCAGTGTTCGTCCCTGTTATTACTTGTGCTGTTGCCATGGACAAAATGTTTCCTCTCATCCCTGCTTCCTCTCCAGAGACTGTGTTCAGTTTGACCCGCGTGACTCCGCCTATAATTCCCTAAGCGGGCTAATCCTGCTCTTAAATCGCTGCTAAAGCTCAAAATAATATTAGCCTGCATGACACACACATGCACGCACGCACGCACACGTGTTTCACACACAGAGCATTGAGTTCTGCCTCCGCTTCTTTGTTTACACAGTAATCCACTGGACGTGTTCACTGCTCACAGCAACTGTTGACATCCAGAAATCTCCGATGATGAATGAAGATCTGCAAGTTTTGGGGGTGGCACCGCTCGGAGAAGCGTTTCTCATGATAATCTTTATTTCCACACTGGTAAATTCCTCAGCTGTGGCCACTTTAAAAGCTCCCAAATCTGGAATAATAATGAGGCCGTTCATATTGCAGACTTTTCCAGTTGTAATTGCGGGGAAGGCACAGGTGGCACAGTGATCCATTAGCTGTCAGGAAAAGGCTTTGCAGTGCGAAAAAGAAAACCGACGGTGGATCACCGTCATCCAGAACCGGCATTGTTGATGGTATAAAAAGCATTGGTACTGATTAGTTATTTTTAAGAGCAACTTGAGATGTGCAAAACAACATCTGAGATGATACACAGCAAACCAACAATGGATGAAGATAATTATAAATGCATGTAACCAAGGAAACAACAGGTTTTGTGCTCATTTATATTATTGTGTGTAATAATGAGTCTATAGAACTTACAGTTTATGGTTCCTCAGATATAAATCATTGTGGTGTGGGCGATTATTGATGTAATGTTATACAAGGCAAACAAAAAAATGAAATGATAGATGATACATCATTTCATATTTGCGAGGAAACATTATTCCTCAAATCACAGACTTTGAAATCACCGTGAATGAGTTGCATCATCCTGATCTTGAACAGAAGAGAAGCTTACAGAGTAATTTTCTTTCGATCAGTTTTTTTTTTTTTGAGTATCCAGTGCTGCGTCATCAGAAACAGCCTATTAAATCTGATTCCCACCATTGAAACTTGCAGTAGGCGCCTCAATAACCCTGAGCTAGCAGCTCACAGCAGAACGGTTCGTACTTACACTGTTTATCAATCACGTCTCTGGCGTCGGACCCTCAATGCTGTCAAGCTCCTGCCGGTTTATCACGTGTCGACTCTGCAAACATACAGTGAGTTTTCTTACTGGACATCACAGAACAACGGGAGCAATTACAAGCACTGATGCTTCCGTCTGCTTTTCTTGTTTTTGCAAAAATAAGTCACTTCTGTGCATTAGCGATTTGCAACAACTCTGATTTCCATTGTGATTTGATTCCAATTAAAGCCAAGAGTGGTTCTGCAGATAACGATACCAATATCTTTTGTTTTGTTTTGTTTTTTTAAATGGAATGCGTTAAGACAAGGGATTATTTGCATCTTTCCACCTGCAATTTTTTTGATTGAAACGTGTTATGCTATATTATGTGAATGAAAACTAAAATCGTCACATCTCATATTGTAAGTCTCAATACTCAGCCATCCTTACAAATCTCCTCCAAATCAGATTTTCTCAGAGTGCTTGGGCATTTATTCTTTCAGGCTGCTTTCAGTGTCGGCTCATTCAGCTGAAACAGGGCGAAGAGCTGCATCCGCATCTTCTCTACAGCCGTCTCCCTTCAACGCTTCCCCTCAGAGGAACCTGCCTTGTACAAGGCAGTGAGTGTTTTCCCACTCAGCAGGCATCTTTAAAGGCTCTGCTCTTCCTGGTAATGGGTATTTCATGACCTTTGGGTGGGTTTTTTGGGGGTGTGGAGAGGGGGGTGTTGTGTAAACATTGGGGTCATGAAGAGAGGTCAGCAACAAGAATGGCAGAGTTGGTCACCACATGAGAAAAAAAACAAAACAGCAGAGCTCCTTAAACGACCCAGCTGTTGGACAGTGCATCCATCAGCACAGAGTGCTCTGGACGCTGACCATCTTTGTCATTCCTAAAGCAGCAGAACGTTCCGGTGCGCATAAGTGACTGTGGCGTTGTGGCCGTGCAGCCCATCAATGGGAAAATCCAGTGTGAAAACTTGCAGGCAAACCACAGCGTCCCATTACGGCTCGCTTTCCTCTTTATCATGATGAAACCAGAATGCAACGGCTGCAAGCTGCACCCTGACAGCCTCACCAGAAGGAGGGAACAAGAGAAGAAGAAATACAGGAAGCGACTGCAGTTCCAGCAGCTGCCAAAGAGGGGCACTTTATTTCTTTTTTAACTCATTGAAATCTTTTGGAGGTAGATGACGTGTTTTTGCAGTGGTGCCGGCTGCCTTCGGCAAGAGTTTACATGAACATAGCGGCACATTGTAGCTCAGCGCGGGGCACCGACGCCTCGCCAACCAATAGAAAGCCTACAGCTGTTGCCAACTGGCTGAACAGTCAGTGAAGTAATAATAATTCAAAAAAAAAAAATCCTTCTTATAACCACATATTTGAAATAATTGAAACAGGCTTGGAAAGTGTTCCATATGATTAGATTTTATGACAATTAAACTTCACATTTTCAAACCTATGCAGGTGAAACAGCTTGTAAATGTGCAGATAACCAAGACACATATTACATATTACAAATTACATTATAATACAAAACAGAACATTTCCTAAGAAAATGAATATGCTGAATTGTTGCCGCACCAATAAGAAAAAGATCCTGTTGGGCAATTGGCACACGGTTTGAGTGCTAGGCTGGGGCGCGCAGGAGGCGGCCAAGTCCTGTAGTGAAAATTAGTGCTGCCAAAATTATACAGCTTCATTTAAAGAGTTCTGATTGGCCAACATGGCATGTAAGATTTCATTTAGTTTCTATGGATACCGCATCGTTGCTACGCGACAGAGCTAACAAATGTGTCCTGGGAGTGGTTGCAGTATGTAACGGCATGCGATGCATTTACTGTATGTTGGGTTCAGGAAATGGAATGTTATTCATTATTATTATTATTATTATTATTATTATTATTATTATTATTATTATTATCATTATTATTACTAGAAAGATAGTGATGTCCAATCTCCAAAACAAATCTTTGGGTTCCTTAAAATTGATCATTTCAGCGTTGACCCATCCATTCATCCATCCATCCATCCATCCATCCATCTTCTATACCCGCTTATTCCTATTCAGGGTCACAGGGATCTGCTGGAGCCTCTCCCAGCTGTCTTAGGGCGAAGGCAGGGGACAGTGTTGACCCTGATTTGATTTTTAATTGCAACAAGGTAACACCACCTGACGTGGGCTTTTTGTTGTCACTGAGATCAGCAGTTGAGAAAAGATATTTCATCCTCCTCCAGTCCATCTGCTCCTGCCCCACGAATCGCCCAGGAGTCGCCCAGGAGTCGCTGCCTGCCGCCAGTGTTACGGAGAAGTCAGCTTATAACTCAGCAGGTCCGCCAATCACTGTGCCTGTGATTATAGCGCCGCAAAATAACAGCTCCCCTTTGCTTGCACGCGCTCTGATGTTTGCCATTTAATGGGCTCCTTTGTTGCGCTGACGCTTCTCCTCCATGACGCTTGTCATCAACAGACTATCACTGGCTCAGCAATGTTCCTCCGTCACGTCCTCCAGTCATTAATCACAGACAAATAACGTTGATGGCCGGTTGATGGATTTTGGGTGTTTCTTTGTTTGTTTTTTTTCCTGACAAAACCGACTTCATCGCTGCAGAAACTGGAGAAGCAGCAGGTGTGCATTCTCAACTGCGACACACGGGACATGGGTTGAGATAAAAGCGCGTGACGATAATCCATTCGTCTTCTTTACCCGCTTCTCCTGCACTTGAGGTCGCAGGATGCTGAGGTCTATCCCGGCTGTCTTCAGTGGTGGCGGTGTTATATATAGGACAAGGCGTCAGTTTATTAGAAAGACAAACAGCCATTTGCTGTCACTGCTACAGTCAATTTAGAGTTTCCGATGCATGTGCATGTTTTTGGATGGTGGGAGGAAGCCAGAGAACCTGGAGAGAATATTACTGATCTCACTCATCAGTGACCACATGACTTATAATGATATATAATAAATGATTGGACCAAATTATTTTTAGTAATTTATTATATTATTCTAAATCTGCTCCATGTTTTGTATTCATGTTGTGTTGATGTGATGACTGGGCTCTCTCAAAGGAAGTCAGCACGAGCTATTTGAAGCCTTTCCATATTCAGAGGATCTCGTCATTAAAAAAAAAAAATGTGCCTGTTTATTTGTGCACAAGGTTACTTGCACCATTTGGACCCCACAGTCTGGCAATTAGACAGCCCCTGCAGGATTTAAATTAGGTCTTGGACTGTGTGTGTGTGTGTGTGTGTGTGTGTGTGTGAAACTGAGATGGAGGAACAGGAGGTCTCCATGGTGTCCATTGGCAGCTTGGCGGACAGATTTTTTTTTTCCCCCCTTGATTTCAGTCTTTTCAGTCAACACCGGCCAATTCGGTCAGGATAAAGGAAGTTCTGTGACAGATTCAATGTTGTGAATGCTGAAAGTTCACAGCAAATCCCACCTCAGCTGGAGAGTGGAGAGAGTTCATCATGAATGCAACACTTTTCCCAAATAATGAGAAAACTGCCCTTTTCTCTGTTTTTATTGTACTAGCGTTTTATTTTCCCATAAATAAAACATTCAAATGTCCCTTTACATTTGTCAAGGTGCCAATGGCTTTTCAGGTTGACGCAAATTATAAATTTGCAGTATGTTGCTGATGTCAAATTTATCAATTTCAAGCTTAAAAAAATTGATTATAAATTCTGGATCTGTAGCTTAAAGTCAAGTCAAGTAAATTTATTTGTCAATTTCAGCTGTATGTACAAGACATACAGATTAATTGAAAAGGCGTTTCTCTCGTGCCCAGGTCCTACACTATTTTCTAACAACAATCAAAAGTCTGAATTAAATGAATTGACTCTCCACACTGAACTCTCCTGGACCCTACTTGTGCATATGTGGGACTTACCCAAAATCATAATCAGCCCACATGATTTTAACTGTCACATTCTAAACTGTATTTAAAATCCCATTCCTTTTTTAAAAGCATCACATTTTACCTTGCATTGAAAAAAATGACACGATATCCAAAAGGTTCAAATCCAATAGGACTTCTCAGTACTCACAACAGCAATCCCAACACTGCCATGAAGTCCTGGAAGCTTGATATAAATTGAATCTCACCCGCTCCTTTTTTCCTTGACTGAACAAACTCTAGTTGTGGACAGTCTTCTCCTGTAGGCCAGACTCTTCAGCCAGTTGCCTCACACACTGCTGGCTCCCACTGTCTGAGTGTGTGTCTGCTTCTCAGAGCTCCACCTGATCTTCTCCACCTGGCGCACCAAGCCTGATGCGGTCAAACTGATAGCCACGCCCATAACTGAGGGAGGGGTGTGGCTCCAGCTCACCTCCACTCTTCCTTTCAACAGCAATGTTTGTGATTCAGTTCATGCTTGCTAATAAAAAAAATATGTATTTGAAATTTTTGGAATATATATAAATATATTTAATTAAAGTAAACTGTTGCCCATGCTAATTTGGTCCATGCTATTTTTGTTTGGAGATCATAGAACTAGGTTATAAAAACAAAAAAGAAATGCTGGTGTTAAAGGGAACATCTTATTGCATAGACATAATCCTCCATTAAGGTGCAACTTCTGCATGCATGATGCATGCATGATGGTGTTCTCCAAGGTTAGACAGTAACAGGGACTGTTGTTTGCCTGCTGATGACGGGTAAAGTAGTTGGTAAAAGGTTTTATTTCTGATGTGAAAACCACCGGCACCACTTTGTTCTCCGGGGATTTCGACGAACGAGGAAATGAGGAAATGGGAGAGAATGTTAAGATACAATCCCATCCAGTTTGAGCCGGGAGGCAGCGCTTTATGCCTCATCCAAAAAACACTCTCTTTGATAGCGGCTTGGGCAGCGCAACATGACATGTATCAGCACCACATTGTGAGAAAAATCACTGTTTCTGTGAGCAAACAGCAAACACAATGTCTCTCACAACAACAGAGATGGAAAAAGACTGAGTCAGTATCAAAACTCACAAACTAGCGCAGGCAATTTGTTCCCTTCGCAGGCCGACGGAAAGATATTTTTAATGCAATAAAGTGAGAGATGCTTTATGTTTAATTATAGCCTGCGTGATCCATAGAGCTCACTGTTCAGAAGCTAGTCAGCTACCTTAGCCTGTGCCCACACAGCAGCACCCACCTCTGATTAAAGGCGAGTTCACGCCCACTGCCAGTTGCTGCAAGCCACTGCCGGCAACAAAGGAAAATTAAAATAGAAAGTGAAGAGCATGAGGCCTCTTAGTGGGGAGAGGCCGACAGAGAGAGGAAAGGCAACATAAATATGTGGCAAAAAATGACGAAACAGCGCTCACAGCATGGCGCACTTCATCGCTGACCCGTGCAGTGCAAAGCTGATGAGATGATTAATGTGAAAATGAAGAGTTTCCCACCAGTGTTTTCCTAACGACGGTTCTGTGAGGGGTGGGCTGCGGCGAGGAGGCAGGATTATGTAAACTGTGGAACTTTGACTCTGGCGCTGGTAGAGTGGACTGGAGAAATGAAGTACGCCGCTGCTGCTGCTGCTGCTGCTGCTGCTGCTGCTGCTGCTGCTGCGAGTGGTGGTGGGTGGAAGCTTTATTTACCACAGCTGGCTGTTGTTTCCTCTTATTTAATGAGCACCACCAGGGCCACTTTTTAAAGCTGGGGTCACTGTGCATGAGCCATTAGAACAGGTTGGACTGCCTTCACTTTGTCACTGTTGAATGGACAGTAAAGTGTGCTCTGCACTGCACCGAGACTCTTTATCGTCAACGTCCAAATACTTACAGGACAACTGCAAGTGCAAAGGTGTAGTTATTTATCTAAAGCATTGTTTTGACCAATTGTGCTTACACGCTACCATACACGCTGACATACTCTTTATGTCATTTTCATTTCTTGTCGTATGCAAGTGAATGATCACAAAATAATTTTATTTTCAGTCACAAAAAGATGCAGAGTGGGCTTTGGAAAATGTTACAATTCTAACCCAGATCACTAAAGTCAGTTCAATGCATCATCATAACCTGAGTTCTCTTCTAGATAAAGCAACCCCGCGGGGAAACCGCACTGTGCAACTATCTGTCAGTGTCATATCATTATTTCTCTTCCTTAAATTACATAATTTGCGCTGCTGCACTTGATATTCCACCTCCGACCCGAGAAAAGCGTTCTAGAAAGCTTTATGAAGCGCGCAGCTGTTGATACAAAGAGGTTCAGAGGTGCTAATATGCGCTTGCAATTTCCATTTTATCATGATTTTATCCGTTTAGGGGTGAGAAACCCGGCAGTGATGAATTATTGCAACACAGATGTGACTCGGTAGCTGATTTGTGAGGCGCACTGACGGGCGGGGTTTCTTTTAGAGCTTTGTCTCCCTCTGTCGGCCATCTACAGGAATCACCAGTCAGCTGTCTGTCCAGCAAGTCTTACCAGCCTTTTACTGACATATAAGAGGAAAAATAATAATATTTCGTTGTCTTGTGTCAAGTCATCTCACACGAGCTAAGGCTTTTGATTTGGGTGCTGATCTGTACACCAGAGGCAAAAGCAAAATCCACATTCAATGCAAAGCTCTTCAAACACAAGGCTAAAAGCCTGTGGTGTAAATGATCAACACAAGGTGACACACAGACTTTTGTTAAACAGGAAACCGAGAAAGACTCTGGTTATTTTGCTCAACGTGTGGCCGAATATAAAGGAAAACGATGCCACAACGAGTGTTGGAAGACACTGCCAAACTAAACATGGGCCCACAGGCTACAGTCAGCAACACAAGAAGCAAGATATACAAATATAAAGAACAAATTTGGGTCATAAAAGAATTCACTCTGAAGAAATTCTGAAAGAAAACCCCACTACAAACTAAACAGAACTGGAATTCATCATAAATAAATAATGTATTTAATGTAATGCAATGTGAATAATGTTTGAATGGAAGATTTCCTCCTTGGTGAGTTCAGTGGGGCGGCTTTCTGTTCCACTTCCACCACAGAGAAAAGTGACGCATATCACCGGGGCAAGAAATGATGTTGATGTTTCAGAATATCTGCAACGGAGACAATATCGTCTTTATTCCTCACAAAGAGGCCTCTGTGCTGCGGCTCTGCAGCTGATGGTCACATCTCAGTGATTTATTTCCACCTTTCAGAACGCATCAAGACGCCTGGTGGAACACACAATGAGGCAGTCAGTCCAGCTGAGGGTATCATCTTTAAGCTGTTGCCAAGATCACCGTTTAACATCTTGCATTTCATCCCAGTCTCCACGACAGCAGCCTTACATTGTAAGTAATGACACACACACACAGCGTATTTAGCCCTGTGTTTACAGCCTTGCACAAACTTTATTATTATTTATATTATTTTTCATCCTGCTAAAACCGACACTTTGGATCATTCACAAAATACAGTGCCAGATAGTCACCAGCCGTTCTAAGGAATAGACCCTAACCTTCGCAAAGGTGCCAGTGCCCTTTGTGATGTCACAAATGGCCAACTTCCAAAAGGTAGGGATTTTGCACTCACTTCCTGAGGGAGGAGAGCAAACAACAGAGGTGAAGGATGGACTTTTCTTAATTTCCACTGACATGATAGAAACAGTAATCACAGCTAGAAAAATAAAATTTATTTTTACACAACATGGGACCTTTAAGTTACATCATTTCCTCACTTATCTTCTTTTAAAGTCGTTACACGGCAGACGTTTTATGTATCTGTGTGTGTGTGTGCAGGTTACCAGGGGAAGCTCTCTGTCACAACAATGAATTAACCATCAGCACAAAAGCTGTCGCAATCAAATGCCACACTCGTTATGTCATTCATTCTTTTTTTCCTTTTTTTCAGACTTCGGATGGCAACACTTCCTTCATGCGGCCCTGAGCTCATCACACACACATTGAGTGTTAAAGGGCATGTGAGTCATGGTGGCATGTTTGCATGAGTGGGCTCAGTGAGGCGGCTCGTGCAAACAAGCCCACGTGCTGCTGTTTCTCCTGCTCTCTTTTTTTGGAATCCTGTGATGATGTCATAAGCAGAGACTTCCTGAACACAAGGTTCATTCACAGACTCCCGCTCACAACACAGGATGGGGGGGGTGCTGAGCTCCAAACAGGCCGTCTCCACGGCAACCATGGCAACCATAGCCCCCGGACACCATAGTCTCCCTCTTGTTGTCATTTTTCAAGAGGAATCTGACGTTACGTGTGCGTGTGCGTGTGTGTGTGTGATTAATTAATTTTAGTTTTCTAGCTGTGATGTCTGTTTCTATCATGTTAGTCAAACCCTCAGAAATGAAGAAAAGTCCATCTTGCACTTCTGTTTCTTGCGAAGTGAGTGCAAAAACACCGACTTTTGGAAGTCGACCGTTTGTGACATCACAAAGGGCACTGGCACCTATCTCAAAATTAGTGTATTCCACCATCTTGTAGCAGCTTATGGCTGTCTTGCTCTGTATTTTGTGAAATATGTGTATTGGTTTTAGCAGGACGAAACCGCTGAACATCTTTGTGTAAGGCTGTAAACACAGGGCTAAATATGCTGTGTGTGTTCAAAAACACGCATGCTTGTGTAAACAGCCTGTCACTTTACTTGGTAAAGTGCTTATTTTCTATGTTATCTAATTATAAGCAGGAGGGGCGTGGGCAGTTTGCGTTCACAGACACAGAAAAGGATCAAAGGCAAAGACGCGACTCTAAGGACTCATTTAGGAATGACACATTCAGAGGAGGAGAACTGTGATGCATGTGGTTACTGTTTATTGCTAATTAAAAGGATACAAAAATAACATGAACCCCCCACCCCCCCCATCCCCAAGGCTTATTTGTGAAGAGGCACGAGAGGCAGTACACTGAAAATGCAGGACAGACATCGGCACAGAAAAAATGCAACAGGACAGCATTAACAACACTTCCATTAATGATGATTCTTTAACAATTAAAAAATAATGACATTTGCATAAAGAAAATATAAACTATCAACTTCAAAGTTTCCGATCATTTATCTCTGACGGGGGGAAAAGTTACGCCGGCACAAAACAAAGAAAATACACGACGATGACAAGAAACAATGTAATTACCAGAAAAGAAAGTTACACAGAAGAAGATGTCTTCTATATCAGATTGTCATTACACAGGAACAATCACATTTATTATTTACAGCAAAGGGGAAAATACATTCAGAAATTGTCAAATGTACATGTGCTGCACTGGCTCAATGTGAAATATCTTGGCTTCATTTGAGTTATTGCTGTCAAATAGATCCATACAAAATGAAAAAAGCTTCTTCTTTGGTATTTCTTCATCTTTGCAATCACATAAATGGCACCTTGAAAAAAAAAACAACCTCCTGATCAAACTGTGAAATATAAAATATAATAGAAATATTTGAAAAGTGTGGCCCTTTTTTCCACCTGTTAATTAGTTTTAAAAAAATGCTTACAGTGGAGGCTGGATTTGGTTTGAGACATTAAACTGTTAGGCGGAACACAAACAAAACAATGCGTTTAAAAACCCGCCGCTGGAGATGAGCCTCGACTCATCGCACCTGAAACGCACGTCGGGTTTAATGTGGATACAAATCTGCTGAGGCGGCGCGCGGACTGAAACACGGAGAAAATGGAACGTTATTCACATGATTCTAGAATTAGGTAAAAAAAAATAATAATAATAAAAAACTAAGTGAACTGTCTAACTGAAAACAGTGCATGTTAAGAGGCATCGCCAGAGTTCGTTTACACTTAAGGCAAGTGTGCAGTTCAGTTCCGTCTGAAAACTGCACTTGAGATGAGAGAAGCCTCAAACAGTCCTTCACACTGAGACTCACACAACACACAGACTGGAAACCAACGTTGTGCATGAAGAGATCAGCTAAACCCTTTGGCCACAGGCTGTGTTTGGCCTTAATTCTTTGCAAAAAAAAAAAAAAAACTCCTTCCAGGCTGTTTATCAGAAATCTTGGCACTTGAACATTTTCAACATAATGGCTGGTTTGCAGAAACAGGCGGCGTCAACTATTTTTTCCTCTGTTTTTTTGAGATTGATGTGAAAATTACACAAATGTGAAGCCGTTGCGTGTTACACAACCGCCGCCCTCTTTGTATGGGGCGAACAGGTGGGAGTTTAATAGTTGGAAATTATGGCTAATGGTGTTACGGGCTTATTTCCTCCATCTAATCTCTGACTGTATCCAAACATCAGCCGGAAAAGAAAAATCACAACAATAAGGCAACATTCCTCTGCTGTGTGTCATGAGTTTGTTGGAGGACCTGCTGGCTGTTGATGTCTGGCTCAAATGAAATTGTTAATCAGAGGAAGAAGAGGAAGAAGAAGAAAAAAAAAAAACAACAAACAAACTCCAAACAGAGATCCGCGTTGCCGCTGGTAACAAAACCGAGGCGGAGACGTGGGTCGATAGCGCCGGTGGATGTCACCTCGCTGCAGCGCTGCGTGTCAGTTCCGTGTCAGGGCGCCGGCCTGCGTCTGACCTCTGGCCTGAGCCACCGTCAGGTCGTTTCTGATGATTTCGTTCACTGGAGAGAAAAGGAAAAACAAGAGTCGTCAAGACAAAGACTTCACAACAACAATGAAATCTTGAAATACACCACACGGCCCTATTTAATAGACTGAGGGCTTTGATTGATGATGTTATTGTACAAAACTATTCATTTCAGAAAAAAAGATCTTAACACAAGGCGTCTTCACTGGGTAACAAAAACAAAACCTCCTCACGCATGAAATTACCTCACATGACAAAACACGGAAGATTTAATTGGACGGTTAAAGGTGACGAGCTCACACAGACAAAGTGGGACGAGGACTATTTATACAAGGACACAGGTGAGAACAATCAAGGTCAGAACCGACAAGTAACCACAGGTGAAACTCACGGGACAAAAAAAAAAAAAGACGAAAAAAAAAAAAAAAGCAGGGAGATGAGACTATCAAAATAAAACAGGAAACACTAAAAACAACAGACCACGACAGTTATGAAGCCGCCAGGATCCGACTGAGATTTCTATAAATTCCGTTAATACCAAAGTTGCATTACTGTTGAGCAGCCACCAGAGGCTGAGCTATACAATAGCTTGTCAAGGTTTACTTCCTGTTGCCAGGACCTGCCAAGGGTGTGTGCGTCTGTGTGAGTGTGTGTGGGAGGCTGAACGGGGGCTGAGGTGGAAACTTTCGGTGTCATGTTCCTTAAAATAGACACCTGTGTGCGTGTGTGAGAGAGAGAGAGAGAGAGAGAGAGGGACAGAGAGAGACAGAGAGAGAGAAAATTAAAAAAACAGAATTGACATTTCCTGGTTTCTGAATGTGTTTGTGAGCCTTTCCCTCTCAGCGCAGCCACGGTGCGCTGGCTGAGAATCCGGGGCGCAGACAGGAATGATGAGAATGTTGAACATGTCATCCGTCCAGATCTGCCTCCTGCACTGAGCTCTGATGTTTGTGCGTCTGTCTGTCTGCCTGCCTGCCTGTGTACACTGGCACACTGGCACGCCGACACACACACACACACACACACACACACACACACACACACGGACACACAGGCACAGTCCCGGGTCGGTGCCACAGCTTCCAGCCGGCCTCGGGGAACTCATTAGGGCCTATGAGTAATACGAGCGCTTCAAAGATGGGCCAAAAAAGCTCTTTGCTTGTCCCCAAAGCATTGCAGAGCACAGACTGCATCTGTCATTCTGTATCTATGGTAATAGGCCACATCTTAGGTCGGGTTCTGGGCCCACACGTCTCCTCTGCCGCGCTGAACGTCGTCTTTTTCTACATAGAAGTAGAAGCCTTCAGCTAACTCTAATAAAAGACCTCACCAAATAAAAAAATAAAAAAATAAATGAAATGAATAAATGAATTAATCATAAATCTCAGTCACCAAGTTATCATTTTATGATTTCAAAACCAAAAGAAAACCTTGTTAGCACTTATTTTATACACAACTGTCTGCGTTTCCTGACTGTGATGATGGGTTAATGAGGAGAATCACTGTGTTTTTGGTCAACAGCCTCTCTCGGATGACTGAAAGCGGCTGTAAAGTCGTCTTTAGCATTGGGGACAACTGGGGATGTTTTTAGCTGATAAGTTGATTATGTGCATTGTCCTGATCAAATAAATAAGTACAGTAAAGTAAGAGCACACACACACACACACACACACACACACACACACACACACACACACACACACACACACACGCACGCACACACACACACACACTTCGTGTGAGAGTTTGCTGCTTGCTTTTTATTCAAGAAATGTGTTTTACTGCTCTCTGACCTACCAGCACCATAAAACACTCCACCGCTCGCAGGCCCACACTGCACTTTCTAATGTCAAAAACCCTTCTGTGGGCTTGTGTTAGTTTTTATTCAAAGCATTCATTTACATTGCGGTTAGCCAAAAGGTGCAAATATAAAAACGGGAAATGAAACGGACGGCCTTTCACCCCCACATGAGCAGAGCAGAAGAAAAAAAAAAAAACCCTCACCACAACACGCTGACAGACAGACAGACAGACTAAGGTGTGAGCGAAAGTGGAGGAACTCGTGGACCAACAATATCGCAGCTAATTACAACAATGAGCACGCGTGGCGCTTTGCTGAGAGGACCAGCCGTGGACTCCTGACACATCCAGCGGCTGTTCCTCAGCCCGTCCCTGCAAACATCCTCCAAAATCACACGCAAATGGGGAAGGGAAAGAAACCAAAGCAGTAGCGAAAAAGCAAAAGCAAAAGCAAAAAAAAAAAGCCAACACTGGGCACAGTTCATGGCGCCATCTCAGAGTTGCACAAACCAGCGGGGGGGGGGGGGGGGGGGGGGGGGGGGCTGCCCCCCGCTGTCGTCACAACGTTTATTTTAGCGGAATTCCCTGTGACACCTTAAAAACGCCTGAAAGGAACTTTCATCTCCCCAGCAACGCCACGGGATTTTTCTTTTCCCTTTTTTCACCATCCCTCCCTCCCTCCCTCCCTCCATCCTTCCATCCCTCCCTCCCTCCCTCCCTCCTGCTCTAAACGAGCTGAGAGACGCGGCGGCAGCGGAGCAGCGGGGCAGCGCACAGAGAGGTTCTTTGCTGAGGCTGATGAAGGGTTGGCAGGGCTGTTGGCTGTTGGCTGTTTGCAGGCTGGCACCGGGAACACTCGAGCCAGTCAGCGCAGCGTCTGGTGCTGCCGACATCAGAGCCGAGGGGCGGCGCTGTTTACGAGCAGCGCACAGTAGCTGACTCAGAGGCGGCCGGCGCAGACCCTGCCGCCCCGGTGTTTGCGTCCGCAGGTATTTGCATGCTAATGCGGCAGCGCTGCGAGCGATGGCCGACCATTAGGAGGAGAAAAGAGAAAGCAGAGGAAGTCACGTGACATCTTAACCCAGGAGTCTAACCGCAGGGCCAGCGGCGCGCTACGTTCAGACCCCGGGTCCGCCTCCAAGCGACTCTCACACAACTCTGCAGCGTCTGACTTGGTCACAAGAAGCTAACCCTGATTTAACACAGTTTACGGCTGACAGACAAGCTGCGATTCCGTTAAGAGTTTTTCCGCAGAATAAAAGCGACATCCTCATGTCTCACATGGACTGTGTTTTTAGTGCGTGTCGGCGATCACGAGCACGCTAACGAGCTCAGCGACAGACGGCGTCGATGGACGATTTCAGGCCGGAAACTTTGTGGAACCAGATTTAAGTTTGGATTCAAGGCGGAGTTCAGATTTTGACGCGACCCACGCCGGCTTCCCGCGCACACCTGCACACTCGCGGCAAACACTCTGCTTTGCACTTTGGGCTTTGGCAGAACTCACATTCACTTTGATTAAGGGAACAATATTCAAAATCATTTTACTACTAGATTCTGTGGCACACGCACCAAAACAAACCGTCGCAGGCACACCCACAGTGGCCTCCTCCACTCAGTAAACAAGTCAAGTGTCAAGTGAGGATATAGGTTCTCAAAACTGTTAGAGAATGTCCTTTATTTATATATCTATATCTATGTATTTTTATGTCTATTATCTACATGAATTCTTTCCTTTAAATTATTACAATTCAGCAGCTATAGTGTTCCAGCAGGGGTTTATCATCACTCGCGTTTAGCAGCGTGTTTGCTGCCATTCGTCATTTATCAGTAATGATTGATCCAAAAAGAAATGTAACTCCTTTACAGTTTCAGACTGGCCAGACAACAAAACAGCAGGGGAACAACGCGGGCCGAGGGAGGAGCGGTGGCGTCACGTTCTACTCCACACATTATTGCACCATTAGTTTATTTATAGTATTCAAAGCAAAACCTGCTTCTCCTGAAGTCTAGAAGTGTAGACGCTTGCATTCTGTCAAACAGCTGGTGAACCTGTGCCGTGCGTGGCCTTGCTGTGCTTACTAACGTCTTAGCATGCTGCCTCTGACATTTGACGGCGAAGTGATGTAGAATATATAGATGCGGTGGGGGGTGGTGGTGGTGGGGGGTGCTGGGTAGATTTGGAATCAATACGCTGCGCAGCCCTACCGTGCAGCCCGGCTGCGTGTTTGAACAGGCGGCTTTAAATGGGACGGAAGCGAGGTGAAACTAATGCGTGGCCAGCAGGCTGCTGCCGTGTGCTTTATCTCTCCCGCTCCGACCTCCACCTGCTGGAACAATTTCACCTGCTCCACTGCCTCGGGGCTTTATTCCACACACACTGAATCTGTCACTCTCACACTCTGCAGGCCGCCGGCCGCAACCATTGGCTCTGCTTTCTCTCTACCTCTCCCTCTCTCTGTCTCTCTGCGAGTTCCGCATGGCGCTCTAAATGTTTTGTGGCTCAGCAGATGGAAGAAAACATGTATCCAACTGATCGACGGCCTTTACAGCACAAACAACAAGAGAGCAAATGTGAGTTAAAAAAAAAAAAAAAAGTTAGGAACGCTCGTTGTGAGAGATTTTTTTGTTGGTTGGAGGTTGGAGGAGGTGGGGTGGGGTAAGAAAATGAAAATACCGAGCAGTCATTCCGACACACACTTGCCAGAGACGACACAGTTCAGGCACCTCGGAGATGTGACAGTTATCGACCGCAACACCGTGACGAGACCAGGATGTGGCTTTGTTTGTTTTTTTCTTTTTTTCTTTTTTTATCTGACTCGAGCGCGGGCTGAAACAACCCCCGATGAGTAATGTTGACAATCTCACTTTGGCAATAGCGCCTTTGATGGGGCCCCGGCAAACAGAATCAGAACACAGCTCAACACCTTTGCAGCCGTCACACACAGAGGGGAATTTCATGAAACCGCCTGACTTCTCACCCGCTTGTCCTCAATCAATCCCCTCCTGATTACCATAAGGGTAGGTGGATTACCTGCTGCGATCACAAGCACGCGGTGCAATGCAATAAAAGCACAGGTTTGTGTTGTATACACACTGCCGTTGGGAAAGTTTGGGGTCACTGACTTCTTTCTCCATTGTAACCAGCTTCATGGAATAATCTACTGGGAAGCTTTAAGAACATTACTAGTGCACGGAGGTGCTGAACGCATTGATTGACTGTGATTTTAGAGAATGAATATCAAGTGTGCATTGTTACAGAAATTGAATTCTTCAAAATTGCAAAGAAAAATTTTTTAAACATTTCTGAAACAAAGCTTTGTGTTGCGATCAAACTGAGTTCTGTGCGCTCAACCATAAAAGAGAAAACAAAGTTTATACGGTTTATACTTCAGGCTCTTTGAAACAGTCGACTTTTAACTGCGTTCACACAGAATGTTGCACACTTGGAATTCTCTCAATCACTTTTAATTAGACATTGGAAATGGTTTTCATTAAACACTGAAATCTTCCCATACTTGTAAAGCACATCTTGACTGCAGAGCATTCAAGATCAAGATTTCATAAAACTGGTTGTAAAGGAGTTCAATGGAGAAATGAGTCAGTGACCCCAGGCTTTTGAACGGTATTGTATAAATGTGTAAATATAAATTAATAATTACACTAATGGAATTTGAGCAGAGTGACGATAAACTAACACTTAAATCAAAGCCAACCTGGAGTTAGTTTTAATGAGCTTTCCTGGGGGGGGGGGTTGCAGCTTTTTGAAGCTCCATGGGAGGATCAAACAGGCGGCCCAGTGTGAGAGCTCGTCTCCAACTCCTTGTTAATTCACAAACTCACCTCCCTGTTGCTGTTTACTGCGGAGGGAAACCCTGCGAGCGCCGTCCAAAAAACACAAATTCCACCGCTGGCAGTTTCACTTTTTCCACTGCAACGCGCACTCACGTATGCACGTACGTATGGGCGCCTAGCCACCCCCCCCCCACCCCCCGCCACCCCCCATCCCTTTTCCTGCGAGCTGCCCTCCGCCCTACTGCTATCTTACAGGGATCAGGCTGGACTTCAGGAGGCGAGCAGCTGCAAATAGGAATTTCTTGCGCCAGATTGGCAGAATCTCGCGGTCGGAAAAAAAAAAAAAAAAAGAGAAGCCAATCCTCTGGTGGGTTCCCCCGCAGGAACGAGGGGCGTGAGGGCAAGCAGCAGCTCGGGCCAAATACAACAAACAAAAGAGGCTTTCCCCAGCTCTCCCAGGCAGCCTGTTCCACTGTTTGACAATGGTTGCCATGGAGGTAGTTTTTCAATTCATAACAGTGTCAACACGTCCGGGCGGTCAAGAGAATGACACCTTTCACCTTGGCCCCCCTCCCCCTGTCCTCCGTATGTAAGGCAAGAGAAAAAAAAAAAAAAGAACCTAATTTCCTGTCATGTTTTAGAGCCGCATGAGCTCAGGCAGGATGAAGGCTGTAAAAAAAAAAAAGAAAAAAAAAAAGGCAGACGACGGCCTTAATCTGCGTTGGGATCAAAGGAAGAAAAACAGCGGTGGCTAAATTCTGCTGTAAACACATCTTGGAGGGCCGTCACCTGTTCAGGCGGGAGGCAGTGAAGGTCACCGCGCCGCCCGCTACTGGGCGACATCAATTCTGTCGGAGGCTATCGAGGGTCGACAGGGCCAAGTGTAAACACATGAGTCACAATCACTGTTATTTCCACTTGGGAGTGGAACTGAACTGCATCACAGTCTGATGATGACGATTGTTTTAACAGCGGGACCGAAGCCTTTGTTCGCTGGGGGCTCCTTCAGCTCATAGATCAACTGTGAGCGAGCGCCACTGGAGAAGGTGGCACTCGTCTCGAAGGTTTCCTCGAATTGTTCCCGGGGAAAACATCTCTCTCCGCTTCGGACGCTTCTGGCCATCCGTCTCTTTCAAGATAGGGCACCGTACTTCTCCACCACTTGTCTGGAGCTCTCTTTCATCTCGCGCGCACACACACACACAGTAGTGTAGTGCAGGGTATATGGAATATTCCCACTTCTTTTTCATTCAGCATTATGTATACCCACTTCCCAATCCCCTCCGATGAGCATCATTCAGTAGTGTCTGCGAACCAAGTGGTCCGATTTTCTCTTGGATGGCGAGGGCGTGAACCACCCGACGCTGCCCCTAATTGGCTGGCACTCACTGCCTTTGTTGGTTAGATTGAGGTTAGATTGGTTCAATTTAGGCATGAAGACAGAGTAGGAAACAAATCTTGGCTCAATAGCAATGTTGTTTGTTTGCTTGATATTATTTGCCTTAAGAAAATATAATATATAGGTAAGATGAAGCCAGCTGTTCAAAGTAAAATTCAATTTCTCATTTGCAAAAGTCTCGGTCTAAGTGGCAAACACTGGTCTACATCATCTTACTGCAAATCACATGAAATACTGGCAGTTGTCCAGTTTTCAGGTGTGGATGGATTAAGAAATACGGAATAGTTCGCTCGCAGAATTATGTAATTGTCTTTTACTAGTCTGTGGGACAGTATTGTGTCAGTAATTTCATAATTTTATAATCCTGATTCCTTGAGGTCAAGCAACTGAAATGATGTGACAATGTACAAAAACTTCTGGCCCATTTTTGGGTAAACCGAATAGTCGTCTTACACGTAACATGGTGCAACAAGTGTTTTTCCTTTGCTGAATGGGCTGTTTTAAACACAGGGCATGAACTAAGAGTGCACCCACTTCTCCTGGGGACCACAACACCACACATGCACACTGAAACAACAGGAAGAATAGCGCTGGTGCTGAGTGAGATTGCTGTAACTTACACTCACCATCATCTAGGTAGGCCTGGTCCAAGTTCTCCTCCTTGACCGTCACCCTCCTCCGGCCGTCTCCTGGAGCCTCCACGGGCGCCGTGCTGGCTGGGGCCCGGCCCTTCTGCTGCTGCGGCTGCTGCTGCGGCTGCTGCTGCTGCTGCTGTGCCTTCTGGACGTAGGGCTGCTGCTGGATCACTGTGGGATAGTGGTGAGGGTGGGTCACCTCAGGCGCCTGCGGGGGGTAGGTGTCGCAGAAGACCAGCTGGTGGTGGCTGTCGGGCTGCGGGGTGGCGAGGCCCTGGAGGTCCGCGGCCCGGAGCAGGTGGTGGTTGGTGGGGGAGAACTGGATGATGGGGGGTTGCTGGCCCGCACCCACAGGGCCGACCGGCTGAGCCGGGCAGCCGGTGTGGACCAGGACCGAGCAGTGCGGGTCGGGCATCACCCCCCCGGCCTGCTGGTAAATTCCGGGGGCGGTGCTCAAACTCCTGCCCCCGCGGGGGTAGACGATGGCGGGCCGCTGCTGCTGCTGGAAGTGAGCGTCCTGGCCGGGGAGGCTGGAGCTGAGACGCTGGCAGGGGGCTGCGCTGCCGTCAGGGTGGAGCTGGACGCCGCGCTGGTTGTGGTGGTAGTAGGGGTGGGACGACAGGCTCACGATCTGGGGGACGGCGAAGCCCATGCGGTCGGCCTCAAACTCGTCCAGCGGCTCGGTCTTGATGGACGGAGCTGCGAGGAAACAGAGGCAACTGTTGTAGAAACACAAACAGTCTTTCTTATGTGTGTGGGATGCGTGTGTCTGTAAGCGACTGGATGTCTATCTGTCTATCTACCAATCTTAAAGGCAGTAGCTGTGCAGTTAGAGGCCTTCAGCAACGTCACTGTTTAGCCCAACCTAATACCATCAGTATGACAGCACGGCCAATGCAGAATCATACTTACACATTACATCACATCAGACTAGTTGAGCAACACTTTTCCGGAGCATTCAAAATCAATAAACTCGCATTCACGCAATAGAGTAGGAAACTAAACTAGCTGGCCTTGGTGTTGCAGACTCGAGATCTGATTGGCTATCGCAACTGACTGTCACTTACAGCGCACAGGAGCCTGCTATGTTGATTCTGAAGGCAGATTTCATTGAAGCTGACAGCACAAGCTGTCTGAAATTTGATTGGATAAAAACTCTACCACAATATACAACAGTGGCAGCAGCACAACCAATTGGATATAATATGACATATTTATATATACAGTATATGTATATATGTATGTATATATACTTTTCTGACTCTCTTGAGGCCTGCAGAGGAGGCCTCGCTGGCCCTGATGGTTGCCTCGCTGTTTTAATGCTGACGTCAGTGCACCTACCTGCCAGGGGGGTGTAGGTGAAGTGCTGCAGCTGACTGCGCTTCCTCTTGCCGTTGATGACGCAGAAGTTGACTTTGGCCGAGTGGCAGGCAGACGTGTCTCTGTAGGGCGGCACCTCCACAAACAGCATGTTCTGCAACACAGGGGATGGGTTAGCGTGGCGAGGCCGAATCCTTTAGCTCGGCGGCTAACTGCTAGCTAACGACAAGTCCGGTGCGCCGCACTGCTGCGCCACTTACTGGCTGGCTTTTGTCTTTGTCCACGGTCGCTTCCGTCTCCCAGATTTGTTGCCCGTCTGCAAAAGCAAAGGCAGAAAAAGTGATTTACAGGTTGAATGCATATTTATTGTGCACAAAATGATTCAAGTTATGTAGGGTTGCTGAAGTAACGACTTTGTAACGACATTGATTCTTGCCGTGTGGCGCCAAACAATGGAATACAGCTGGGATAATAAAGATATAAGATCAAGTGGGGCATTGGAAGACTGATGTGGACGCCACTTGCTTTCCGCAGGCTGATTTATTCGCAATAGCTAACATCACAGCAGACTCGTGGTGGCTAATGCTATGTGGGAGAAATGAACAGATGTTAACGTGTTTGTAGGATGCTCCTTGCAGAGGTGGGAAGTAACAAAGAACAAATAATTGTGTTGCTGTACTTCGAAAATTATTCAGATTTCAGTACTTTGAGTATTTCTTTTTCTGACAACTTTTCACTTTTACTCCCTATATTTGTACTTTCTACATGTTACATTGGAAAATGAACAGAACATTGTTGAAAAGTCCTCATCCATACTTGTACTTAAGTACAGAATGTGAATACTTTTGCCACCTCTGACTTCTAAAACGGTACATTTTGAGCTTTTGAGGTCAGCAGTATTAGAATTGTTTTGCTAGTAAAACTATCTTTTTAAAAAGTTCTTTAAAAAAAAGAACAAAGAAAAAGGATAAGAAAAGATTTCTAGTTTGCTTTTGTTTCACGAGTTCCAAGTGCACAGTCTGGTTCTAATCTAGTGTGATTCACTGTAGAGGCAGCTTCAAAAAGAGCAGTGGCTGCACAAAATCTCCCTGTTCTTCCCCAGAACAGTTGAGAGAAAACGGGGTTTCACCGTGAACGCTCAGCCAACCAGATCGCCCCGCCTGCCTCATTCCCTCTGAGAGGAAACAGCATTAGCCACGACGTTGCCGAGGTTACGAGCTCCTCCGGCGACCGACAGCTGATGCTCGGTTACATCACAACGTCTCGCCAGGCCAGCATCCAAGCCGGCGGAAGAAGGAGGAGGGAAAGCCAAGGAACGGGACAGTTGATGGGAACTCCACATGTTGCTACACATGATCGGACATGTGCGGGAAACCATCCCGTCGCAGATCGCAAACACGCGGCTGGAATGAGTCAGCAGGTGGAGAAGGGGAAGGGGGGGGGGGATTCCACACATCCTGCCAGCTACTCTTCTGTGCTTCACTTTCAGGAACAACTCTCTCCACTGCGCTTGCAAAAAAAAAGAAAAAAGACGTGACATTACTGCATCCTTGGCGCCCGCATCTGTTTTGTGTTTTTGAACCGGGCCCCACTCACAGGGATACCCCCAGACCCCCGTTACTCCTCCTCCTCCTCCCTTGGACGTCACCTCTCACAGCAGTGGAAAGGAGGAGTGAAGGCGGGGAGAAAAGCACGAGCAGGCTTTATTTTGGCGGGGGAAGCTTTCTTCCTCTGTGCCGGAGCCAGAGGCGGCTGCCGCTCGTTTGGAGGGACTTAACAGCTGCTACCCGTCCAGGACTTTGTGTCATAGACAAAGTCTCCAAAACAAGGCAATCCCTCAAAGCCGGACCCCTTCTTTCCATCTGCGCGCTGCCAGCAGGGAACCCCGTGAGTAGCGAAAAAATAAAAACAACACGTGACAATGTCCAAAGTCTAATTTCGGAAACAGGAGACGCACTAAAGTCTCCAACAGTCACTTGGTTTGACTCCATGGCTGTGTTCACATAAGAGGGAAACATCTGAGAGCCAAGCGTGCACACTGAGGGAAGCCCAAGAATTACATAACAGAGGGCAGAAACTTTGTTTTTTTGGACTGATACTGTATCCAAGATGACAGACTCGATCAATGCCCTCGTCACACTTCACCCTCTCATTACTGCACCAAAAAGGACCAAAAGAGACATCAGAAAACAATGATTAATTTATATTAATATTAATAGCAATATGTTGTTGTTGTTTTTTTACCACCAACATTTTTATTGTCTTCTTATATATGATGTGATGGTAAGCTTATAAAGGAAAACAGATAAAATTGATAGTTTTGGAAGTAACACTGAATGTGTCCCACTTGTTGGAATCTCCTGCTGAACTATCAAGACAAAGTCTGAAATATCAAACGGAGCCTCGACTCTTTGCATTGCAATCAAACACGGCACCGGAGCTTTAGCAAGAGCCGCCAGAAACAACCTTAGTGTGACCTGCAGGGCTACTGAAGAACAGAGGGCCTGTTTCAGCGTCGTCTGATGACGATAAGGATGAAAGTCAAAGAGGAAGTGAGGCCTAAAGGGAAGCAAGCCTGCAGCGTTATCATTTAGATCATGCAAATGACTCCTCTGTTGTCATCGATACAGTGGCGGCAGCAAAAAGAAAAAGCTGTCCACTTTGCTGCATTTGGACGGCTGTTGTTTGTCAGTCGTTTGTGCTCCTCTGTCTAAACGCTACCTGAGCAGAAATTAAATTACTGACTGAGTCATTGGTTGATTTCCTATTTTTAGGCCGCATCCTAATAATTCGATGAGAGCAATCTTGTTAGAAGTTGTGTGATGTCAGTAACCTGGGGGAGGGTTGTGTGTGTGTGTGGGGGGGGGCGATAATTGAGGCCACCCACCTTGAGTTTTCTCCATGAAAACCACCTTGGAGTCAGAGCTGAAGTTCTGCCCTGTCAGGATCATCTGCTGGCCTCCCAGGACAGAGCAGCCGTCCATGTCCTGCTTCTCCACCAAGGGAAGCTCGTGTGCAGAACGCTGGGCTGCCAGGACAAACAGGGACGAAAGTCTTTCAGTCGTTTGGATTGACTCCTTCCTCTTTGCCGTTGCAACAAACACATTGAACTCATAACCCATAAATCTTCACAGCAGTAAAAGCTTTCAAATTTTCAGTCAATCAATGAAAGGTCGTCAAACATTTTGACACAAACTTTTTGATGTATGTATAATTTATCAAGTGAAACAATGATGACTTTGCAGCGATGTTCTTTTTTGAGGATTTGAAATGCTGAATGATGCTGGACAAAAAAAGGCCTGTGTGTGTAAATAACAATCTGCAAAACCTGAAATATTGCTCCTCCAATCCGTTTTAAAGCTCATTGCCCGTTCAAACAAGTGAAAAACAGAATGAAAGTAACTGTGTAACATATAGCATCATAGTTTCTTGAAACACAGTTCACTATTTCATTAGAATCAAATAAATCGGGATAATTTCTTCACACCAACTGAAACAACTAAAGATTTATCAGATGCGTGCATGATTGTAAATGATGAAAAAAGGGGCTGGGGTTGTTTGTTTCACTTCCAAAAATTTGTGTCGGGCCTATTACCCAGAAGTGACAGTGTTTCACAATAACGAGGTGTTGCTGACTCATTTGCATTAAACAACCCCCGCTTTCGGTTATGATAAGTCTCGTTATAAATCACGACTTGGGCGAGGAAACGACGGGGACTGCATCTGTTGGCGAATGGCACAACAGATGAGGTCTGAATTTAAAAAAATATATAGAGAGAATGTATAGATAGATATTGATAAAAGCAGAATTTCCATTCCGTTTTTTGGCAAAATAAAAGTAAAATAAAAGTCTGAAAAATGGCACCTCGTGAGCGTCAAAACCTTTTAGCCAAATTTGAGAGGTTTTTCGAAGTTTAGGTGTTTCCATTAGCAGTTTTTAATTGACATAATTAGGTTTTGCGCAATTCTAAGGGTAATGGAAACACAGCTATAGATATATATTAAATACACACACACACACACACACACAGTATATATGTATATATAGACCGATAGATAGATTGATATAGATAGAGACACACTATGCACTCTCCTGTGCCACACGGTGCAACAGCTGTAATAAAATGTGCACAAAATACCGCCCCCACCCTTCCCAAAATTACTCCCATAGTTTCCATGAAGAGAAGTAAACAAAAAAACGATAGAGAAAAAGGGGCATGAATGCACCATTGTCATCATTCACGCAGCAGCAGCAGCTGTCGGCTGACAGGCCGGTGTCGAGTGTTGCCCCCTCGTCCCATAAGCTCCTATTATCGCCCATTAGCTTGGACTAAACTCAGCAGCCTGCGAGGCGAGCCGAGGTGTCGACAAACAACCCCGTGACCTTTTAACAGGTTTGCTTGCCAGACGACGGCATGAGACCTGAGCGGGCCCGGAGCGGATGACACCGGCGGCGGGCCCGCCTCCTCAAACACGGCGCCTCCGCTCGTCAGCGAGGCCGACAGATGCGTCGCAGGCGTCACCGTGACCGACTTTGCGCTTGATTGCCTTTCACCGACAGCGGAGCTCATCTTTTTTTGGCACGGACAGGAAGGCAGAAGTAATAAGGATTGTTAAATGTTTTGTTTGTGTGCGTCACAATGGGGCAGTTTTATGGTGGCAGCAACATATTGCACCGTGTCTGTGCCAAACCAATATGATGAACATCTTGACTGAGGTGTTGGTCCGCAACGAGATAAAGGGAATTTTTTTGTTTGGCTTTTGATTAGAATAAGCTTTAATAACACTGTTCACACATGTACTGCTGTGCCCAAACACAGATTTTACTACTTTGCAGGTATAAACAGGTACGCCAACAATGAAGTGGCCAGTGACGGTCTGAAGCCCTGGAGACACACAAAGGCCTCATTCAAATGAGGAGCCTCCAACTCATTTGAATGAGGTTTCCAAAAAAGATATTTTTATATATACACTACCGGTCAAAAGTTTGGACACACCCTATGAATTATTTTTCTTTTATTCTCATGACTATTGACACTGCAGTTTCTCACTGAAGGCATCAAAATTACATATGAACACACATGGAATTATGTAGGAAACAATAAAAGTGTAAAATAACTCAAACACGTTTTATATTTAAATTCTTCAAAATAGCCACCTTTCATAAAAATAATATTCAGAGTTATTTAACTTGTTTATCTTTGCTTCATGATTACATATATCTTGCTCATATATTTGATGTCCTCAGTATTTATCTGCAGTGAAGAAAGTTGTATAATAAGATATTAAAAAAAAGGTATGAGAAAGTATGTCCAAACTTTTGACTGGTAGTGTGTA
This sequence comes from Nelusetta ayraudi, assembly GCF_046127955.1. Lineage (NCBI taxonomy): Eukaryota > Metazoa > Chordata > Actinopteri > Tetraodontiformes > Monacanthidae > Nelusetta > Nelusetta ayraudi. Next base: position 6,086,448 of record NW_027466120.1, read on the forward strand.
TATAAAAAAGTATATAAATATATATACACACACATATATGTGCATAAATACGTATATGCATATATACATATGTGTGTATATATATACACATATATATATATATATGATATGACTGTGACAGTGCTGCGTGTGCAGCTGCTTACAGCACTCGACGGGATGGGAGGCCACTTGGAGAGAGACGTGCTGTCCTCCTGGTTGAGGTATATGCACACGAAACACCAGGCGGACTCGGGTGTTTTTCCGACCCACGTCTGTCTCGCCCTTCCTCAACTCAATGTCGGCGTTTCTGAGCTTCAGGATCCCGGCGCAGTCAATTCTGTTGGGAGGAGAGAGCAACGTGAGCCAAACGGAGAGCAGGGAATAAAATTCAAACAGGAGAAGAAAAACATAGACACAAATGCTCACGCACATTGCTTTCATGTTGTTCTTTGGCTCCAGGGGGATCTCCAGGACTTTGGTGCCGTTGATGATCTTCTCATAGCTGGTCGTCGTCACGGTTTTACCAGTGATGCGGTGCACCTGATAAAAGGCGTGGGGCTTCAGGATGCGCTCATCAGCCGTACCAATGAAGATCTGCAAACCGAGAGGGTCCTTGCCTCTGTAGCCATGTAACTGCAAAATAATCCCAAAGTACGAGTCGTAAGACTTTGCTGAAGATACAGTTTGTGGTTTCTTGGAACATGGATAACTTGCATTCAGAATTAAAACAAGGGTTTGTCCCAGCTCCAGAAACAGTCAAGACCACTTTGATGTGCTACTGTAGAAACAGAAAGAAGAAGGAAGGTGAGGCTCTGAACTGCAGTCACACAAAGAGGTGCTACTTTTAACCTGACAGTGCCTCCTGAGGAAACCTGCAAAAAACCACAAAGCAACCAACTTGCATCTAAATGCTGTGTGCAAACAGAGCTCTACGTCTGTGTATATTCACTTTTGCATGAAAATTTAATTTATGAATGTCAAAGACCCAAATGAGTTTCCACAGTAAATTGGTAAATCAATTAATTAATTACATTTTTAAAAAAAAACAAAAAAACAAACAGCACAGGACCCAAAACAGATCTATGCGGGACTCCCATTTTAACATTGAAGTAGCAGTGAGGTCCTATTCTTAAAGTATACCCCGGTCATCAAAACAATGCAGTGTAGTTTTACTTTATTAAAGAAATTTGCCTGTGATGTGGTGCACATGAAAAAAGCCATATTGGGGCTTCAGGATGCACCTCATCAGCCATATTGATGAAGATCTGCAGACCAAGAAGGTCCTCAGTCCTCAGAAATTGGCAGTCAAAAGCAGGTTATCGGTTACCAGAAGCGTAAAAACCTGAAGTAAATAAATGAATACACATGTTCAAGACACTCAACAATGAGAACTCCAGTGATGGACTGGCAGCTGGGTTTGGCTTCCTACCAACCCAACCATCTTAAGAACACTGTGATCGGAAATAGCAATCAGAGATTTTTGTTTCTTTGTAGCCAGAGGTGGGAAGTACGGTAAACAAAATGTTGTTACCGTACTTGGGTATCAGTACTTTACTTAAGTATTTTTTTTCTGTCAAGTTTTTACTTTTACTCCCTACATTTGTAAACATACAGTACGTCTGTATTTCAGCTTTGAGGTCACCCTGGTCAGTTCAGTCCAGATTATTCTGTTACAAGTTTTTCATCTTGGAAAGTTATCAACGGATGTCCAGTTTCATTAATGGCAAATACGTATATTTTTTACTCCAGTACATCTCAGAACCTGTAATTTTATCTTGTTTACTTGAGTAAAGAAGTTAAATCGGTACTTTTACTTTTGCCACAGTATTTTTTTTTTTTTACCCAAGTAGCCATACTTTTACTTCGGTACAAAATGTGCATACTATTTCCCCCTCTGTTTGTACTTAATATGTAAAATAACCAAGGAATTAAATCCTCTCAATAAGTGATGAAGTTCAAACTGCTGCTAACTGTTAACAGAAACTATGGCAACATGAATGACTCCTGCACATCCGGGTATCCAAAATGCAGACACAAGAAGCCAAGTGAAAACACTCCACAGGCCATGTGAGCAGCCAAACCGGTTGTCATGACAGTGGCAGGAGCAGTGAGTCATGACCGAGAGCGGCGTAGGAAAAGTGAAGGCTACGAGGCTCAGAGACGGGATGAAGGAAAAAGTGAAGGAGGAGGAGAAGAGGAAGGGAAAGTGGTGGCGGCAGAGGTCGGTCGTGGCAAGCCAGGCTTGACCATCTGATTTGGGAACCGACTTTCAGCTGACCTCAGGGTGATGACTGAGTCAAGAGACAAAAAAATGGCTTTTAAATGTCGTCATGGCAACGCCACAAAAGGGCATCAGAACTATGTAAGGAGCTGATTTCCACATTCTGTCATAGAAAAATAGCCAAATAAGTCATCCACAGTTCTCATAACCACAGGAACTGTTTTCTTTTCTTTATCAACACGCATCTGGTGAGTATTTCAACACTTACGTTCAGCTTCCTGATACGATACCCACACAGTCAACAAACCAACATTTAAGAGGAAGTGAGCGACGGCATGAACACTGTGTATGCGTGTGGGTCAGACCATAGCAAGAGTACATATATATATATATCCGTGAGCTTGCTTGCTGACCTGAGAGAAACTCTGAGGGTTGTCGTGAGGCTGCAGGGTGGTTAGAGTGTGAATATCTGAGTGATACAAACCTCAGAGTTGAGAAATAGGTAAAGATACTACTACTATTTTCATATATTAGGACTACTCAAGGTTGCCAAATTAGGCTACTTGCACCTTCTACAAGTTCCTTCTGTTAAAGGTCCAGTGTGTAAAATTTGGCTTAATTTATGATTTCCATCATGGTAAAATTGTATCATACTGCCCACAAATACATTATTAAAAGTGTATACTCACAGTACAATAAAAATAATTTGCTTTTCCCACCCATAGAACTGTTCTTATTTATATATATATAAGAATATCCATAGAGTATGGGTCTTGCTCCCAGTTAGTTGCCATCTTGCCACCATGTTTCTAAGGAAGTTGGTGTGGACAATCCAGTCCACTGAACTGGATTTAGTGTGAACGCTTGCTTTCTCAAATAAACCAACGAAGAAGAAGATGGACAAGGTATTCAGGTTTGTGTGCGCGGGCAACCGTAGTTTCCTGGCAAGCTTGGGAGAGGGAGGCGGAGCAAAAGAGCGCTGCAGTCTAAAATGTAACCACCTAATGTTGCTGCTTCTTCTCAAAATCTCCAAGTATTACCCACTTAAATTTTAAATGATCAACGATCGCGAAGATGATTTCAATTTCATCAGGAAACGAATGCAACGCTCATATCGCACTGTATTATATAATGTGGTGTATTGTTCACCTGCACGACAGGATGCCCTCCTGTGGGCGCTTTGACGGCCCCCCTGCTTCCCTCTGTCTCGTAGTGAGCCCTGTGGTGAGGCTTCGGCTGCACCTCAATGTGGAGCTCATACTGGTCGGTGTGACTGGGAATGGGCCACTCCAGAGGCGTCAGAGAAGCGACGGGGATGCTACAGAACATCAAGGACAATAGGAGGGGTGTTATCGAAAACATGCCAAGTGTGCAATGTATCTTTGGTATGTGCAAATCTCTGACTATGCTGCCCATTCACCTGCAGATGCTAGAAACCAGCGGCTTGTGCCAGATCTGGGGTATGACGAAGTAAGGCTCGGCAGGGGCTTTGGATTTAATGTCCGGGTCACAGGACACCACGTAGTTCCCCTCGACTTGGTTTTCTGGGTACAGAGTGTAGAGCTGGTTGGACGTCTTGACAATTTTGGTGGGAACGGTGACCGGCTGACCAGCTGTGAAACCATTCATGGCATCAACAAGGCCGGTGTGAGTGTAGTGGGCGGCAGCATCGAGGTCCTCGTGCCTGTGGCCGTGGCCGTGGGGTGAGGGACTGCGGGAGCGATGGCTCGGGACCAACCCTGGGTTCCTGTACATGTCGTAGGTGCGCTTGCCCTGCGGGGAGGCGGAGCGGGAGCCGGGTCTCGGAGATGGCGAGCGGGCTCCCAGGCAGCCGTCCTCCACTAAGCTATTGCCGGGTGAAGTGCCCGGCGAGGTGCGAGGGGAGCCAGTGTGGATGTTCTGCAACCTGGGGCAGAGGTCTCCGGCGTTCTGGCCGCTGCTGGGGGACACGCAGGGAGACGCAAAGGGGGAATAATTCTCTGAATGCCAACTGGTGGAGGAGTTGCTGCTAGCGGGACTCAGGCACTGTGGCTCTCTGTAAGCCAGGTTCTCATGGCCCGGCACAGTCAGTCTGGGTCTGGGGCTGATGTTGAGATGGTGGTTTTGCAGGGAGTCCCGGCAGTGATTGTAGTGTTCACGGGAGGGGGTGATCTCGATCCGCGGGCTCAGAGCCAGGCCCGCCGGTCGGCCGTTGTCCAGATATCTGGCTTCCTGGTTCTCGTACCCCGCAAGGACTTGGGTGCCGTGTTCCCCGCTGCAGGACTTGTGATCGTAAGGGGAGGCAGCGTCCAGAGGGAACACCTGCTCCGACTCGGGACCGAGGACTTTGTGGGGTGCAAAGTTGGGATCATCTGAGAGGGTGAAAAGGGGAAAAAGTAATGATTGCACAAATAAATGGAAGAAGCAGAAATGTGAAGAAATCATCATATCAAACTCAAGTGTAGTCTGAGAAAAGGCACCATTAGTTTGCAGAGGCTTGTTAACTTCATGCTCACGTGGCTGCCAAATTCGCTTCCTGTTTGACTATTACTTTTATAGCACTACAGTGAACAAAAGGACGCGCATCCACTTCGAGCCAGCAAATACCCAAGAGAGCGCCGCAAGAGTCGATCCAAGACGAGCCGAAACAAACAAGCAAAAACAAATAAAGCACTTCTGACAAACCTTGACCTCCGGTCGCAACGTCGCTACAAGGTGGTTCATATTCAAACAGGTAAGCAAAGTCCAAATCCCCCTCGGGGCAGCTGACTTGGCCGAGCTCATCCTCCAGGACTTTGTCGTCGTAAAAAGCGGTCATCGGTGCCTCGAACGACTGCCGCGGAGTTCGGACTGAGGTTGCTGATGTGGAAGGATCACTGGCGACCTGACGAGTGACAAGCGATGCATCGGCGAGCTGCAGGACGCGAAGCGCGCAAGTTTCCTGCTTCCTCGGCGCGTTGAAGGCGGGTCTTTTCTTATTTGTTTATTTTTTTAAAATTTTTTCCACTCCGTACACACACGGCGCATCTCTGGGTCTGATCACGCCTCCTTCTGTCTTTGATGCGTCGATTATAAAAAAAGAAAAAGAAAAGGGCAAAGGCAAAGCAACGAACTCGATGCTCGGCGTCTTGGGACACGGTGCGCGGCATGTTGCTGCCCCCGGGCGTCTGACACGCAACAGCAACACAACAGAACGGACTCGTTGCCGATGCATCTTGCGAGTTATTGGCAATGTAAAACGGCATTTGAAAATAAATCACACATGCGGTACGAAAGTGGGTTGAGAGCAATAAACAACCTCTGCTAAATGGTTCCAGGAGCAGCTTTTAACAGAGCGCGTAAACGCGAGGATCCTGAGGGAATCCCCAGATTTACGCACAACCGAATTGCGTGTAGCTGCGGCTCGAATATGCCCAGTCAGCAAACAGAATCATCAAGATCACAGTATCGATTCCATATTTTGTCATTGTTTCAAAATGCATTCGTGACGCGGCCAAACTACCTGTACGTTGTATTTGATATGTCATTCAAATTTACGTCACATTTGTTAGAGCTCATCTTTAGGGAAGCCTCAATCTAATCAAAGCAGAGACGAATAACTCGAGCGGATTTGTAGAACGTATACAATGTTATTACCAGAACTTTGCACTTTCTCTAAAACAACAACAACAACAACAACAACAACGTTCAGATAGTTCCTCAAAATAAATAAATAAATAAATAAATAAAAATAACATATTTCTCTGTGATGTTCAGGCGCGTTCTTGCGCATCTTTCAGCGGGAAGCACGTCCCTTAAACGTCAATATCCACATTGCACAAGACAGCGCACACACATCCACAGACACTCGATCAAATTAAAAAAAAAAAAAAAAAATCAAATGTTTTGATTACCAGTTAATCACAACACTTCAGCAGTACCTTGATCCATCGACCTCATGGTGTGGTACTGTGCCAGCCTCCAACTCTCCCTGAACATCTGGAGAAGAAGAAAAAATAGCGATATGCGGAGAGAAATAAAAAAAAAAAAATCAAAATAATTCCCCGCTAAATGGGCATATCAGGAGTTACGTGATAAAGCGTTGAAATGACGCGGGGAAAAAATGAACCGAAAAACGTGCTTAAAAGTTTAGAAATTATCTTCAGGCTACGGCGCGCAGACTCCGCTTCTTGTCCAAAAACACGCAGCCGCGTCAGCTTCAGCGCTGGTCCTGGTTTAAAGTCTCCCTTCCTAGAGCTCTGGGAGGATTACTTGACTATCAAGAGCGGCTTCCTTCCCCGCTCTGGGTGTTTATAATGGCCCAATGCTGTAAAATAACGGGATTCCCTCAGTGTTTCCTCCTGTTTGTGCGCCTTTGCCATGGAAACCTGGAGCGGGTCCATGTCGGAGACTCAGGGCTTTCCTGCAAAGCCCCACGCTCAGGAATCTATGACGTCTCCGGCTCCTGCGCCAAGGCATTTCTGCGGCTTCTCTCAGACAGTAGCAGCACAAGAACTTCATTGTGGGGATGAAGAAATTACTGTAGGACGCAGTAGCAGAAAGAGGGGGGCGGATAGTACAGAGGCTGAGTTAAAGGACGCGCCTGTATGGGAAATTTATTTAACACAGTTTTTATTTTTAAAGGGTGTGGACTCTAAACACAGTGATCATTTCTACAGTTTGAGCTTGAATAATTACTAAATGAAAAAAGTGAGATCCAGTGATGGGGATCAGATGATGTTTTGAACACGGAACATAGAGAATTCCATTGTTCCCACTGAGGGCAAGAGGCTCCCGTCCAATTCCACTCTCCTAATGGAAAACTGGATCTTCTGTTACCTTGAGGAAGACCACGCAGACAGACCCCAGCAGTTATGAGGACACTCAAACAAGAGTTACATAAGGTAGCATCCAAGGGGAGGAAAAAAGAAAAAAAAAGGAAAATGATTTTTAGGCCCCGTCCAATCCGTCTCACACCAGTGTGTAGTTTCCTGTCAGACACTTTTTATTTCCACATTACGGCCAGTGTTGTGGAAGCTGTGTGTCAACACGTTCACATGAGCTCACTGCAGCCTAAACGCTTTTAAGTCTGCTACGTTTTCAAATAAATCAACCATTGCAACAGATGATGATGATTCTTGCTGTAGCCAGCTGCGAATCACTGAGTTGCTATTTTTAAATCACACAAACCAACTCGCTCCAGTGCTGGCATCAAGCCCTGTCTGGCTTTGTGCGTTGTCAGGTGAATTAACAGCTTGTGTGTGTGTGTGTGTGTGTGTGTGTGTGTGTGTGTGTGTGTGTGTGTCGTGTGTGTCGTGTGTGTGTGGAAGCTCATTCTATAAACACAAAATGAGCTGGGAGTTTTATACATTTTAAATCACTCGGTGAGTTAAACAGGATGGTTTAAAGTGGGAGGAGCATTCGTTGATTATGTTTAGCTGTTAAACTGCCACCGTTTTGCAGTTCAAAGCAGTAAAATCTACATGTTCCACATCCTGGAATCCTGGATGAACAGCCACCTGAGGCAGCATCCACTTGTATTATACCAACTTTTCTTTCAGGGGGGAAACAGTGTCCCCAAGAATCAGAGGAGTCAAGTGAAAGTCAACCCTATGATGATGCCTCTCATGTATTAACACACAGCAAGTTAGCACAGCAATTGCCACTCTTAAATCTAGGCTTTGTGTGGATTTTAGTACAGTCGCGCATTTGTTGATGTGCTGAACTTTAAATCAACTGAGCTGGCTTGTAAACAAACACACCATCTCCACTGTCTCATTTCTGTAAAAAGAGGTGTCTTCGCTAAGCTAACCTGATTTTCATGTCTACAAAACACACAATCCTTCAAATCACTTAACAAATCATTTAAAAGGGTCCACTGATATCACACTAAGGTCAGAGGACTCACAGCTGAATGATAAAAAAAAAAAACAACAACAAAACCAAATGACACAGTGGCATCCAACAACCGGACAGTGACTCGGCCCAGACCTAGTGACAGTCCTGTCATTTGTCAAGATACCTGTCATTTCTTTTCTGTTTTGTTGTTATTTTTCTTCAATATATAAAGGGTTGGTCTTGTCTCGATGATCTCGATACTCTCTAGTCTTGATAATCTCTTGGATTCAGTTGGTGCGGTCTTGACCACAGCACTACCTATGAGGGACAAAATATTCCTTCTGACCTTGAAGTGCAACATGTGCAGAGTCCAGCCTCCGAGACAGACAGCTTTGCAGCTGACCTCAGCTCCATTCAGACCCGAGGCCGTCCATCGGAAAACGTGCGTCCTTGCGGAGGAAAGAGGGCCGGCACCGAAAGGATCTGTTTGGGACCGAGACACAGATTAGTCTGGGATTTTGGAGGGGGGGTCAAATGAGGTGACGGCGATGAGTCTTCAAACCACAGAGACCCGGCGAGCCGTCGATTTGGGGGGTAAACATGCGGCAGCCGCGTCTACCAGATGTAAATTCCTCCACTATTACAGAACTCTTATGCAACCCCACAAATTATGAATGAGTAAATGAGTTGGGCACACGCACCAGGGAGGAAAACCACCCGTGTCCAGACGGCCGAGTTTGTGCTTCCGTCCCACGTTTTCCGAGCACCATGCAGGATTTTCCATCACCGTAAACGGCCCATTGAGGTACAGATGTCTGGGTTCGAGCGCCGCGCGGTTGCCGTTTTCCAAGTGTGACATGTGTGATTTAGCTTGCAAACACATGGTGCCGGTCTCTCATGTGGAAATAGTGCATTGTCATGACACATATGCTCAGAAAAAAATAAAAAATAAATAAAATCAGAGAGCAAAGGGAAAGGCAGAGACCATCACCTTCTGATGGCCTTTTAAGTCATTTGATTAACACCAGGTGAAACATTTCTCAGAGCTTTGAAAATGAGGTAAGATTAAAACACACACATTGGTTACATCCCCAGAAAGTGTGCTACCTAAAAACCTCCAGTGTGGTAGCAAACCAAGTTGACACACGTGATAGGATTAAAAAAAAATACTTTTTATTTATCTCAAGTGTCTCTTGTGAAGAGCCCATAAAAAGCATTTTAAGAGGGGTGGCAAAATGTGTAAGGTGTTTGAACAAATCTCCACTTTATTATGTTCAATCATTCATATATTGCTAGTTTTATATAGGTAGCTACAGCAGTTATTTCGTCATCCTCTTTGAAAGGAAGCTGCAAGGAAAGCAAATTGTTTGAACTCTTTTGAATTGAAGGTTAATGAGGTGGAAGAGTAAGACTTCGGAACTATAGTCTAAAACCTTAGATATTTTTGGTACGATTAATTTTGTCCTTTTCATGTCCCTCGTGCTAACATTACGGCAAGGGCTAATTATCAGTACTGCAACTGGCCACCGGGGGTTAGAGGGAGTCATAATATTTCTGCAAAATCTGAATTTGTGGAAGAGGCGTTTCCTCTTTGCACAACAATTAATCAGTTGTGATTAAAATTGGCCTCTGACTGAGCGTGCTTACGAAAAGTTCTGAACATTTCACCCGACCTCTGTTGCACCAACAGGCAAGTTTGATTTATTGTGGTCGCCTCCTGTGGACCAAAGTTGAAAGCGCAACTACCCCTGAAGGACTTCTACGCTGCTCGGCCGTAAGCCCAAGAGGCCTACGGAGGTGCACTTGGCGTTTAAACTGGGGCAAGTAATGAAAAAGGAGTGCGAGGCCGCACTTCACAAGGCCATAATGCTTTAATTTCAGGTTTCTACAAACAGTGTCATTTTTTCGCCAGTGCCTTAAATTTGATTTTAAGATCAAACTCCGCGTTGCCACTGTCGTGCCTACTGGCACTCTCTGAAAACCAATGTTTGTAGTGCAATTTTCGAAAATGTGTATTTCAGCAGTACTGCAGTGAGATTCAGACATTACACTGCATGTCAGACTGCTGACAGGGTTTCCCTACGCATGGCTCCCAAACGTCACCAGTGCACTGAGGATTCCTATTTCATCCCCGCCACAACTCGAGATCCTGGAAAACAATCTCCCCCAACCCCTGCCCCCGCCCCCTCCCATCCCTCCTACCGCCGCCGCCGTCGCCGCCAAGTCCTTTTTTCCGACAGAACAGGACAGAACTGAACTAAAACGTTCCATCAACAAGGAAGCTACATCCATCCAGACCAGAGCGAAGCTCCCCGTTATGTAACAGGATTCTGATCGATACTCGCATGTTTGCAAAAAGAATTCACGTGTCGCAGCGTCCGCTGGAAAAGTGGAAAAGTGGCAGACGAGCTCATGGGTTTTTCCCCTTTGGAGCAGAGCGAAGCTAAAAATCCCAGCAATATTAGCCTCCCCCAACCCCCCCACCAACCTCCCCAACAACGCCCACTCCCTCGTCTGTCCAGCTTTCCAAATCCAGCCGGCAATATTTCACAACTTTAACATCTATTATCTTTTATTATCAGCCAAACGTGGACACAAATAGAGTCAATATTAGGTTGTCAAAGCAAAACAGAAGTGATCCCGGGGTTCAGGCCTGCGTCGTCTCTCAGCTGCATAAACATAAACGTAAACAATAGTGCGGAAGTGGACAAACAAATGATAAAACAAATAATAGTTTTTTGATAAAAGCTGTGGTTGAATTTGCCAAATAATCTTCTCCTACTGTCTGTGCATACTGGGTGCATGTCGACTGACCTTCAACACAGTTTTAATCTCACCTTATAGGTAAAAGACCTATTATCTATTCTAATCTATTTTTTCTTAGTGAGAATTTCTCCTTTTGCTAAAAGGTTGCAGACTCTCTGCTGGCCTGAAGTCACTGTGCAGCAGCAGCAGCAGATCCTCTCCAGGAAACTGGCCAAGGCCCTGCCGCACGGTTTAAGCGGGTACCATGGTCTGAAGATGGAATAAAGATCCCATACGGTTCCATAGTATCAGTGGAAGTTTCCCGAGGCAGTCTGTGGTATGTTGTGAAGCACATGCATGTTGTGTCTAGCGCTCTGCCTCTAGCTGTTCCATTGGGAAGCACATGGGGAGACCTTTTCCATGCTGGAAACTAATTCCTGCCTTGTAGTGCCAGAGACGGAATGCACAGTCTCTGTGATCATTACCTAGGACTGGTTGCATAACAGTTGTATGTTGAGTGCTTAAAGTCTGATAATCCAACTTTAAATTTAAAATAAATGAATAAGTAAATGAATAAATAGTCAGATTGGACTGTTTGGCAGTGGAGCAGCTGGTGGAGGTTAGAGAGGCAGCCCCACTGATCCTGGGGAGGAATTCCACTTCTTGGGACAAGTTAAATGGTCTCTTTTGATGGTGTAACTTGGGCCATGCACATGGGCCATGGAACAAGCAGCTGGATACACGCTGCAGTTCTACTTCCAACATGCAATGCTAGGTTCTTAAAGCATTGCACAATTTAAAAACTCCTAACCTACAGAATGAGCAATACTTTTGAGGCAAAAGACACAAACTGTGAAACAGTTATGTGTCCAGACTTTTGACTGTTGGTGTACATAAACATTGTGAATGTGTTAATGCCGTGACCGTTTGTTTTTTTTAAATGATTATTGCTGATGTGATAGTGGTGGCGAAGATGAAGGAGTCAGATGATTCTAAAAGTGTGGGAGAAGTTGGAGTAGACACTTATTATTATTATTATTATTATTATTATTATTATTATTATTATTATTATTATTATTATTATCCCTTATTATGAGGCCAAAATGAACCCATGTTGTACTGTGAAAGCATTAACTATGGATCTGGCAGGGTTACACATTCACTGAGACTATGTCAGTGTGGATTACCTGAGTGACATCAATGCAGCAGCACCTCCAGGCAACAGGGACTCCCTCCTCTGGTCAAAGTGTGTCTAGCACTCAGACGCTTCACTCTGCTTTCATCCTGTGTTTGACATTAGGTGCATCTGATGGGAAACACAGCCACCTTGATCATTTCAGACATGCGTGTATTCTGATTGATAATCCTCATTTCTCTGAGGTGTTTCAGATCACTGACTAACTGACTTCTCCCATGACTTCTATCCAAGGTTACTGGACTTTTCTTATCATTTTATCATTAGCAGTTTTACATCTTCAGTGGAAAACATTCACTTTCCTGCTTATCCAATAGCACCAAATGTATATGAACAACATAGTCTGCAATTAAAATACTATTTAGTTTGCTCTGATTGCTCACTTTTTTTCTCTCACGACCTTCATTTTCTGGTTCTTGTTTTACAAGAACCAGCAACTAAAATGATATTGGCAGTGTATAGTTTGCTTTACTCTTTTATGTTTGAGTGTATAAGATTTAGTTACATCTCATGGTAATAATCATGGTGCAAATTCTTATTTCATCCATTTACAATGTTACACATTGGGCTTTAACATAAAATACAGAACACATGACTGCAAGTAAAAGAAAACAAGGGTTTTATTAATCATCAGCACAATGTTCACATTAACACAATTCTCCCTTTTTTTGTTCTTCTCACTTGAGTGCAATCAAGACCATTAAATAAAACATGTTAATAAATAAATAAAAGAGGTTATTTACAAGCAGCCAAACCGATCACTTTATCATCAATCACGAAACGTAAAAATAGAATTATCGGTTGTACAAAAAAAAAGGTTGTGTGCAAACAAAGCTCGTGACGTCATTATTTCTAGTTCAACATGTTATTGACAACGTTTAAACGTGGCACCTTGTTAAATCCACACAGTCATTCCCCTTCAATCCACTTAAAATCAGCAACGATTCCACGACAGTTGGTTTAAATTTACAGTATTTCCATCATCGCAGCTGCAACAAAATGAAAGTAGTGTTTTCTTCCTCGATCAACTGTGCAGCAGAAACGCTTTTCGACAATATTCACATTGTATTGAGATTTTTTTTCCCTTCCTTCCCTTCCTTAAAACGACGTGGAGGTTAGTCGAAAAATAAGCAGCGACGGGGACGGAATGGTGAGACGGTCTAAAAGGGGCGAGCTGGACGCGGGTCACCAGTGTTATTTTCAGTTATGGCTTAAGGTCACTGTTACAGTGAGTCACGACGCCGACGAGAGCCGACCACCTTCCTCTGCACACACACAACTCAGCCAGTCCAGAGATCCTCTGCTGCGAAGAACCAAAACTGCTCCGTGACCGCCCTGACCACTGTCCACACACACGCACACACACGCACACACACACACACACAAACGGGGTCACGCTAAAATAAATGCCACCTCCGCCGCGTCGCCTCGTAGCTTCGTCGTGACGCACAAACGGATACACAAACCTGAAGACGTGCGCGTTTCATGCAAAGTCTAGACAGTAAACACTTTATTTTTTCTCAACGCCGTCCAAGCGTCTCGTTTCTTCGGCCCAAAATTAGAAACCGCAGAGTAAAGTGGGAGTCCTGAGAGAAGTGTCACTTCCGTTCAGAGTGGCACAAACTATACGGCGTTAAAATCTGGATCTGGATTTGAAATTTGAGGTTTTCTTCTTTTTTTTTGGAGGGGGAATTTTCCACAACACTTCACTCTGGAGTTTCAAAACAAACCTGTTTGGCACCTGGTTCTGTGTTTTGACCGATCAGGTGGGCTTTTCTTGTTTTTTTGTACAATTTCGCAGATCAGACCGGGACGTTTCGACATTTCGGTTTTCATGCTTCAAGATGACAACAAATGAGTTAGAAATGAACTCATCCGGCAGCTCCTCTCCAAACAGGGAGACAATCGCTCGGTCTTTGCATCAAACACGTGGAAATGAACGCGGCTTCAAAGAGCCTCTCCCTCGTCTCCCTGGTTGGAAACACCCTGTGCCTTTTCCGTGACTCTCTGTGAAGGGGAAGTGAGTGAGGGAGTGCGGAGGGGATGCGTCCATGTTGGATGAGGGCCAGGAGATCGCTCGCTGGGTTTTCCAGCCGCTTCAAGGAGGCCGGAGGTTCCTGTCGGACTTTAGGAGGTCAACTTGGAGTAGCTTGGAGGGGAGAAACGCCTGCGCAGGTACTTGAGGATGTAGAGAGGCAGGCAGCTGACCAGCGTGATGACGGTCACCTTCCACAAGAACGACACCGTGGCGATGAAGTAGATGTCTGGCAAGGCAAGGCACGGGACGGGACGAGAGTGAGATGTCAGAGTGAGACGAGAAGCAAGTTGATATTGAGCTAAGAGCCTGGCCTGACACACCGGGAGTTTTTTTAAAAGTTGCTTTTAAAAAAGTCAACGCAACCTTCCACAACGGCAGCAAATTTCCGAGGAGAGAAAAAGCGGCTTTTATTTTTTCACTCGTGTCGAATTTTGGGAAGCGAAAAGGCGAACGGCTGGACCAATCAAAATGATGTTGGCATGTCGACGACGTCACATCAAAACTTCGATAATTTGTTCTCTCCCTCTGCAAACATGTAGACAGTTGACGGAGCAGTCCTTCAAATTGTCCGATGGACAATCTAAAGTACTGGCCAAATTTCACTGGGTCAAGTTTGAGCTCCTGGATCGTCGTGTTGAACTCGATGTGGAAGGACTTTTATTCCAGAGCAGTACAGAACCTTAAACTAAGGTGACCTCACGCCCTGTCCTGGGCAACCTGGCTTCTTTTGATGAAGTGATAAAATTATGGATTTTTTTTTATTTTTTATATCCATACAGAGGAAGCATACTTAAAACATATTGAAATCCCTCAGTAAACTTTGAGCATCTGATTGCCGCGCCATGTGTCCTGGTTTTCGGTTTTCAAAATATGGTCGCCCTGCCTTTAAGCACCCACTGAAAATGAAAAGCAATTGTACAACGGATGAACAAATGGAGCTGAAACATTTGAAGTTATTTCCAGAGCATAAACTGCACAGGCGGCAGAGGAGTAGCCTTTAAAAACTCCTCCAGTCAGACTCTAACGGGAAGGGAAAGTGTCCAAAAAGGAGCACTCGACCACATGCCAGTCATGAACTCCAGTGGCAGGGGCTGTCAGGCCCAAAATGGAACTCTGCACTCCACATTGAGCTGAAAATAAAAGCTTGGAAAGCTTTTATTTCTTTCTTTCTTTTTTTCAAAGAAAAAACCAAAACATTCTAGCATTGTCTCAATAGCAATTCCTCATTTGGAACTGACCAACATAACTATTTTTTGCAAGCTCCAGTAAATAAGTTGACTCGGCCAGCCCGCCAATGAGTGGGCTGCAGCAACTCCTCTGTTGTAAAACCTGTTTATGGCTCTGTTTATGTCCGAAGAGAAAAAATAAAAATACACGTTTGTTTTCTACCAACGCACCTCAGAGTGCAATACACTCATGAGCCCCGGTGGCCTGCAGGAAAACAACAGGACTGGTTGGTATTTCCTCCTTCGCACTGCAGCATCGGGACAGTTTGTTGATGCACCAACCTTTGACCTTCCTAAGGGCTTATTACCACACCCCCAGACTGTCCTGACCTGAAAAAGTTTTTGACTTCAGCATTGATGGGCCCCTAGAGCTTGACCTGAAACCCGGTTCATAGCAAAACTTTCTATGTGCGTCTTTTTCTTTTGGCGATCTCTCTCACCTATGAACTCATGCAGGAAGACGAGTGAGGCGACGTAGCAGGCCAGGCTGAGGAGCTCGCCCACGATCATGAGCCAGTGCCACGTCTGAATGGTGAGCGCCACCATCAGCAGCTCCGTCAGGATGAGGGAGGTGAAGGAAATGGCCACGATGTGGACGAACTCCGACTCGAAGAGCAACATCGCCCCATACATGATGATGCTTCCTGCAGGGAGGGTCGGGGTGGGGGCGCGAGAAGGTCAACATTGCAACATCCCCATTCAAAGGACTCTTCATGAAACCAAGTTTATATTAGTCAGAGTCATAAAATCAGTAAAGCATTAGAACTTGTGGTATAGCTTTATCTAATGTCAATGAATTACACAAATGAATGCCAATGAATTCACCAATGTCTGTCAATTATAGTCCCTTTTTGCTTGGCGCAAAGAGAGTAATTATAACATTGAGCATTGTTGAGTTTACCTTTGTGGACATTTGATTTGATGCCTCGAACATCTGCACCATAGTGACTGAAGTGTGTTTAATGATCTGAACAATTAATGCTGACTGCACACAGCAGTAATGACACTTTGTTCGGATTTGTCTATACAGCTGATTTATTCTTGCACAAACTGTGTCTTACCTTGATAGATACTTATTAAGACCCATATCAAGAACGTCTTGAAAGACAGCGGTCGACCCTGTGGTGGGGAAACATCAGACACTTGATTCTCATTTCTGTACGTGCCTCGGCTTTAAAAGACACCGCTGGTTGCCAAGTACCTTGAGGAGATCTTTGTACAGTTCAGGGTACAACATGGCGACTTCCGACTTGACGTCTTTGTCCAGCACCAGGGAGAAGACGGGGAACATGGTGTAGACGGTGGAGTAGCTGCGAACAGACACACACATGGTGACGTTTCACACATTTCATCGCACGACTCAGCAGTGAAACGCAGCACCGCCGGAGTCGGCACTTTCACATTTTCCCCCTTCTCGCATTTCAACGGCGCTCGAATGCAAGAGGAAATGCCAAGGGAACGAGGCAGCCAAATGCTCTCTTGGCAAGTCATCGCCGTGCAGAGTCCGTGTCTCACCCAATAGTCAGGAATCCTTGGTAGAGCGGGACTGAGGCAAAGTAGAAGACTGAGGAGAAGACAGCCTGCGTCGACAAAGAGGAAAAGAAGGGAAATTATGTCAAAGAGTCTAAATATTTATTCTGTAATTACGCATCAGACAAAATGTAATGTTTTATATTACAATGCCTCCCCACAAACGCAGATGAGAAAGTGAAAAAATGTACCATTAATCTGGTTCAGTCAACTACACATCGATCAATTCATCGATAAATAAAATAAAACAACTAATCATATAAGACAACAACACAGTGAAGCTCATTATGTCACACAGCACTGCTGCTGCAGAGGAACTTCACCGCGTCTCACTGACCGACTGACAAACACGTCACCGACATATGGATTACGCCAGTGGTCCTCAACCGGTGGAGTCTCAGGACCCACATTTTTTTCCTCATCTTAAAGTCGCAACCAAAATTTATTCCACAAAAATAAAAATGCTAGCCCACTTACCACCATGTCTGGTAAATAAATGACTGAAATTATTGAATTGAATTGTGTATCCTGCAAAATAAATACCCAACATTTTCTCTATAAATATATATATTTTAAAATCCCTTTTGGGAAACTGCCCTTGAAACCGCGTCGCCATCAAAACAGCTGCATGACCCACTTTTGTGTCGTGACCCACTAGTTGAGAAAGGCTGGATTAAGCCAATCCGGAGCGGTCGACTTGTCAGCCCGCCGTCCAGACGGATCACAGCTGCGTCAGCGGTTGGCCTTCAAGCGAGACGTGTGGAGGAGGGCCTCCCCCGAAACAGCCAAAAATTCACCACGCAGTGAGTCACAGGCTGTCCCTCCACCCGGAGCGAGACATGGGAATCAGAACCTGGCACCGAGTGTGTGTGTGTCTGTGTGTTGGAGGAGGAGCAGTGTAGTTGGGTCAAAACGGCAGCACAGGTCGTACTCCTGAGTCACTGCGAGCTCACTGCCGCGCCAGCTCCCCGTCACCCACAACCTCACATTTAGGTTTTAGGTGTTTGCGGATAAACAGAAAGTGACCAAACTCTGAGATGGTGCAAACTCTTCTGCTGACCGTGAGCTGAGTTTGAGGATTTCTCTTTTGCAGGGTTTAAGTGTGAACCCCTCGAATGTTACCTCTCAAAAATAGGTCTTCAGCGCAGAGCACTGCTCATTTACAGCGGCTATCATGTTTGTTACTCCACAAAAAAGATTAAAAAAATATTTTGGAGCAACAGACAAGCAGGGATGGGCGGGGCCTCGCCCTGTAACGCCCTCTGCTGGCACTTATTAAGCAAGAAATAAACAAAAATCATATCGACTGGTTTGTGTGTCTGTAATACTGTCACATGAACACCCATGCATCAAAATTGTGTTGTTATATCAATTGACAGTCAATGACAGTAAAGACACTTTATGGACTTGTGAGGGTATGACTTCATTTTCTATAGTGAGGAAAACCTTGATTCATAAAAGGAAACATGTAAATGAAAAGAAAGTCAAGTAAAAACTATTTAAACTCAGAAGTAAATGTTTGCCAGTTCAGTTCTAACATTGCAAAAGCGACTTTTCATTATTCATTCATTCATACAAGACCTGAAATACATGACTGGTTTCTAAAAATGTCTGGCCGGATCAAAATTTTGATGGTCAGAGTTTATAATGTTGACCTGTGGCAATGAATAAATACATAATTTTTTTTTTTTTTTTTAAAAAAGGCCCAGACCCCTAGCTACAGACAAACAGACAATGGGCACCGTGTTTGAGTTGTACCTGCATGGCGCTGATGCACAGGCTCCTGTGGATGACAAACTGGCTGAGGGCTGCAGAGCGCTTGTAGCTGTTTCGGCCGTGGACCATGAGGAGACGGCCCAAATGTTTGAACTGAGTCACCGAGAAGTCAGCAGCCAACGCGGCCTGCTTTCCTTCCTGTCAAACACAAAGAAGCACAGGAGGCCCAGAGGACGAGCTGCATGAGACGTTGGCTGACCTGAGGCGATCTTTTAAGAGCCTGTTAGAAACTGACTGCTCAGAGACAAATACAGAGCTCATAAACAATACGATAGTGAAGAAGCAATGCAGGCTGATCAGAATGAGTCAACTCCAACTGACAAGTAACGGATAACCAGATTTTATAGACCACTGGCTAAGGAAATCAGTCACTTGTGGCAAAGACACATTTTCAATGTGTGTGTCAATGATTTTATAAATCCCGCTATCATCACCTATTCCCGTGTGTCACTCAACAGGTGGTTGTCTGCTGATGGCCACTTTTTGTCCAAGGGCACAAACTTCCTGGAACATTTCTGTCACAATGAGTATTCTAAATAAACATCAGGGCCACTTGTTGATGTGGTTGTTCTTTTTTTAAACCCTTTACTTGGCATGTGTTCCGTCATCCTGGGTTAGGGTTGCGGTTAGCAGCTTTTTAATTATTTTAGTTTCAAGTCACAAAACTCTCAGACAGAGTCAGACAGATTTGAATTGATTTGATAAATAAAATGCTAAAAAAAAAAAAAAGTTTTCCAAGTCAGGTGGCAGCATTGGAGAATGAAATGGCCCATCTTTACAGCCAGGCTGATGACAGACACTGACTTTTACTTGAGCGCAGAGGCATCCTGTCATCTTTTGCTTCCTCTCGTGAAACAATAGAAGCCCGATAAAGAGGAATCATCTGCGCGCTCGGCCGCTGAACGTGAGAGAGATCTTGGCAGGAAACGCGGGGAGAGAAAAACTCTGCGAGTGCGTCGACGCTGCTGCGAGGCAACGAGGTGGACAGCCTTACTTTTCCCTCCACTCCCACGCCACAGTCGGCTTCCTGGATCATGCTGACATCGTTTCCTCCGTCCCCTAAGAGAGAACAAAAGCCACGGAGGTGTCAAGATTCACATCGGTGATTCTCCAAATCATGCAAACCGGTGGTAGGAATGCGGGTGCGTGTTTGCAGGAGTTCACGTTGCGAGTCGCTTCCTTGATACGGTCTCATACAATACAATATGATACAAATCTCATACAGTTTTCTGTGTAGATGTGGCACGATTAGAAATGACAAAAACCTGCCGGCTGGGGAGGAGGTGGGGTTTTGTTACAAAAAAAGTTTAATAATTCTTAATTTAGTTTTTTTATTTAATACATATATATATATGTATATATATATATATATATATATATATATATATATATATATATATATATATATATATATATATATATATATATATATATATATATATATATATATATATATACATATATATATTTACATATATACATATACATTTATATATATAAAAAAATTGGGGATGGGAAGAAGAGTTGAACAACTATAAATACCTAATATAAACTAATTTAATTAACAAGGATTAATTCTCTTGAAAAACATTAAAGACTGTGCACTACAATGCCAACCACATGCTGATGATAAACATCTAAAGAAGGGACACACAGTCTCATTTGGGGTTAAGATCGTGTTAAGAGATTGTTGATGGATTTTTAACTGAAATCAACCTGCTTCAATCTGCAGAGCAAATGTTAAGAAATCAGACTATATGAACCTTTTCAACACACATCACGGTGATTCTCCAAATCATGCAAACCGGTGGTAGGAATGCGGGTGCGTGTTTGCAGGAGTTCACGCTGCGAGTCGCTTCCTTGATACGGTCTCATACAATACAATATGATACAAATCTCATACAGTTTTCTGTGTAGATGTGGCACGATTAGAAATGACAAAAACCTGCCGGCTGGGGAGGAGGTGGGGTTTTGTTACAAAAAAAGTTTAATAATTCTTAATTTAGTTTTTTTATTTAATACATATATATATATGTATATATATATATATATATATATATATATATATATATATATATATATATATATATACATATATATATTTACATATATACATATACATTTATATATATAAAAAAATTGGGGATGGGAAGAAGAGTTGAACAACTATAAATACCTAATATAAACTAATTTAATTAACAAGGATTAATTCTCTTGAAAAACATTAAAGACTGTGCACTACAATGCCAACCACATGCTGATGATAAACATCTAAAGAAGGGACACACAGTCTCATTTGGGGTTAAGATTGTGTTAAGAGATTGTTGATGGATTTTTAACTGAAATCAACCTGCTTCAATCTGCAGAGCAAATGTTAAGAAATCAGACTATATGAACCTTTTCAACACACATCACCTCGTGAAATCTGAGTCTCGTCTGCTCACCTACAGCACAGGTGAGCTTGCCTGTGCGCTCCTGCAGCAGCCGGACTATCTGCGCCTTCTGGGTGGGCGTGCATCGACAGCAGACCACAGCGGGACACTGGCACGCCAGCTCCATGAACTCATATTCATAGTATTTCAGACAAACCTGCAAGAAAACCGAGCAGACAGGACAGATGAGCCACCGCAAACACACACACACGTCTAATCTCAACTGTAGATCGGTACCACCAGAGCATAACCTTCAGTTTTGCTCCCGGTGGTTGATCATGTGACTCTAACCACAGACGCCACTTCCAGCTACGGTTATGGTGTATCAGACAGAGAACAGGACATAGAAAATCAGTGGCTGGAGGACTGTGACCGACACGCTGGCTCACCTCAAGTGAGTCTCCTGATATCACCAGTGCACAGTCGTGTTTTCTCCTGAAGGCGTTGAGCTCTAGGTGAGCTTCCCCACGTGTCGTGACCTGTGATATAAATATACACGCACACAAAGACAGTAAAAAAAAAAAAAATAAATAAATAAATAAATAAAGATGTTGAAGATTACAGTATGTCTGCTTTTACACTGTACAATGAGGGCGCACAGCATGTTAAAAACCGAAACATCTGAGTTTATTTTTGTCCCTGGACTCAAACAACCATGCATCATCACCATTATAACTACTTGTGCAAACATGTATTGATAGTAATTTCAGAAAGAGAATAATGGAATTTTCAACAATGTGAGTTATAACGATGAGTTAAAATGTAATCAATTATCTAAATTATAAATTATACCATGTAGGCACCTGCATAATGAGTGATGCTAATTTAAAACAAACTTAGATTTTATGCAGAACAAAATTGTCCTAAATTGTTAAAAAAAATAAAAAATACTGAATACACAAAAAAATTCATGTGCAAAGCTGGAGGGCGTCCATGGAACCCTGATTGAGTTTGGAAAGAATCTCATGATCAAAGCAGGAAAACTCAAGCTCAAAACAATTTCTACAGGATCAAATATAGGCCCGGAGACACTTGAAACAGGCAGCGGTGGGTGACGCGGCCACAGTGTTAATCTGTCGGCGGGAGTTCTGCTCTGGAATGAATATCCTTCAACCGCTGACTATTCATACGTCAGTCCCGATCAGGCCACTGGCGACCACCAGGAAACTAATCCAGATGTATGTGCTGTCGGCCCAGTCAGCACTCCCCTGGTCCACTGGGACCGAGGTTTTCAAGCCCTGCCAACCATTGTTATTCCCTTCCAGTCGCCGCGCTTGTACGCAAGTCGTAACCTTCCTATACGACGGGCGCCGCCCCCTGCTCTGGCGCGGCTCCAAAGCGGACTACCACAGTGACGAGAGAGTCCAAAAACCTGCAAAACAAATTAGGAAGTGAAGCCCTGCGCGCGCTCCCTCAGGGAGGGGGTTCAGCTGGCCTCTCCTCGGGTTTTGAGCGGAGCCCCGTTTGTTCTCTTTGACAGCGGCTTGGATTCTTCCGCTGTTGGGAGGTGATTTATTCAGCTGTGGACGCCGGTGCTGCTGCTGCTGCTGCTGCTCGCAGCTGCGTGCGTAGTTGCGCCTGCAGGCTGCTGCGACCGCGCGCTTGTGTCCTGGGTCACACAGAGGATGGACGCCCGCTGGGCGGCGGAGTCAGGAAACTGTCGGCTCTGCGCTGAACTGTGAACCCTGCGGCACTAAAAATCTACTATAACCCACTTCATGAGCGTGTAAGAGGAAGAGGGGTCGGCGCCCTGCACTCACAGGTCTGAAGATATGGATGTCCTGGTTGCGGGTGATCAGGTGGGCGTTCTTGGCAGTGCATGTGGCCGTTTCCAGCTTGTCCCCCGTCAGCATCCAAACCTATGCAGAAAAGAAAAACAAGCAAGTTGCTTGGGGTGAAAAAAGACCAATTACATGGCTGCAAACACATCAAATATTTGCTATAGAGAAAGATCGTCTGGATTAAAGGAACGGTTTCTGAAAATTAGTCATTATCAGTGCAAGACAGAGCTGACGCTTAGAAAAATGATTTCAATGGTGCAGGCAGCTGAACTGTCTCCCTTCAAGATGAAACCAAATATTTCAAAGTTGAAATATTTTAAAAGGGATGGAAAGAGAATATGCTACTGCATTGGACACAATGTGTCATTCGCTTTTAGTTTTTTCTTGAATCACCCCAATATGTCAAAAGGAAAAAAATATATAAAATAAATAAATACTATCACTATAATCAAAAACTATAATCAAACTTTTTGTTCTGTATCAAAGTTTTTTGTTTTTTTTTTGCTTTTACAATTCACTTATATCATTTGCAACTTTTCTTATTTTTTGGGTTAATGTGAGCGTGAATAATCGGCCAGCTGCCAGACCTTAATGCCTGCGTTGCGGAGGATCTCCAGGGTGGGCCTGACGTCGGTCTGAAGCTGGTCTTCAACCCCAGTCAGACACAGAAGCTCCATCTCCATCTCCAGACTCTCTATCACTGTGGCCACCTTCAGGGAGCGGTCATGGACACTCAGCTTGGCCTGGATGTACCTTGCCTGAGATCAGATTGGATTCATTGAGATTATGTGGTGTGAAGAACACAGAATGGCTGCAAAACCTAATAAGAAACAGCAAAGAGAAAATACAAATGTGGCCATGAGCTGCAGACGTGGTGGCCATCACAGGGTGATCATGCCTCTGAGTTTGTGGAGATCAGCAGCATTTCTTCCCACTTAGGAAGAGATTAGACTGAGCAAACACACTAACCAGGCATAAAATTTGCATGGAGGTCTGAAAGTTTCAGTTTAAAACCCAAATGAGAAATATTTGCTTGCAAATATCCCTCAAAGCTTCCATGCTCTAGAAAGCTGGAAATACATAACAGACACAAGTGCTGATCTTCAGGGCCTCAGCTCTGGGGCAATTTTCAAGTGAGATAAAGCATGTATGACTCATGCATGAACACAAACTGTGTGTGTGACTCATGTGGTGACTCACTGCTGCCCACCAGCTCTGCTCACACAATTATATACTTCAGTTATGGGCCTTGGGGCGAAGACTGCAGGGAGACGACCCAGCCCTGATCAAACAATAGGACGGGCCCGCTGCTGTGTGTGGGAGGGTTGGGTACATGGATCGGACTCTGTAATACTGCAAACTCTGACATTCAACAGCACTGAGCATGCAGTTGTGTGTCTGTCAGCGAGAACGCAACATGATAAACGTCGACAGCTTTCGTTCATCTGACTCGGTTACCTCAAAATCTTGATATTGCTCCTCGGTCAAGGACTTTTTAGACACCACGAGGACCCTCAGGCCTTCCCGTGCCATGTTTCCACACTAGAAAAAGTATCAACAACATCTTTAGTGGGTTTACATTATTTGATAATGACACGCCAAATTTTGCAGCTACTGAAATTATCAATCTTACAAATTTATCAAGCCTTGGAACAAGAAAAAAACGTACCTCCTCTTCCAGCCAGTCGTTGTACTGGACAATGCCTGCCATCACCACGTCAGCACCCTTCATGTAGAAAGTGATCTCTCCAGTAGACTCATCCTGGAACACAATTGTTTACCTCTTTACTAAGTGAAAAAATTAGACAAACCACATTCAACTTGGGTGACTCACGCAGAAAGGATTTCCTCTCTGTTAGCGAGCCAAGTAGAAGGGCACAAGTGTTATTTTATCATTTAATGCCAACTACACACTAATCTGGTGTTTTGGCATCTAAAGGCTTAAACAAAAATATTAAAATATTATTATGGGGAAGTTCAGTTCAAAACTTCCAGGCGTTCTCAGTAAGAGTCCAGCCAACAAAAAGAAAGTTAGTCATCACCGTTAGTCAGAGGTCGTTTTGGGGTGAGGTCGCTCTCAGATCATGTACCTCATGGAACATTGGTTTTTCTTGTGTTTGCTTTGTGCAAATGCCGTATGAAATCCCAATTATCAGCCAATCAATAACAATTGACTCCGATTGTAATTTAAAAGTCATTTATTTAAAAAGATTTTGACATACCAGGAAATTAGCTTCTCTAGAGCAAATGAAAAAACAAGACGTCTTCCCCACACAGTCGAAGGACGATTAGAACATGGTTACTTTGGCACTTACTCGCACTATGATGCCCATCCTCTTGCTTTCATAAGTGAAGGGGAAAATCTGCAGGATGGTGAAGTTCAGTATTTGGCCACTAGGGGTCCGCAGCTGCATTGAGGACTGGTCTCTCCCTACCAGCGTCAGGCCAACGCTCTCGGTCCACTGCACCAGCGACACCTAGCAAGAGCACATTGGAGAAGGTCACTAGGGAACGTAGGACACAAGGGAACAAAATGCTTAAAAAAAACAGTTATTCTTAAAATAGAAACTTTGTTAAAAATGCTATTACTTTATCACAAAACATCGAGTAGTGAAACCCCAGGACTGAGCCAAGAGTCAAAGTGCACAATGACTCAAGCTTATATTGTCTGATCCACTAATGCACTGCTGAAAGGAATGCAAGTCAGTTGGTTTGTGTGGTAATACTATGGAGGAAATTAAATGAAAAAGAACAAAGATGATATTTAGCATTTATTCAGAATGCCATTGCAATTAAATACTAATAAATGTAATTATGCACTGAAATTGACACAGATGAGCCAAAATTACATTTTATTACATTGTACAATTGAAATTACTCAGGAAGACATCCGTCTTTAATTTGAAAGCCACATTTTTTGTGGTTGTGAAAACCCTTATCTTGATGACTTTCTCCAACAACGCCTTGTCTGGGAAGCACTTGAACGTCAGCGATTACCAAAGTACGGTAAACTCTGTCACTCGGGATGGAAAACATGAAATATTGTGCTTAGTCACCGCCTGCAAATATCATGGTGTGGACTCATTCTTGGATCTGGCCCGAACAGCACCACATTGTTACGAGGCATCTGGATTGGCTGCAGATTCCGTCCAGATGAAATATGCTTTGTGACTCACACGCAATTTAGTCTTTTAATTAGTGTTCTTACTTATGCACAGGTGAGTCTGATGATCTTAATTACCCTATAATAATCAAAGAAGGCTGGAAATGGAAATAGGAAAGTGAGGTTAAACTATGCAGGAACTCAACAATCAAACTAGACAATAAAGGATCAAGTAACAGAAAAAAATCATATGTCTTGTTGCGCAGTGCTCAATATGATGAGAAATAACATTTAGGTTTTTAGTGAAGCAACGACGATGAAAATTTAGAAACAGATTGTTCCAGTTGGACTTAAAACCACGTATTTTACAGTCAGTGTAAGTGCATCCACAGTGCTGGCCTGCACCCAGGACTATAAAAAGACTTGCAGGAACCCATCGAAAAGCAAGCTGAAATCTCTTACAGATAAGATCAGCTCAGCACGTCTTTCTGATCTCAAGGGTTGAGGAAAAACAACAACAACAAAAATGGCTTGGGCTGTCACAAAAAAATACACCAAAGATCAACAGATATACAAGGCGACATCAAAATGTGCTATTATGGAGACATTAAAAAGGGCTCTAAGTGCAATGGGCTAGGGAGCACATAAAGGAAATCCGTATTTACGCTGCAGGAAATTGATCGAAGTCAAAGTCGGCAACCCTCTCCCTGATGTCCAAAGCATTCATAAACCCACAAATGTGGGAAGTGGTGAATGAATGAACGCTGCTGTGCTTGCAAAACAGCAAACACAAATGAATAAAAACGTTCATATTTGTTTATCTGTTTTGTGTGTTCATTTTAACATTTGAATCAGAGGACTGTCACTCTAGCACTTAAGACAGTCATATATCCATAAATGCTGATGAAGATAAATACTGTCATAAACACTCTGTCTGTGTGCGTGCGCGTGTGCATGTGCCCACCAAACCCAAGGGGTTAAAAGATTGGGGGGGGAAAAAAAACCCAAAAAACATAAAGCCGGAGGAAAATATATGGGGCTCTTTGGTCGTTGTTCATCATACCTCGTCTGGGCTGGAGGCCTGGTAGACCCTGCACGTGTCTTCATAATGCTGCTCGGCCTCGGCCTGGTCAGTCACGCCATTGGCCTCGTACACTGGAGTCACGTTGTGCACCAGGGCAATGGCCTTCACGGCCTCATGAACTCTGCTGCTGATGGTCTTGCGGACCTTGGTGGCAGCGGGAGCTCTTGATGATGGAGCGTCATGGGTGGGCTGGAAAAATTGACAAAAAAAAGCAACCGTGTAACAGAGAGGTGCATTGAGTATTGTTGCAGCAGTATCTTACTGTGGGCACCTTTGCTCAGAAATCGCAACTGATGACATGGCTAATAATCAGAATTATAGAATTACAGAAAATAGGTTTGTGCAAATCTTGAGACCGAGAGCAGAGATCTGAGAGTACAAAGAGAGAGAGAGTTATAAAACATAATGGCAACATCAACATAGAGACTGCTGACTGAACACATGCAGACTTTTAGTCTGAGAAACTGTCTGCTCCACTGCCCTCCATTTCAAACATTGCTGTGATAGTTGCCTGTAAACATAACCAGATGTGTAAAGTAAATATGAACAATTAGCCCCTGCAGAGTGGCCTTGCTATTTTTAGAAGGGCTGTGAGTTCCAGGGGTTAATGGTGGCACCATTAAAGAAGCCCGGTCAGTGCTTCGCTTGTGGGCTAATCCTGTTTCCTGCTTCGCTAACCTCTGGTGTCAAGGGGGGACAAAGGGTGTCGTCAAAGGTCAGGAAGCATTCAACCAAACAATAATCACAAGCTGATATCGCTCTAAAAAAAACAGTGATTTTAGCCCATAAAAGGTGGAATTCCTCTCTTTTTTTTTCTATCTGTATCCTGAACTACTGACTTAACTTTCAGTCATTCCCGAGTATTTCTATCTACCTGCGTGTAGGCGCTGAAAACATGGCTTTGCACTTCGTCCATTGAATCCATCCCATATGCCACAGTTCCAAGGTGAAGCCGCCGGAACACCATTTCATTTTGAGTTAGAGTTCCTAGGAAAAAGGACATCATGATGCAATGATAAATAAAGAAAAACACAACTTCCAAAACAACATTACTATTTTTCTTAAAACAATAGCATCTTTTTTCCAAGTCTTGTTTGTGACTTCACAAGAGGTTAACGGTTTAAAGTCAATTTTTTTCACCAAAAGGTCTCAAGAGCCTTGCACACACACAGCCTGACCTACAGACCTCAACGGGCATATGGGCTATAAATCTGCCACCTAACACCTCACACCTAAGGAAGTGCACCACTGGAGGTGTTGTGCTCTAAAAGGTGGTATGGATGAGAGACTCTTAGTTCTTTTTATGATTTAAGGGTCCAATATGTAGGAGGTCTTGAGTAACAAAGACAAAAAGACCTGGCTAAACAGCAGCCCCCAGTCTAGGAAGGAAACGACTTAACACTGTTGTGCTGGCTACTCACTGAGCAAATCCAAAAACCTCAATTGTCTCAATTGAACAATACAGCTCATGGGCTTAGTGCATTTTCAAATTATTGCTACTGTTTTGTACTCCACTTGGGCACAACTGCTCGCTGCCTGCCCGCAGCACTGCTGGTTAACTCTGCATTCGTAACTTTGTTCCAAGAGTTCAGAACGGCAGGTGGCGGATTACACAGAATTGGTTTGCGAACCGTCTGCACTTAAAAAGTAGAGGACAGCACCAGAGCAACCGTCCTGATGACTTACTGACTACAGCTGTGTTATTTTCAGGTTATAGGTGTCAAATAAATAGTAAATAGTCTGCTTTGTCAGAAGATTCCCTATGTGCCAACCTGTTTTGTCCGTCAGGAGGTAAGATATGCGTCCAAGTTCTTCAGGTATGGTGCTCGCCCTCACCATCGTCCCTGGAATTTTGGAGTCTTTCTTGATCATCCAACTGAAAACCATCTTTCCCATGTCCAGATTGACACGTAAACTGCACAAGTACAAAGACACAGAGGAATAGTTTTTTAACACCTTGCCTGCAAGTAAAAACACAAGAAATGCAGGTCACATTATGTGACGAAGGTGTTAAATTTGCACCTAATGGGCACGATCTGAGAGAAGAGCAGCAGGAAGCGAAAGATCTGGAGGTACCAACGGCCGGCAAAGTGCTGCAGTCCCACCATGACCAGCGAGACCACCACCAGGGCACCAAACAGGATCTTGGTCAAACAGTTCACCTCCAAGTCAAACAGACCAACCTACCATGACCGACAGACAAACATATCATTACACTGTCATACATAAACTAAGAGAAGGTGGGTTCAACATTGTTCACTGAAAATCTCATTGATTTCAAATATTTAAAAGTAGATTTTTTTTTAAAGGATAATCACTGCCTGGCTCCAGCTGTTTGTGTGGTAGCCAAACAGAGATGTGTGCTGCTTACATCAGAGTTTTGTTCATTGATAGGATTATCTTATCTTTTATTAAAAACAATTAATGAAAATAAATCATACAATTCCAGTGTGACTGCAGATATACAGTGCTATACTGCTCTGTGTTGTGCTATTCCTTTTGGTGGCAATATTGTTGCTAAAAAAATAAATTATATATATGTATATATATATATATATATATATATATATATATATATATATATATATATATATATATATATATATATACATATATATATATATGTATATATTTTTTATTTTAAGGAAATTCACTCTTAACTCATGATAAAAACTTAAAGAACCAACAGAAAGTGTTGCTAAATGATTGCAATTTGAAAGCAACACCTTTTGGTGAGTTTGGTATTTGCTATATTCATGTTTGTTTGCCAAGTTGTTTGTCGAAAGGATTAGACAGGACAAACGGAATGAATTTTCATGATGCAAGCAAAAGCTCTAAAGGTTTCCTGTGTTTGGCACTCATTTTTGATCAACACAAAAAAGAACAATACAAAATAAGTTTGCACCAAATCATGTTAAGGATGCACGTTTGGGTTTGGAAAACAATCTGTCTGCCAAAACTGTCAGTTTATCACCCAACTGCAGGTTAACTGCTTGCTTGTCAATAAAGGGGCAGCTTCTATAGCCCAACACCAAGTTTGTGTGTGTTGCTTCCAACTGCTAAATAGATTAAGAATTTACCCTCAAGTAATGACTTTGTCATCCAAGGAAAACAAACTGCTTTGTGGACATAGAGAAGGGTTACAGCCCCCGCACAGTCTCCATTACAGTGTTTGTAAAAACTATTTATGCCGTTGCCAAATTGAAACTACAGCTACTTGCGAAAAAAAGGGAGGGTGGCTTGTTGATGTGCCATGTTGTTTTTGAAAGACAAAGAAAACCAGAAAAACACATGCGGAATATTTCATTTTGTAAAAAACATGTCATGACTTTAAGAAACTGATTCATTTAAAATAATTTCTATTAAATTAAACAATATTGTATTGCATAACTACTTAATGTTGGTTCCTTCCACAAAAGCAGTGTCTAAAAAAAAGTGTCAAAAGCATGTAAATGTGTGCATTATGTGGAAAGTGAAATAATTAACTGCTAGTCTTCAGGCTTGGACAGACACGACTATACCTTATGCTTTGGGTTGGAGGTGTTCATGACACTGCGCAGCTCCTTGCCTGTGTAAATCACAACCCCCACAACTGTGCCTGAAGGGGGAAAAAAGAGGGGGGGGAAATGCCTCAGGTCCATATACGTCACTCTGAACTGTTATCCAGGCATAAACAGACTTTAAAATGTCTTCTGGCGTGACAGATGACAGGGCAGATTACTAGGACTTGTCCAGGATGCACACTTGGAAAATCATTACAGTTTGCTGCCCTGGAGAAAAATATGTGCCTGACTATGTGTTTTGATAGACAAGTGGACAGATCGCAAACAATGCGTGAGGAGCAAAAGTTTCCTATTTACCAGAGGCAACAACGGTGCTGGCCCATAAAGTGTTCTCAATGCTGAGGCTTTCATTAACAGGAGGGTCCCCATCTTCCTGGAACAGTTGACACAACAAATATACAGACAGATGTGTTGAGAAGATAACAAAACTGTTGGCATAAAGGTCAGCGTATTTTTTGAACTGCAAATATTGCCAAGTCGAGTAAGCAATGTGTTCCTGGTGTGACAGTTAGAAAATAATGTTCAAATAGCACAGACAACATGCTTATCCCAACGTCAGGTACGACATGCACGAGTCCTAGAGTCCCGTTTACACTTCATTATTGAACACAAATAACAAATCAGCCAATCATTGGGCTGCAACTGAATGCATTGCATCGGCATGTGTGTGGCAAAGATGACTCGCTAAGGTTCAAACTTGCAGGAAGAACGAGGAAAAAAGTGGACTGAAGCGACTTTGAACACCATTGTTAGTGAATGTTTTCACAAACTGTTGACCTACAGAGATTTCAATGCACAGCCGTCTCTAGAGTTCACACAGAAAGATCAAAAAAAGAGAAAAAATTCCAGCTGGTGGCAATTGTGTGGGGGAGAAAATGTCTCACAGGATAATGTCGGTGAATGCGGTTCTCTACACTGGCAAGCTGGGCACAGTGTGTCCGTTGCATCGCTATCATTATCCTCATTAGAAGGCAATAACACAATAATAATGAAAACAACGTCAGCTCATTTTAATGCCTATACTGTAAACAGATAATTAACTACCAGCATTCAGGACTGTTGGAGCTTTGAGTGAAAGTGAATGTCAGGTGAGGAGTAGCAACAGTCTAGGTTTCAGTTATTCAGTACAACCTTTCTTAACTGCTGCTAAGAAAAGTGATGGGGGCTGGTGTCCCGAAGCAAGAATCCAACTCAGCCTGAAGCAACAGAAACCTCACCACTAGACCACTGTCTGAAACCGTAGCACGCTGTGCGGTATTTACCACGCCTTATGATTTAGAAGGTTCCAAAGTAAATTGGATGCGGATATAAGCCTTCGTGGCTCTACCACCTTTAACGTTTTTGTTTTTTTTTGTTTTTAAATAGAAAAGTTCCTGTAATGTAGCTTGAGGCTTGTTATTTCTGAAGGTAGGTGTACAATTAGGCAAACCGTCACCCAGCAGGCAAGAAGTAACAGACAGCTTGGACTGGAGATAAACCGTTGACTCATTCGCGAGTAACTGTTGAGTTCCTCTGAGAAATTAATATAAACTCCTGATGATCTGCGTTTGCAGCAGAATGAAATGCAGATTGTGAAGACTGGCAACCAGACCAGCAATTTAGAACGAGTGTAGAACATTTCCTACACATGACGTCATGGTAATGATAAATCTCAACAGAACATTTGTGACAGATTTTGTTAAATTGTCAGATATAATGCAAATTCAGACAACATGCCTTTAAAAAAAGGTTGTATTTATGAATAATGAGTCTTTCGATATTGTAAGTACACCCAAAACCAAAAAGATGGTGATGACAGAATGAAAATGTCAAAAGGCAATTTGAACAGCAAACTAAGAATTTCAAACAGAATTTCCAACAACTAAAGTGAGGGTTTACATGAACTGGGGACTGTAGTTCTGAAAACTTTTACACTCACTCTTGTAAAAGTTCCAATAAAGTTATGGATATCAATGTTTGGCTCCTCTGCATACACATAGGATCTGATTTGTAGAAGGTCCTGTAAGACATCAAAAACAGAACATCAGTAGTCAAAAACTTTGATGATGATATCACAAAAACATATATATATATCAATATATAGGCATGTATTGTTTCCACTCAAACCAGAGTTAGCAAATTGTAGTTGTATACCACTCTTAGCAAAGATGAATAAGGTTTACATCCATGTGTTCAGTATAGTTTAATTTATATGCAATGACAGATTGAGAGTGAATTCAATGTACAAGAAGATGCTGAGAGGACGCTGCGTATTAATAAAACCTTCAACAAGGCTTTCACCATGGACTCTGTTGAGAGGGTGCAGGAGGGATTCTATTTCGCCTTGGGGAATAGAGAATTTCCTTTTTTTTACAGCTCTTTAGGAGTTCCTGAGAGTGGAGGGACAGGTTAACCGTCACCTTGATCGCCGAAAGACAAATGTATCAAAACTGGATTCAAGTGGACTTCTGTCTCACATGTTGGCAAAATTTCAAAAAGTGTTCATTAAATATAGCATTTAAAAGAATGGGATGAAAAGAGAGACAATGAAAAAAAAAATGCCTCCAGCAACATCCGTCTTCTGCACAGAGGCATGAAAACATCCTGTTTGGGGCTTAGGGAACAGGAGATAACGTTGGTGCAGAAAGAAGCTCTTCAGGCGCAGGACTTCAAAAAGCAAGTTCAACCGGTGCTTGTTACTTTTGTGTATATTCATCTGATAATTTGTTCAGCGATATTTTGTCAACCAGTGACAAATTATGTGAGATCACCATCCTGAACCCCATACATTATCAATTCAACATCATTTCAATTAAAATGTGTCATTGAGCGTACACAGACGTATCGATATCTCCTGTAGTTAGGAAGTTGAACCTTTTACTGCATACTACTCCTACACTCTAGTCTTGAAAACTGACAAATTGCCAATTGTATTATTTCAAAACCATATTAATCATTTAAAAATCTGTCAAAAGGTTTTAAGGAGGCAGATAATTATGCTGGGAAATTGTTCAGTTACAGCTGATCGCAATCTATTCAAATGTCTATTATTCACTGAACATTCTTCAGTATCCCATCTTACAATGTAAATCAATGCTTTCATACTTTAAGCATTATGTTCATAATATGCTTTATCTTTCACCTTCTGACAAATATTATTCTTCTATTATACACTTTTTTGCTTTTACTGTTTTTAATAAACATAACTATACAGTGTATGGCTTCTTTATACATAGATTTGATTTATCTTACTGCTATGAGAAAAAAAGACTAATGTTTGGCATTTAAAATCAAAGTGGACTAATTATTTTATTTTTAAAAAGCAAACTTATGAAAAAATTGAGAAATTACTTAAATGAACTTCTCACCTGCAGTTTTTTTTTTTTTTTTTTTTAGTTTCCCCTGCAGTTTTTCTTGAGGCAACTTTAATGGCAAGTCCTCAAATATGGCAGTTAATTTTGTTATGGCTATGTTGTGGATTCCCAGACACAGAGTGTTTTCACTCAAACAAGAACTGCCACCTCACTGTTGCATGCATCCATGCTTCAGTTATTTTGAAGTTTACATTAATTCATGCAGTGAATGTTTGATCTTAAAGTTAAGACATTTGTTTAGGAACCGGGCCATCCTCGTTAAATCCCCTCATCCCCTGAAAGATAATCATTTTTACGAACCACTTCTAAGTTTCTAAGTCTTACAAGTACCATATCCTGACCGATACTTCCTGGTACCTAGAACCTCTGACTTTTTTTTTCTTTTTTTTTTCCTGAGACGTACCGCAGCAGTTGGCAACCTCTGTGTGCAAGCCACAGGGAGGCGTAGTTTCCAGTCTGTCTCTCCATCCAGCTGGTCAGTCCTCACAAAACAGGAGCCTGGGAAGAGGAGGAAATGAGACACCGGGATGCCAGACGGACACATTCGCCTCTAGGGGGCAACAAAAGAGAGGAAAACGACCGCCCCCTTTACAAATGTCCACCATTAATGATAACGCTGATGGTCGGTCAGGAGCAGCAAAGCCATCAGGACACTTATAGCGAAGCTTAAGACTGCACAGTCCCTTGTGGCAACATTTTGACATTAGTGAAATACATATCTGTTTTAAAAGATCCCCAAAAATTAAATGCAATTCTGAGTAGCAAAGCCAAATGAGAAATAATTAAGTTTTTTTTTGCAATAGGAATCTGGGCATTTCAAAAGCCCCCCCCAACAGGCCCGCATGCTTCACCCTGACTCAAACTCCCACTCCAGGTCTATAGGCTCTTCATAATTGACCTAATGGCCTCCACATGGAGGAAAGATAACTAAGCACTCTTTCCAGTAAAGCAAAAAAAAACAAACAAAAAACAACGTTTTCCTCATTGTGGTCCTCACAGGGTAACATTTGGGTTTCTGGAAGGTGCAAACAGAACACGTGTCCGTCACAATACCACTGATGTTTCAAGACTAACAGCACTGTCATTCTACAAGCCGTATTTTGTATATGTGCAAATAAACAATGGAGTCCCTTCAGTTTGTGTGATCACTGAGGAATCATGCCACCATTACAAATTTGATTATTCAGATAAGGCATATCACGTCTCATGTTTTGTCTTCGATTTTTGTTTGAGTTTCCTTTTCATTTTCTTCTCATTTGAAAGACAAAACTACCGGTAGTCATAGACGGAGATGACGAGAGGAAAGTGCACCGTCAAAAGTCTCCCTCTCCTCTCGTCACGCAAAGGGAACTCTTCAGCACACTGCCCTTTTGAGTGATAGTTTAGTACTGGACCCAATTACAATTTAGACATTGTAGGACTTCCTGTCCTGGCTCAGGGCTAATCCCGGCACCTCACCGCCTTTTTAAACAAGTCATTTCCCCAGCCAGCCAGCCTGTTGTGGAGATTTGGATGAATGACCAGCAGCAGATGTTTACCATTTCTTTCAGAGGTCCTTAAAAAGATCATGTCAGCAGGAACACGCTGGTTCTACAAAGAAAGGCAGAAAGAAAAACACAACTTCAACTTCCTGCTTCTGCGCTCCTCCTCCTCCTCCTCCTCCTCCTCGTCCTCTAGGCAGGAAAGCAAGACTTTTAGGCTTTTCAGATGCCACATTACAAACAGTCAGTCAGTCAAAATAATAGGCCCTCCAGCAAATCATCCTGTCGTGGCCTCAACGGGACCCTGACCAGGTTTTACACTCTGTCTGACCTGGTCCCTTCTGCAAGAGCAGACGGATTCACCATTCAATTCATCCAGACAGCTTCTCAAACTCTGAACTGTGTTTGGTTTACTGGTCAGTGGGCCATTTTCTCACACTGGTGAATAAAAGCCTCTTCAAAGTACTCAATTGAGAGAATTACAAAGCAAATAAGCCACAACTACTCAGTCATATTTGAAAAGACAACATGCGTGACTCTTCCTTCAGCTGTTCTGGAATGAGCCAGAAACTAAGAGCAAGACTCACTTCTCGTATTTCATCTACAAAGGCCTCTGAGAATCCACTGAGTCCTCAGAGAATCCTCTGTGTCCATGAGAGGGCAAAACATGATATTCCCTGAAAACTCTGAATTTGTTTTAGATTAACATTCTTTTTTTAAATAGTGCACAGCTGAATCAGTGTTTTTAGATTGAATTAAAGGGATTTTAGGCTCAAGGCCTGCGTTTATGCATTGAATTTGACAGGCTGAGGGCTCAGCATTGATCAGAAGATTATAAAATCTTTACTAACTCCTTTCACCTCCACCACTAGTTGGGGCAGATTGAACGACTCCCTCATTATTCACCATCACATAAATAGTGACTTGAAAGTCCATAAAAAGCCAAACTATGTACAGGTGTGGGTGAAACAATTTGTGACAAACCTTTTCCACAATGATAAGATCTCCCACTTGAATGCCGCTGCTTTTAACCTTCACCGTGCCTGCAACACAAAACACAAGCAGCACTATGTAAGAGCAATCTCTACTACTTAACGGTTTTTGCTTAAAAATAATGGTCAACATCTGCCTACGGGCTTGGTGCTTTAAATATCTTGCAGAGAAAAGGTCCCCCACTGATTAATTTCACTCTGACTTCACAAAACCGTCTTTTCTGGGTGAACTGTTGTCCTCCATGCCTGAGTGGTCACCCCAATGAATTTGGGAGGGCAATTTTCTTTGCAGATTTAAAAAGAATGCTGGGGGAGTTGAGCCTTTTCACCCATTTCATTTGGAATGAACAGGCAAAATTGTTTGGAGGAGAGCAGTGACCCCTGACCTTGGTCCTGACCTTTGGGCTTTGCATGTGTAAGACATTAAAGCACATTAATATTGCTATGCATGGAAGTACAAGGGCCTTCACATAAGGGTTTATGCTCCACTGATATAAAGATATTTTAATGATTGCTCTACAGGAAACAATAAAACACAGGGCCTCTTGGAACATCACTAAAAAAAATAAAACATAAAAACAAAGCTGCATCAGAAGCAAAGAACACTCTTTGGTTTAAAGCAAAGATTTTCTTTTCTTCTTCTTTTTTTTTTTTTTTTAGATATTTCTTGCTAAACATCAATCATTCCATTTGTTGAATGAATGAAAGTTAATCTATTTGCATTATTGATTAATTCCTCAATAAGACAAACCTTCAATGGCTGCAGCCTACTTGAATTTAAAAGGTTTGTTGCTTTTCTTTCCACAACATGCTGCACATACTTTAAGGTACACGCATCAAACAAAAACATAAAAGAAGTGTTTTTAAATAGCGGGGAATTGTTTAAATTACTATTTTCCCCTCGTGAAATTTTATAGAAAAAAAACTTTACCAAATATGTAGCCTCTTACTTCCTGTGCTTGAAAACAACACACTGTGCTCTGACATCAGAAAGTCACTATAAACCTCGAGCTATGCACGAGGGCTGCGATCACGGAGGCAAGCAGTCATTGTATTTATGGGTAAGACAAGCTGCCACATCAAAGGGCCAAAGTGATGGAAACCGCAAGAGGTCTCCTGCTTTTTATTGCTGGTAGCACTTTATACCAGGGCCTCTTATGTACACTTTTACATCTCTGCTTTGAATTACCCACCATTTCCCCTAACTCTAATAAGTTTTAATGGGACCCACCTCCTACAGTTAATAGATGCTGATGCTAAGAAATAAGCAACACGGTTTATGTAATCTTGGTCCAGGAATAATGTCTAAAGTTTCTGGTAATACTGAAAAATGCGGAACACATATTCCTTCACATTAAAAAAAAAAAAAAAAAAAAATGCGCATGAAAAACAGCAGCACTAATGTGGTGAGGTCTATGTTCTACTGACAGTAAAGATGCCATCCAATGCTCGCTTTCTACAAGAACAAGTCATTATTTAATCCAATATGTTTTGCCTTGTGTAATTAATATAACATGACCCACTGCATGTGGCTGTCGGTGTTGTTCTGGTGTCAGATTGCCAAGACACATGAATGGCTCTTGCGGCTCACTGAAGTGACAAGAAAGCTGAGCCAGGCTAAACTTTCAACGCCAGACAAGTCCTTAGTGAAAGCAACTAGAACATAGATCCTTTTGAAAGTGAATGGAGTTTGATTTGGTGCTAAGAAACCCTTAAACAGTCTAAAAAGACTGGGGTGGGGGTGGGGGGGAAATCAAGTTTAGATTTATTGGCATATTTTCTTTGGCAAGGCACCTGATACATAATCCTTACCTCTGGCCGAAAGTTTGCTGTAAATCTGAGAGTTGACTTCTTTGTCTCGAACGTAGCATCTGATTTCTTCCACTGCTTCTCTTATGATGGTGATAATCAGGACAAAGCCCTGAGGAGATCAAAACAGTGGTTCAGTATCAGTACTGTGGCACTTGTGTGTATGGATACACAACTGACACAAATGAATACTTGGAAGAACGTGTCAAACAGCAGTTATGATACTAATCAGTGATGGGGGTGCAAAGACTATAAGATGGATACATACCAGAGGGACCCAGTACGTGTAGAGTGCACCTAGGCGTAGCTCTTTGATAAATTGAGAGCAGGCCAGAAGCAAGAAGTACAAGTTGTAGAAGTACTTAAACTGGTTGAACAGCACCTGTAAAAATTTAAATGAAATAACATTAAATAAAAAAAATAAAAGAAAGGGAGTCAATGCTACTGCAGCCATTTCAAGGGCCATTTTAAACACAATGTTAATATTCACACTGAGATTTTTTTTTTTTTTAACTGAGAATATCAAGAGTGAGACATGGAACCACATTGGAACACACACGCTGGCTTCTCCTGCAGGAACATCATTCTTAAAATGAACATGTCAGCAACTGCTTCCTTTCATTAACACTAATGTGCAAAACAACTGCCATGGGGAAACCTAACTTACTATGTGGGCAGTGGAGAACATTACACAGTGCACAAAAATGTCAAGACTGCAGCTGGCCCTACTGAGAAGACGCTCTTAACAATACAATAAAAACATGACATTTGCCATGCAAAAATATCTGCTCTTGTCTTCTGCTTTCCAAACAAATCCAAACTACTTTCAACGTCTGACTTCACAAAGAGCCACAAGATCTTAAGACAACTGCATGTCTGGAAAACAAATGGATATGTAAATTAAGCCCAGAGATAATACCAAGGTCAGAAATACAGGGTGTATTTCATGCAGTCAGTCTGCATTTACATTAGGATCTGTGCTATCAGAATTTTTTTCCCCACATATGCTACCATCTTCTTTTATCTTTCACTACTTGAGAGCGACTAATGATTGTCTTGCATGATGTGAGGTTGTAATTTCTACTTCACTTTAAAGTGAATAAATTTGGATGATAAGAGTCTGACAGCATATTTTCCAATAAACACTCGGGATTGGTGTAAAGTCACAAAGAACACGTATGACTATGGGAAACAGGTCTGAAGTGACTTAGTATGTGGATAGACCAAAAAGTATGGAAAGAAAATGGACCTGTAATGCTGCATCTCAGCCTTTTGTTGCAGTTGTTTTAAATCATTCACCAATTTATTGCGCAGGGAGGTCGATCAGTTTTACTTGCTTCCTTCCCGTATCGTCACACAAAATGCACTTAGTGTTATCATCTTTGTTGGTTTCCAATCTGCACATTGATGATTTGGGTAGCATCCGTGTCTACCTTAATATACAACATGTGCTACGTGCAATGTTATGTTACCATACTGTACTGCTACTGTTGCTACTGTCACTTCGGGGCTCTGGAAAACTCTCACTCGAACATGATAGAGTTCACATTGTACAAAAAATATAGGAACAACCAATATTGTAATTGTATAATAATAATAATAATAATAATAATAATAATAATAATAATAATAATAATAATAATAATAATAATAATAAATCCAGCAATAATGTGAAATTACAATTTAAAAAAAGTTAAAAGTCAAAATGCAGTCCTGTTTTCATTATTTCAGTCATATGTATTAATCAGACTAAATTATTGTGTCTCAAATGCGAAAATGCACTTGACGACTTATTGTCAAACAGTGTTATCAGAGGGGTGGGTGTTTTTTTTTTGTTTTTTTTTTTGGGGGGGGGGGTTAGATGGAGGGAAGTGGCATGGGAACCTTTGACTGACACTGACCGCAGGCAGGAAGGTGAAGAAGTTGTACTTCTGGTTGTTAATGACATTCCTCGGGTACCTCTGCTCCCTCTTTTCTGGGTGGCCGAGCCACACGGTACGGGGACGGAAGTCACCCATACCACAACATCTTGACCAGGGGCAGCACCTGAGAAAAAGACAGGAGAAATTTTTACTTTCAATATTCCTCGTCACTGTAATCATTCTAAGACACAGCTTATACAAAGGAAAAATAGAAAAATAGTTTACTTTAGGCTGTTTTTCAAAACCACTAACTTGTCTGAAAACCCTGTGTCGATGGGTGTGAAATAACTGTTCCTTAACTAACAAATTTCCTCTCACATCTTCGAGTTAATGTATAGCTTAGAGCAGCTATAAAATCACTGGGAAGTGACAGGCTGCAAACCATGCATGACCATGGAATGCAGAGCAATTATTACTTTTGGAAAACAAAAATAAACTAAAACTGTTGACTTCCTCCCACCTTCCTACCATCAAGCAGAACTTGACAGAGCAGCCTTGGACCCATGTATTAGTATAGGCCTGGCATTTTTCAGCTTCAGGTCACTCAGATAAGGTCATATTCGATAACCCTGTGGTCGGAACAGTGAAAGCTGGCCATTGGTACATCTTCAACTTCCCTTCATATAGTTGACGGTGTTCAACTGCTGTTGAAATTGTTAAACAAAGCTGTTTATTAAACCAAATTACGACTGTTTGAAAGCTGCGGTTCTGTTACTACACCTGTCCCGTTGAGTTGATCTACCTAATAAACTGACAACTGCCAATAGCCTAGCCTAGCAGTGGCCACTCATTATGTCACATTAGGTGGCTTGCTATGTTGTGTCTCAAGACGTACACACTGCTCATCGGTCAGACTCCATGCCCCATCTCCCTTTGTGTGCGTGTGTGTGTGTGTGTGTGTGTGTGTGTGTGTGTGTGTGTGTGTGTGTGTGTGTGTGTGTGTGTCGCGTGTTTTTGACGCTGACGCCAGAATGTGACTGTCAAAACAAATTTGCAGGCCAACAGCTCATAGACGGACTTACCATTTAGGTTTTATGTTTTAACAGATACATTTATGGATATATTGCTGAGCTCCAGTCGGCCACGCAAATATTGACCAAGGCGTCAAATGCACTTGCTGCTCCAACTGCACCCCGGAACAAGGATGTCTCCTGGCAGTGCTAGCTAACGTTAGCAGAGAAAAACGAGCTAGTAAATGGCCCCGTCGTTTTTATTTATATGTATATATATGCCAACCCCTTTCCACCGCCACATTTGCCCTGAAACACATCAATGTCAAATACAGAAATGACGTCGACGCCCATTTAACGGCTATTGTGACATCAGCAGAACCCATGAGCGACATACGTTAACAAATGGCTTATTTATTTTTTTCCCTTCTTCTTCTTCTTTTTTTTTTTAGTGTACTACTAGCGGTTAGCCTCCGTGTAACGCCCTTACCCATTTCTATGTTTACTGTCGTGTCTTTTCGGTCTCCTCACTGGTTGTAGAGGAATATTGTCGGTCATTCCTGCAGCTCCTGGTAGCGGCTGGAGGCTAGGCAGTCCACCGGGCGATAGCGGTTTTGGGGCGGAGGCACTGGCTGCCACTCACGTAGGACGGTAAACAGTCAGCAGGATAACGCTGATGGGTTATTGAGGGCAACACGCAGCACTTCGCTGGCACTACCCATGAGCTTGTAATATTAACAATAGATAAATTATAATTGATAGACAGAAATGTTTATTTATAATAATCGTTATTATTCTTAAATGTTTTAATCAAAGGAAGTTATACAGATATGTAAGGCTCAATATGATAAGATTGATAATATCTAATCGTAATCATCATTGGGTTCATCTTCCACCAATAAAGCAAGAGTTAAAAATTAGGTAACTCATAACAGTTACATAAAACTGCATAAACCTTGAACCATATTTTGTTTCGGTGGGTCAATAGTGTCCCCCTCTTATACTAAGTGAAAAATAAAACAAATATGTCAAGTTAACTATCTTATTTTTACTTCATAGTCTGGGCCATTGAAAAACTGCAGGGAATCTGTACAGTATCATGATATTTTCTTTGGATGGCCGGATGGTTGGATGGATGGATGATACAAAACCTCAATCATTGTATTCATCAAGAGCACCAATCAGTTCTAATCCTATCCATTATAAAGACAAGAACAAAGGTTGAAAAAAATTCACCCTGATTTTATTTATTTTTTTCAAAATCAGAAAACATTTAGGTGAAGAAACATTTGAAATACAAAAACAAAAAGGCAAAAAAACACATTTGTAAAACATATACACTGTAAACAGGCCAAACTGGCTCAACATAACATGAATTGTACAGACAACTTGAAGCAGTTTTGACATGGTTTGGTAAGGAAAGGCACAACTTGGCAAATGCATATCGGTAGGAATGTACAGCAGGGGCCTACACAAATAGGGAAATTCTGACCATTCGGAGTTGTGTAAAGTGTCCAGTGATACATTCATTACTGTTAAACTCAGCAGGTTGAGGGAAAAAAAATATCTCTTCGTACACTTAAGAATGTATCAGAAAATATACAGAACATTGCATTGAGAGTAGGGGATTATGTTGGAGGACATATTAAATCCTTACGAGGTAGATCTTAACCCCATTCTCAAGCATTTTGTCAAGTTTAAATAAATTAATGCAACAAGCTGATGAGAACCGTGGTTAAAAAAAGAAAGAAAAAGATAAAGTCTGAAAATAAATCTAACTTATTTTGAAGTCAAGGCAAAGTTAAGAGTTAACTTGCCCCTCTCCCTGACATTACAATATTAAAAAAAGAAAAAAAAAAATCACTGAAAGTCCCAAAGATGTAAATAGAACCACAACCTGAAATGAAATAAAGTGCAGGCATGAGAACATTAAGTATGAAAAGCAGACAGCCCTCAGCCAACTAAGCATGACCATACAAATGAATAAATGTCATTAAATGGGAAGGAGGCGTCTTTCTGTAACTGATCAAAAATCTGAAAGACTTGAATTCTACAAGGAATACCATTATGATTTAGCATCCCTAACAGTGCCTTCAAAATGTATGTTTCAGTTAAAGACAGCAGCAGCAAGTACAATTTGGTCTGGGCACTTGCATAATATTTGAGTATTAACTGGCTGTGTCTAAGACCACATTCAGAATATGAAAAAAAGGTTTACATTTTTCACAACCAAAGAACTGAAGTTGTGATAAAATGCAAGAGCACTGGAATCAACCATTTTGTTAGGAAACAAAACCAAAATGAAACATGTTAATAATGTTAAGCACTACAAAAATGTACACTATAATAAAATCTGGCAAATGATGACAGGGACATTTTAGTTAATTACACCATAAGACTGAGACTTAGTTCTCCTGAACAACCAGGCCCTGAAACTCGTCGGATATAACCAATCCTTCAGAAATAATGAAGACGTAAGTAAAGCAGTTTCAAGTAAGTTATACATTCAAACTTTTGGATAGACAGTGGAACAAAAAAAAAAAAAAGAAACGGAGGAAAAGAAAATACCCGCATATATATATATATATGTATGTGTGTATAAAATTAAACTACAGTAGTAATCAAGATCAACTAAAAAAAAAAGTCATTCAGAATGGTAGAAGGGAGCTGCAATGAATACTGAACAATCAAACGAGTAAGTTTACAAATTTGTCATGGAAAATTGATTGTACCTCATTTGAAAAGTAGACATTCAAAAACTGGGTTAAATGGATAAGCTGACCAGAAATACTAATTAACTGCAATTTTACCCTCCTCCATGAAATGTGGGAACTGGGATTTTGGCACACTGTCCGAGCTGTTCTTCTCAATTTCGGCCACAGAGGCAGGCAGGCCAGAGTGGGATCCATCCATCTTCATGAGACCTCCAGTGGAT
This sequence comes from Nelusetta ayraudi, assembly GCF_046127955.1. Taxonomy (NCBI): domain Eukaryota; kingdom Metazoa; phylum Chordata; class Actinopteri; order Tetraodontiformes; family Monacanthidae; genus Nelusetta; species Nelusetta ayraudi. The sequence goes on from NW_027466120.1 coordinate 6,130,359, forward strand.
CCAATCAGAGGCCCACTTGCAGGGCTTCCAGGTAGCGGTATGCCACCGCCCTGGATGACAGATATTTCGTTGGTCTTCATGGTCAGGCCACCACTGAAAGCAGCAGCATACTGGTTCCACAGTGATGTATCAAAGTTCATTTGTGGAGCCCCAAGTTCTTTGGGCACCTTCATGGTTTCTGGCAGCATCTTCGCCTCAGAGCTCATTGCCATTAGCGCCATTGGGTTGTCCAAAGAGAGGCGCTGGCCACGTCTTGATGTGTTGTTCCACATGTGAGTACCAATATGTACCTTGAGACAAGAGAGAGGAAAAGCATGAAATCATACCGCTATCCACACGTTTGAGTATTCACAGGGAAATTGTGTAAGAATCGCTTTGAATGACACCTACCTTTAGATTTCCCTTGGTAGTGAAAGCCCTGCCACAGATGTTGCAAGCAAAAGGCTTCTCCCCAGTATGAGTGCGTTCATGTATTTGCAAAGCACTCGCAGATGAAAAGTTCTTGCCACAAGTATTGCACATGTGCTGTTTAGTTGATCGTCGTGGTGCCGAAGAGATGGAAGGCATGGCCGTTCCCTGAGGCATGTGAGAACTAAACAACCCATGAGGGCCTAAAGGGTTCTCTGGAGGAATTTTCATCTCCAGACTGGATGGCATCCTCATGAACGGCATGTTGTTCAAAGCTGCGAGCGCGAAACAGATAGAACGTTAGCTGAGCACTTCACAAAACAAGCCTGTAAAGCCGTTCCGTAAGTATTAAACTCACCATAGTCGCCATTGGTGAAGGGAATGCCTGGTTCCTCCTTAATTGCCTTTGGAGTAAAGCTGCTGGAAGCAGTGAGGTCAAGAGCGCCGCCTGACTGTGCGCTACATTGAGCCCCACAATCAGACTCTTGCTTTAGTGAGCTGCGGGTACTGTCATCAACAGAAGACTCTGGAGATTTGCAATTAATTGTGTTGTTTACTGGTGAGGAGGAATGAAGGGACATGACAGAGTCTGACACAGCAGGACTACGACCATTTTGATATTCAGACTCTCTTGGAGCCAACAAGGATTCTTTGACTGTTCCCTCACCTTCCGACGTGGTGCTATTCTGTCGTTTCAGTGCAAGAGCTGAAGTAAGGTTCTTCAAAACATCCAGGCTGGAAAGCCCAGCTGGGGCAACATGATGCTGGGAGTTCTCCTCAGAGGCGGAGGGGAGGGACTCCGGGGTATCACTTGGATTTTGGGAGTTCAGCTCTGGTTTGTGATCCTCTGTGCTTGTCTCGAAGCTGTTGGTATCCAGGGATGTCTCTTCCAGTAAAGATGAATCCATGGCTTCTGCTGTGTCAAACTGGGTTTCTAACAATGGCATGTTGGGAAGGTCACCACCCATGTGCATTCGAATGTGCTGCTGCAGGACCACGGCGTTTGTGAACTTTTTCTGACAAATTGGACAAGAGTGTTGCATTTTAAGCAGAGTGTTGCCTTTATGCACCCCATAGTGGGCCTTGAGGTTGCCCTTGGTAGAAAATGCACGGCCACAGATTTTGCACTTGTAGGGCCTCTCACCAGTGTGTGTGCGATAATGCATTTTAAGTGAGCTCTGGCAACTGAGCACCCTGTGGCAGATTATACACTCATTGGGGTCGTTGGTTCGCTTTTCCAGGCCATCAACCATCTGCTGAAGTTTTGCAGTTCCAGAATTTTGCTCTCCTGGCAGGGTAATGCCGTTCATATGATGCAATGCTCCAAGCAGTTCTTTAGGATCCGTTTGATTCATGTCTAGTCCGGACTCTTGACCAAACAAATTAGAAGACACAGACGGGGTTCCATCGGTCAATGAGGAGGGCCTCTGAGAAAATTGGTTCTCTGCAAAGTTTTCAAATGGTGTCTTCACGGATGCTGGGTGAAATGCAGGAGCAGGATTACCTACTAAAGGCTTTATTTCATTCAAATTTGACTCATCCAAGGGCAGAGACATGCCAAATGGAATGCCGTTGCTGGTTGGAACATTGTCAAGGTGCTCAGGCACAGGATGCGGGTTCATGCCGATATTAGGGTACTTGTCTTTATGCCGCTGGAAATGCACTTTGAGGTTCCCTTTTGTGGTGAAACGATTTCCACAAATGTTACACTTGAAGGGCCTCTCACCCGTGTGCGAGCGCAAGTGAATCTGAAGAGCGCTGTCATTACCAAAGGTCTTTCCACAGTACTTGCACTTGTGCTTGTATACCGAATCACCATTCTTTACCTCCACTGGAAGATTGAGCATCTTAGTTTTCACCTTTTTGTTGGACTCTATTCCAGCTTGCATAGCACCATTGAAGGTGCCTGGGAAACCCATAACACCAGCTGAATGTGGCAGTAGTGCTGGCAAATGGCTTGAGAGATCTGGAATAGCCTTAAAAACGTCGGTCTTAGAGTTCAGTGATCCTGGTCCTCCAGGCAAAGAGGAAGAGATGCCAGCGGGGAGAGGTAGTTTACCTTGCTTAGCCACCTCTGCAGAAAGGTTTTCACTCCCGGTCCTTTTTCCCATTAGTGCTGCTGCAGCAGACAGCTGTTGAGAAAGATGCGCACCAAGAGCTTTCATCGGGTCCATTACAGACCCAAGTGATGCCTGCAAGCCCGGTTGGGTCATCATGGCAACTTGAATTCGAATCTGTTCAGTGAGCTGGATTTGCTGGAGCTGCTGCTGCTGGAGGCACACCAACTGCTCCAAGATCATTGGAATAAGATGAAGGGCTTCCTGTGACGCGGTGAAAGACTTACTACTTGAAGAGTTTTGGGATCTCGCCACCTTTGTGTATGCAGGGGTTTCAAGAGTGAACTTTGCACCTTGGGGTTTGGATAAAGGATCTAAATTCATCTCAGGGCTTGCAGCCATCTCTGCCGGTTGCTGCTGTCCTTGTTCATCCACATTCGAGCACGATTCCTCTTCCGTCTTTTCCATGTGGTCCATATTAACATTGGACAACGAATGGCTGCTTGACTGGCCATCGTCATGATCACTCATCAAGCCATTAGGTGAGCCTTGTGAATATTCCTCAGGTACTTCATTGCCATCTCCATCGTTCATGATGACCACTTCCTGACTCTTGGGGCAGGTTTTCTCATGCTCAATGAATTCGGTGTCATCAAAGAATTCAGCACAGCACTTGTTGCAGACCTTGGTGTCCTCCATCCTGAACCTCTTCAGTGCCATTCCACTTTCATCAGCATCATGAATGCCTAAAAATGAAAAGAAGATGCGGAAAGGATCAAGAATCAATTGAAAACAGAGTCTTGATACAGCAAAATAATCTATATAATTGTATTACTATGGCATTAGGTTTTACCATCTTGCCTTCTTAACATTTCATTTTAGAGACGCCCATTAACTTCAATGTTCGTCCCTCAGTTCAGTCTCTCGTTCACGCGTCTATTCTCCACATGACCAGCAGAGGGCAATCATTCTCCCTTAACATTATCCAGCATAATTTCCACAAAGGCAAAAGCGCCATGAACATTAAATCAATGTGGTCCTGAAGTATGCCATAGAGTACATGCTAAATGTCAGATCAATTTCCACTGCTGCCACATGTGGGGCTAAACCCATTATTTAGTGTCCAGGTCATATGCAACGAAATACATATGACCACACACAAAGTTTGCAATACAAAATGCAAAAAGAAAGGAAAGCGCTCATGTTGACCACCTTCAAACGCCCTTACAGCTTCCAACATCAAACAACGCGATTCTATATGCATTTTAATTTGTCTGCTAACCAAGAGGCAGTTTCACAACTGGGTGTCATGTCAAATACTAATGTATCAGAGAACCGGGGGTTAGGCCACCTGTTTGCATTTGCTCGAGGAAACTGTGGTCTCCGGGAGGCATGGGGGAGCGGTAGAGGGGCCCAAAAGGTACAAACTGAGTCTCAGTCAAAGCGAACTTATAAAATCTGACATGGACGGGCTCAAATCAGAGATAAATCACCATGTGCCGCGTACCGACTCCCATCGTACAGTCTCGGCCGCAGGGTTACAGAGTAAAGGAAATACTTTGACAATGCTCCGTTTTTACCACATGACGGCGCATGACCTGTGTGCGATACCTTTAGTAGGGCACGAGGTCAGAGTAACCATTCAGTTACAAAAAAAAGAAGAAGAAATAAAAAAATAAAATAAAATAAAAAAACAAAGAAGAACGACTGAGGGTCATCGCATGGTAAACAGCGCTGTTATATCAATCAACGCCGTCATCAAAGTGGCACATACACACCAGAATGCGCCGCGGCTCTACAAAGCGCCGCGTTAACAGCGTTTCCTAATTACAAGGTGAGCCGGAGCCTGCACACAGGGCAGCACCAGAACGCACCCCCACCCTGTCTCTCTCCACAAACAGGCCACAGCTCCATCCCCCACCTCTCCACATATGTACGAAAGGAAACAGTCATGCATTAAACTGGGGGATTTATTGCCTTTAGGTCAGCTTACTGCAGAGTCACATTTCATACAGTTTCGGGGGCCACCTTAGTTTTAAAAGTCCAACTCTAGCGCACGCAAGCGACCCAGTAAAACAGATTTCGGGGGAAAAGCAAACAAAAGCATTAATATCACATTGGCTTAAACGGTGTCTATGTAGTTATAATGAAATTCGATCACTTGAAACATGATAAGGTGACCAAATGCATCGGCCAACAAAGATACGTAGGAATACGAACTGATAGAAACCGTTGAAATTGGAGTCATTCGTCACGTTATTATATATACACACTTTGTTAAAATTGCAAAAGAGAGACTGAGCTCTGCCACGGCACAATTTCTAAGCCACACAACTCTCGCCGCACCAAACAATCAACAGGTAACACGTTTCAATGAATGAAGTTTAGAGCGTCGAGCCAACACGTCGACCCGAGTTGAGAGCGAACGTTCACAATAAACAAATAAAACCCACTTTAGCCCCAAAAAGATGCGGCTTGGCCACCCTACCGTTTAACACAAATATGAACGCATTGTGTTGCGGTTTCTTTTCAACACGTCCCTCCCGCAGCACCTGTATTGTACTACGAAAAAAAAAAAAAAAAAAAAAAAGGGAAAAAAAATCACTTCCCAGAAATGCGGCTCGAATTTGACTTCTGCCCAAAAACTTAAATCGTACAGCAACAGGTCAAAGTGCGACAGGCAACATCGTTCAAACGGAAGACCCCCCCACCGGGAAACTTTGTTAAAAGTCGACACGGCGAGCAAAACGTTTTCAACTTCTTCCAGGGGTTTAAAAAAAAAAAAAACAACAACAACAACCGAAAAACCTCTCGCCTCCCGTGCGTAAACTTACCATTTCCCAACGAAGCGGGTTCGTCGGAGTCGATGTGTTGCGGCTTTGCTTGCTTGCGCCTCGACATGGTGCAACCATCAGCAGCGGAGAGTTGCAAACAAAATTTTCCTCTGATTCTTCAACAGATTTCTTCGGTTCGGCACACACAGAGAGAGACAGAGAGCGAGAGAAAAAAAAAATCCGTCTCCCCCACCTCCTTCTCAAGTAGAAATGCGCATGTCAACGTAATTATTATTATCAATAATGCATTGCGATTTATCACGGTCCCCTGACAGCTGATTGGCTCCAGTCCAAGCGCTCACACGTTATTCAAATGCGCTGCCCATTGATGAGCGCGGCCGAGTGGCAGGAGTGGGCGGGAGGAGGCCTGCTAGTGGATGGGCCGCAGGATGGAGGCTGGCTCTGCAACACCCAGCTCATCGCGTCCCTTCCCCTGCTCATGCAAAACATCAAGAGAGACGACCCCTACCCCCTTCCCCCCGCCCCCCTCAAAAAAGATCTTCGCCAAGCATAAAAAAACATCTCGTCTTTAAAACTTGTGGCACTTCTAGATTTACACTGCCCAGGAGTATCAGTAAACTTCAGGCATATGTGCTTTTTTATTTATTATTTTTTTTTAAATATAAATTTGGACTTTAATTTCCCTGTGTTTGCATATCAAATCCGTATAATTTGAACGCACTGATGGATATTAAAAAGTACATGTATAAGTAAATCTTTCTGGACGTGTAAACAGACTTGTTGCATTGTGCCTTAACTGCCTAAAATTCAGGCGTTGTTTGGAACCATCCTAATTCTAAGGGATTAGCGGCAACAGTTTCTGCTTCTCTTATTACAGATTTTGTGTCTGTTTATTGGTTGTGTGGGTGTCAATGTTTATTTTAACTCTTCTAACAAGTTGGAGCAGTTTGTTTCAGAAGCGTACAGGCATTAAGTGTCAACACACTCGCACACAGGCTGCTTTTGTCTATTTTTATCTAAGGGCATCAGGCCATTTGTTGGTTCATATTACGTGCGTATCATGAAAGGGTAACAGAAGTTCAAACTTTAATTTTAATTTTTTGTTAACATCCAGTTTTTAGGTTAGCAGGTTATGTTTCAGCAATTTGAAACTCAATCTTATAAGTGCTGATCTTGAGAGAGATTCATTTATAGAGGGTTGTGGAAGAACATCACCCCATTCAAAATGTTTCTAATTAGGGACTCACCTCCAGAGATAAGACTAGCTCTGGATTTATTTATTTTTTGTGTATGTGTGTGTTACTAGGATGACTAATAACAGCAATTGTACTGGCACAAAACTATTGCAGTATCGATGCTTTGGTAACTTTTGGTTGTTGTTAACCTGGGATGGTAGTATTTGTAAAATGACATGTGTGCTGATGTGGTATAAAAGTTCAAGTAGAGTCTCTAAATGTTATGGACATGTTAAATCAGTACATTCAAGTACTCATTTAGATTCGATCATGTTTTATGGAGGACTATAATAGATGATCAAATTATCCACTATTTTGGAACAAAAACAAAAGCTGTCTAGTGAAGATGACCTGCTTTAACTTGGTTTTTCTGCAGTTTAACTCTTTTGGTTATCTTTTAGCAGCATACCAAACTGTGCACAAATACCTCACAGTAGACAATAGGGAGGGAATTGAGACCAAGGTAGGGATTGAATTGTGGGAATAAGAAAAATGTATATATTAATTCAGAGAAAAAAATAAATCGCTCCACTCATTCTGTTTTTGTTTTTTTTAGAGTGCGGAGATTAAAGATTGAAAGAACCACACACAATGAAAAGAAAAGACAGTGATAGGATTAAACTATAGGCTATGGGCGCATGGTTATTCTAAACTTCTTTTCATGTCGACACCAAGAACAAAAAGTCTATCAGGGGAGCAAAACTTCCACAGGAAGTAATGAAAACCTTGCAACGCCGTTTACAATTTGCTCAAAGTAAACTGAAAAAATGTTGTTGGTTTTAGGCAAACATACACAACACTGAAAAAAAATGCAAAATGATAAGTAAGGATTTTATTATTATATTCAAATGGCATTTGTCATAAGTTACAATCCATGTTTTTTTTGTTTTGTTTTGTTTTTTAGACTAAATTTTTTTTAAGTGAGTGACAATTCAGTTGTTTGGTATAAAAAACAGTTTCTTTCAAACTCAGTACACTTAAGTTCAGTTTGAGTCTTATGACTTCTTTGGTTGTAAATTAATTTTCTTACTTTATGCAAAATGTTCAACTTTTACACTTTAAAACCAGTGTATTGTATAGATCACCATGCTTCAAACCCCTCCAGTGAAAACCACAAATGTAATAAGAGTATATGATAATTTGATGAATAAAAGGATGAAGTGCTTCTGTAAGCATTCAGACAATCTTTTCAGTATTTAGATTGAGATTCTGCTTGGATTCAGAGGAGTCATCATCAATAATCAGATAAATTATGATACATTAGTGCATGAAATTACCCAAGCGCAACTCAGCTCCAAATATTAGCCAAGAGGTGACCTTAAATCAAAGAAGATCTGTCTTCACAACACTGACCTGAAACATCTTCTTTTTCAACTGCTGTACATTTTATCACATTTTAATCCATAGGTTTTTCTTTTTCTTTGTGTACTTATGTTCAAAATGAACATCACCTACTTGTGTTATTGTACAATTCCACAGCTGATGAGTGTGCGACACAGAAAAGCCAATATATCCAGATAAACAAATGCTCTTTAAGAGGCTGACTGAAGGTGGAAAAGAGGGGAGTGCTGTCTAGACGGTTTATTGCCCCCAATAAGAAACTATGCTTGAATACGCTGTTTCTTCTATGTTAAATCTAAACAGCTCAAACTGTGTGCGGTCGTAAAGCAGCAGTTGTGGGAACCAGGGAGGGGAAATAGGTACATGGCCTGAGCCTCTTTGACAATCAAACAAAACATTGTACAGCTGAATATCGCGGTAGTATTGTAAAAAGTTCAGTGTGAAAATTGACAACTGTTTTAAAATAATCAACAGAGAAAGACTGTTGCTGCGTGATGTTTAAAAATGCTGAAGTTACAGGCAGATGGATGCTTGACTCCCCCCATGTGCCTTTTGTTAAAACCATCACAGTTCCTTCGCGGTACAGAAAATATTGTGCGCTGTTGTGTGTCCTTGACCAGGTCAGTTATCTGACAATGGCGAACCCACACAAGACAGAGTTTTTGAGTGTTCACATAAGAGAGCCAGAGGACAATGTGAAAATAGTCTCGGGACAGTCTTGTGACCCTGGTTTTGATGCTCGGTGGCGTTAACACAATCACTGCATGACATTTCTCAGATGCGTCATTTGCCCAGCAACAGATAACCGTGTCGTGGAGAAACAATAATGGCCTGAACACTCGCTGAGGATCTGTGAATTGAGCGTGTTTGCGTGTGTTTAAGCCAAAGATGAAAGCCGCATGCCACTTTGAGAAGTTAGTGCCTTTTTCTGTGCATGTTGATTGATGTCGTTGAAGGATTTGAAACATTTGGCAACATTTGTTGCCTGAAAATTCCAAATATAAATAAATTAGGTAAACCATACCAACAATCCACAAATGAAAGAAATATTAAGGTACTGTCACCACTTGATGTTGACTTTCACTTTGCAAAAAAAACAATTTTAAGCATTTCATGAACTCTGTGTTCTAAATTTCATGTATGTATCTCCCTGCGTATTTGACATTGTGAAAAGAAAAAAATGACACCACTTCTGTTTCCCTCTGAGTCTCTCTTTGTGCAAAACAGTAAAAGAATGAATTTACAACACAAAGGAAGCAAGTCAGTCCTCACAGAAATCAGAGCAGGAAGGGGCGTCATTCTATCTGGTCACTTTTCCAAGTGGAACATTTTGAAAACTTTTCTCCGGTACAATAAAGCATAAATGAGACAACAGAGAAAACTGGGAATAGATTTCTCTTAAAATCATGTTGTTGTTCTTGACCTCGCTTAGTGTGTCCGTTGGCATCCTCTATTAGTCAGGAACCGGCATTTATTTTATGTCTAACTTCAAATTTCAACAGCAAGAAATGAAACGGGGGTGCAGTGGTTATTAGTGTTGGTTCGCAGCAAGAAGATTGTGGATTCCTTGGCCCGGGGCTTTTCGGAGTGGAGTTTGCATGTCCTCCCTGTGTCTGTGTGAGTTCCAGGTACTCCAAACCCCATTCCAAAGAAATGCACATGAGGCTAATTGGCAACATTGTCTGTAGGTGTGAATGCGAGTGCAAATGGTTGCTCTCTGTATGTGGCCCAGGGTGTAACTCTTTAGCAACATGTCTCTTTCAGACATGTTGCATTTTTTTCTGTAACTGTTTTACTGTTATTCTGTTGCCTTGAACTGGCGACTCATCCAGGATGTAACCCTGCCTGCTCCCTAAGAGAGCTGGGATGGACGAGAGCACCTCCATGTCCCAAGGTACAGAAGAAGTGGTCATAGAAAACGGCTAGATGGATGAATGAATGAATGAATGAATGAATGAACGGATGGTTGTTTATCAGTGTTGTTTCATTATTATTTCATTATTTTGATGGAAAGGTCATGTTCTTCTTCCCCTTCTGTTTATTTCCCAAGTGTTGGATTGCAACAACAAAATGAGGACATGGCAACAAAGGTACTGCAGATTTCAGGTTAAATTTACATTCAGGTATATTTCTAAAGGGACAAAGACACGTTGCCGTGCAAAACTTCACATTCAGATCAGATCAGTTCCGGACCTACACAATTTCACGTGTAGAGATCAATCTGTTTCCTACTCGCAGCCACTTCATTTGCAAGACAAATTGTCTTTAAAAGGACAGAACCCTGTGCGGTGCCCCTGACTAACTGGTGTGCGGCCACCTGCGTTGACCAGATTAGACTTTTAATGATCGACTGGCTTCATGCTCACTGGCATCAGGATTTCATCTGAGTGTACTTCCTGCACTGTATCCTGTTTTATTATTTCATCCTCTGCTGGTTTTCTTCAGGTGCCCACTTCCAAAGATTTCCTCCCTTGCAGTCGTAAATAACACAGTCTAACACCCACCAAGGACAAAAGGAAAGGGCCTTTCCTCTTTTCTTTCGTGCAAGACTTGATTACAATGGAATGGGTAAGGAATTCTGAGGATGATCAAGTTAAGAAAATAAAACAGCGCTGGTGCAAAATGGCTGCTGAGAGTTTGTTCCTGTGATGCCCCAAACTCCCAGCCCCTTCATTCTCATTAGTTATGTCGCGAAATAGCAGCAATAACATCTACCGCATGATAAATCAAAGCCACGTATTTTGTATTTTTTATTTTTGACAAAATAAACAACGTTAAGACCATGCAGAAAAATTTCCCCGCCACCCTTTGTTCTCAGAGTGCACAATAATGTGAACATGGCATTATCTGGCAAATACAAGTATAGAGCCTCACTGCGATTACTATAGTGTCAGACTATTTTCATTATTGATCAGCAAACACCTTTTCAAATGTGCTCCTTTTCATGAACACATGTATTAAGCTCTTTTGTTCGGTAACATCAGCCTAGAATAGAGACTGAGGGCATTGAGGTGAAAGGTATTGGATGCTGTTCTGTTTTACCCCCCATTGAATTTTTGCTCTTCTGAAAAGCATATGAGTTATAAAGCATGCAACAGGGCAACTGGCTGTGTGGATGTAGAGTGTTCTGTTAACATAAACCAAATTGTAACTTCCTCACACACACACTGGGTGTATAAAAATGAGCGCTTAGATATTCATATACTTATATCATAAAATAAATAATGAATAACACTTTGGCCTTGGTGATGGATAAGATCATTATGTAGAATTTGAATTCCTCAGAATTTTTTTTCATAGGACATTTCTGGGAGGTGACATTGAGCAGTGAATGCAGCAACAAAATGAAAGATCACATTTAGCCTTTTCTGAATTTTAACGCGGCCATTAGCATGTGAAGAGTTCAGCCTGAAATGGTCGTAACACCTGGGTGGAACAGGAAGTATAAACGACTGCATTTAAACCAGATCTGAGTCCGCAGAGATAACAAGACGACCGCTTATTTGTCTCACACCATTAACTGAGGGCTTGGGAGTCGGGCCGGGGCAAATTATGTACAAAGGCATTCCATAAACAACCACTGCTCTGGTCAGTCAGAAGGGTCATCTTAGTTTGCTAATTATAATGCAGACTTTTGTGACCTTTTCTATAATTCCACCCATTTTTTTTCTCAACACCTCACTGAGGTGGCAGGACATGAGTGACCAGTGCTGCTGTTTGTTTAATGGAGATGGTAAAAGTCCCATATCCTGCTTGGCCCAGAGAGTGTGATGTGTGCGTCTGTGGAGCAGAGGGCTGGCGGGTGAGGGGAGAGACCAGTGGCCCACACATGGCTGTAATTTAATGGAGAATTGCCCAGTGGTTCCTGTGCAGAGGTAAACACACCAATAGTCAGCCTTTTGTTATGGCATGACTATGACAACTGCCCCCATCAATAAACAATAGAGTGTTGGGGGTTGTTGGGGGAAGGGTGGGCGGGCAAGGACTCACTGTATAAAGAGAACTGTGTCCACTTCTCTCTCCCTCCTCTGATCAGCTCCCCGAGAGGTGATGAGTCTTTTCAAGATGTGATTTTCAAGAATTAAAATAGGTGAAACCGTCTAAGATATCAGTTGGTGTTTCAGGGTAGTTTTATTTTAAAAGGAGAGAATACTCCAAAATGTAACGGCTTCTCGTCGCGTTCTAATGGGGGCATTGCTTTTAAAGTGACAAAAAGCAAGTGGGGTTGTGAGGATGAAGAGGTCAAACTTGGAAGAATTTTGAGACACAATAAACAAAAGGGACAAGGATAGCTGCTCAGTCACCAGTGGGCTGCGAGTCAACAGGGGGCCAATTCCTCAAATCTGAGATCCAATCTGGGCCTGGGTCATAAACATTTACAGAGCGGGAAGTGCTGAGTAGAGAGCCTGCAGGATGTCACTCCTAATTAGCTTATGAGAATTCACTGATTATACAATGGCACCAGAGTTGCCAAATCCTGTGTTTCAGTCAGTCCCCGTGTGTTTGTGTTAGACTGAGAAGAAGGTTGCTGTTCTTTTATCTTCCCCAGATCCCCTGAACACCAAGATGAGATTTTCATGATAGCATACCAGGCTAATAAAAAGGTGGTTTGTGTGTAAAATCATTTTAGTCAAACTTAACCAAGCTGCTTTAAAGTGCAGTGAACACACACACTTTGCTCAAGTTTATGTTACCTTTTTTGTTTTCAATACTTTTTTCAATTTTCTTATTTATAAAGTGATTAAGTTTTTTTTTTTTTTTGACACTGGACGATTTTGATGGATCTTCTGCCATATTCTTCAGGGATTCATCATCCCATGGAAATCTAACTATCTATCTATCTATCTATCTATCTATCTACTGGAGAAAAAAGGCACTTGACAGTGACTGTGGCTGCTCCTGGGGGCTGTTGGCCACCTGGTGGGCTTTAATTCTCGTGAATGCCGGTTTACAGCCGCCACTGACAAGGACGCCAGTGGACCTCAGCGGTATTGAAAGAGGCTTTTAATAACAGCTCAGCTTCTGTATTCACTGGATTCGACAAGAGCTTCCGAATTTTGTGCGCAGTTTCCTGTGGAATGACATCACTGCATCACAGGATCACTAGATCCTTTTAGGAAAGGCGCTTGTTGTTTGTTAAACTTTTGGACAACAGGATCATGCAAACTCACTTTTCTGCCTAAAAAAAAAAAAAAAAAAATCAAGAAAAGAAGTTAATTGAAGAGAATCACTGCACTTTAAGAAATGTTTTCGCCTTCTTGTCAACAAAGTCCCAAGAAGCGGAACACACTCACTCTACCATGACAGCAAGGACATGGATAAGAGTGTATTATGGTTGACATAGCAACCTCAGAAATGGTTTCTATGCTGAACAATAGTCAGATGGGCCTTGGAGGAGGCCAAGTGGCAACGTCCACCCCCTCCACTGCCCACATCTGCTGCCCCCACATTCAGACTTATGGGATGTTCTGCCGATTATTTTCTGTCCTGCTTCCCCCTTTCAAATCTGACAGGCTGAGAGAATGAGAGCCGAATCAGGAATTCTGCCTACATCTGTGCAGGAACTGTGATGCGGTAAGCTGTGGCAGGCCTGTTTTTATAGGAAGTTATCCGACTGAGTGGGGTCAAAAAAGTGTGTGACAAAAGTTCCGACGTGCCGTGCAAGATTTATTGTGGACGAGGGAGGGAAGAACACAGAATCTTTCAGGCAGATGGGCTGTAAATAATAACAGTGCGCAGCAACAGGAGAGGTATGCAGAGGCAGAATAAGTGTACTTTTGTTACCATTTTCCCCTGTTCATTTGGTGCAGCATGGTGAAACATGGTGAAAGATCAGAAAATCAACAGCTAGCACATTCAAGAGTCACTGATTATTTTTCATGTAAAGGAACTGATTGAATATGAAGACTGCAGCTACACTTTTTCTCTGGCTGAAAGAGGAGCGTGAACCGTGAGAGACAGAGGGTGGTTTACTTTATGGGAGGCACAACTGTAAATCACGAGCGGGACAAAAAGGAGTAAAACCCTCCAGTGCCTTTGTCCTTTGATTCCTCCTGGACAGCAGCCACCGTTGAATTGGATTGAAGCCACCTGCCTGCCTGAAAAGCCACCAAGCACGCTGGATAAAGGAGCCGCTGATGCTGAGGTGCTACGTGACAAGGAAGTTTTTGCCTTTCACATAAAACTCATTAAAAGTCTGTCAATTTAATAGTTCTGCGCTTAAATGCACTTCAGAACACCATAAAAATCGCACTGTCTGCTCTTAATATCTTGAAGCGGAAAGAACAGGTAAGACTGTAATGAGAAACATATTAAGTAGCGCAAGAGGCAGTGCTTTAAGGGAGCTGAGGCAAGATTGCCAGAAAATAAATAATTCAAAAACATATAGAATCACTGGAAAGAACTTTTTGAAACTGAGTGTTTTTAATATTTGAAGTAGAAAAATAAACTATCATAAACATAGATATGTAATAATGTTACATTTCTCACAATTTATAATCCTAAAAAATCCTAAATTAACCTTTAATCCTCTTTAATATATTTAAAGGTAGAATATGTGAATATAGATGATACATGTCTTATGGTTTGTGTAGGTGTGGACTTCTGATGGCCTGAACCTTCAGAATAACTTCTTCAGGTCCAAATGGTGCTTTAGTGTGTCTTAAAAAACAAAATGCTGGTTTCTTACAGGCTTGGACTGGGTAACAATACTGTCAACAGAAAAGCTGATAAATTGCCATTTTTGCAAAAATGTTAATCAAAATGTTTTTTTTTTGAGTATCGATAAACTAAATTGATTGTTTATTGCAAAAATTGAGAAATGAAAAATAATTCTAGCTACTTGCAGGCAATCTGTTGAGTCAATTTTCAGTCATCTTTTCCTCACAATTTAAAGCTGGCTTGAACAAATCAAAAGGAAAAAAGACAACCTTGTATCATTTTATTCACAACCCTGTGCTGATCAGAAGTCTGATCCATCCACAGATGCATGTGCATTGATCCGGCCTCTCTCTCTCTCTCTCTCTCTCTCTCTCTCTCTCTCTCACACACACACACATCCAAACTTTTCTTCATTGATAGGGCTCAGTGGAGTGTTGACAGGCATGAAAAAAGAGTGAGAAGAAAAGGCAGACTTGTGGCCAAGCAGGGTATCCAAACCCCTGCATCCATATTGATTAAACAAATTTGCCACAAATCATTTTACAAATGCCCAGTGGGGGGCTATAGAGGTTGGTGGAAATACCCTATTCATGCTGTGTCCTCCCCCGCAGGGCTGAAGCCTCGACTCTTGGCTCGTTTAAGCGTGCTGACAGCCTCTGATCCTCTGGCCATCTGCAGGGTGGGCTGCCCAGTGCCGAGGGGTCTTTGTGTCCTTACCTTGAGGAGATTTAACACTGAAGCAGGACAAAAAAAGGAGGAAGGAAAAAAATCCCTCTACCTCGTAATTCTTGTTCTTGTGCGTTCACAACACATGCGCACAAATCGAACTGAAAAGCGGCTGGCAGAGGCTGAGTTTCAGTTTATGAGGAGCACAACTGCAGCTGAGAGGATGTTTGGCACGTCTTCACAATGAAAAGCATCACTGTGGCTGCTGCTGACACGGCAGATGCACGGCATGCTGGCATGCCTCGCTCTTTCATGCGCATTTGGCTGTGTCTTTGCTCCTCCTCCGCCTCTCACGGCTCCTCTTTGTGAATGAAAATGGGTGGAGACGGTTACACGTAGACTGCGTGTACATGTGGCCGGATGACTGTGTTTTTGAAAGACCTTACATGCACAGGAGCCGTGATTCACTTGAATTCATAATTGTATTCATCACAAAAATGTGCTTGTCTATTGTCATCTGAATGTCTTGATGATATGAGGGTTAGGGGAGGGGAAAACAAAGGATGTTTCACGACAGAAATACTATTAAAGAGTGCATGATTAACCTACAATCATATCATTCATTTATGTTATGTTCATATTTTACTTCACCAACATTAGTGGGGCCAATTTTTTCTTCCTCTTCAACATAACTTCTCCAGAGAACAGCATATTTAGCCCTCTGTTTACAGCCTCCTGCAAAAACACTCTGGGCAAGAACAGACATTGAGGAGGACTCCCAGGGTAAGACCTGGCTCTTCTTCTATAATCTGGCAGAACAGTGCCCTTTGTGACATCACAAAGTGGAGTGAGAAAAACAAATCAATCCTCCCTCATATCGGGGGAGTTCACTTGCACAGTCAACTCCTCGCTAACATTATTGTTAGAAAACACTGGCAGAGCAAAAGTTTGACCTCTAAACTAATCAACAATTCCAGAGGAGCACGACGACCCACATCCACTCTTTAAAAACTCCTGAGGTCATTAGAAAGAAGGTGGGTGAGGGGGTGGGGGTGGGGAGCAGTCATCCCTTATTTCTTATAACCTCAAACACATGGTCAGCTCCTATTATTTTAACTGCTTCCAGTGACTTCAGATCTCACTCGACCTCTGAGTGCAATCAGGAGAGGGAATGTCCACATTATCACGAGCGGCCCAGACGCAGCTTAGGTTACTCCCAACTCTGAAGGGCTCGATTCTGCTTTATGGGCTACAAATGATCTCAAATGACTGATCACTGTCTGGGAGGAATCGGGTTGTGCGGCTGGGAATACATGATGCAATTTTATCCCTCGGCATTCCTCAGTTGCTCCTGATGAATTTGCAGTGGCATTGCATTTTAGAAGTCCTGCGCGTCTCCTCGGATTCGGGTTTATTCAAGAGGTGAAGCCACATTGCCCCTGTACATAATCTGTGATTTTTATTCACTTTAAGTCTTGTATGTCATATCAATCAAAATCATGTAACAACACAGCAAGAAACATGTATGCTGGATCAGTTGAAGAGACACTTTGACATCCAGGGCTCTGCAGCCTGGCTCTGCAGCTTGCAGGCCGTCCCTTAAATGCTTCTCCAGAAACCTAATCCAACCAAACAGCCCATCGCTCATAAAGACGCCACATGACTGATGTGAGCGCAGCGAGTTATAGTGACCCAGGGACACACAACTCTTCCCCCTTCTCAAACACACAGATTTCCACTGATTTGCACTCATCTGAGATCTCAGGAGAGCGCCTTTTATAAATTTGTCTTTTTACGCATGCATGGGTTTGTGTGAAAATGTAAGAGCAGCAGCTCTTTTTCAGCAACAGACCCTTTAATTCTACTGTCTGATTGCAGCTATTGACAAGCAGCTGCCTTCTGAGACGAAAAGACATAAAATCAATATCTGTTTTTTCTTGTTTGCCGGGAGATGAGCTGGGGGGAGTGTTGGGGGGGGTGAGTCAATGCAGCAGGACACTAATAATGGAGACACAAAGAGAAAATTTTTTGAGGATAACTAGCTAATTCAAACAGTTTGGGGGATTTTGTGCAAACTGTGGTGCCTGTTTGTATTTTTCTTTTGTTTAAGTGCGATGCTTTTTTTTTTTTTTTTTTTAAAAAAAAGCTCACTCAAAAAACTCAAAGATGATCTCATTTTTGAAAAAGAGATGATTTGGTTTTGGGTTCTGCGCAGGCCGCCACCATCTCAGTCCTCTCTGCAATCGCTGCCTTCTCAGCTCACCCACCAGTCAGGAGTTACAGCGGCTTCTCCCTCCACACAATGAGATAAATATACTACGCCACTCTTGCCTGCAGATTTTTCTCATAAAAAAACCCTTTGATAGTTTAGCCATCTGGCCAGAGCCAAAAAAGTCCTCATAAAAGAGGCCCAAATAAGGTCAAGGGTCACTCCCTCCCTAGGTCAGGGGCCCTGGAAGGTTGTTATAGTGGACTTTACTAAAGTTGTCAGCTCAGATCCCCTTGACAAATTAAAGCGCATTCTTCTCTTTTTAACAAGTATTCCATTACAGTCAGAAATTTCAGTAGGAAGTATTCATACCCAGCCTCTGTGAAGAAAAGGCCAGGCCAGGGAAAAAGGGGGGTGTTTCATGTGTGAATATGAAAGCGCTTATGGAACATGAAGTCACGGACCAGCAATGACTCATAACGGATGGAAAAAAAAAACCTTCAGAATCTTTTAACGTAATTAGTATAACTTTTAACTAACGTGAAATTTATAAAAGCCTTTCATGTGCTAGCCCCCCCCCCCCTTCCCTTTCCACCACACCCTTTTTTTCAGTAGGAACCATTATCCATATCTTGGATGAGTAAACAGCCTTTACTCAACACATAGTACATTAAAGGTGTAATGACAGCCTGTCATTAACCCTGACCTGCCCGTGTCTCCGTCCCAACATCCATAGGATGAAAGGCTTCGGCTGGACTTATCACACGAGGCACATTTTAGCTGGCTGCTGTTTCGTGTGACAGCACGTCAGCTAACGTGATGCAGACACTGAGAAGACTATGGCGTAGATTCAGGGCAAATAGAGATAAAGTGACCCAACCATAAAAACAAAATGTTTATATGGTTGTATGATAGCCAAGTAATTTATTATTATTTTTTTTTTATATAATCTAATGATAACATTTTAATATAAAAACTGCTACAGCAAGAAATGACTAGGAACTGGGAGAAGTTGCATATGAATTCTCTTGCATGAGCCATGTTAGTTGAGTCCAGTTTCATGCTAGACTAATCTAGCCACTGGTGCTAACTTCTCAGATACTCCATAGATACAAAGGTGGTATCCATTTAATTATTCTATATACATATATTTACTACTTATATTTACTTACTATACTTTGTGTGTATATATACATATATATGTATATATATATATATATATATATATATATATATATATATATATATACATATATATATATATATATATATATATATATATATATATATATATATATATATATATATATATGTATATATATATTTATATATATATATATATGACCACCATTGACCACCATTGACCACCGCAGCTCAGATGATTCATTCAGGTGATGAGTCGCGGGAACATGAGTTGAGCAATGCTACATCTGTCTTTATACCCTGTGATTTTCACACACACATAAGAATGTGTTTGGTTCCGGCCGACATGCTCTCAAAAACCCATCTACAACCTTCAGACAAATGCTGAGCATATGACAGCCCCTATGTGACTGTGGGAAGAACTGGACAAAGGCAAGTGGTTTCCTTTTTTTCCACCACACAGCTGCTCTGCTGGAAATTTGTCTTGACCCGATTGCCTCACTCCTCAAAAGTGCCGAAGCTCCATGCTCCAGTCGCTCCCTAAGAAAAGGTGCTGCTGGATGATGCATGGGCCAGCGTGTCCAGTTTCAGGGGAAATGGTGAGAGAATTGGGAGGAAGCGATGAGCTCCATTAAACACTGCTGGCTGGAGAAGTGGACCTTGCATGGCTGTGCACGGCAATCAATATGGCGCAGGCTTCCAGGTGGGGCATGAGAGAACAGGATGCACCACACAGAGCATGGCATTAGCATTTTTGTTTTTTGTTCATCAGCATTTTCAAGCGTAATAATCCTAACGGTGACTTCCATGCGATCCCAAATAGTGAATCCAAGCTGCTGAAAGAACTTTGGGGAAATGTCCGAACTGACCGCGCGGCGCTTCACAACTTCGTCACTGTCTCATAAGAACCGACGCACCTCCCTTTGTTCCGCTTGCAATGAACTAATGACGAGAGGTGACGACAGAGGGGGTGGGGCACACTTTAAATTCCACGCAGACCAGAGAGCGACGTCTCCGGTTTCTCATAATCAGCATGACTTTGGAGGGAGAAATAAACAAACACTCACAGAACTTTTTTTTCACCCCGGGGGACCCAGAGCGAGGAGGGGTTTCATCCCACCGTGCCATTTTTATCTGCTTAATTGCTGGCTTCAAACAGTCCACGCGCATTGTTCATCATTTTTAGGCCAGTGTGTAAAGGGGGCAGGAGGCTGACCTCCTGACATAATCGACTTTCATGAACGCAACATTTGTTCGGCCACAGTGTGCGTCATGCATCGACATCGAGGGCATATCCGCACACACCTTCAGCATACGTGCACTGGAAATACGCATGACGTTCCTTTCTGGCCCAATTCTGAGGTCTTCAGAATCAATTTCTCCCAAAATACTCAATGGATGTCTAGAAAAAAAAACAACACACCAAGCAACAACAGTATTCATTATTTAGCCACCTATGTGCAGCCCACTGTAAAATGCTTTGCGGCAGCAGAGGAATGAACATCTGAGTGGGTGTTTTGTCCATAGCCTGGGGGAGGAAGTACCCCTTGTGACATCACAGGGGGGCGACTCTTAGAACGCTATGTTTTGGCAGACGCTCTCTAAAAAAGGGAGCAAGCCAAGAAACTGGCAGGCTTGTTGACGGAGGTGGCAAAAGTATTCACGGTCTGTACTGAAGTATAAGCATGGATACATGCAGAAATACTCTGGTAAAAATGGTAAAAGTGAAAGTACGGCTTCAACTCCTTCTGAACAGAATTTATCCTTTTTCAACACAAAATTCACAAGGATGTTTCTCCAATGTAAGAAGTAGAAAGTACAGATATTTCTCTACAAATGTAGGGAATAAAAGCAAAATTCTCAGATAAATCACATACCTGAAAAATCTACTTAAGTACAGTAATAAAGTATTTGTGTACTTTGTTACTTCCCACCTCTGCTTGCTGAAGTGAATTTCAAAAGTATGAGACCTTGAAATGGAGTTACAAGTCACCTCATGGTCTATTTTAGCAGCCAAAGCCTGACTGTTGTTGATGCTTCCCATACATCATTCGCTCACTCAAAGCGCATATATTTGGAGTTCGCTGCTCGCAAAGCACTCCAGTCATTGGTTTTATTCATGCCATCAGCAGGAGGATGTGACGTACCCCCTGTGTGTAGCCATAACACAGCGTGTGTTCCGTGCACTCAGCAGTGACGGTGTCCTCTTTGGAAGAGGAATGCACCACGGTGGAATAATTGCCCTTACTCCACTCCAGCCACTTAGCTCAAAGAGATTCAGATGGTTTGGGATCTCTCTCTCCCTCTCTCTTGCTCTCTCTTTCCACCTCCCCTCCTCCCATAGTGCAGGGAGAGGAGGAGGAGAGCATGAGGGGGGATGGGTGTTTGACCTGGGAGCGTTGAATATAGAGGAGGGGGGTGTATTTACATAAAAAGAAAAAGCTCAACTAAAGTTTTCCTGCCACTGATTTTTCTCTTCACCCATCAAAAATTTGTGATTTGCCGTCTGAAAATTTCCAAATGACACCTCCGGCAGGTCCTGACTCAGTGTGTTTTGGGGCCGGTGCTAATGCCGCGGACGGCATTCCACAGAAATTCCTTGAATTAACTTCCCAAAAGAAAGCGACAACAGACACGGACACTGGATTATAGTGGCGTTTTAAAGGGCCACATGATCCCCTTGGATCACATCACGACTTCTTGTCACCTCTTGTTGGTCGGGGCAGGCTGCTGGGAGGTCCAAGTGCTCCACGCTGGCTGGACAAGTGACTGCATGTGGCTGCAGCTTATCAAGTTTTACGCACACACACAGACACGCACGCACGCACGCGCGCGCACACACACACACACACACACACAGAACAGAGCAAATGTTTGGTGAATCATGAACCCAGCAGGCATAACAGGTTTTTGGAGGACATTGGTGGAAAATTGTTCAACTTTTTGCTGCATTCGCTGCTTATTCACAACTAAAATCATCTGCCCTGCCAAACAAATTCATTGTTAATTTTTTACATATTGTTTCCTTATGTTTCATTTCAAAATTACCTTCAAATATTAATTTGATTAACTTTGGCTAGAAAAACTGCCTAAAGTCAATCATTTTCAGTTTTTACGGAGTTGAAATTGACATGGGTTAGGAGGAATTTCTCACAGGACATTGATTAAAAAAAAGACATGAAACCGAGCCCCCCTGAGTTAGCACAGACATACATTTTGTGTCTGCTCGTCTGCGACTTGAAGACTTTCTGTATGTTTATGACTGTATCCTCAGTCTTGCGTTTGCAACCCGGACCCCTGCGGTGGGGCTAATTAAAACAATTTCAAGGACAAAGGAGGGGTTGCCCATTGTATCACACAAACAGCAGTGCAACGGATATGGTGCCAGAGGGGCACAGTTGTCAGGGATTAGTGCTACTTCACAGACGCAGATGGGAATATCAGCCTCCCACCGCTGGTGACGAAGTCTGAGGGGGACAACTGCCTCTGATGAGCTGTTAGCAGATATAATAATAATAATAATAATAATAATAATAATAATAATAATAATAATAATAATAATAATAATAATAATGAGACGCCCAGCAGACGACTGTGCTCAAAATAATCCAGCTCAGATTCTCAACTACCTGTTGCACAGCTTTTATTGTGTAATTGGAGAAAACAAATCAATCCAGATGTACATAATGGAAATTAAGGTTTAGAATAACAACATTTTATTAAGTAACAATACATGAAGTCAGTCAATACAAGATACACACTAAAACACTGTCTTTATTTAATGATGGTGAAGTACACACTGTTACCAGTCGTAAATATTTTTTTGTTACTTATTGTGTTAGCACGGCTATTGTGTGTAAACTGATTCTGCATTCATACTTTTTAAACATTCTATTATTGTAATATTGGTTTTGCCTACTGAAACTTTTATCCATCATTTTAAAAATATAGACAATCAATAAACACGTAACAGATGTCCTTACACAACAAGTAAGGAAAGCTGTCAGTGACCGTGGGTAAAAACCACTCACTAGTGTCTTAGTAAGTCTTATAAATGATTAATAAGACATTTACTCACACTTGACTAACCGCTAAAAGTGTGCAATTATTGTTAAGTGTTAGCCAATAATGGGATTTTGTTAAATAATGTTTTGCCTCCTTCCACTCAGAAGGTGGTTGAACAAATTGCGTCAATGGATTAAAAACAATATAGCCTCTAACACTCAGTTTTGTGTTATTTTTTAACACATTCCTGAGCTCAGCAGAGCCCGCCCCCTTCCCAAAACAGAGATCTGCTGGTGACAAATCTTCAAACCGACTTCCTCTCTTTCCTTTCAGCTCAAAGAATGGCCCAGTGAACTGGATTCTCTCTGCTCTGAATCACATCCTCCATGCTTGCAATATTTATGCTTCCCCATTCAGAACCTGGCCTTATTAAGTTGCCACATGAATCACACAGTGGGCACCGACTCACCTCATTGAGTCCTGACTAATAGTCTGAATATTAGGAGAGACTGTCATATAAACAAGCAAACCTCCCTTGAGCTGAACCCATGCAAAGAAATGGGCTGAGGTCCTAAAAAAAAAGTGAGGTGTTGACAGTGAGCGTCTCATCCGAGCTTTTAAAGGCATTGTTGTTATCTTGCAGGGACATACTTATCTCACAGAAGGAACTGTATGTGAGCAGAAACAATAGGTGTGATTGAGTGCATTCCCTAAAAGGTGTAAGGTTACGCAGGCCTGCTCTATTTTAATAGATGAGACCACTTTGCAGGGGACTTTGCCATGTGATCTTTATCACTATGCTTTTTTTTGTGAGTAATGGTGCAACATTTAAAACTAATTCATTATATCTCGTGTTTGCAGTGATAACAGTTTCAACACAGACACTGTGCATAAGCATCATGCATATACACAAGTTTTATTATAGAGGATTGAGCCAATATGATTAGAAAGTTTTAGAGACATGTATTGAATTAATTGTAATCGTTAAAAATCACAACTTGTATACAATGTTTAATTTCCATTTGAAGAAAAAAATGCATCTCATCCATAGGAAATTGTACAGCCACGAAGGCCCCAACCCCCCGACTTGATTTTATTTTGAGAAAAAAAAAAAGAGGCACAATAATGACATTAGCCTAACAAAGAGAATGCTAATCCACAAGCCAGTATGAGCGCAAGGGTGGGATGCATGTGTAATGACTCGGGAGTTTTCACACCGGAGAGCTCCAGGAGACCCTCATATCCTCATATAGTCCTAATCTCTGTGTGGCGCAGCAGAATTCGCAACCCCCGTCTTTGCATTCAAAAACATTCCTCGGCACAAAGACCACTCCCTCTGCTCGGCTCGCTCGCGTGGTGCTGGTGGCCAATTCTATTTTTTTTTTTTCTTCCCAAAAAAACTTGATTAACACAATCAGTCGGCGGCGTGAAGACGGCAAACAAGCCATTTAGACGCTCTCTATTTGCAGATATCAGCGAGGCTTTATCAGACCACCAGTGGATTCATAGCTGGGGGTGGATATGCTAATAAAGCAGATGTCCACAGTCCTCAACACATTCCAGGCAGCCTATAAAAACAAAGCGTCTTTCTTCCCTAAGGAGCGCGGCCCCGTCGCTGACTGTCTCCAGCAGACACAAAGCTTCATATAAACATTAAGAGTCATAACCTGATCAGACCAGCCGTCCTCCTCTCCAGTGAGTGCCGGACACGCAGTCGCCACCGATAGTCCAGGGGTGTCAAACTCAAATACACAGTGGGGTCAAAAATTTAAACTTTGGACAAAGTCGTGGGCCAACATTGATAATTAGTGAACAAATCTTCCTCCAGATGGAACAAGTTTGGCTTCAACCTGAATAGGGAACAAGCCGATCTTAGTACTATACAATACACAACTTCATATTGCACACATGTGAAATTAAGTTTCAATTTAAAAAAGACAAATCAAAATAAATGCAATGTAAATATGCAACCTTGTGATTTAAATTTCAACAGTAACCATTTCCCACAGGCTAATAATACATTTCAAAATAAAATAACCACAATAAACCAGTGAGGTCATAATAATATCCTTCAATGAACGTCCTGTATAATAGCGGCAGGCCAGCCCACCACAGAGATTTGTGTGGCCAAATTTGGTCCGCGGGCCAGAGTTTGACAACAATGCACTAGTCAGACCTCTCCCCCTCAGCCTACCCCTCCTTTTTCTTTTAGGAGGGGAGAGTATTTGGCCAAGGTGTTGGTCCTTGTCTTAAAAAAATTTCCATGACACCGGAGGTCCCTGGCCTGAGCCTCTGCTGTCCACTGTGCCTGGCTCCTTCTGAATTTGTCAGCCATTGTTTTCTCCGCGCGGGCATTTATGATGTCACTGCAAACATAAGCTTTGTCCTCTAAAGAAGGATCAGCCAGGGTTCGCGGCCTTTTGGGGTCAAACAAACAGCAAATATATAATGACAGGCTATGGTTCGGACGGTGGTGTCGGCTGGACGTCAGTTTGAGATTCCATCCAAACTAGATTTGACATCTTGATTTAAATAAAAGAAAGGAAAAGTCCACCTGCACATTTCTTCTGGCTGACGTTTGAAGAAATCAGATTTGATGAATAGGATATATAGACTACCAGTCAACAGTTTGGACACACCCTATGAATTGAATGTCTCTTCTTTCATTCTCATGACTATTGACATTGCAGTTTCTCACTGAAGGCATCAGAACTACGTATGAACACACATGGAACTGTGCAGGAAACAAATGTGTAAAGTGACTCAAACACGTTCTATATTTAAATTTTTCAAAATAGCCACCTTTTATAAAAAGCATATTTAAAGTACATGATTTTATTTGTTGCATAAGTATATATATGTTATTCATACATTTGATGTCTTCAGTATCCATCTGCAGTGTAGAAAGTTGTAAAAATACAAAAATTGCATGAGAAGGTGTCCAAACCTTTGACTGGTCATGTATATTTTAACAATGGCTTGGATTTGTATCACACACACCAATTGCTCACAGCTACAAGAAAAAAAAAATCTTCTCAAGAGTTGTAATATTGTAATGAAGATATACAAATATGCAGACAAATATTAAATTTTTTTGTGTGTGAGTGACATTGATCTTTTTTTTTTCCTTTCCCCATAGTGCTTCTACTTTAGCTTTTTCAGTTGCAGCACAATCTGGGTGCAATAAGTGCACCAGAAAGGCAGGCAAGGTAAACAGAGAGTTAATCACACATGCATGCACACAATGGCCTGTATCTGTAAAGATCAGATTTCCATCATGTTTGTTTTCTCAGGTTAAGGCATGTGTCAAGAAAGAAAATATTTTTGCTCGCTCATAGCCATCTGTCGAAACGGCAGGGACTTGTGCAAAATTGTAAATAGCTTTGCTTTATCGTCAACCAAGTTCCATCTGGTCACTGGTGCAACTGTGGCCTCGGTCGGAGATGATACGCACCGGTTTGACTTAAAACTTCAAAATGCTCGCGCTCCTACGTTAACAAATGACATTTTCTGATTCCAGAAAGATTTGTTATCAGCCTTACAATTATTACCAAACGCCGAAGAACAGCAAATCAGCTCCATCGTGGATGGCCGGCAATGAAAACAAATGTCAAACCACACAAAAGCTGCAAACTATGAGAGTGCAGGCAGAGAAAACACAAAGCAACATGCTGACGGGTGAGAATGATCGCAGCCTGTCACAAAACAACATAAAAAAAAAAAAAAAAGAAATCCTGTATATGCACGGGGCTGGACCTGATGCCACAAGTCAGACACTTCTGCCAGTGTTCCCAACACAACTCAAATCCCACAAAATATGGAATAAAAGGAGACAATCGAGCGATTGTTCTCGCCTCAATGCATGGCACGGTGTGCACGGTCAAAACTGTGCAAACATCCATTTGTTTAGGGTTAGTGGCACAGAAACAGGACGGGGGGGAAACAATGGCTAAATGTCTTTGTTTCTGTATCACAAAAGCTGATAGCTGCTTATTTGCATTCACGGGATCACACTCGGTGCTCAATGCTAAATGGTGGAGAAGAAAAAAAAAACCCACGTTGTTATAAAGGACATTGTTATAAAAGGCAGTGGCTCTGTGTCGGAGAGCAGGAGATACTGTAGCATTCCTTTGTCCATGAAAGGACTTTTATGGGCGGTGGCGCTCTCATCCTGGGCCACGGCCACTGGCCCAAAATCATACTTATTTTTGTGCCCCCTGAGGACGGGTTTTAAACTGCTGCTTTCAATCAGAAAGAAACAACAACAAAAGCAGCTGTCGGGGTAATGCTTCATGACAACCCAAGACAGACAATAAAGACAAAAACAACACCTTAAACACCCTGAATGCCGAGAGAGCGCCGCCTGGAACATGACAAACGTGTCGGAAAATGTGGAATTTTTGAACAGCCAAAAGGCATCAGATGCGCTCAGTGTGTAAATTCGGTCACTAATCATTAAGAACACGCACTTCAGAGGGAAAGAAAGAAGAAAATAATGAAATAAGCCACACATGCAACCACCCACAGAGGCAATAAAAGGAAAAGTTATCCTATTGATTCCTCTCCGTGGCACTACAATGGCCTGATAATGTCCTAGCAAATAATCACATTGCATTCAGAGAGCAAAATTAAAGTGTCTTTTTGTTGCACGGCTGTAAAAAAAAAAAAAAAAAAAAAAAAAGACCCAATCAATTAGCTCTATCATACCGTGTTTCTGTCACACAGACAAAGGGAACTTAGGAGAGACAAGATAAAAGCCTCCATCCAGCGCGCAGCCACCCGCACCCCCCCCCCCACACACACTCCAAAAAAAAAAAATCAAAAAAATCAAAACTCACTTTAAGATGTCAATAGTGTCACGGCGGAGGAGAGGAGGCGGCTATCGGAAAACAAATCTGCGTCGATACTTTGCCGATCACTTAATTTCATTAGGGCGTCTCTCGCCATTTACTGATGGGAAGGCAAACAGCGCGCAGACAAAAGCAAAGGTCAGAAAGTGTGAAGTGGCACAATGTACCTGGAGATGTGTGAAGTGCAAAGAGCAGTTTTCACTCCTCCTGCCGCAATGATTTATCACAGGGAATTAAGAGCAAAAAAATCTAATTTTTTTAGAGGTATGTTTTACAACTTTGTCACACAATCTAATGGGGCCGTGTGGCTTCTGTGTGTGTGTGTGTGTGTGTGTGTGTCTCTAGATCTGGCTGTTTTCCTTCTTTCACCTGGTCCTCTCTGGGTCTATTTATGTCCAGAAGGAATGCATCACAACTTACGGTTTCTTTAAGCAGCTGTGAGTGGAAATTGCTTTTTTGGGGAGGGGGGGGGGACATTTATGACCCCATTCAAAGGCTGACATCTCAAACACAGGAAGGAAGGAACTTGAAAGTGCCATACAGTATCAAGAGGTCCATTAAAACTCCTGCTACTTTTCCTGAAAAAGAGGAGAGGAGACCGAAATAAACAAATAAAAAATTATGACAGTAAATGTGATCCGAGTGGAAAAAAATACCCAGAACAATACAAAAAAATGCTGGCCACCTCCCACTGTGTATTCATGCGGGGGGACAATCTGCCACTTTTCTGCATTGGCCTCACCAAAAGACACCCCCTTTCTGTAAGAAATCTCTGAAGACATTGTGGCCCACAGAAAAAGGCCCTTAACCCAGCCATGATGTCACATGTGGAAGAGCGGAGGAGGGAAAACATGGACTCTCCTCCTCAAGGGTGCTCAGGATTAGGGCCTGGAAGTCTGCCAGATAATAGATCAAAGAGATACAACCGAGAGCACTTCTTGCTTTTCCCACGTAGCGCTCATCCTCACGCATAATAGATTTTTTTTTCTTTTTTTCGGCACCTGAAGATCAGGCGACACACTTTGGTCCAGGAATTGCATGCACGCTGTTCAGAAGGTCCAACGGTGACAACTGCAGAAGCACTGCTCATCCCAGCCACAAGAAAGAACCACTTTCTACACTCGCAGTCAACAGTTTGGACTCACCCTGTGAACTGAATGTCTTTTCTTTCATTCTCTCAATGACTGTTGACATTGCAGTTTCTCACTGAAGGCATCGAGCAACGAATGAACACAAACGGAATTATGTGGGCAACAATAAAATTGTAAAATAAATCAAAAACGTTTTCTATTTAAATTCTTCAAAATAGCCAACTTTCCTAAAAGGCATATGTTACCCTACCAGTACCAATGAGTTATTTAACATGTTTTTCTTTGCTGCGCAGTTACGTAGATCTTGCTCATGTATTCGATGTCTTCAGTATCTATCGCAAGTGTAGAAAGTTGTAAAGATTTAAAAAAATAAAAGCATTTGCATGAGAAGGTGCGTCCAAACTTTTTGGTAGCGTATTTCGACTTCTTCCATTTGTTACTAAGGTCAGCATACAAAATGTAAGCATTTAATTTGAGTTGAGAGGAAAAGTTAAACACAAATAAGTATTATAGTTAGTTTTGTTTCATAGTCTGGGGTGAAAAGTAGCAATCAAGGCCATCAATCAGATATAGCAGTCAATGTATTTGGGCCACCTAGCAAATGTGGTGGATGTCAGGCTCTCTAAACCTCTCCTAAATTACATCACCTGGGGGTTTGTCTCTGCAATTTACTTTGGATGGTTCCTCTTCTAAAAAAAAAAAAAATATATATATATATATCGACATAAAATATTTAAGCAATTTAAGGTGAATTTCTATTTTCGAACAACTTGATGTGAGTGCGTGGCTGCGCTGAGCCTCAACATGTGGGCGTTTGCATCAGAGGAGCCATTAGTGCAGATCGAGGGACGAGGGAGAAATCAATGGTCAACTTGTTGAGGGGAGACTCCTATTAAGGCGCAGCCTTCACTCGGCCTAGGTACTGAGTGCTCGTGCTCGAGTGTAAAAAAAAAAGTGTTCACAATAACTGAGTGCCACAAGCAAAACGGGCAAAAATCTATTGGAAAATCTATTGGCTGCTGGTCTTGGCTTTTAAAGAGCCTCTTTCCGCGGTCTGCTGAATCCATGACGACGACTTCAATGCGCGCGACTGAAAAAACAAAAACAAAACATCGTCTCGAGATAAAAGGCGACATATGAGATAAACGCAGACTGCCGACACTGGCTCGCAGCACCATGCTGCCACCTCGTGGACAAAACAGGAGAAGTCACCCGAAAAGGGTCCCATCGATTTCAGGGTGCGAGCTTTTTCAAAAAAGCAAAAAATAAAAACGGACTTGGGATTTGGTTCAGAGAGAAAGTGAACGAATCGTAGATGTTATGCAAAATAAGTTTTATTTTCAGGCCTTAAAAATAACGCACGATTAGAGCATAACAAAATACTCCCCTTCAAAAATGATCTTCAAATCTAAGATCTTGTGCTACGACAGTTCATTGTTCCAGACGTGTCAGAAGTCAGCGTGACTTTTTCGTGGTCCAAAGACAAACTGGCCGATCCAGATTGTCCCAGTCTGTGATGACTGAAGTCCATCACACACAGCAGCAGGAGACATACAATGTTTTTGGACTCCACATGCATTCGTCACACACTGCGTAAAGAACCACAACCACAGAGTGGTGCTTTCTACTCCATCCAGTCAACAACCCAACCTGATGTTGATGTTTAATGTCTCTTGCCACACGTCTGGGGCAGATATAAAAAGTTCACTTTGCTATTTCTTCTATAAATAAATAACAGAAAAAGAGATACAACCAGAGGCTGCCAGATGCAGCAAAAAACTTTTTTTTTTTTTGGCAAATATTTCATAATTGTTGTTGAGGATTGATGCCAATCGTGATTCCACATCATGATGCCTAAAAACCCTTTCCCACCGCTGTATGTAATCTTCAGCCGCTCCCACTTCTGACTGAAATGATGCAGTGCATCTCTGGGCGTCGTCGCTCTCACTGCGGGATGTCTGCGTAGAGCGTGTGAGGAGAGAGCTGCTCTAGGACGGCCTGCTGCTGCTGCTGCTGCTGCTGCTGCGGCCCGGCGCTCACCATCAGCGGAACGCTGTGGATGACCAAGTCCTGGCCGCCGAGGCTCAGCTCGGGCACCAGGAGTGCGCCGCCGCCGCCGCCCTCCTCCACCAGCGCGACGGTCTCCGCCACGCCGCCGTGCCCCTCCGTCACCACTGTCACCTCGGTGCCGCCCTCCTGGATGAGGGCGTTCAGGCTCTCCAGCTCGGAGCAGGTGGTGATGAAGGTCTGGGCGCCGTCGAGCGCCACGCCGGTGGGGTCGTCAACGACGGCGGCGCCCAGCTGGGTCAGCAGCACCGTCTGGGGCTCCTCCACGACCTGAGGTGACCCCAGGAGGCTGACCTGCTGGATCATGGAGCCCACCACCAGGTCCTGGGCCTCGGGGCTGAGCAGCACCACGTCGGCTTTACTGTGACCGCCGTCGAGGCCGGCCGCTGTCAGGGGGCTCTCCTGGCCGAGCGGGTGCGACACGATGATCTTGAGCTGCGCGCCGCCGCCGCCGCTGGTCGGCGAGGCGGCGACAGGAAGCGGGTCGGGCGAGTCGGCTGGCCGCAGCTGCAGGGCGTTGCGGTGCTGCTTCCTGTGACTGCGCAGCGAGTCTTCCCTCACGAAGGAGGCGTCGCACAAGTCGCAGCAGAAGGCCCGGGCCGCGTCCAACTTGGCCCGGTACCTGGAGCCCACGGCCCTCAGTGGGTCACCGCCACCGCCGCCAGAACCGCCGCCGCCGCCCTTTTCCGGTTTGTCCGCGTGGCACTTCTTCTTGTGGATGACGAGGTTGCTGCGCTGCTTGGACGCGAAGCCGCAGGCGTCGCACCTGAAGGGCCGCTCCTCAGAGTGGATCCGCTCGTGGACCCGCAGCGCCCCCTTGCTGGAGCAGGAGTAAGAGCACTGGGAGCAGCGGATGGGCTGCGCGGGCCGGTGCTCGCGCGAGTGCTGCCGCAGGACCGTCTTGCTGGCGCAGCGGAAGTCGCAGTGCGCGCACTGGAAGGAGTCCTGGGTGCAGTGCTTGAGCTGGATGTGAGACTTCAGGTTGCTCTTCATGGCACAGCGGTACTCGCAGAAGTCGCACTGGTAGGGCTTCTCGCCTGAGTGGATGCGGACGTGCCTCTTCAGGTCCGAGTTGATTTTGAATTTGGCGTCGCACTGCTGGCACTGGAACGGAGCGTCGCCTTGGAAAGCGAAGGAGAGAGTGAAACGCGTGCAGAGAGCTCATCATGACGGTCTTCAAAAAAAAAAAAAAAAAAAAGACTTTTTAGGACAAAGGGAAACAAGACGATGCTACAGTAGATTTACAATAGAAAAAAAAGGAAATAAAATCTAATAAAAGCAACATATGTTGAAAACTGAACTTGAAAACAAATCTGTCTTTCAAACCCCCGTTTTATTTCTGTAATCCACCCAGCATGCTAAAGCTCCAACCAGCAGCATCCTTGCACTCTGGGGCGGCTGCTGGGACAAAAACCAGGAAGCTACTGTGAGCTTGTAGACCAGCAGCTGCAGCATAAATGCCTGCAATAGGTGATTTGATCGCACGTCTTCGTATGAAATGAAGAGCAAAGAGAAGCAATAACGTCTCTTCTGATTGGCTTTGGCAAGAGCGTCATTAAAGCTCCCCGACTCCTCTGTGTACCAGCAAAACCTTCCTCCAGTCTGCCATGGCACGGAAATCACAGGTGGATGAGCCGCTGACCTCCACAAGCTGCCACCACGAGAGCTTCCGTACAAGACGCCGACGACTCCACCCACCTGTGTGCGAGCGGAGGTGCACCGTGAGCTGGCTGGAGTTGCGGCTGGCGTAGGGGCAGATCTGGCACTTGAATGGCCGCTCGTCGTAGTGGATGCGCAGGTGCTTCTTCAGGCTGCTGCTGTCTGCGGCTGCGTAGGGGCAGTGCTTGCACTTGTGCGGCTTCTCACCCGTGTGCGAGCGGCTGTGCATGTTGAGCTTGTCCCGCCGGCTGAAACGCTTGTGGCACAGCTCGCACTCAAATGGCTTTTCACCTGGATAACAACAACAACAACAACAACAACAACAAATAAACCTTTGTCAGTGCCAGACGTTTGAAAATGTGGAATCCCGTCAAGAGCAAGACAACCGAATGTACCTGTGTGCGTTTTGAGATGCCGCTCCATGTCTTTTTGGCCGTACTGCGTCTTAAAAGTGCAACCTGCAAAATCCCAGAACGTTAGGTGGAGTGATTTTGGAAGTGTTTTTTTTTTTTTATTATTGTAGTTACACATTTTTAAAGAGGCACCAACCTGAGAAACAGCAGACATGTCTCTTTGAAGTGAGGGCCGGTTTCAATTTTTTTGAAGGTGTTTTTTGCGCTCTGGGGAGGATCTTCCTGCCACCTTTCACCACACACGTCTGGTAGGTTTCCTCAAAAACAAACTCTGCAGCAGGATCTGGGCAGGAGAGGAAGACACTTAGACTTAGACGAGGGAAGCATCCCAGTAGAATGGATCATAGAAGTTGTTTAAACCTGTCAGGGGTGCGGCTGTAGTGACTACAGATGAGTCGGGTGTTGG
Organism: Nelusetta ayraudi; assembly: GCF_046127955.1. Lineage (NCBI taxonomy): Eukaryota > Metazoa > Chordata > Actinopteri > Tetraodontiformes > Monacanthidae > Nelusetta > Nelusetta ayraudi. The sequence continues at coordinate 6,163,364 of NW_027466120.1, forward strand.
GAGGGAGCATCCATTTCGCTTATGGGTGAGAAACACCTCGAAGTTATTGTACTGCTGCTTGCAGACGCCGCAGATGTGGATGTCCGGGCTCACCTCCACAACAATAGAATGACCTGATGAGAGGGAGAGGAAACGCAAATCACACATTCGTCAATTCAACAGGAAATTCCCCGGCCAGCACCAGAAATCTGGAAGCAAATGACAATTTAATGGGGGTTTCAACCACGACTGAGATGCAAACTAGCAACAAGCCGAATGTTGTGCTTCCTATTACCTATGGTGTTGAACGTTGCCATGTTTCAAGCAGCAGATAAAGTCATCTTCTGGGCCTCAGGAGAAACCACGTCGCCGGTCCCGTGAGCACACAGTGCCGACATACCAGGACACGCAGTGAGCAGAACCATCACATTGTTCAAACCGTGACACATGCCGCAAGATTTGTATCACTGGCAGTAACAGTTTACTACTCGTACGGCAGCGACAGCAGCGCCAAAGCCGAGTTTTACGACATGCTTCGCAACGTTTTGCGGCACGGAAGGGGGAAACGGCGTTGTCTGACGTCACGCGTGGCGTTCATGACGGTGGGAAAAGAGCCACATTGACATGAATGGCTTCTACCGCCTTAATATTATGTTCATAACAAAGGCAAAGAAATTCACTTTAAAGTCTAAATTCTAAGATATATCCCAATGAATCTATAATTTCTGTTTATTGTGGACGTACTTTTTATGTTAAAATGTTATATTGTTACGTTCTTAAAGATGTTTTTATTTTATCATGAAAATAAGAACACACTCATTTATCGAGAATGCTAAACTCAATTATTCACTTCCAGTAAAGGAATTATGTATTGTTGGCTGTCATCAAAATTGAGACAGTTGCTTTTCTTCTCATTATCTATGTAAGTAATTGCGCTTAGAGTTCTTCATATAACGAAGTTTCTATGTCGATTAAAAAAAAAAAAAAAAAAAAAAAGAAATCAACAATCCTTCCACGGATTTACACACTATGGACTCAATAAAAGTAATAACGCAATTAAGAATAATTAAACCATTTATTAAAATTAATCGGTGACCTAAACGTATTTCCCGAGAATTGTGCTCTTGAAAGCAACGCTGCAATTTTCTTGAATGAAATTGAAAGGAAAACTGACAATGAAGCCCCAAATATTTACGTCACAGCTCTACACCAAACCCTTTTAGTCGTTCAGTAAATAACTGTTTTAAACATAACGAACATAACGTTCAACTTTCTGCAGCCTGACTACATTTAATGCTGATTCTTCCTTTGAAGAAGGAACGTTGCGAGATTGCGGACTTTACTGCCATCTAGCGTGTGGGAAGCGACACAGCGATCATGCTTGCGAGTGCTTTGCATGGTGAACCACACGAATGATGCCTGCGTGAAGTCAGCAGCGTGAGAGCACACGCTAAAGTAGAACAGTGAATTATTTGAGGAGGTCACTCTGTGTCGCATACATCTCAATATAGTCAGAGCGCCTCGTGTAATCCGAGCATCAGCATCAGGCACTGCGCAGTAGATGGCGGGGGGTGGGGGTGGCGGCGACTGAATATACGTACGCCACCATCCTTCAAGTAAGGGCAATTTACTGGGTTGTTGAGGTGAGCGAATGAGAATGCCTGCTTTGATGCGAGAGCAGTTGTGCTAGTGTGAATAAGCCATGAAAGTGAGTGACACACAGCTCCATTTTCAGTGGCAGGTCCTTAACTGCCTGATTGCCACTGTGAGGCTCAGGAATTTCCTTACGCTGACTTTCCTGCATGGCAAAGGCACAGGACTTGATTCCTTCCCTGCTGAAACAGCAAATCCTGGAGACAGACGGCAGACGCACACACATACGCACACACGCGCGGTGGCAGGGCCTTCCTCGGCCAGCCCACATGAATTTGACTAGTCGATTACGGCTGTCTCTCGGATGTAATTCTGTCAGGATTGTCTCCACAGACTCCGATAACAGTTTATGTCATCATCTGAAAGTCACGTTTTCCCTCGGAATTCTGGAAACCGATGGCTTTGCTGAGAAGCGGGAAAGAGACGTGGGGGGAAAAAAAGATAAGTAACTAAATAAATAAGTCTGACCAAAGACCGTGTAAATCAAGTGTGCATAAATCCTACACAAACTCAGGCCAGGACATAAAAGAACACATTCACATGTGACAGACCAATGACTCAGAGACGGGTTAATTAAAGAAAGAATTATGTCATCATCCCCGCAGTGGGTAACAGGCCAGTATGCTTCATACTTTGATCTCCACTTCACTTTTACAATCAAAAGAATAGTAAATCTGGTTTTCAATTTTCACAGCTGTCACCGCTCTGAGTCCCTTGTCAGTGTAAAAAAGAAGAAATTAAAAAAATGCTCTGCTGCTCAAGAATAGACTGTATTGATGTGGCAGCACTCCAGCGTTGTTCATGTGTGTCATTAATAAATATTTCCAGTCCAACTGCAGCCTATAATTTTCTATATTAATTGAGCTGTTGATCATTTTTTTTAAGAGTCTTACATACTGAACCCGGGCTGCAGAGTTAAATACTCAAGTGTCCTCCTGATGTTTGAGTAAAAAACAGTGTGAGGCTACCCACACCCTAACGATCACTTATCAAATCAATTTCAATTTACAATTAAAAAAGTGACACATTATGTTTCTTCCTCTCCGGTGTCGTCTTCAGCACTTGCGCGTGCACACACAAGAGAGAGAAACAACTAAGTTTCAAACGAGATAGGGCTTCAGACTGGCCTGTGCATGATTTTCCCCAAACCAGAGACAAAACTAAAGGCAATTAAGCCTATCTATCTATGTATGTACATAAACATATTATGAAAAACTGGACATATGAGTTGATCATTCTTGGCAGATGACAGTAGTCAGTGCTGTTGCCTCACATGGAGCCTGTCTGTGTGGAGTTCTCATGTTCCCACTATGTCCGCGTGGGTTCTTTCCAGGTTCTCCGACTTTGTCCCACAGTCCAAAAACATGCATGTGAGGCGAACTGGGAACTCTAAATTGACCACAGGTGTGTGTGTGTGTGTGTGTGTGTGTGTGTGAGAGAGTGCGAATGGTTGTATTTTTGTTTGTCTTTCTATGTGGCCCTGCGATAAACTGGTGACTTGTCCAGGGTGTCACTCTGCCATCGTCCCCTGACAGCTGGGAGAGGCTCCAGCTGACCCCCGCGACCCTGAGTGCAGTGCGATAGTGAGCGGGTATTGAAGATGGATAGGTGGATGCTTTGAAGATAATTTCTTTTGACATTATGAAAAACTGAACATATGAATTGATCATGAGATACTCTTGGCAAGGTCCCCTGATTGGCCTATACAGTTTTGTTGCAAGTTAAAGTCAAATCCAGCAATCTTGACTGAGAAATAAAGCCTCCGATCTTCAAAGTCTGACACTTCTTCCTCAAGAAACTCTCCATGATCAAATATTGATAGGTGCATCTGTCTTCCCCCCTGATTCCCTGACTGCTTGCGGGAACAATACAGACGCATGCACAACGGTGTCTGTTGTCTCACGGCACTTTCCACCAAATTAAAAGCAGCCTATTAAAGCCGCGGCACTCAGGATCATCCTCACATCAGGCTTTGCCAACACTCATTTGTGAGGGTGCCCTTTCCCATTCCTCCAGACGCCTGAGAATTCAGTGTGTGATGTAATGTTCTCTCTTTTCCCCAATGAGACAAGGGCAACAATAGCGGGGGGGGGGTTTGGGGTGGAGGTTGGGGGGGTGCCTCTGTCACATTATTTTCCCCCACCGAGGCACGCCAGCTGCTTACAGTTGCTTAATGGCTACGAGCTGTCACAAGGCATCACAGCCCGCTGCCACACAGGAGCGGCAGATGCTTTAATTGCACAATGACTTGTAGGTTGTCAACAGCAATTATACCGGCCTTCCACCTGAGGGCACCCGAAGAACACCGCTGACTCACTCGAGCAGCGGGACACACGAGGCCGAGAGGTGTCTGCTTCACGGAGTCCTTCCTGTCCGAGCTCCTCCTCCTCTTCCTCCTGCTCCTCCTCCTCCTCCGTCCAGCCACATTCCAGCTCTGCTTTTAACCCTCATGGTCTCACCGTGTGCTGCTGTAATAACCCGAGCAGGATCGTCAGACAATGTCCGACCCCCCCTCCAACCCTCCCCCCCCCCCAAAAAAAAAGAAAAAAAAGAAAGAAATTCATATTTAGGGATAAAATATTTATCCGGCTTTGCCACCTTAGAGCCCCGCCGCTCGCCGTGCCGCGGCAGGTCACGGTGTGCAGCGTTTGAGTAATTTTGCTCATTATTAATTCATGTCACATGTTTTTCTTCAGCCTCTGCGCGGTTCAGAGGAGTCTTATTCTCCAGATTATTATCATTAAGGGAGAGAGGAAGCCGGTTCAAAGCCCAGGTACGACACACACTCCAGCCCACACTGCTTTTACGCACTGGCCAAAAGGAGGCAGCCAATTTGCTTTGCTCGTGGCTATTTAAAGATGCCCCATCCCACCCCCCTCCACCCCCCGCCTCCCCTGAAAAAAAGAAAAAAAAAAGAAAATGAAGCTGCTCGTGGAGACAACACGTAGCCATTCTGTTTGTGTCACGTCAAATCGGACGGGTAAAAGATGTCCGGAGTGCAGTGTTTGTTTTGAGCTGCAAAGACAAATTATACACACATGTATGAATTCCTTTGGTCAACAGCTGCCATCTCAGCATCAGATAAAACCCGAGCCAAAGTCTGTGAACCATCAAGATGCCTCCAACACTCCCACTCCATCACTGCAAAGACAAAAAAAGAAAGAAAGAAAGAAAGAAGGGGGATGGACTGTGTGTGCAAGTGCGCGCACAAGCATGATGCACTCACGGGCCCACTGCTGCTGCTGCTGCCACTGCTGCTGCTGCTGCACACGGGGCGGGTGCAGCCGCGGTGCCACACACAAAAGGCGCACATGCTCACACGCAAAACAGCGCCGCACTCTTTGTATCTGCCAAGTGATGCAGATGATAGGGGCTGCAGATGAGCGAACCGGGCTGGCTGGAGACGAGAGGGCGCATGTGGCTGCAGAGACAATGGCGGAGAGGTGAATCCAGGCTGGCGGAAAACACACCGGGGTAGAGATAAAAGGTGACACCGGAGCCCCGCTCAGTTTTTTATATTGAGATACTGAGACAACTTGTTTTGTTTTTTTGAAAAGCAAAGGCACGTTTTTTTTCTTCCATATTTTCTTCCAAGACAGGAAACCTAAGCACCAAACAACACACTTTCTTTTTTTTTTAGGTTAGAAATGGACGCTGCTTTGGAAGGAGGCTACTGCTTTGTATTTAGCTGTGGAGTCAGCAGGGGGTGTCCCAAATCAGGCTGCAGAGGGAGAGAGACGGAGAGAGAGAGAGAGAGAGAGAGAGAGAGAGACGGAGAGAGAGAGAGAGAGAGAGAGAGAGAGAGAGAGAGAGAGAGAGAGAGAGAGTGAGAGAGAGAGAGAGACCATGTGCCTGTTTGAGGCTGCATCCAATGCAGTGCTCCAGTTTGTAGCAGCTGACATTTTGGAACCAGTGGGTCAGCAAAATGGAGACGCCACAGAGATGTATCAAATCTAGCGCGACGCATGATCACAGGGTGGATGCGTATAATTTATTGTGGCTCCCTGCTTTTTTCCCCTTCTCTTCCCTCATCCCCAGTCCTAATTATGGGTTCCGTGAAGTGCTTATTATTGCAAGTAGGCTTCAGGTAGTGCTGTGTTTTCCCAAAAGGGAACTAAAGATTTAAAAAAGAGAGAAGAAAACTGAGGATAAACCTAAAAATGTTGTGCCAAGTGGATCCACAAAAGAAACTGTGTAAATTAATTGGCAATATACTTTATTTTGAAATATGGATGGAATGGATTTGGTTAAGATAACTAGTAGCTAAATTGCTAGATTAAATGGAATTGGATTTGTTCATCAGAACTCAAGGTTGCAAACACAATCCAGTAAAGTGAAATACAAAAAATAAAGAACACTTTAGAAAGCACAATAAAAACAGCTCGTCTTACATGTGCACGTTATATTTTTTTGCTCGGCCTTTGCTGACAATCCAGTCGAAAGAGTTGCATTACACTTTGTGGCAGGCTGCATCTGGTTTTCAGACTTTTCTTTTAATTTCACCTGACTGACGTCACGTCGGCACCTCACAACGAGCTCATGGCGTTTCTCCGTCATTCATTTATTTTAAGGTGGAATCACACCGATATCAAGCTGTTCACATTTTGCACAAAATCTTTCTAAAGCCTGTCTCTATTTTTCAGCTAATTACTGCTTTTTGAGAATGTTTTTACTTTGCTTTTTTTGTAGTGTTTTTTAATTTAAATTATTAATTTTAAAGTGTCTTAGTTTTTATCCAACACTTGGGGAGTGAAATATTGTTTTTTATTTATGTTTTTTGCGCAGTCTTTGTATGGAAGCACGCAGAGTACATGAGTCTCTGTGTGCCTCCATGATGAATACATTTATCGGTCCTCGATGGTTCGGTCTACCTGTTTGAACAATTTGGCATCGTGCCGTAATGATGAGGCCATTTTGTCAAATTAAATGCTCTCTTGTAAACAGAATGCATAGGGGGTACATGAGAAAAACAAACTAAACAAAGCAAAACCGAAACTACCGTACATGAAATTCAAGTGGCTGCGTCTCAAAAAAAGATGTCTGCAGGTGTCCGCTTATGCATTCCTTTTGTGTGAAATTGTCTGTGTTGTGATGTTGGGGCTGGGTGTGTGTGTGTGTGTGTGTGTGTGTGTCGGGGGGGTGGGGGGGTGGGTTATCTTGATGCTCAGACAGATAACAAGGAGGCTGGCTTATTCACGGCGCACGCACACACACACACACACACACACACACACGCACAGTGCACACGGACGTGCACGCGGACACATGCATGGCATCATCATTGTCACAGAGGGAGAAAGGCTCATAATTGGACGGAGGTGTCTGTAGATAATGAAGCCAGACCTCACACCTGCCAAACCTTGGGGATTTTCTCTTGACTGGCCACTTAAATCTTCCTCACTCTGCGGGTCTGCAGGGCAAGAGAGTGAGTAAGGAACTAATGGAGAGGGAGAAGTGGGGGGGTGGGAGGGGCACGGGGAGGATCCCTGTCAGCGTCGCTGATCCCGCCCTCAGCAAACTCGGCCGCCACGGCGCGGCGCCCACCTCACTTTGCTCCCCGCTGCAAATCCTCCGGCGTTGAGGATTTCAGACGGGAACGGTGGTGATGGTGGGGTGTGGTGGTGGGTGGTGGTGGTGTGTGCGTGTGGTGGGGGTGGTGGTGTGTGTGGGGGGTGGGGGGTGGGGGGTGGATGGGGGGGCGGCGCTGCACCAGCTATTTTGTTCCAAAACTCTCTCTCGTTCAGAGAAAAAAAAACACTCGCTCCTCCTCGACGAGTCGTCTCCGGTGACAGCGCAGGGAAGCGTATTGTGCCAGCTTTTAGCAGCGCGCCGTCGTCGTCGTTGGAGGTTCTGAAGGAGGAAGTCGAGGAGAGACGAGCTCCGATGGAGAGAGGGAGAGAGACAGAGAGAGAGACACTCTGGCGCTGGGAAGTTTACCTGACAGTCACCGGTGACGGCCTGACGGCGGATCAGTGGTAGCAAAGAGCTGCGCCAATTAAGGGGGTCGAGTTTACCCCGGCAAAATTCTGAACAATTTATGAGGAACAAAAAAAAAAAAAGGATTTCAATCCGTCTCCACTCACGGCTCACCCCCCCAAAAACAAACAAACAAACAAAAAAAGAAGTGCGGAAATTGTTGTGTTTGCACTTACGAATGAGTTATCGCAGTGGAGGAGGAAAGTGACAACGCCGGGAGAGACAGAGAGAGAGAGGGAGAGAGAGAGAGACAGAGAGAGAGAGAAGGGTGTCATCAGCGTTTGTGAGCTTGTCATGTGCCGGGATCAGACACACGCTGAGGAACGACAATCAACAGACCTCAGTGTTTCTGCGAGCTGCTCTCACTCCTGCTCGGTTCGGTCCTGCTTCGCCCAGGTCGCCAGTGTCAAAGCTGCTCCATCTCGCTGGTGTCGCCCCCCCCCCTGCCAGCCAAAGTCAAGCCAGATGGCTTTGACTCGACACTGTTGCCTCGGTCGTCATTTCTCTGACGCCGAGACAACAGTGACTCCTGACGGAGGCCCTACGTGCACATCTGCTGATGCCAGCAGGCGGAGTCGCGGCAAGAAGGCTGTCAGGTGTCAGTGAGAGTGCGCACGGCGCGCACGAGCAGGCAGCAGCTTCATGCACCACACGCGGGTGGGGAAACATAAAATCTGGATCAATCGCAAACAAAAAAATCATCCCCCTTTGTGACGGAGGCTCTCATTCAGCGTGAGAAGAGCCAGCAGTCCCGGGGCCAGGGGGCGCTAACCTTGGACACTTGCACTGTGCAGAGCAGGTGGGAAGGTAAATGAGCCCAGGTGGTTCGCCCGGTACCCAAGCAATCAACAGCTACCAAAAAACAAGCGTCCACGCTGATGGACGGTGTCACACGTCCACTCAGAGTTTGCGCTCAAAGTGCACATGAAAAATGGAGGGAAAACCAAAAAAACCAAAAACAGCTGCGAGAGCGCAGCCGCTTTTCTGGGAAACCTTCTGTAACCGTAGAGCCCCGGGCGCCATCAGCGGCGACGGCGGGCCCCTCTCTCACCGACACACACGGCCGAAGCGGCCGACTCCGCGCTCGCTAATACGGATCCTCTTTCCAAATTGCGGGCGATAAGCTGCGGCGAAACGTGGCCTGAAATCAAATCACGAGGAAACCGAAAGCTTATCAAGATGAAACTTGCGCAACGATACAAGAATTATCCATCACCATCCGTCACGTATTTGTTGTTTTTTTTTTTTTGCGGGGGAACGGATTACATGGATCTTAATTGAAATATTATTTTACCTTTCGCTTGAATTATTGATGGACTCCCTCGCTGTGTTCGTACCTTGGAGGTGGGGGGGAGAAAAAAAAAGAAGAGGCAGAAAGAGAACACACAAACACATTATGCGCGGAACGACGCGCGTGTCTATTTGTGAGTTTTCCTCATATATTATTCAAAGAGCGGCGTCAGAAACGGCTCATGCGCTGCTGTACGGGCGGCGTCAAACGGGCCTGTCTTTGATACAATTTGCTGGAGATCCGACTGGCCAGAGCTGGAGCTGCTGTCCGTGGGCCCACCATCGCTAATGAGATCGGTGTGGGGGTGGGAGTCGGCGAGGGGTAGGTGGGGGGAGGGGGGGAGGGGGGTAAAATTGAGAGTGGTGGGCTGGCTGTCATCGGCTGAGGTGATGGTTTTAAGTCTAAGCAGTGATACTTCATTAATTAACCTTCACATTCTATGTAGATCTGCTCATCAAGATGCAGTTAATTAAAGAAAGGTCACTCCAAGGGCTGCTGGGAAGCGGCATTATTACAATGGAGGGATGGCACTGCTTTGAGCGAGATAACACAGGGGGTGTGGGGGGAGGGTGGGGGTGGTGGGGCGAGCCGATCACCCAGTCACTTCACTGAAATGGCAGACGGCTCGCCGGAGCCACTCTCCCAACTGCCGTTAGCTGCAAAAAGAAAAAAAAAACAAGAAATGTATTTTTAAAATTGTTTTTGTTGATTTTTTTATTTTTATTTCTCCGGCTCCACCTTTTCTCAAATCGAAAGATGCCGCCGAAAAGCTCTAATGGAGGAAGCCTCAGTAAAATATTCATTACGCTCAATCGACAGCATCCATCTTTTAGCATCTCGCTTTAGTTTTTCTTACCCTCTCTTCGCGGGCCTCGTGTCTTCCTGCCAATTTCTCCGGGTGATGTCTGCTTTCTCCGGCCTTGGCCTGTGGAAAAAAGACGTATCGAGGAAATAAAAGGGCAGCGGCACACAGGGATATAAAATAGTTATGCGTCATCTGTAAGTGAAATCCACTTCTGGTTGGTAACTTATTCATTTTGACCCCCTCCGGTCCATCTATCCATGTGTCTATCTTTGCTCCGGTCTGCTGAAGCGCACGTCAGACTATGTCGCCTTGTTTTCGCCAGTGAAGGCCCAGGGCGGAAGATTTTGCGGCTCCGAGTGGTAAGACGGAGCATTGTGAATAACATTAGCTGCGTTTCCATTTCACACCATTCAATGGAAACACCTGCAAATCGTAAATTGTACTTTGTCGAAAATTTTAGAAATATCGCTTTTATTTTGCAAAAAACTGTAATGGGAACGCAGCTATTGACAACAACGCTAAGAATGCACGGTGCTACCCGCATTGCTGTGTTGCCATGCCAGTTATCAAACAGTCATTCAGCAATCAGGGTAGCAGACTGAATTAGCTGCGTCGCTAAGCTCACGTTCCCATCTCATCAGCAGATCCCCGTGCGGCCGCATCCTTAAAAACGGAGCTCTCGGTGTAAATATAAATAATAGCAAATGAAAACAGGACAAGCGCGAGGGTGTTTCCTATTTCATTTCGCACCTATAAATCCCGGAAAACCGCTCCACGCTGGCTCTTTAGCTCGGCGCTGATTCGGTGTATTAAACGTCCCCATTAGAGCCCTTATCAATCCGCAGCCGTCCTCGGCGCACACAAAGAGGGGAGAGCGGGAAAGCAAAACGTCTGTCGAGTCGCCTCCCAGCCAATCGCGTGCGACCGAGATCCGGCGCAGTGTTTACAAATGGCTTTCTTTAATGTTTTTGCCAAGCCTGTTTTTTTTTATGTTCTATAATCCCCCCACCCGTCCCCCTCCCCTCCCCTCCCCTCCCCTCTCAGCACCGTCTTGTTCTGTGATCCTCGTCCCTCGTCACTTCCTCAAAATGTTGCTCCGCTGCAAAATTGTTGGCGAGGCGTCGGCGCCTCCCCCCTGCGTCCTCTCCGTCCCCCTGCAGTCGTTCCTGAGTGTCTTTTGGCATCGCTTCCGATGGCAGGTGCAGAGGCAAACGACAAAGCACTGCACGTGCATGTGCGTGTGCTGGTGTTATAGTCAAGACCGTAGCGACCGGGACCAAGACACGATCAAGACTAGAGAGTATCGAGGTCGAGACCAGAACAAGACATGCGGGGTTCCACACCAAGACTGTATACATGAAAAATAACAACAAGACAGAAAAAAATGACCAGTATCTTTATTTTAATTCATGTTTGCTTCTAAATCGAACAGCAACATCTCTTTTCAGCAAGGTACCTTCTAATAATTTTAAAACATTTTGCTGCTTTGCCCACTATTGTGAACCATTTTCAGGAAATCAACTTTGCTTCATAAAATTAAAAACAAAATCACTGGAAATGAGGGGCTTTGTCACTCTGGATGTCACAAACAGAGCGTAAAACGGCAGCAGCTGGATTCTTTTCTGTTATTATCTGTCATTGCAGTGTTGGCTGAGTCTTGACTGGGCCTGATCAAAAATGCGAGTCTGTCCAGTCCGAGTCCGAGACAAAGACAAGACCCAGTGAAAATGCCTCTCAGTCCGAGACGAGACCCAGACCCTTAAAAAGTGGTTGAGACCAAGACCAATCCTGAGCACTATAACACTAGCTTGAGCATGTGAGCGTACGCCGCCCGCCTCCGCCTCTTCCCTCCCTCCAACCCGCCACCGCCGCCGCCACGATACGGTAACTGCTGACCCCCGGACGCGGCGCCATTACGGGCAGACGCAGCAGCGCTCCCCTGGCAGCGGCCGGGGCGGCTGGTTGCTAGGTGGAGAGACATTACCGCGGGGCCTCTGCAATAATTTATCCTAAGAGCGCGGCGAGCCGTCATGTAGCCCCCCCCCCCCGCCTTGACAGAGAGCTGCGGTACTTTATCAGCCTGCCTGTAAATCAGCCGTGTGTGGGTGCAGACGGCAACGTTGTTTGATCTCTTTCAGACACTCTAATAATCTGCTCCCCTCTGATTGATACCTTCACACAACAAAGCACATTACGCCCAGCAAACCGCAGCCAGCAGCCAGCGGCGTGCACGTGTGCGCGTGCGTGCGCGGGCTAATGTAAGGAGCGTGTCTGTGTGTGTGCGTGCGCACGCGCGTGCTCGTGCGTGCCTTTTGCGGTGGTCATCAGTATTGCCGGTGGCCTGGGGAGGGATGGGGAGGGGATGAATGAGTCTTCTGCAGAAACACAGGGTCATTTGGAGTCTCTGAACCAATGACAGGCTAACGGGTTCACAAAACGATCACTGGATGGAGGGAGGAGGAGGTGGAGGAGGAGACGAGGGGAGAGAGGAGAGGGCGGAAAGAGGCAGAGCAGACAGGAGATACAGCAGACAGATGCAGAGCTACTGGGGCGCTGATTCCTCTCTTAAATGGTGCCTGTAATTATGAGCGGGCACATTAGGAAGATGACGTTAGTGGGGGAATCGCAAAAGAAGAGCCTCACTTGTGGGCAACTGCTCCACTCATTCATAATGCGCGTTTGTGACCGTTAACGTGATCGATCAAAGATGCAGTAAAAAAAAAAAAAAAAAAAAAAATGAATTAAAGAAATAAAAAGAAATGTCATTCTGTAGGTTAAAAACTCTTGAGAATATTTGCAACTATCACGACCACTTGAGTGTCGACCGTGGTGCCTTTAAAGACCACCAACGCTGTTGTAAATGAGCTATTTCGACACCTGAAAACATATAATTTACAGCACTCACGCCGATGGTTGGCCGCCGTCCTTTGAGGTACATGCACATTATTTAACATTGCATTTGTTGTTACGGCGCCGGAAGGAGTGTTTGCACTATAGCTGTGGGAATTTTTCATCGCAGCCACTATTTTGGAAATAGATCTGTAAGTGCCCGCGTTGTCAAACACAGCAAATGCAAGTGTGCAGTCGAACATCTCCGCTTTCAAAAAAAGAAAAATCAGATATATTCTTCATTTATTCCGTCCGTGCCATTCTCCCGAATCAAAGTGAATTGCATCCTCTCCAAATTGCCTGGCAGCTCCTCGCTTGATATGGCTCGTACACAAAAGGAGAGCAATGTCCCGTCCAACAATACCCAAACCGTTTGTGCGGCTCAGCTTCGGAACGCCGCTGGTTTTCGAGCGAGACAGTAAAACATAACTCCACCTCTTCTGTAGGGTTGCATTTGGAACGTGGCCTCCAATTATTCAGCCCCCCAAATTCAATAGCAATTTTCTGCTCAATGAAATAGTGGTTTCAATCTCCAGAGTAATGTCACTTTGGAGAGATTTTCAAAATGGCACGTCTGTGAGTGAATAGATGGACGAGGGAGGATTCATTTTGCTGCAGGAAATGGTACTTGTCTGCTGAAGCTTGTCATTTATTGATGAAGAGAAGCCCTCTTCACGTACTATAGAATGTAGCGGCGTGGCTAGATGGAATGTTTTCCGCCTCCGGTCGTGCCTCCGCTTTGAAATGGGCCCCCCCACCACCCCGCCAACCCGCCTCCACCCCGATTTCCCCCCACCCCCCGCTTGTAGCCAGAATTTGCGAAATGATAGAAGACGGCAAGCAGATGCATCGCTTCACGGCTGCATTTGGTCAGATCGAGTCCATTTCGCCTCAGTGCCGCATTAAAAGTAGCGCCGAACAATGGGGGAAAAAAAAAAGAAAAGAAGAAGAAGAAGCAATTATAAGTACGTTTGCGTATAATGTATCAGTAGCCCATCCAGGGCCCCCGTAATGAATGCAATGCAACGTGCGATCAGTGAGCCGTGTGCACGGCCCGCTCAATGCGTCTCTGAAAATAAACAGAGCAATGGAAATGGTTCTCATTAGTGTTGTTTTCATATTAAGTCCCTCAGACAAGGTTGACAAACCCAGCTCCCTGTGCCAGGCTCCTCGGGGACCATCGCTTCGATACAGCGAGGGCAAACAACACCAGCCGATACCAACACCATTACCACCTCCTATAGTTACTTATCCTCCCCCTCCCTCTTTCCATCCCTCCCCGCCCTCCCCGAGGAGAGCTCCGTCTGCACAGACCAGAGGAAAAACGCATTAAGATCTTCCAGCAGCGCAGAGAAAGAGTCCTGCTTTCATTTATCACCGTTGCTATTGGCCCTAAAAGGGACAAATGTCTGTTCTCCATCTCCGCGCTATTAGAATGGGGGGGGGATGCGCACCGAGTGTGTGAGTGTGTGTGCACGTACGTGCGCGCGTGTGCCTGTGTGTGTGTGTGTGCACGAGATGGAAGTTATTTTGTGCTCCAGAGACGATCCGCTGCGAGGCTGTTTAGCGGGAGGGGAACAGGTGTGCCGAGCTTCTGGCTTCCACCATGTGTTCCAGTTGTTTCATCTGCACCTGTTTCCCCAAGTCCTATATACGATGATCAAAACACTTTATTAACCGCAGAGTGTTCCGCTTTCCATTCCGCGCTGCCGCAGCCTCTAAATGTCCCGTAATGTTCTCGGTGCTCGCCGCGGATGAGTCGATGCGACGCAGGTCGCGGTGTCAAAGTAAAAAAAAAAGAAAGAGAAAAAGCCTCTCGTATTAACGAGGGGGGGAAAAAAAATGCAATGAAGAGCATGCGAGGTAAACTTTGATTTGCTGCTTTGCATATCGGTGCAGCTGTCCTGTAATGGAAATGTTATGCTGCGTGAACAAAGACAGAAAAGCACATTAAGTCACAGGAATCTATGTTCCCCTCTTTTAATGGTATGAAATCTACAGTATGTATGGCCAGCTGTCCAACATTACAGCTGCTTTTCTTCACTCTGTGTCGATGAAACCATTCCTGGCTGCGGCAGCTTCCTTGGACTGATATTACAATGTAGTTTTCTATCCTGTGAATGAGTTTTCATGCCCGAGTTGCACGCACAATACCATTTCAACCGCAACTTTATTGTGTCGACAACCAAGTTGCCTGACAAAAATGAAAACGTGCCAAGCAGGTTGTGGGTTTTCTTTTGTAGTAGAAGACCCCTTAAGCTTATTTTGTTTCTTTTATACAAACCACCACCATCTAATAAGCAGTATATCCACGTGAGGTAGCAGGAGCATAGAATTCCAAAGCATTATCCTCTAATGTTCAGTTTTTTATCACGTCTGAAGAGGAAAAGAAAGCAATTTGGGGGAAAACAGGTTGTCGTAAGGTTGTCATAATTCATGCATGGAAGGGTTAAATGGTGAAAATGTGCCTCGCTGAGTGTGTGGAAAGAATTCTGTTGCTAAAATGTTCATTTGCAATTCAAATCACTACATAATTTACTGCATGGAATTGTTAGATTAAAAAAAAACAAAAGGAATTCTCAGATCACTGTGTTCCACATTTCAAACAGTTTTGACGCATGTCGTGTGTAACGCCAAGTTTTTACCAGAGTGGGCGCCAATTCCCATTCTTCCATACCAAAGCCTTTGGTATAAAGCAAAGTTTGAAAAACAAAACAACAACAAATGCCTGAGCCATGGAGGGACGAGTGAAAACTCTTCCTGTTGGCTAACTTTTGTATTACATTTAAAGGGGAAACATTTAGATAAAGATGAAAGCTGAAACATGGCAACCACGCCCCTGGTGGTTTCCATCAGTTAACGTCTCCTTCTCAGTGATATCAGCTCTTATCCTTCCGGTTGCTGGTCTTTTTTTGTTGTTTTACAAAATATTGCTAAATTTTAACACTACTACTTTACTACTATTACATACTTAAGAGTCCAGCATATCCCTGGACTAACTGGACTATTTTGTAAGAATACAATCGCATCACTGGGTCACATCTGCAAGAGGCCATACAATACAATCCTTCAGATTCAGCTGTTTGACAATCATTATTTTTTTTATTCGAAACAGTCGGTGTTTGCGATTTGAAAGAAAAAAAAAAAAAAAAAAAAAAAAAAAGCGTCAGCTGGGGTTGCTTTTCTTTTGGTACAACCGACGTAAATCACTCCTGTGACGGTCAGCAGGTTCAGAGGCGCTCATGCTTGTAAAAGCATTTTTGCTCCGCGCCATTGACACTCTCTCTTCCTCCACGCAGCACTGCGGAGATCCTCCAACCTACCTGAGCTGTGATTTGGCCACTCTGGGCTACAGCAAATATCGCCTTCCTCGTTATCTTCAAGACCTGCTTTTTTCCCAGTAAACAGGAGGATGAACGTGTAACTCAATATCGCCGCGTCGGGACAATTGCTACTTCAGGAGACGCCACGGTGACATGACTTAGTGGCCGTGGAGCGAGCATATAGATTAATAAGTAATAGCCGCACAGAGGTGATATTTGGACTCAGATGTCCATTTTCTTTTCCAGATGAATGACTTTGATCACAGGGAAACTGCAAGGTAAAACCAGCAGCGGCAGACAGCAGGCAGCAGGAGATCTCAGCACAGACTGGGACGAGACGGAGAAAACACTGTTTTATGGTTCACATAGACAAAACTCGCATGGAATATTGCACAAAAAAAATTCAGTTTACCATTTTTTGAAAAACAGCAATACGCATCTCTAGGCCGTAAGTGAATTCCCCAGAAATGAGAAAAAGTCCATCCTTCACTTCTTTTGTTCACCACCCCACACAGATTGTGAGCTTAAAGCAAGCAGTTCTGAAATTCAGATGGGATGCGTTGCCTTGTGCCTTGTGACTGCAGTCTGTGCCCTCTTCAGCGTGGAGGGTACAACAAAGCAATGGTTATAGCGGGGAGCTGAAACTGCATGGCTGTAAACAGAAGGCTAAGTTGAGGGCGTCCTTTAATCAGTTGTTTATCAGTTGCTGGACTGCCACGGTATTTTATGACCGGACGCTATTTCTCAAATTGGCCATGCGGGCCACCTCATTATTAGATTTAGGCCACTGCCGCTAGCTGCGTTTCCATGACAGTTTTTTTTGCAAAATTAAAGCAATATTTTTAAATTTCGACAGAGTACAATTGATCGATTTGCAGGAGTTTCCATTGAATGATGCAAAGATCATAAGCCGCAATTCTCGTAAAATCTCGTCCCATGAGATTTACGAGAATTACGTTTGCTTTTGTTTGCTGTCAGGAATGGTTGTTAGAGTTTTCTCTTTGATTACTTGTAAAAAATATTCTGTCTTGTCCTCTGTTAAATCATAACGTGCCATTTTCAATTGAAGTGAACTGGTCACGTGACCCCATGCTGACATATAAATGCGAAAAAAAAGGTTTCCATGGCACCTTTGCGATCTCTATATCGACACGTCTGAAAAACCACCTCATGAGAGCATCAAAATCTTTTAGCCATATTTGAGAGGTTTTTCCAAGTTTAGACGTTTCTATCAACAGTTTTTTATTGCAATATTTAGGTTTTGTGCAATTCTAGGGGTAATGGAAACGCAGCTAGTGACGGCTCCTGCTCGCTTGCATGCTATTGACAATAACGGCGGTATTAAACTGCACGTCCCACCGTCTGAAAAGAAATGGCATTTGGCCGTCCTTTGTAGCACTGCTGTTGGTCCCGGTGGCATTTTGTAATTTGTTGCAGTGTTTGTGTTCTCTTTCACACTTTAATATCACAGTATTGCTTCAATTTGAGCTGCAAGATAAAGTTCTATTTCATTTTGTGGGATTAACTTACTGGATAGCACACGTCTCAAGGTATTTGTTGTGTTTTGTTTTATCTATGAATTATTTAGAAGCTTCAAAAATAGAGAATGGGTTACGAGACCAGAGCGTCCTGACTCTCCCTCTCCCCCCCTCTCTCTCTGCAATCTCAGTCAGTTGTTTAATTTGGTCTGCTAGTGTGGAACGGCACTCACTACGACTGGGATTAGACTGTTGGCTGTGTAATTTCCCTGAAGGAGAAACTCGCTGAATCTGAGAATAATGATAAAGAAGGAAGTGAACATTTGAAAGATAATAGAAAAAGATGAGCTCTTGATTGCGATGTGTCCTAGAAGTTGTCATGGATGTTCCTGGTATGAGGCAGACAATGGCCTAGACCACAACTCCACAATTCAACTTGCTGGCCCTAAAACCTCTCCTGTAAAGTCTGGAACAAAGTAGTAGTATTTTTTTAGGTCATTTTTCATCATCTACCTGCTAAAGTTCACCGGGTCTATTAATGAAAGATTCCCTGTTTTTCTTCATAGTGTGCTGCGCATTTTAAAAATGCTAATGGACTCCAACAAGCACCTTAGCAAAGATGAAAGTGCCCTAATTCCCGCTCCAAAGGTTACAGAGATGAGTTATAGCGGTGCAAGTACCTGAGAGCTATTCCCTCGTTAGATTTGACAAAGAGAAGCTGCCATCACCCCTCCCTCCACCCCCTTAAAAATAGCGTTGAGTAATAAATGATAAATTTGTGACAGCGGTGGCTACTGGCGGTGACTTTTCCTTTACTGCCGGCTGATTTACATCCTGGAAGTTGTCCCCAAAATATTTAAAATGAGCCTTTTAGTCATTATGCACAGCAGACGGCAGTGACACACACAAGAGCTCTCGTTGTGCTTCTTCGGGGAAACGGCTAATTAGTTGGCCATGAAAAATGCAGTCGTGCTGTTTTCTGTTTTTTTACATTATTATATTTTTTTAACCACTGTCCCCATTTATTTGACTCAACAACAGCTTAGGCTTTTGTTACAGATTTGCAGTCATACATGCCAGAATCAGCTCGATGTGAAAGATTCGCACGGCCGCGCCGCGCTTTTGCATCATCAACTTACTGACATGTGCAACGCTTCTATTAATTATTGAGCCTATTGGTCTCTGGACAGCCGCTGCGTCCGTGTGGCGCGGTGCAGTGTGGCGCCTCAGCATATGTGAACGTCCTTCTCAGCAGCCCTTTCGCAGGTCCCTGAAAGGTGCTTCCTGGTGTGGATGCAGGGATCACAGTGACAGTTTCAGGTGGAGGACTCTATTAATAGTTTACCTCTCAGCCAAAGCATTTCATCATTTTTGGTGTCTGAGGGCTTCCTGCTTCAATAAACTGGGAGGGGTGGAAGCTTATGCATCTCAATCCAGCGCTTCATATTTCATCCTGTTGTGGATTCTAAATAAAAAGACAGCTTTTGACCTGGGTGATTAGTTACAGGAGATCCTGTGAGGCTGATAACACTCTGTCTTCCTTCAGCTCTGGATGGCGGCAGGAGGACGTCCCAAATCTTTTGGGATATTGTTCCCCAGGATGATCCCCGCTGCTAGCCAGTGAAAGAGGTGGTCAATTGTCAGTCCGGAGGAGGAGGAAAAAGGCAAAACAAAACAGAACCAATCAGTCAAAATGAAGCAGAAAGGGAGCATCAGAATGGAACAACAGGGGAAATTTGACAGGAGGTCAAGCTATGGGTCAGTCCAAAGTACCCGTCTGGTGATTGCTGTTTTCCCCCTAGTGTGACTCTGTTGTTTTGACCACACAAACTGGAGAGAAGTCTCCCGGGGCGAGCTTCCCTGACAGTGTGATGGGGAAAGTAGAGTGTGAGGAAGCTCTCAGTCTCTCACCTTCCCCATGGTCCAATAGATGGGCCCAGCATATGCCAAAGCAGCCTGTCAGCGCTTCTTGTTGTCCGACAGACCTTTGATCTTGAACAAATAGAGAGAAGAGTCTCAGAGCGCCTGCCTCTGGCCACGAAGAAATATGGGCACCACACAGGGTCAAATTCTGGAGGAAGGCAGTAAAATTACAAGCTTTATTGCCGTCTTTATGGCTCCATTCCCTATGGCAATTACATTATCTATGGAAAATGACACAGCTCTGTTTGGCATTATTGGAGAATTCTCCGACAAGGAGTGTCTGATGCGCTGGAATGAAAGTGATGCATGTCAGTCTTTATGTATCTCAGTGGATGTGGACCAACCACACGGCTGTGTGGCAGAAAGTGAGGAAGTTTATTTTTCTTTTGTTTTTTTGTTTTTTTTTATCAAAACTAGACAGACTGCTTTGATAACACTTCGCTTGTTTTGAGTTACGCTGTTTGCCGCAAAATTCTGAATGCGAATTTCACCTCAATGTGCGTTAAAAGACTTTGTGGAAACGCACAAAAACAACAAACTGTCCTGTTCACGTTACTTCCGGACCTTTGCTTTACAGTCGAGCACCAGAAATCAGTTCAGCGATGAACATCTCGCATCTCGCTTTGGCCCCATTCCATGTTAATCACGAAATACACAGCAAACAAGAGAATGTTTTGTGTCAAATGCAGAGTGACAGGGTTCGCTTGAAACGCAATGATTTCTTTTATTTATTTTTTATTTTCCTGCGACGGCTCAGCCTCTAACCACCCGAAACCTCCGGCGCATCGACTTTTTTCCTGCGCAGATTGCAACTCATCCATTTTTTAATTGCGTTCATTTTTACCTGGGTCCCGCCGGACCCGCAGCGGCGGTGGTCGTTGTCATCCGTCTGCGCTGACAGGGGGAGAGAGAGGGGGAGAGAGAGAGAGAGAGAGAGAGAGAGAGAGAGAGAGAGAGAGAGAGAGCTGATGTGTCAGGCTTATCACACAGCCCAACGATCCCGAGGTGACATCCTCCACTGAATCAGTGACATTTCACGGACGGTGCAAATCTATCCATCTTTGTCAAAGCGTCCGCCTCAAGTTTTAGCATTCGCCGGGTTAGCATATTGATCACGGCGGAAACGCTTGACTGACGACTTCTTGTTTTCCGCTGCTTAAAATGGGCACGGCGAGTGCGGTCGGCCGCTGCGCCCCCCCCACCCCCAACCTATCCTTCCTCCTCCATGTGGAATAAAATTTAAGGGGCTGTCGTCATTCGAAGGCTCGCACTTTTTTTTTTTTTTTTTTTTTTTAAAGTCAAGTGAAGTTTTCGACAGTAAACTTTCCGGACCTCCCCGATGGAGGGCAAAAAAAAGAGGAAGCGTAAAGAGTGAAATTCCTTTTATGCGTTTTAACTTTTATAGCTTCATTACGGAACATGCAGTTTGCCGCCAAGCGCGTCGACGGGACGGCTCCCTCTAACTTGTCAAATTGGCGTAGACGGTTGGGCACACGTGTGTCCAATAAAGCCAGGAGCCGCGCTTCCTGAAGCAACAAAGACAGCTTTGTTTTTTCCGCCAGTTTAATTGCCGCGATGCATCGAGTGCGAGCGGGGGAAGAGGCCCGTTCCACACGGGAAGGAAAAGTCCGTAAAACATCTGGCGCACGCGAAAAAACCCAACCCAGTCCTATTATAGTTTGTAGAGGATGTAATAATTGATTAACAGAGGTCGCAAAAGTACTCACATTCTGTACTTATTAGTAGTAAAAGTGCAGATACTTGTATAAAGAAAAACTATGGTAAAAGTCTGAAAAGTACAGATTCAACTCCTTCACTGCAGGGTTCTGAAGCACGTCAGTCTGTACTAAGGGAAAAAACCCACTAGTGAAACCATACATTTTGACACTTTTAATAACAATAACCAATGCTATGTTCCAGATACCTGAAAAAAAAAAAAGAAAACACTTAAGCAGAGTAACAAAGCATTCGTACTTTGTCACTTCCCAACTCTTGTTGATGAACACCGCAAAGCTTTGGGGAAAACCGTCACCCCTTTAAAAAAAAAAACGAGGGCCGACGGCTGCGGCGGCGGCGAGGCAGAATGGACGGCGACGGACGGAGTAGCGTCGGGGATTAGAACATCTGCAGCGTGTGCTTGTCGGGGTTAACTTGTCCTGTGATTACAAAACCCATTTCCCAGGAGCAGGTGTTACGCCGATGCTGTCGCCATCACGTATGTGCAAATGCTCGCCGCAGAAAAAGAGAGAGAGAGAGAGAGACACACACACACACAGAGCGCCCAATCACACAAAAGGCGGTGAGAAAGTGGCGAGGGAAGAATTCCTGCTCCCTCGACCATATGCTCTTGGCTCCTCTGTGCCTGCGAGACGCCAACGTGAGAACATGAATGAGCAGCCTGCAAATCGATGGGGACAAGAGATCCAGTGTCTCGCAAATCCAGTGCAGACTGGCATGTTCCCCCCCATGTAATCTCCCCGCATTGTGCTCGGAGGGCGAAAGATTATCCTCCTCTGACTGGCTGCTAAAAGGTTGCTTTGCCGTCGCCGCCGCGCCTCTCGCGCAGAGGGGAGGGAGTGCGTGCGTCTCTGTAAACCACGCCGGCTTCCCCCTCCCACCCTGTCACAGGCCCTGGATTATGTCCAACATGATCCACCAACCCCCCACCTCAAACACACACATACACACACTCTCTCTCTAATAAAAGGCTTTCTCTCTCTCTCTCTCTCTCTCTCTCTCTCTCTCTCTCTCTCTCCCTCTCTCTGCTTCTCCTTTCAGAAATCGTTGGATTTATGACAGGGGATTTTTGGAAAAAGTTCTGCGCCAATTTTGATGCCTGCTAAGTACCCCGGCAGGATTAGGAGAGGAGGCCTCTTCTTGATGTGCACTCTCCAGTGCGTCGAGCGGTGCATTGTGGTCAGGGCAATAGACGGAGGCGAAAATAAGGAAGAAGAAGAAGAAGAAGAAGAAGAAGAAGAAGAAGCCAGTCGCACACCCTGCACGATGACAAGAATTGTTGTTCGCTTTGAGCATTGAAGGCAGAGAATGACACCCGTGTGTGTGCGTGTTTGTGTGTGCACTGCACTTGCCTTTCCCACCTCTTGGCTGCAGATCCAGGGGCAGCAGATCAGAGGAGATGGCTGAGATCCAGTGTGGAAGAAGCGTCACGGCAGAAGCGTTGAGAAGCGTTTACGAAATGAGCACCGAGTTGGGCCGTAAATTGAAATTTAACCCTGTTTACAGGCTCACGTCCGAGGGCGGCGACGAGCTCAGGGTAGATTTGTGGCTGTCGCAGTTTCGATTTTAACGCACCGTACTTAACATAACAGCGACTGGGTTTTTGATGTGAGAAACAGCGAAAAAAAGTTGTCAAATGCAGGATTAGCGGTTTAATATGTCAGGTGTGTGTGCTTGTGTGTTTGTGTGCATGTGTGTGTGTGCGTGTTCTTGACACAGGAGGCGGGCTGTCACTTTCACAGCCAGCCGTCCCTCTGAACAGCCACTCTGCTTTTATCTGTATGATGATGCCGGGTGGCCTTCAGGTGCAGCTATAAATTATGATCCGCTGACGAACGACTGAACCATCTACAAAAAGCAAAGATCTCATTTATTTATTTGTGGGTTTTTTTCTTTCCTCCCACCACAGAAGATTGTGGTGTTTGATGCCGTTGTAGGTACAGGATGTGCGCCGGCTGCCAGATATCAGTGTGTGTCACTGACAGACGACATCATGCTATATGATTTCAATGCACAGCGGTAGCTTGCTAACCGAAAGTGAGGCGGTGGAAGCAGCTGAAGAAGAAGAAAGGGAGCTTTTTTTTCGCTTTTGGTGTGTTACAGTGATGCACCGCTGGGCAGATAAGGGCTTTGGTGTCACTCAGGCTGCTTGATAATTTAAAATTTGCTAAAAGTGGCATCACAAAAGTCTACTGCATTACTGAATATGTCGCGTAGATACGTTTTTATATATACATCTTAATGTTTGGATTTACACCAATGCACAAATCAGACCTGGATCACAAGAGTAGTTATTTAAATTCTCATTTAAAGCACAGTCAATTGTAGCATTTGAAACATGAGGAGTTTGTACTGTGTTGTATTTTTTTTTTTTTAACAAAAGTGGACCGCAGATTGGATATCTCCTTAATCCCGCTCTTAAGTGTTAGCGATAACTCAGACATTTTTTATATTTACATAATTAACGTTCCTCTATGTTAGAGAAGTTGGATAAAGACAAAGCGGCTATGAATTACAATAAAAATAGAAACAATGACAATATCCTGGATATTTCAAGATGAGTCTTTTTGGAAAATACTGTATGGGCCAAAGGAAATTACACATGCAATACCACAGTTGGCCACTGAAAGTAATACATTTGAGCTGCCGATTTTGGGGTTTCGACTGTAAAAGAAGAAGTGTCGGCTGGTTATGTATGTTTAATGTTGGCGCGCTTGTTAGTACGAGCAACACAATCCTGAGAAATAAGACTTTGAATTACACAAAAAGAAGAGTTGGAGGTGCAAGTCAGTTGTTGTGGAGAACAACCAAAGCTGAGTGGAATGGAGTCGAGATGACACGCAGCACATACGCAGTGTAAACATGAGATGTGTAAGAGGCCGACCGCTCACCCCCACTTCCACCCAGAGACGGTTGTGAGTGGCCGCCCTGCCGTCTGAGTGTCTGACAGAGGCTCCGGCTCTGAGCAGGTGCGAGACGAGACGAGACGAGGAGGAGCTGGGCTTCACTCAGTTAATAAAGCCCGGAGCAGTTCCTCGCCGTGCCCTTGGAGATCGCTTACATCAAAGCACCAATCAAAAACTGGTGCAGATATAATTTGTCATCAGGGATTTCCTGCCGGAGAATTATAGAGAAGATACACGCCGATCAATACTATGGATTTCCACAGCGCAGCGGCTGATTGTCCAATTGCTGTGAAACATGTACCGAGATAAAGGGCACGCCTGCCATTTTGCCAACAGACTGCCGAGTCAGCATAAGGCCTTGTCAGATACTTATAGGCCGCCGTGATAGAAAATTATCATGCCGCAGCGTCCGAGTCCTATTTAACACGTTTTTCCAGCGCGGGGGGGACGTGATTCATCACAGAACATCCCGCTAGCTCGCTGCTTTTGAGGGGGGGCATCACTCTGCGTCATTGTCAAGCACGACTCGGGCCACACATGGGCGGCGTTTCGGGAAGGAGCAGATGGGGACGGATGCCAGTGCAGTGCAATCCTTCCGCCAGGAGATGTCAACTGAAATTAGGAGACACGTTGGCGTAATATGCTAAATCCCCAGAATATCCATTTAACAGTGACCACTTGAAGCGTTTTCCCTTCAGCCGTCACTGTTTTGGTTTTTTACTCTATTTTTATGTGACGTGATTAAATACGATCAAGTGCATTCTGGACACGATTTAAATAGCTGGATCTCTGATGGCTGATCTCTAAAATCGCTCATAAAGATGCACTTTTCCACCGTTTTTTTTTTTTTTTCCCACTCTCTTTCCACAGTTCTGACACTTTGCCTAAAAATTGAGCTGGGAGCAGCGTGCAGCCCAGTGGGCAGCAGAGCGACAGCGGAGTATCAACACGGCGGGATCGCGGCTCCAGCAGCGACCGGTTCATGTCGGGAGGACGGAGGTCAGCAACAAGTCACATTTGTCTTTCAGGGTTGAGCAGTCAGGACAGCGTGTGTCGCTTGGTTTCATTCTTAACCCCCTGAAATGACGTCTGTAAGTTCAGCCACTTTGGCCCCTGCTGGAATATATATATGAAAAAACAAAACTGTTTGACAGTTCGCAAAATACAAAACAAAACGTGGTTGTCAAAGGTGGCATTTGTAGAATGCAGAAAAAAAAAAATCCTTTTAAATTTAAATGAATACCACAAAGTTGACACGCTCTATTTCACATGGTGATAACCTTATTGTGACGTTAGTAGTACGCATGTAAACAGAATGGTACATCCAAGCTATATGCTATTTTTTGAACATGTGCTCTGTGATGGCGAATGCATGTAACGTACGACACAGAGACACAGCTTACGCAAAATCGGATGGGATGAAGGCTTAGGTTATAGCCATTGCAATTGCCACACACACACACACACACGCTCATGCACGTGTGCACACATAGAAAACTGCAATCCATAAAGCGATGTTCCCTCATGTCTGCTCATAATGTCTGCTTTCAAAATTGCTCGCATTTTTTAGGATTTCTTTTTTTTTTAATTTGCAAAATTAGGTAACTCAATCATAGATACCAGAAAATTACAATATCCATTGTGTTTATGTGAAAGGTTTGATGCACATGTCTGTACACACATTGCCCATTTGCTGTGCAAACCTGCTAATCAAGATATAAAAGAGTGCGCACGCCTCTCTGTCCAAATGGAGCCTGATGCAGGAAATGAAGAGTCTGCAAGCCACACACATTAGGTTTCATTTCCCTGCGTCTTTTCCTTTTGGGTAAACCTTGCCTCGTGATCCAGTCATTCTCATTTAGCAATGCCGGCACACTGTCGTTCCATATTGTAGTCGCATCTGCGAGAAGCCTAATATGTTGTCATGATTACCTACAATGTGAAAATTACTGTTTGATGTTTAACTCTTTTCTCCTGGGCAGCAGCATCAGGCTGCCACTGGTTCAAAAGTGACTTTAGGCAGCGGTCACTGATGACAAAGGTTACATGCCAGTAGGAGAATATCTATATGAATAGCTAATCAGCCAATCACAGGCAGCTCAATGCATTTAGACACGTCAATGATGTGCAGACAACTTGCTGAACTCCAAGGCGAGCACCAGAATGGGGAAGAAATGGGATGGGAGTGACTTTGAGTGTCGTGAACGCAGTCGTGGGCACCAGATGGACTGGTGTGAGTATTTCACAAACTGCTGATCTGTTGGGATTTCCACACCGTCGCAAACAGCACGGGGATTACAGAGGACGGTCCCAAAAGGAGCAAACATCCAGTTGTGTGCAGGAAAATGCCTTGTTGATGCCAGCGCTCAGAGGAGAATGGGCCCAGACACACAGAGAGGAAGAAAGACAGAAAGGCAACATGAACTCAAACTACCAAAGAATGAAAGATCCCTAAACACCTTCAACCTTGAAGGAGTGAACATTTATACACACTCACCAGCCACTTAATGTGCATCCTTTGAATCAGTGAACACAGAGCTACTTGCTTTAGAATCTGGAGCAAAAAGAGGATCCAGAGTGTGAAGGACAAGTTCATGTTTCCCTCTGAAGACGACTGTTAGAGAAGCTCCTGTCACTTGGACAATACCCCCCTCATGCCATAGAATGAAAACAAGCCTTGTGGTGTGGGTGGGCTGTGTGTACCATGAAGCAGCTAAATGGAGCCCAGACATGTCTGTCTTTGTTGTATTTGCCAAACCAGCCTTGAGACTGAGGGCAGCGATTTCTCGGGGCTGCGTGCCAGGCGGAGAAAGTGAGAGGCTGGCAGCTCCGTGACAGAAGCGATGACCCTCAACTCAAGTTGTTTTTTTTTTTTTTTTAATTTTCTTTCTCATTTTCACACACGAGCCACTGCTCTCTAACAGCAGCGTTAACTCAGACCTTTTGTTGAGGACTTAACTCTTTGTATCAGTGCCGTCGTTAAGAAGCTACTTGAAGGACCACTATGTAGGCATCATTACAATTACTACAATTTACGTTGATTTGCATGACCAGCAGCCTCCCGCAGGAACTCACCTGTTCAGTTCAGACCAGCACCTGCTGCACACCTTCATACCAGGTCGGACGAGTGCACTGTCAGTGGCAGCGCTGCTGTTTTCCCTCATGCAAAGCGACGCATCAAAATATTGAAATGGTCTTTTTAAGGAAGAAAAACTTCACGGGTTAGCTAAAGTATGCTAATGTGTTGCTATTGATTTTTTTTTGTGAATAATGATGATGATGACGACAACTAATGGTACTGAAAAATGAATGTTTTAAATATAAAATATTAATGACTTCCCAGGTATCTATCTTTTTAAAGGAGGCAATTTAGCTTGATTATATAAATGGACAAAATTATTCGCTTGGAAAATTAGCTGATGCTCTTTTATAATAAAAAAAAAAGGCAAACAAGAAAAAAGCTTAACCACAAACTGTATTGTGAAAGTGTAAATTCAGATTCTTGCAGTCCTTGCCATTCACCTGTGTGACGCTGGACACTTAGCTATCGTCACTTAGCCAATAAGATTCCTGCACTAACCTGGGACGCTGCTTCTTCTTAAGATCCATCCATCCATCCATTTTCAATACCTGCTTATTCCTGAGCTCAGGGTCACAGGGGTCTGCTGGAGCTTCTCCCAGCTGTCACAGGGCGAAGGCAGGGTGACACCCTGGACAAGTCGCCAGTTCATCACAGAGCCACATAGAGACAAACAACCATTCGCACTCAGGTCCACACCTGCGGACAATTTTGAGCTTCCAGTTCACCTCACATGCATGTTTTTGCACTGTGGGAGGAAGCTGGAGAGAACCCATGCAGACACATGGACAACATGCAAACTCCACACAGAAAGGTCCCAGGCCTGGAATCAAACCCACAACCGCGCTAACCACTGCACCACCGTGTCCCCCTAGCTTAAGATCCATCATGCAGTTTGTATTTTCTCTCAATTGGTGAAGTCAAACAGAGCAGCTCATGATGACACGCCCCAATGAAAAATCCAGGAGCGTGTCAAAAGTTGAAAGTCGACCATAACTCAGCTGAAGCTGCACGGCCTGGCCTGCCGCCTGTCCCTCTCTCGCAGGACGGGCGTGGTCTTTTTTTGGGTGTTGGTGGGTGGGGAGGGGAATATGTGCTGCAAAATGAATTCTGTAGTGTAATGAGGACCTGCATGAGCTGTAATTGTTATTATTGCCAGACGCAAATTGAAAAGCATAACCTGTCTGACGCCAGCCATCAGTTGTCATTATGGTGCAAAACATGCCCTCATTGCAGATAGCTGTCTGTTGACACCCAGTGTAATTGAGGAGGTGGTGGAGCTGCTGAAGGCTCTCAAAGGAGGCGGATGAACACTTGATCAGAGCGTTTTTATGTCCTCGGAGATGATTTGATTTCACATAATGTCTATTTTACAGCCGGATGTGCCATTAATTTGCATGATAGGGAGCCAAAATGTGACATTTTTATTTAGACGTCGCCGCAATGTTTGGAGAACAATTGTGCGCTGTTTTTTCTTCTGTCACTCTCTCGGCGCTCGGGCGTCTCATTATATCATATCTTACAGCGCGGTGAATAGCTGCCTCTCTCCTCACACTGCTGTGTCAGGTCAATGTGCCATTTTTTAAGCGGTGACGAGAAGCGGGGGGTGGGGAGATGGGCTCGGGTCTGCCGCTGACAGCGAGATGATGATTATAAATTTAACTCTTCGCTGCTGTTGACCAGAAACAGAGACTGGGAGAGGGAACAAAGAAATTAGCCTGCGCGTTATTTCACACAGCCGCTTATTGTCTGGCGGGAAAGTGTTCACCGCAGCTTTGCTGCACCACAAGATTTGTCGCTTTTCCAAAAGCAGGAAAAAAAAAAATATTTTAAATTGATCTGAAGCAGGAAGTCTTTTACACTCTGTCACTTGAGGCTGGCAAACTGGGCAAGTTGGGCGCTCGGCGCCTGGAGCGCCGGAGCGAGAACAAGGGGGCTTCTTTCCCGTGAACCGGAGCCAAGTGGCAGCACTTAAGGTGAAGGGCCGAGGCGCTGCAGAAGTAATTTAATCTCAGCCTCCGCCGATTCCCTGGGCGGCCGAGTTTAAGGAAGGTCACGTGGAGAAACAGGCACCGGTGACCCCTCTCCCAATTACAGGCGCCATACAGCAGAACGTATCACAGCGCCGTCCGGAGTGACAGTCATTTAGCAGCAACTCATCTGAGGGGAGGAAGTGGGAGATGGATGATAAGGAAATAAAAAATGATTTGCCAGGAACCTGTTAGCCACTTCTCTACGCGGGCCTGCTGCTCCCCCAGCTCCTACCCGGCCCCCCGCCCTGTCTCATTCACACACACTCACACACACTGGGTCTCATCCTCCCCCACCTCCACCCACCCCCCCCGGCTGCCCATCTCCCTCCCTGCTCCGCAGACACGTGACGACTCCGCATGATTATTGGCGCAATCACTCATGTAACAGCCTGCCCGGCTTTCCGTGGGGGCTCCAGTATTTGTCACTGTCACTTCCCCAAGTGCTCCGCCATTGTCTTGGAAATTGTATGTGTAAGGCAAAGAGATGCCTGTGACCCACTTCGACAAGGGAGCCGGCGATGTGAGGGCGCTCATCACACAAAAAAACAGCGGTTTGATGTGTCCTATTATGTGTCCCAGCGAGAGCCATAAATAATTGTGACAAGTTTTTTTGTTGCGCGTGAAAGTCCTTGACTCTGCCTCCTGCTCCGGCACCTCCTCTCCCGCGCCGAGACGCTGCCAAGCACCCCCGATGATAGATGGCACGGTGCAGCAAATGACAACGGGATAGATTTTTAGTTTGTGCTTTGGAAGGGATCAGTAATGGTGCTTTGCTGTACAAAGCAATAAAAGAGAAGGACAAGAGACAGAGGGAGGGAGGGAGGGGCAGGGTTGGGGAACAGGGGGAAAAACAAAACAACAGGAAAAAAAAAAAAGGTCCTTCAGCACCGGGGACGGATGAGGGTTTTGTGAAGGTTTTTTTTTTTTTTTTTTTGAGCACTTACACATATGAAATCAGGGTTTGTCAGAATAAAAAGAAGTGGATGCAGCCATTTACCACAATTGCACGGATGAAAAAAAATCAAACAAATGCATGGAATACACCTCTCGGCAGTAGATTGTCCGGCCAGCAGTGAAAAGGAATTGTCCTCTCTCGCAGTGAAAGAAACAAACGAATGGAAATATCCTGAACGACTCCTTCAGTCGTTTCCCGCTCTGCATCGGCGGGGAAAAGAAAAAAAAAAGAAAAAAAAAGAGGGAGAGCGAACGCACAAAAAGCTCCTCGGAGCCCGCCGCGTGTTTGGCTCTCGTCTGCGTGCATGGCGGGCATGCAATTTGAGAGTGCTCAGCAGAGGGAGAATTTCCCGTGAAAAATTGACGTGGACGTTAGATGAAGTACCACCTGCAGGTCCTGGGTGCCAGGCGGCCAGGATACCGGCAGACAGTATGATCAGTCATGGTAATGAGCAGGAGGCTGACGTACACGCCTTGAATTATATGACTTTGAGGCCTGGGTAGCGTGGAAGCAGGCCTCGGCTATTAGTTTAAGCACTCTCTCCTTATCTCAGAGTCAAGCTGTGAAGTTCGAGCAGCACCATTCCTTTTTCCCTCCCGGCTTTTTTATTTCCTCTCTCTCTCTCTCTCTCTCTCTCTCTCTCCTTAGATTGCTCCGCCTCCACTGCGCTGCGGAGGAGGAGAGGCTAAGATTAAGACGTGTTTGCGCGCCTAATTGTTCAATAAATATGGGGCGAAATCGCCGGAAATCAACGCGCCGCAACTTCGGTTCTTTTAAAAATGTCTCTCATGAATATCAAGAGGCCGATTGGTCGGCAGCAGCGCGCCGGCTGCTCCTGTTTTGTCTTCCTCAGTTGACCGCAGATGCATTTGCTAATTGTCTCCCCGCTTCCTCTATCGCGGTTATTAATTTATCTCTTAAGACCACTGCGGCAGTGATGATCAGTCATGTCGGCGCATCCGATAGTTAAGAAGTGGGCTTCCGTAAAAATCCATCATGTACATCAATGCACATTACTGAGGTAATTAAACAGGAGGTAGCACCGCCAGATATCGTAAAATATCAAGGGGCGATCAAACGCCCCTTAACAGCGTCTCAGCCGCGCTGCATGGGAACGACGCTGAGGGCTCCTGCCGCTGCAAAAAAAAAAGGAAAAAGGGTAAAAAAAAAAAAGCCCAACTCACAAATGTAAATGCAATTTGTCTATTTTAGGGTATCTGTAGGGTATCTGCACCTTGCTCGGTGAAAAATGCTCATTACGTGAAATATACTGATTGCATCTCGCAGAGAAAGTGGCATTAAAATAATTACTTGTGAGCCCTCTCCGAGTTTGTACATTTAGCACCGTAGCACCATTAGGAATAATCTGTCCAATTAAAGGTTGTGTAATTAATTAAGTGCACGTTCTGTGAAGAGGAGAGGGGAGAGAATTTATCAACCTGCTGAAATATGACCTATCTTGTCCAAAAGACTAATATGTTTAAACAAAAGATGAAAATTGATGACAACATTACGCGTTACAAAATGCTCGCTGTGCAACTATGATGCATCTTGCACTCGGATTCGGCCTACTAGCACCGTCCTCTCAAAAGCTGTGATGTATTACCCCCAGCTGCCTGGCAGTAACTTTGGTTGAAGGGCGCGATGCCGATCCAGTGGAACAGTCTGTTACTGCGCCCGACGCTCTGCGCGTCCCCTGCCTGCCAGCTTCACGCGTCAGAAACAGGGACAGACCCGGGCCGGTTCTCCTGCGTTGCGCCGTAAACATGCGATCTGCCGCGGTCCGAGGCGGCGGCGGCGGCGGGTGATGTCGCGGGGAGCCGAGGCGGCGTTGGCACCGAGCGGACATCCTGATCGCGCCACCCAAAAAGTGTAGCAGAGCAGAAAACATCTTGCTGCGCGAAAACCTGTCGGGTCCTCTCAGTTAGAGCGGGAAATTTTCCACCAATGGGTCTTCTTGTGTGTGCAGGCATGTGTGTGTGTGCTTGTATTTGTGTGCATTTTGCACTATGCCAACGGTTGGTTCAGACCCGCCGCTGTTGCCAACTCTGCATATGGCCTCAATCAACACTTCAGTGGAGAGGTACACAAACAAACACGTATACGCTGCTATATATAACATTTTGTGCACTGTGGGCCCACTCGCTGCAGCCTGGCGTCTGTTAAGTGGTGCTTTTGCGTCTTGTGTGCTTGGGATGTGCAACACGAGAAAAAGGGGCTGGGATTTTTTCAGCCGTAAATAGGTGCTAATAAGGTTTTAATGGCAGCGGTCATTTTAACACTGAGGGAGGACATTGTGAGACACACAGTCTGCCTGTGAGAGACTCCGCCTGGGCGGTCGAGGTGCTGAGGTTTAATGTTGAAGCATTAAACTCAAACGTTATTAAAATAATGGCTTAATGAGTAGTTAGCACTAAAAACAACAACAAAAAAAATAGATAATTGACGTCTTTCTCAGACCCAGCTAAACACCTGGCACACAAAATTGCAAATGTGTTTCATGCTAACCAAAGTTCATGTTTAGCATTTCCTGAAACAAACAAGTTGATGCAGAGTTGCATTACTTGCCTGTGAGTAATCTCAAGATAAAAATGTGTATTTTCTTCTTGTACTGTATCTATCTATCTATCTATCTATCTATCTACCTATCTATCTATCTACCTATCTATCTATCTATCTATCTATCTATCTATCTATCTATGTTACAAGTTTCCCTCAGGGCACCAAAGTGTAATACTGAATTTTGATTTTTGATCAGGGTGGTTCCATAAAATGTTGAGTGATAAAAGTGAAATTGGAAAATGAGTGACATAAGAACAACAACAACAACACCATTTATAGAAGAAGTTATCCTCATAGAATATCGAATATAGACATAGAAAGAAAAAAAGGTTAAAATTTCATCCACATTTTTATTTACGGATTGATTTCAGGAAGGCTGGTGGTCGTTGATCGAGGTGCCCTAAAGTGTGTCCTCACAGAGGCAGGGAGCTGCGCTGCTGCCACTGCTCCCTCCTGGACCACCGTCAGCTAGTAGCTAAAGAAGAGCAGTGGAGAGCAGGGGGAGACATAAATCCTATGTCCTATATAAAAAGAAATACTATCGGTGTCAAGGAAAGGTGGAATGCCCTAAAATGAATGATAACAGACTCATTAAAAATAACGGCCGCCTAAATGATAAATAGCCTGCCAGCTGAACGGAGCCCAGGACAATGGCTCTAACAAATTAAGACTGCACTCCTGTGCCCAAAGGTGTTCCTGCCCTTCTTCCTCTCCCACCAAAATATCAACTGATTAAGGAAAAGGCAAATCCAGTTTTTACAAACTACAAGACAATGTTGTGGTAGTTGAAAAAAATAGAACAATAGTTTTTGCAAGGTTAAAGCGGTGTAGAATACTGACTGTCATTCCCATATTATCTTAATCAAAACACGCAAACTCGATATTTCATTCAGTTTTGAAATCTCGCTCATCCATCTTGCCAAGCTCTAAGCCGTAATGTTTTCAAACGATCTTGAGTTCACAGCAAGTTGCAAAGCCAAATTGGCATCTTTGTATTACAGTGACAAAAGCAGGTAGCACCTGCTACCAGATGCTACCAGCTGCCCTGGAGGAAGTTGAGGAATACAGGAAGTGAGTGTGAGCCTTGCCGCTCCCCAGCACACCTCCTGGATTAGTGGCTCTCGACAAATGGTTGGAATTTTCCCCACTAAAGAAGAACAAAAACACAGAATGCTTTTGCTCAGTCTGCCCTGCTCCCGGCTCAATTCGACAAGAGTTCAGTGACCACCCCAAGGGGGGAGGTGACTAATGTCCAATGGGAAGCCTTGAGCTCTACTAGTAACCAGACTGAACTGGCACAGAGGAAGGATTCCTCCAATCACCTTCACAGTCTCTCCTCTCCCTGTAGAAATGCTGTCTGTGAGCTCTTTACCCCATGGATACGTGACATAAATGGGAAGGATCAAGGAAACGTTCCACCTGGCACGGCCCGTCATGAACCTGCAAACCTGGCGGCGCCCCCCAGAGGCCTAAAAAGATGGTGCCAAAAGGCAGACCTGGCATCCTTAATAACGACGGCGAATGAAGCCGCATTCAAATCAAATGTGCGCCCCCCTCCACCCCCCCAAAAATCCACCACCACCACCACCACCTTCTTTTTTTCAGACAGTAAAAACTCCGGCCAGCGTTCATCAAGTATAAACATTTACATGTGGGTGACATAAACAGATTCCGCCACTGTAAATACCGCGGAGAAGAGACAGAGCTCGGCGCTGTCAGGGGAGATGAGAGTGAGGAATGGATGACTCGCCCGGCTCGCTGACTTCTGAACTGATAGATGTCCACTGCCGAGCGGGCTTGACGGGGGCAGACGCTGTCCGCGACTCCCCCTCTGCCCCCCCACCGCACCGCCTCCTCTGTAAACACTGACATTCCGCACGCATGAGAACGCTGTTCAGCCAAAAGCTTTGCGAGGGATTCAAAGGGCCCCGCAATGACAAGAGTTATGCGGCTCGCCCAGAGAGGCGTGTTTCACGCCGCCGCTTCACAGGTCATGCGAACTGTTTAGAGTAGAGATACATGTTGTCGTGACGTTAATGGGGGTTGCTGGCAAGCGCGGGCGGCCGCTGAGTGAGCCCTGAGCTCATAAGGGTTGGGCTTAGCACCGTGACAGCGAACGTGGAAGTGACAACTTCTTAAATTTGGAATTTACTGCTGGCCGCCCTCCAAATAAACAGGATGACAGCTTAGTTCCTGGCATTTTAATTCTCGCGCTGGCCGGTGCAGCCGGGCTCTCGTGACGATATGTACAAACTCGCTTCCAAGGACACATGCAGGAAAACAAGGCTTTGATCTGACTGACAGAACATCCCGACACAACCTGACAACAAGCCACACCAGTGCTGGACAATTCACATTTCACATTTGAATGCTCAGACAACTTGCAAAAAAAAAAAAAAAAAAAAAAAAAAAAAGTCAAAACCCCAAACAAACAAACAAACAAACCCCCCAAAAAACTGTGCCATTTTTCTGGCCCAGTGGATTAATTGCAGAGCTTGAACTTTCATATCTCGTGCACTCAAAAAGAAAATCTAATCCGTCCTTGAGGGAGGCTGTGTTCAGGCAGAGGAGTCGACTGAGGGACTTCCCAAAAAGCAAACAACAAACAAAATCCAGCTGAAGTAGGTCAACGCCTGGGAGCTTAGAACAATCGTTAGGTGTGCAATACAAGCACAGAACAAGGATTTGAAAATGTCTTGTGAGAACTACGTAAAAAAAAAAAATGCAAGCAAAGACTGCACGCTGTGTGAAACATAGTCTATTCTGTGTGCGTTTTCCAGGAATGAAGTTAAATTACTGTATAATTTATGACCTGAAATGTTACTCTCCTAATCATTAATTAATTAAAAGTAACCCCGCAGCGAGACTTCCACTCTGATATTTTGCTTATCCATCCTGCAAAAATTCAAAGGAGTGTTTTCAGCTAGTTTCAGGGTTGTTTTATTAAGAACATTCAAGTCTGGTCAGGTCAGGAGTGTTCCTCCACCTAGTGGAATTTATGCTGTGTCTGTGTCACTTTTAGTTATTTCTATTGCATTTATACTATTTTTGGAATTTGTTTTTACTATTATATTTATACTGTGATTTTACTGGTGCCACTCCTACTGGAACCCAAATATCACTGAGGGAATTCCCTTGAGTATCTATCTATCTATCTATCTATCTATCTATCTATCTGTAAACTGTAGCAAAAGCAGGAAGTGGCTGCCACTTGGAAGACAAAGAGGAAGTGACTGTCAGCCTAGCTATTGCTAAAGAGATTAGCATATGTGCTGTCCTATCAGATGTTAGATGAGTTTTGCTTTGGTCAAATTAAGTTTTATACGTTGACATGAGTCAAACATAACAGCGCGTCCCATGACTAACCACAGAGCAGCTAATATTACCATTTGGACCAATGGGAGGCCTCCAGCTCTATACCAACTGGGCTAAACAAGCCCTAAACTAATCCAATAAAAAGGCTGCATATTCCAGGTTTGGCCTCCCTTTAACAAACATTCTCTATGAGCTCGTCACCAGATGGACGCGTAAGATAAATGGAATTAATTCAGGAAGCGCTCTGTTCGTCGGGCCCGGTGACTCAATCAGATATCAGGCCGTGTCCTGCATGAATTTAAATGTGACTCGTTTGCTGACGCCACAGAAGCGGATGCAGCCTGCGATGAATTGAACTGAAGCCACTTAAAGGACGCGGCAGTTGTCCAGTGAAGTCATTTGGAGACTAGAGTAGCGAGGGGATGAGGACGGTGGCGGGGGTGGGGTTGGGGTGGTGCGGTTAGTGGGTGGGGGGTGGGGAAGGGGTTGCAAGGCCCCAGTGCAGTTAAAGCACTTGTACGGCTTGATTATACATATCAGACGCTGTGATAAGGCTTCATTGAAATTTACAACGAGCAATCTCCACCATATGGACTCACCAAATGGAGATCACAGACTGGCAAACGCAATCAGCTTTTTAATTAACAGAATTAACAGTGCGATGTTAAAGCGTAATGACAGCAATAAAAACAGTTGATGTGACAATCAAAGTGCAGCAAAAAACATTCATAACCATTATTTTCATTAGTGGGAGAGAGAAAGAAAATAGCAGTGAGTGGCGTTCTGCTGGGGAGGGATCTCCTGAAGCCCCCCCCTCGTAATCACACTTGAATTAGCTGCAGATACCGAATGCGCCAGCGGGCAATAAAACGCGGGGTCTCAGAGAACACTCAGCTGGGTTTATCTCAAACACTTGGATTGTTGTTGGCCCATTCTCGGAGGGGAGTAAAGTGTTGTCAGAGGCAATAAACATCCCGCGTTTTGAAACGTATGTGAATGTGAGTCGGAGGCCCCCAAATTGAGAAAAGTTGGCCGATATGCCAAGATCCATCTTCCAAAGTGCCGTCTCAGCGCTACGACCGGCGATCTGATCAGCCGCTGAGAGACTTTGGTGCCGGGGAAAAAAAGCCTGTTTATTGACCATAAAACATGTGCGTGCACATATACAAGACATAAAAAACAACAAAAAAAAGAAAAAACGCAAACGCTGGTCTACGCTGTCCCTACACAGGCAGGCGGACGCGCAGCAACACGCAGCAGCTTGTGGAGATAAAGCGTGGCCGCGCTGCAAGGCACCGTTACCACTGGCACGAGCACGGAAAAAGAAGAAAGTCAAATTATTAGAAATAATGAAAAGCCATCAATAAGAATTCAGCAGAGACTCATTTCATTCTGTTTTCAACAGCGCTTTTCAAGCCATTATTTTCTGTAAATGTTAACATCGTCAGGCCTGCCTATTGATTCTATTATTTTTGACCTTGCATTAGTGTCGGCTAATCTCGCATGCCATAAAATTTCATTTCGCAGTGAAAAATACTCGGAGGCCCTGAGGGTGAGTTATACACAGGTTGCGGCACCCCTGGGATTCATAAGTGCACATGCGGGTAAACAAACCGTACATTTAATGTTTCTTAGATGAGTGAGCAGCGCTGGGGGTTTCATTTCTTCCTAAACCTCGGGCTTTTTCCTTTCTTTCCTGCGAGGTGGCTCACAGTGAGGGTTAGGTACAGACGCCCGTTCAGAGATGAATGCGAGCTTCTTCCACAACAATATTGTATTTTCTCTCCCGGACTCTGGGCCCGAGAGGAATGCTGATCGGATGAAGCCAAATGCCTTTTTTTTTCCCCCTCACCCTCGCTCTCTAAATGCACGTATGGTGCATTGCTGAAGATTGTTGCATTTTTCAGGTTGTATTCAGGAGTGACCGAAAGCTGACCTGCACAGGAGAACAATGAAGCTGCATCTACTCTGCACCTATACTGCTTCCACCTTATAAGACATAGTCCAAATATTAAAGAGAGGAAATAAGAAGTAGACAAATGTCTGATGGGAAGCATTAAGGATATTTTTCGAGTGCCATCATATACAACAGGATTGTACCATAATGGAGCTGTGGAATAATGATGACAAACACCTTTTGAAAATCAAATGTGACTGAGTGACCATTGTAAGTTATAGCTAACTGCCAGCAACCTTAAGCTAATTAGAATTTATGGAAATAGGATCTTGAAAAATACATTTTCACTTCCGAAGAAATTTGCAGTGGACTTTGAGTTCCATGTACTTCTGTATTTCAGGATGACTGGCTAAATATCGGAAGATATATTTCAACAAGTTGTTGCAGCTCACCAAGTCTGTACAAAACTTTTTAAAGTGACGGCCATTGCTGACCACGTTCTTTTTTATTTACATAAAACAAAAATCTACTTTGTAGATTGTAAAGTGCATTGTTGAACAGTTTTCACTCCTCTATCTGATGAATTTTAATTTAAAGAGAATAACCTGAACCACTGAAGTGAAACAAGTGGAAGTGTTTTCACTTCACCGTCCATCTCACATTGAACACAATAAACTAAAAAGCCCAGACAGTTGCGCAAAAGAACACTTTGAACACTTTACCATTAAATATTAGTATAAAAATGATTATTATCTATGTTATTATTTGTTGTGTTTCATAAGGTGTCCCTGCATTAGATGGTTAGACATAAATGCACATATTAGTTTTCTTTTCTGTTTATAGTTGAGAGAAAAATCAGCCCTGGATGTATGTCAAGGGCCATTGTCCTGCAGGAACATCCAGTTTGGACCTGGATGGAACAGCGCTAATGCAGTTGGCAGCATGTGGGGTTGTGGCTGAGTGTTTCCTTAATGCAATATATCATACATGCATGTGGTGTTAAAAAAAACTCCTTCAACCAATGTAGATTCAGTGTAATTATATAAAGCTCCTCACTCCAGTTATCCTCCCTGTGGAGCGTTGAGCTGAGGACATCAGTGCATCCACGGGTGAGTTTTTCAATGGTTAACCTGAGTCACGACTCTATCAGTAAATATGCAGTATGCCAGATGGAGAAACCTGCACATCCCGGGGATTTATTCTTATATTGAGAATTCACACCTGAAATCTCAGGAAGCTGCCTTGCAAAGTTGAAAAACACTTGGTTGATTCCTTATGGAGCAGCGAGGAAGTGGCTTGTGGTGGATTTCAAGAGGCAGTGTGAGGGGAAAAGTACATCATCATCTGTTTTTCTGATCAGGATATAGAGCTCATGGTACTTAAGGTACGACTATGAAGCGAGAATGTATAAGGATGAAAAGAGAGAGTAGTGGCTGTTGATTTTTAATGTGTTTTCCAAAATCAAAGTCTTCATCATCATAATTTCATATAAATCATCAGCTGAGGTTTGCTTGGAATCAACCACAAAGGCCACAGTTGAAAAAAATATATATAGAAGAACAATGCACATTTAAACAGAAAAAAAAAAACAACTTTTAATTTGAATCCCTATAAGCTGGATGTGGTGAGAAGTTTCATTTGCTGGTGCTGAACTTGCCGGCTCGTTAACAGAGAGCAGAAGGTCGCAGTTTGTGCAGCGAATGATGCAGGCATCAAAAAGTAAATTTTAATCTCAGTTTCCATTTGCCCCCCTTTTTTTCCCTGCACTAATCGTCCGATGAGCGCTCTGGTCTGGTCCCAACTCGGTGTTTTTTTTTATTTTTTTATTGTTTTTCCTGCAGATTAGCCCACAGATGTGTGCTCATGTATATTTAATATCCCTCCTACCTTATCACACTTTTCAATTTGGGAACATATGACACAAACACGGCGGAGCACTTTGCCGCGGCTCCAAAATTAAAGAGCGAGGGAAGAGGAGTAGGGAGAGCGAGCAGGAGAAAGAGAGAAAGAGAGAGAGGGAGAGAGAGAGAGAAAGAGAGAGAGAGAGAGAGAGAGAGAGAGAGCGAGAGAGAGAGAGAGGGCGATGAGTGCGAGCCGGTGATTTTCCAACTGCGTTCAGCGTGTCACTTTGGTTAATAATCTCCCACCGATCCTTCAACTCGGGTGCACGTTGGGAAGCGCTTCAAAGCATGAAAACAGCTGGCTTTGTGCAGCCCAACTGTCACGCTCTCCTCTGCTGTCCATGATGGAAATATCAAACCAGCGAGCCGTGAGTGGACGTCTCAATCTGAATCTCCTCAGCGCCGCTAAGACGCAGCCTCCCGTCCTCCCACCCGATAATTCATGCAACATACACACGCACGTTAGGGAGCACTGAGCAGGCGGGCGGCCTCGGTCAGCCGCGGTAATTCTGTTAAACTGGAGATGAAATGGGCTCTGGTCATTTCCAGGGACCGGGACGTCACTTTGATATACAATCGTCCAATAAGCATCGGTTCAATCCATTCGGTTGGGGGTGGTGGTGGTGGGGGGGGGGGGGGGTCTGGCAGCAGCTCTTTAGAACAAAATTGTGAATTTCATGAAAAAGTAAGAGGAGGCAATTCCCCCCCGAAGTGATCACCACTCGGGGAATGAGCCGTGCGGTCGCACATCATCCGTCCGTTTCATCCCTCGCCAGATAAGAATGTTGCTCCGGACCTCACCACATCTTTCAGTCGAAACAGCAAACAAAGGAAGAGGATGAGGAGGAGGAGGGAAGGAGGAGGAGGAGGAGGAGGAAACGTGCAATCGACACACATGTCTGAATGTGCCGCTCCATTCTTTCTCATTAGTTGTCAGAGACGAGTTCGAAGAGCTGCGGCCTCCAGCAGAGCAGAAACATTTGTAAGTTGTCAACTTGACAGCGGCGTGTGTATTATATGTTTCCTGTGTTGGCCTGTGATAACAAAATAATAATAATAATACTGATAATAATAATAATTAATCATCATCATCATCATCAAAGTATGAAACACCTGCTAATCGGCAGAGCTACAGAGAAACAGTCAAAATATCTGTGATGATTTTCTGGTTCTGATCAAACCTGAATATGTGAGATATTTTCCTCAGTGTCTCTCGATGAAGTATTGTGCGATGAAGAGCCCATCATTTTAATGAGCTTGACAACACACAAAATAATATAAAATTGTGTGCTCAGTTTGCCCAATGCTAATTGATTGAAAGTATGCTTGATATTTAGAGCTTGAAGTGTCCAATCAGAAAGAGCAGACAGGTTTGCATTGGCGACTGGATGACCTGAGCCTCATCATGTCCTTTCAGGCCACCTCGGCCTCACCTGGTCTTTATCCAGATTGTTTGTGGGTTTTTTTTGGCACAAAACACAAACAGAAGTCACGGCAGCAGGCCACCAAGGCTGACTGTCCTCCGCATTTATTTTTCAGCTGAAGTCACATTAGCTCACGCGAGTTGAAGTATACAGGTTCCAGGCCTTCTTCTCGATTTTCTGTGAGCGTTCAGAGTCTGCTGTTAGTTGCAACAGTCTCCTGTGGAGTCACTGGCGAACATGTCTGTATGGTAGGCATTGAACATGGTGAATGATTTTTTTCTTTTTATTTATTTGTTTATTTTTATTTATTTATTTATTTTTATCAATGTCTTCCCTTTTTTTTTTAACGGCGATATGGATCTCTTGGGTCTGAAATAAAGAATCTCTATCTCCATGGCTCTTTCCCCCCTTATGAAGGAAGCATTAAGACTTTGTTAACACCCCTGGAATTTGGCTGGTTTTATTCAAACCAGTCGTTCCTTTTTCAACTCCCACCACACATTTTTAACAACAGCTTTTAAGTAATCCATCGGCCCAACAAAGATGTAAACTCGCGACCAAAACTAGATAAAACTAGAAAGAAACCTCTTTTGGAGAGATGCTGGAATGCCGTGTTTGTTTTCCTCCCTCAGACCACCGCTTTTGTGTTTTCAATACGATGCGAGCGGCGAGATAGAACGAGAGGAGTCCCTGGGTCTCATCCAAGTTTAACAAAGCACCAAGGACGGGCGACGTAACGCTCCTCTCGCGGAGAATGTAATAAATAAATGAGCAGACGAGTTTGGTTCTGACAAGTGAGGGACATGGCGCTCCCCGTGCATTTTTGATAGTGATCTAATTCATCTGGCAGGCGCGGACGCTGATTAAATCAGAATGTCAGCCACTTGACGAGACAAGGCACAAGACGGCGCCGAACCTGTTTGAACAGCGTGAGTCGTGCAAGATGGCCGGGGAGATTTGCAGCGCCGCCGCCGCCGCCTCATGTACCCCCACCCGCCCCACCCGCCCGCCTGCTACCTTCACTCTGCTCAACACATCCGCTGAGACGGACAGACGTGCAAGACAGACAGCATCCGCCAAGGTCTTCCGCCGTGACATCCACCCCGCTGACACGCAGGGTAAACAGAGGCTCCGGTCAAAGCCTCACCGACGCCGATGGCGCCCGAGACGGGACGCACGCACGTGCAGGAATCACGGGCATCCTTGCAATTACGCAGAAGCGGCGGCGGTGCATCGGAGAGGGCCGGCACAATAGCAGCGGGATGAGGGGGGAGGTTTTCGGAGGCAGGCAGAAATCACCGGGGCAGGTTGCTGTTTAGCTGATGAGTCGCCTCTCCTGAATCACCCGTGTCCGCTCGAGGGGATGGGAGAGGGCGAGGGGGGTCACTTTCATCACAGGACTCCGACAGTCACAGACGTCTGCTGAAAGTATGACAACACACTGACGTGAACGCCTCGTCGAGGGGCGACGCGCTTCTTCGACAGATTCTGCACACAAACAGATACGAAACCGACATTGGTGCAAGTTTCCTAATGGCCTCGTCCACCTCCTGGCACTGCACGTCTGCTTCATTTCCCTTGACTTTATTCACCAGCACGCAGAGGATGCAAAAGTTTTCACATTCTGTGCTTGAGTAAAGGTACGGACACTGTAAAAGTCGAGATTCCACTGCTTTACTCAAGTAAGAGTAAGTGCAGGTTCTGAAATGTACCGAAGTAAAAGCAAAAATGATTAATTTTGAAACCTTACATTCATTGATAATTTGGAGAAAAATAACGAGTTGTGACAGAATAATCTGGATTGAACTGAACAGAGGTCTTGCATGAGCAACCGGAGCATTTCAAACAGCTTTGGAACTCTCAATACTACATATATTTTTTTTAAACACAAAAGAAACGAGCATGTTTTTCAAATGTACAAAGCTGAAAGTACATATATTTGTGTGCAGGTAGCATGTAGGGAGTAAAA
The DNA here is from genome assembly GCF_046127955.1 of Nelusetta ayraudi. Taxonomy (NCBI): domain Eukaryota; kingdom Metazoa; phylum Chordata; class Actinopteri; order Tetraodontiformes; family Monacanthidae; genus Nelusetta; species Nelusetta ayraudi. The sequence goes on from NW_027466120.1 coordinate 6,206,459, forward strand.
GTAAAGAATCTTCTGAAAAAGAAATACCCAAGCAAAGCACTGACACCTGAAAACTATACTTCAGCACATTATTTCTGGGAAAGTACTTCATTACTTTCCACCTCCAACACGTTGCAAGAAAGTCCATCAATTCTGATCTCGAAATGCTGTTGTCCACGTTAAATAATTGCAATAAAGCTGCTTCACCTCGCGAATCAGCGCACTTCCCCCTGAAAGGGTGGCTCAGGCCTCGGCCCCTCTTGGTGGTCTCGCCTCCCCTTCATCCTCCCCTGGCCCCCCGCAGCTCCAAGGAGGTCAAAGTTACATGTAGAAAGTCACACTGCTAATCTCCTTTGTCACTCATAAAATTTACACAACATCTCCCACATGGAGGCCTGTCAGTTTGCTGCTGCCTGTGTCTGTCAGAGAACACAGATAATTACTCTGAGGGATCGGAGGGAGCCTCCATTATTTATGGGGCTGGATGTCTGAAAAGAAGAAAAATAAGACTATATGCCACTTTGATGAGAACGATGAGAATTTCTTGTTAGTAATAATACAACATTATTCTTGAAATAAAAAAAAATCTTCGCCAGGGTTATCAGTTTTCCGGGAGGCAAATAGAGGCGCTAATGCCAGGAGACATTTTCTTTTTTGCTTTAAAAAAAATTGTGGATGTCTCATTTATACAAATAGAGTATTTTATTTGTTAAAAAAGAGAGTTTGGAGAAAAACTTTTCCAAGAAGGGTAATGAAACTGTGCTTCCTGTTTGTTCCGCAGTGCTTCAGCTCTTCACCACCTGCTTTTTCACACTGTGACACTCGGATTCTTTTATTTCCCACAAAAGACGCTGCTCGTGTTTTTGGATCCCGACTGTTTTTTTGGTATCCAGAAGCCCCTGAAAAAGCGACCTCCAATCATAACTGTCTCTCCTTAAAATTGAATATTCATGACTTAACCATCAACCAAAGCGGCGATAAACAACTCGAGGTCAGTGTCACTTAGTCAACAAAAACTCTTATTAATAAAATTGTTTGATTCCCCTTTTTGGCACAATAAAAACACCACTACAATTTAATAAAAACATTCTAAAAAAGCACCTTTGAAAATCAAAACAATGACTGATATCCAAATAGATTAAAGTGGAGTAGAGCAGATTTATTGGTAGTAAAAACCTGACAACCTGACTTATTAAAGTGATGTTACTCGGAAAGTGAAACGCATTGTGATCAATTCAAGATTTAGACCTTTGGTCAACAAGTTAAGTCGACATTCTATTAAGATTCTTCCTCACCAGGTGATGTTTCAGCTTCTCTTCCCTGCTGTATTAGACAGCGACAGTGAAGTCATTCATCAAGCAAGAAATCAATCAGTCTGACAAACTGCCTTATAATCTCTTCAAAATTGCGGAAGTCACCCATGACAACATGATCTTAAGTTTAAAGACTCAATTTGAGTTTAACAGGAAAGCACTTGAAAAACAAAATGAAACAGCTTCATAACTAAACTTGCCAATCCAGACGTAATAATTACTAACATTTTATAAGGTTATCTAGTGTGTTCACTGAAGTTATGTTTTGAAAGGTGGGCAACACTTAGTAGAAGATGGACAGACCTTAAGTCTGTCATATGCAGACAGGATGTACAGTGTCTGCATATATATAAATACATATTTGTGTGTGTGTGTGTGTGTGTGTGTGTGTGTGTGTGTGTGTGTGGTACTAACTATTATTATTATTATATTACTGTGATCCTGGAGCAACAGTTACTTCCTGGTTTTGCCACGACGACAGAAATGGAAAGATTGCGCAATGCTCGCTTCCCGAGACAGATCACAAAGGGCCTTCTGTTGTAGGTTGGCAAGAGGGATTAATAGGATTTCAGAAATACACTCGTATTGTTCCATTGCCACACAAGGTCAAGCATTAGCAAAACGGGTATGTGCAGAATGTGACCGCTGGTAGATTCTCCAATTTTTTTCAATCGTGATTTAAAACCTCTTGAGGGTAAGATAATAATCGCATGACCGGCATTAAAATGCCCAACAGTGAGTCAGACACGTGCCACTTTAGTTCAAATCTGCCTCTTAAATGCCACCTTGATAAAAGGCGGCAATGGCGCACGCACGTCGATTTGATATGTGGGGAAGCGTGCACGGGGCTGACTAGCAGCTGAGATCAAGCTGGGGCAGGTGCCTCTCCTCTCAGAATCACAAGGAGGATTTTTGCAGACAGATATGAATTTACAATTAGTCTCATCCTGGCGACTTCTTGGGGTTTGGCGACAGTGTCTGGGGCTCCACTAAAGGCCATGTGTGCGAAGCCATGAATTTCTTGCGACAGGCTACTATACCAGAGAGGCTATATTTAGGGAGGATAACTAGTACTGCGCGGTACAATCTGACATTCGTACCACGGGGGAGTCATACCGCATTGCTCACAAATGACAGTGTCACTGTTGGTTTGTGTCCCCGGTGGAATAGGTTAAAGAGAACAAAACATGTTTTTGCCGTGGCGCGCCTCTCCGGAAGACAGATCTAATAAAACCGTATTTGATTGCGGAGAGGGGCGCGGGGGGGAGGGTTATGATCTGACTGCGGCTGTCAGCGGTGAGTGAGCCCCCTGAGCGCCGAGACAGCGGCAGTCTGCTTGAAAGGGAACAAAGAGTCCCTGGGAGCGGTCTCAGTAGACTCGGGGAAACAGGAGTCTGCATGACTGGCCCGCTGTTGACGGCTGACTGCAGCAGGGCATCGCCACTTCCAGTCCGCCTCTTTCCCGGCCGCCCTGCATCCACTGCAACTGGTGGATTTTCCAAAACATCTTGATTAATTAACTGATTGATTGATTGATTGATAATACTTTAGACAGGTCTGACAAATATTTTGATGTCGTTTGCTGTCAAGATTCGTTGTTCTATTTTTTCTCTTTGATTACTTGTGAAAAATATTTTGTCTCCTCCATCCAACCATTAACGCGCTATTTTCACTTGAAGTGAACTGGTCACATGACCCCATACGTCACGTCCGATGACGTGCAAATGCGATACATCTGAAAAACTGCCTCATGAGAGCATGGAAACCTTTAAATTTGGGAGGTTTTTTGGAAGTGTTTTCATTACCAGTTTTGTATTGTGATACTTAGGTTTTGCGCAATTCTAGGGCTAATAGAAACGCAGCTCGATGTTATTAGCTAACCTTAGCACGTTATTACGAGACGTCTGGAGGGGAAGGCCCACAACCTCGGAGCAGATTTTCACTCAAATAATCCAAGCCAATCTGCGACCAAACATCTCACGCCCACTGTTCCGTTTTCGTCAGTGCGCAAAAACACATTTTCCATCTGCGTCCCCGCGTGCCGCCTGAATTATAACGTCAACCGCCGCATTTGAGCGCCTGTCAAATCCTCTTAAAGAAAACAAGCATGATGTAATTCTGCTCAACCAGGCAATTCATTAGCCCGTCCCTCCCCGCCAGTCGGCTGCGGGTGTCCTCTCCCGGCGGACGCGGGAGGAGCCACTTAGGTCGGCATTCACCAAGGTGATCAAAACCTGCGTCAGCTTCCACCTGCCCGCCAACCCCCCTCCTATTCCCTCTCGCTCCTCCCTCCCCCCCATCTCAAGAGGAGTCGCCGCCGCCGGGCTGCAACAACAAAGCTGCGGCGGCAACACTCGGGGAGTTCGACTAACTGCGTCTTCAATCATCGCGTCTCCGAGCCATCCGAGGATCGCTGGCGTTTAGACGGGAGTGAGGTGGGGGGGTAGAGGGGTGGTGGGAGGGTTGTTGTTTAGGATGCAATGCTGCAACAGCCCATTAATATGTGAGCGTGCAAGGAGACACATTGCAGAGCCACTCAGCCGCCGTAGTGCCCACTGACACATCCCGAGCCTCGGCACTACTGTCTGCTGTGCCGTGCAAATAATAATAATAAATAAGAATTGTAAAAAAAAAAGAGGAAGGATACTGCTGCTGAACAGACGTGTGGAATGGGAGCGTTCAGGACGTCTTCAGCGGGGGACGTTAAATCTGCGTTAGCAGTAGCGAAGGGCGATAACATGTTTTTCAAAGTCCATTCAATAATCAATATTTTTGTGGGCGATATTGCGATATCGATATCAATACACGTTTTTGTTTGTAATTTTTTTTCGATACGTAAAAATTACAAATCACAAGCCGTCAACGTACTTATTACAAAAAATGTTACAGTTAAAGAAAATGTTTCAAGTGCCATCAACTTTAAATCTAAATCATAAATAAGTTTTTATCAACTGGCGAAAAGAAGGACCAAACACTCAAGTCCGACTCTGCGGCCGCCGCCATTTCTCTGCTGTGTCCGTGCATGCTGACTGCCGAGCATGTGCAGTGCGCAGCCGCAGTGCGCTTTGGTGCACTACAGTAGTTGGAAGTAAGTCGCCGTGACTGTGATAATAATAATAATAATGATAATATATATATGTACATATATTGATATTTTCTTAAAATTATCAATACAAAATTTACTCTGATTAGTGATCAATATATCAATAAAAATATCGATATACACATCACTAGTTAGCAGAGGTGGGCGAGTGTGGCGCTACCTAGATGCTGGGCAGATATTTGGGGGGATCAGCAGTGTGCAGGCTGTGTGTGTGTGTGTGTGTGTTTTTTCAATGATATGTTTGAATTATTTCTTATGGGTGCGCATAATGGCAATATAAATCTTTCCGGGTGTGCAATTACCAAAGACTGGCATGGTCTATTCCCCGCTGGGTGATCGCCTGCGAACAATGACATATTACTGGCTGGCCGGCAGTGGTCATTAAGAGCTGATATGGGATTTATGGCCGGTCTTTAAACATGAGATGGCATTAGAGAGATTTGAATACAGTCAAAGTGGCACAAAGAACCCCGCCTGAGCAAGACGGAGCTAATGAACTGTGGTGGGAAAGCAAGGGGGATATAAAGTTATTTTGGGGAAAGCCAATTTCTCATCAGGCAGAATGAGTCTGATTTTAATCAGGGGTTGTCAGAGTCCATAACAAGCTCACTGCGCTGCTATTATGGCTTTGTGTTGCCGAGGTCTTACGGGTTTGTAATGAGCAAAGTTGAACAATTAATGCATTAACGGCCGGCTCAATTTGTAAAAAAAATAAAATAAAAAATGAAATGCGCGCTGAGGGGCGGGTGACAATATATGAAATGTTAATACATGTTGAGTGTGAGGAGCGGCGGGCAACTCCCGCGCGGTTACAAGGCGGCGCGGCCGCTGTACAGTATCAACTCAGTCAGTGCTTCTGCGTGACAACAAAAGCCCTCCATACAGCCATCTCGCTAATTTCCGGCAGCAATTAAGGAGCCTCGCACCGCACTCGATACCTGCTGAGAGAGTTTAAGGAGCTTAAACATCAGATGTGTTCATGGGAAAAGTGAGAAATAAAGACTTTGCCTCATCATATTAGCGGCAGCCCTTAAAGTGACTGTTTATCATGAGCTAGTGCTCAGGGTTTTAATGAGCTCCCTGCCTGTTCTAGTATAATTCCAATTAGTCCCTCCGTCTCGTATAATGGCGTGATTACCTTGTGAAGCCTCCATTGTTTTTCGGCGCGAGCCTTGAAAGGAGCCCTGACTATTTTAATCTGCTTCCCGGTGGCAGCACACCTGCCAAGCCAGTTACACCTCCCGCAGCATGATCACAGGTATCGCTTCATTAATACAGAGAGTGGCAGTGTATGAATCTACCCCCGGTCTCGCCCAGCGGAGAGACGAGAAAATAGATGTTAAAATCAGATTCTCGCCACGATCCGAAATTACACGGGCGGGTGGGGGGGCCCGGGGAGGGGGCTCTGCCCGCAGCAACAGCCTTTGCGTCTGTTGCCGCCTTTTGTTTTCGGCGGGAAAGCACGAGGGATCCGTGCGGCGCTGCTGATGGCTCATCTCTGAGCGCGGGCAAAGGCCCGGGAGCGAGGACGACGGGCCTCCACTTCAGACGCTGGTCGCTGTCTTTTCAGCACGAGGGGAGTGAGGGAGCTATTTTTGATCAAAAGGCAAAGTGGTGGTGGTTGGGGATCAATCATTTGCTGCTGCCATCAGGCTGTGGCTTCAACCCGAATGCCGAGAAGCTCGACTTGTCATTGCCACAATGTGTCACTATAGCTGCGTTTCCATTACCCCTAGAATTGCGCAAAATCTAAATATTTCAATAAAAACTGCTCCCGGAAACGGCTAAAAGGTTTTGACGCTCTCATGAGGTGGTTTTGCAGACGAGTGGATATCGAGGTATATCACAAAAGTGTCATGGAAACACATCTTTCACATTTACACATCATCGGACGTGGCGTACGGGGTCGTGTGACCGGTTCACTTCAAGTGAAAACGGTGCGTAAATGTTTGGACGGAGGAGGAGACCAAACATTATTTTACAAGTAATCAAAGAGAAAAACACAACAACCATACTTGACCACACACAAACGTAAACTAACAAAAGCGAAACGAAATTCTCGTAAAATCTCGTCCCATGACGAGACAGTTGTTATAAACAGCTGAATACAGAATTTGAAATGAGCTCTGCTGAATATTAAACTTGCGTGTGGCAAGGAGGAACTCTGTAATAACGCTCCTGTGGTGAAGCACAATACAATGCTGCCACTCATACTGCTGTACTAAAGCATGTCACTTAAATAAACACAATCTTCTTCTTATTGCAATGAGGCAGGCCTCAGCCCAGGCTGTAGAAATGTTTCATAAAAGGCTGTGAGCCTGTGACCTCATCACACCCATGGGGACATTCTGCATTATGGCGCTCCCTCTCCTGTGAAATAGCGTCATTCAAGAACCGGTCCAGATAAAGAAAAAAACAGATGCAATAATTAAGCCAATGTTGTTGATTCGGGAACTTTACTGACCACAGGAGCAACACGCTGTCACCCCACTGTTCCCTCCGTCTTGACATAATTGTCTCAAGAGCTCGCAGGACGCCGTCTCACACCAGAAATGTTTCATTCAAATCATAATTTAATAGTGTATCAGCGGCCACAAGCACAATAGGAGACGAGCTAATAGTCTGAGTTTTTTTTTCTCTCTCTCTCTCTCTCTCTCTCTCTCTCTCCCTCTCTCTCTCTCTCTCTCCCTCTCTCTCTCTCCCTCAGATTCCCGTGCGGAACAAGAGACAGGAGGGAAGAAATGGTAATCGGCGAGAAAAACCCTTAAAAGAATCAATTTGGCAAGGTGTCTAAAAATGTGACTTTATCCGGTGCTGTGATTCCGACTGTCTCCTGCAAGAGTGGGATGACTGTCTTTCTTCCCCGCTGACAGGCAGACCCGGGCCAAATTGACAGTTCTTTAAAGCGGCTGACAGAAAGCCGCATTAATTAAGTCGTCGCTGGACTTTAATTGTGTAAAGAAGTTGAAAAAAAAATTCTAATACGAGAAAAGGTTACCAAGTCCTCCGCGGTGTCAGATTTTCTACTTTCTATGAATATTAATGCGCCTAATGAAGACAATCTTCGCTTCATCTCCCCATTGTTCTGTATTCAGGTGCCAAGCTTTCACAGCCATTGATTTGTTGTTAAAGAACAAATATGTCATGGTGGGGGTGGGGTGGGGGATGACTGCCACGTCTTTTATCTTAAATTTATCAAGAAAAACGCCTCTCTTTTCAGTCCAATTGAGGAATTCTTTTCTTTTTGCGCGTGTGTTTTTCAAGAAAAAAAAGATAAGATTTTTTTTTAGCTGCTTGAGTGTCACGCAAAAGTTGTCAAGGTGTGTTTGGGTGTTAATTAGATGTGCTCAGCCAATTTTGCTTTTTGCCATGAAGAGAACAAAAGGTATTTCAGATTTTTTCCCCCGTTTCTTTTCAGGTGCTGTGCCCCCCCTCATCCTGCCAAAATAAAAATCTTTCAAGGACGTGGAGCAAGCCATTGTCTTGAGGCGATGGTGTGGATTATTTGACCCTTTAGCATTCAGTTTTTATTTTATATTTTTTTCAAGGACAGCCATTCAGAACCCCGCAGAGCGCTCCGTGTAAACGTGTTTCCCGTTGCAGGCGGATGAAAGTCTTGAGATATTTGATGGAGAGTTGCAAGTTGCCTCCAAAACCCTGGGGTGGGGGCGGAGGTGGGACATGTGGGGGGTGGTAGGATTGGCACGGCACACACCGAGCGCCCCCCCCCCCAAACTTCAATATTGAGCGATGGCATCCCGATCGCCAGGCCACGTCGAAGACACGGAAATTTAAATGAAGCCCCTCCGCCCAGCGATAAGACGACCTGAGTCCCCGGTGAAAGATGAGCTGCGGCTATTTCTGGAGGAGCAAGTGTCTGGGTCTCGCCACAGGGCAAACCCTGAATAGCCGGGGTTGGAATTACTTGAAAAGAAGACTGACTGGCTGATGTACTTGGCACTTGTCATTGAAGGAGAGCCTTTTGTTCACGGCGCCATAGATCTCCATCTGGGGAAAGTGCGCAAAGAGGAAGCCGCGTATTTGCGAATCCTTTTTGTGAAAGATTAACAGGGGCGCGTCGCCGAGAGGAAAAGGGCGGCGTCGAAAAAAAGATGAATTTTGCAGTAACTCATCCAAATTCTCCCAAAAATAAAAAATAAAATAAAAAATGTCAAAGCGTGGGTTTCAAAACGCAACCTGGCCGACGTCCCCGTCTCGGTCGGCCTCGGAGACGATAGAAGAGTCACCGTGGCTAATTTATGTCGAGGGCAGAGTGAACGCCGAGTGTGAAGGACGGCTGGGACGGGCGTGCGTGCGAACGTGCGCATGTGTGAACGTCCCTTTATTGCATCTGACAGAGACAACTTGCTTCTGATGTCACCCCTCCTGTGACCAGAGTCAGTGAAGTTTTACATTGTGTCCCCCTGGAGTCTCACACACACACACACACACACACACACACACACACACACACACAGGTCTAAAACGTGATCAATATGTTCCCCTAGTGGGATTTCATTGTGTGCAAAAAAGACCCTATTGTAATCAGAACCAGGATTATTCTGCAGATACGATTAATTAGTAGAGCTTGCAAAACTTTTCCATTTCAGAAGAAAAAAAAAGCCCATTATGTATTTTTTCCCTCCCACATAAACTCTTTGGCTTTGTCGTGAACGTGCTTGTGTCTTTGAGAAAGAGAGGTGGTGGCTGTCATAAAAACAAGATATCTTTTAAATCTAGGACTCAAACTACACCATTTTAATAGAGCAGATGCTAAAAAGAAAAATGCCTATATAGAGACACTTTGGCCAAAATTGAAATTTAACAATTCCAAATTCCCACAGGATGTAAACCAACTAGCATTAATTAACTGGGAGTTCATGGGTTCAATCTCAAGCCAGGTCATAGCACAAGACTATAAAAATGGTACATCGCCTCCCAGCACAGCGTAATACTAATACTTCGGGTTGGAATTGGGGGGTTAGTTACTCAATGTTTCCCAAGTACAGCAACGCTGCTCATCCTCCTCTCAAGGGGCCAAATCTGAGCACAAATTTCACATCTTTCGGAATGTGACGGTCAAACTTTCACTTATAGCAACATATAATGTCATGTTCATATTGTTATAATAACACGGCTCCTAGCAAGGAGGCTACAGTCAATATTTTGGCTGAAAATTAGGTGATTGTGTTGCTATTTATCATGTATAGATGTGTAGCTATGTGGATGACACGTAAATGTTTTTTTCTCTTTTTTTGTGGTGCTTTTCACATAAAGTACATGGATATTATGAGCTCCCTATGCATGCTATGGTACTGAGAGGAATTATCCGTGACACTTCAAACCGCAGGACGTAGATTATGAAATGTCAGCGTAGCCTAAATCGACAGAGTGTGGAGAGAAGAGACGATATTTCAACTATGGGTGAAATGTCCCTTCAAAGCAACACCCCCACCAACCTCCTCCCCAGGATAATATAGAGCAGTTTTTCAAAAGTAACAGCAAGTTCTAATATTCACCTGGGTTCCTTGTGTGAGCCAGACTTTCTTTTATTAATGCAGTAACATCCAGCTTTAGGCGACTGTGTCTTCAGTGTGAACAGAGGCCTATTTAATGGCCGTGCTTCTGTAACTCTGATTCGACCGTTCCCTACACTTATCATTCTTGTTTTTAATTTATCATATTAATATTTTTGCCTTTTCGGACACTCCACGGTGACTTGGCTGACCCGAGAGGGAAGGAAGGAGAAGAGATGAGCTGCAGCATCAGAGGAGAAATAATGAAACGTCTTTCAACAACACTTTGTCTCTGTTCCTTTGCCCAAGACTGGGATACCTATTAACATTCCTCGTAAATTATTCATTCTGATGGATAAAACACCTCCACTATTAATTGCACGTAAAGCCACCCAGCCCCCCTTTAATTCTGTGTAAGAGGCTGAAACTCGCAGCGTGCACTTGTTAAATGGATCATTTCCTCACACTGTACTTTTAAATGTGGGTCTGCATGCGAAAAATAATAACTTCTAGGTAAATAAACTAAAACGCGCAGATTAATGGTGGTTCTATGAAATATTCTGTCTTCATTAGTGCGCCCCCCCCATTACATTAGCCCTGGAGGAGACACAGACCAAGAGACACCCCTCTGATATGAAACCTTCCCATCGTTTGTATATTCCGTTTCATGGACATCACTTCTGAGCAAATGAGTACCACACGACTTGGGCGCTCATGTAATTTGCATCAGATTCCCCAACCTTGCACCATCCACTGTGAAAACGACATTCAGTGTCATATATTAATCATAAACATCAGAGATGTATGCAGTATTAATTGTCATGCTCCTTTAAGAAGATGGATTTGAAGATCGTGTTTGACTCTGCGGAGGTCTTCCTTCCTCCGCCCGAGCTGCTCATTTGTTGGCATGGTGCCGCACGGGTTTCATTTGCGGACCCATTCCTTTTTTTAAATTTTCCATGAAGTCCACTTCCTTCGCTGGCCAGTGGCTGACGTGGGCTGCTGTCTTCACATGGAGTGGGGTCCAATCCTGTCTTTTGTATGATTGTGTAAAAAAACGAAATAACAAAAAAAAAAGCCCATTATGCACTGTTGAATAGGAAGCATATGCAATATGGTGTATAAGAGCAAGAAGATCAAGATTTTACAATAAAGAACACTGAACATTGCTTAAGAACAGCAACAGAAAACAAAACAGCAACAGAAAACTAACCAGAAAACTAACAGCCGGTAGGGTGACTAGAAGACCAACATTTATCTCCTGTTCAAAAATGATTTGAATTCACTCAGATTCATCAGGAAGTAAAAGATATCACCTGCATTACATGGTGTGGTGACAGTGTGTCATCATGTGAGCAAGCTACGTCTCCACTGTTACTTCTCTTTAGCTGCAGCCACATATGAAAGTGATCAGGGTTTGATTTTTTCTTCTTTTTTTTTTGTATCATATTTGTGCTGTTCAAACTGTGTTTATCAGATCTCATCTGGGTTTACATACTGGCAAAAACATTTGCCTGCAGTCTGAATGTAGCCTTAAGCTGGTACTGTTGCTGGCAAGTGTACAGTACATAGACAGTAAATACTGCTCTCTGCACGTGACCCTTCATCATCTGAGGAGCAACAGGCATCCGCTGTGCAGCGCCAGGACAGATGTTCACCGCTCCAGATCTTCATCAACAGATTCATTCGGTTGAAGGCACTGAGTGAACCCAGGAGACGAAACCCGACACAGACATAGGAAGAACGGGGCCGTCTTGATGTAAGGTCACGGTGCTTAACTCTGCCCCACCGTGCAGCCAAAAAACGCAGATGCTCCAGTGAGTGTGTGGAAGTCTGTGGAAACGTTTTGGTTTTGCCCATCGAGAAATGAGAGAAGAGAGGAGGTGACAAAGGGCAGGACCTTAATTAATACACAGTCACCAACAAAGAAGAAGGTGGACGAGGTACCAGGTTTGTGTGCGCAGGCCGCAGTAGTTCACTGGCAAGCTTGGGAGAGGAAGAGTGAGCGAATGAGCGCTGCCATCTGAAATCTGCCCTCTAGATGGCAGAGTTTTGCAAACTATACCCCGTGAGATTCTGACATTTCCTCCCTCCAGGGTTGACCCTCCAAAAATAAAGGGTATGGATTAAAGAAGAGTGTGTCAGCAGTGATGTTTGTGGAGGTTCACTTTTAAATAAAACTCCTCTCTTTATGTAGGTATAAAAGTCGAGCTGTAAGCTGAGATAGAAAAGAGGCTTTGTGTCTTTAGTTGTGCCGAGACTCGTCCGGGAGGAGCTGCCCGGCGACTATTTATTGCCACGCCGCTGAATGCAACGCCAGCTCGAAAAGGCTTCAAATCATCGGGGAGATTGTTAGGCCTCCGCGCAAAATTACGGAAATGCAGAGGAAATGGATGAGCAACACTTCGTAACAATTAATCAGGGTCGGCTGATTAATAAAGTTCATTTTTTATTCTCGATGATTCAGGGGATTATCAAAAGGACACTGTCCTTGTCATTTTGATTAACAAAGCCATCCTCGCCGTGGAGGAGGACGCGCTGAAGGGAGACGCATTTCTTTCGCCCATAAAATAAATATTGAATGAGAATATTAACTCGTTAACCTTGACAAGTATTTGTAATTTTCATAAGGGACAAAAACAGCGGATTCAGCACAAAAACTGCTGCGGGGGGTTTTGAGGAAAAAGGCTCGGGAAGAGGAGCGGGCAGGCGGGCGGGTGGGCGGGACGACAACACGCACAACAAATTAGAGAGAATGAAGAATGCTTCTGCATGAATCCTGTCATTTTTATGGGCTGCGGTGATTAATTTGTTTGTTCAAATTCTCAATTAAGCCGGGAGGAACTGGCAGAATTAGCGGAAGGAGGGCAGCACCGTCGCTGTCTCTGCTCTGCGAGGTCCCCCGGAGACGTACGGCCGTACCTGATCTCAGGTCAGCAGGCCAGCCTGCAGACGGCCGATGCGGCCCAGAGCAGGAGAGGGAGGTGGGAGGAGGGGTGCGGCCAGCAGACTGAGAGATTCATTTTGAACGGCCCAGGGAGGACGTGGAGGCGGGGTGGGGTGGGGGGGTCGGGGGGGAATGTAAATCAAAATGTTTCTCCAGCCCCCGCTGATAAATCACTCTGCCTTTTCCTTTCATTTGTCCAGGTCGCCTTGTCAAGGGTAATGCCCTTAAAATGTCAATTGTCAGCGTGAGCCCGCATTGCATTAGACATAAAGTACAGTTCACCACACACAAACACAGCAGTCAGCTGCGGTGTTATACGGAAAAGGAATAAAATATGGAGCCCGCACTTCCCTTCCCCCCCTCGAGGCCCAGTGCACTTATTATTTGTCAGACTGACAGATGTTTTTCAAATGACGCTGTCTCATGTGAGCTGAACTTCTCGGCAAAGCCGCGCCGTGAGAGACCCCAGACGTTACACGCCATCTGATGGAGGAAAACCTCCACGGGCTTGAACTCCCTGCGCTGCCAGGCTCCCTTCAGGGGAGTGTGAACACCAGAGGCAGAGGTTGACAGGGTGGTCTAAGCCCTGCTAGCCGCGGCTAACGGTGAACGGCCTGCATGCTAAAAATCTAGCACTTTACTGTGTTTGCTTTTCATCCTTAATAAGAAAAATATAAATATAAATATAAAAGTATTTGTTTACTTCTTATTACATTTCTATAAGACTGGAATCAAACAAAACGACACAATGAGCATCTGAGTGTGACGTGAGGAGTACAGCTGCTTCTTCTCTCCACGCTTCCAATCTGAGTAAAAAGTGCAACTTTGTTATTGTGTTTACAGCCATTATGTGATTTTTGTAATGAAATCACAATGTGCTTTCTGGACCAGTGGCTGCTTTTAATAGTTTTGGCCACCTTTCCTTTCCTTTTCTTTTTTTTTACCCACAATTCAAGGTGTCCTTTGTTCAGCATGTACATCCAGAGCTGCAGCACTGACTGGAGCCTGTGCTTGTGAAGTGAAAATGCTTATTAGTCAAAGGGTCCCCATCGGAATAAGGCAACGTTCAGCCAGCGGTGAGGGATAACCCTGCACGGATGACACTCCGGAGCTTATTCTGCTGGGGATCCGCTCCGGCACAGCACGTACCAACATGATGTATGGACACACAAGCGGAGGGAAGCATCATGGGACCGCACAATGGAAGAGCCACGGATGAGTTAGTGTAGCGGGAACGGGGCTTTTGCATCCATCGAGCTCTTCAAAACAAAGACGGTGTGTTCCAGTTCCTGTGTAATGATCCGTTTGCCCCTGCAACCTTGATCGAAATGGCAAAAAATAAAAAATATAAAGCCCTGCAGAGTGGATCCGGAATGAGTGCGGGTCGTGTTCGCTCCTCAGCACATTTCTCTCATTCGTACACAAAAGCATCTGAAGTCACAGAGTCATAAGCTTGACTGTTGAGAGGCAAAGTCGAGGCTGTGGCCCAAGTTTCCTCCTCGTGCTTTAGTCAGTCCCGGCCCTTTATGTCACCTGCAGCAGCAGCAGCAGCAGCAGCAGTAGCAGCAGTGGCAGCTTCTCCCCAAAGTAAAGACTCCAACCGTCTCCCGAACACTCTGACACAAAAATCATATATTTCAGGCAAACTAGTCAAGAGAAAATTAATTTTTTTTTTCCTCCCTGAACTGTCTCCTGCCTCGGCAGATTACTCGCTTGAGATCTGGAGATATGCATTGAGCATATTAATGCATCATATAGAGCTGAGTGGCATAATAAAGAACAAACAACGCATTTATACAAAGTTTCATTGTTTAGGTTATTGGTCTGACACTAGACAGAGAAAACCCCCTTAAGACTCACGTCCAGTGATGTATTTAATACTTTTAAGTGATGAAAGTTAAGACATTATAGAAAAACGTTTCAGAGAGGAACAAAAAATCATATTGACTAAAACTATTTAAATTAAGTTGGAGAACATAGAAGAGCAAGGTGCTTCCGTTGTCATCTGAAGTACCTGGCTGTAACTGGTCATCATATATCATTTATAGACCTATCTATCTATCTATCTATCTATCTATCTATCTATCTATCTATCTATCTATCTCATTTTTTAAGATTTGTGTTTTAGCACACATTTTCAAAAAAGTGGAGCAGATGAAAAGAGTAAAGGAGTTTTTTTTTCCTCGTCTGGAGAGTTTAATGACGGACCAGATACATATGAATAAACATACTTTGTATCATAAGGGACCTTGGAGTCAAAAACTACAAATTTGTATATATTGTGAAGACTCACTCACACCCCCCCGAAAATGTCATGGTTTGCTCAACGGAGTGTGCTGGTGTGAGCTCGTGGGCCCTGACATGGTTATATTTAGTCTGACTTTCATCGCCAGGGCCCTTCAAGTGTAACACAAAGGGGTTTGACATAACGTCATACATTTATGTGGGACATTTGCTGCATACGGAGAAGGGGGCAATTAATTTAACAGCACATAAACGATCACCTTTTTGTGAGTGTGCAAGACGACAAGCCGGTTCAATCATACTGTCTATCCATCTATCCATCTATCCGTCTATCTATCTATCTGTCTATCCACACGTTTATGTACATTGTGCTTAAAATAGTCGGCGTGCTCCTCTGCACCCCGACAAAGGAATATATTAATGCATGAAACAACACCAAGCGTCAGGCAGAGACAGGGTTGTGCTGCACCTCACCGACTTAATTCCTCATCTCCACTTAACAGCCGCCGAGACGCCTCGTCATCAGGCGGCAAACCTTCTCAAAATAAAATCCAATCCCATAAATCTACCCCTGAAAAGGAATCAGATACTTTTAAAAAGTGACAGTGACTGACCTTGAGATTTATTTTCGTCACACCAGAAACCGTCTCCCTCAGCAACGGGAGATGTGCCTGTCCAGATGGTTTTGTGTGGCATCGTCTTGCTAATTGTCAGTGATGCCATCAAAGGGATGTAGCAGACCTGACAACTAAGCTGATGAGCAATAAGATGAGCATGAGGGGGGGAAATTAGAGCCAAAAACATGTGACAGTTATTTTGCACTGCGCTACCTATGCTTTTAAGCGCTTTAGAAAAAAGAAAATACAAAAAATAAAAAAATAAATCTTTGGCCTCTTTTGTTTCCTGCATTTGTTGTCGAGTAGAAAGCAAAGTTATTATTAAACTCGGGTTCAAAATAGTTGTTTCTGCGTAATTATCATGTCTAATTACATTACGGCAGCTATGAATATATTTTAAAAAATAAAATAAAAAATCGCAGGAGTAATTGGCCCATAATCGCGCATTTAATGGGCTTCTGTGAGGCCCTCTCTGCTCATCAGGCATTCCGTGTGTGTGTGTGTGTGTGTGTATTTTTACGATGCCGTCACCTGTCCAAGCTGGCTCAACAAAAAGTTGCGCCGTCTGCGGCTCGCAGGCGCGGCGGTACGTCCCCGGTGACCGTAGAACATGCAAGACAAAACATATGACACAGGGGATGATCCCGAGCCGAGAATGACATGTGCTAAAGTACATTATAGTCATGGGCGGGATAAAGGTCACTTTGACTCCTGTTATAAATTGGACAGGACAGCTCCAGCATACATGGAGTGTCGAGTGTGAGGAGGTCTGAAAGAAAATCCCTGGGATGTTTCAAGGCACGCACGCACGCACACACACACACACACACACACACACACACACACACACACACACACACACAGGCACGCGTACACACACACACGCACACACGTGCACTCACTCAATGAGTAGACTGGCAGACTGGCGGATAGAAAGCATCTCGCGCTCACTAGTAATTAACACGCTTAATCATCACGCTAAAGGAGAAGTCGGCTCTAAGTTCATGATATAATGGAAAGATCAGCGCTGGGGGTCCGGGCACTGGAAGCCCCCCACACATGCAGCATGCGAGTGGTCATCAAAAACAACAGGGCGAAGCAGCAGCTCAGAGCGCGCTACTGCCACTGTTTGTGAAGCTAATGAGTGAGTGCAGCTTCACCTATTGCACCTCGAGAGCCATAAATATTTACATGTTCTTCAGAGGGAAAATAAAAAAAATTAAAAAAAATAATAAAAAAGTCTCCAGACTAAGAATATACCCCAAAAACTAAACATCGGCAGACTTTTCTGCTCCGAGATACAAAGGAAAGCGACTTGAAAGGAAATAAGCAAATGAATGCGATGCCTCATTAGGCCGACTTTATTTGACCGCGGCCAATTAGAGAGCATCTGTAATTTAAAACAGCCAACCTAAAATAAAATAAAAAAAGGGAAAGACTTGCACCGTTTCTCCTGTGGGATCAAATCTTTTGCCTTGTTTTCATTCAAATTATCATTGTTTGTTCGCTCACCGGTGAGATTCTCTATTTGAGCAAACGAGGGCGACACCCACACACACACACACACACACACACACACACACACACACACACACACACACACACACAACGGAAAAGTTTGGAAATGTGACAGGTGAGGTTTTCCTGGTTTGGGATGGAAGGCCGGGGCTCTGGTGGCTCTGGTGGAGGTCAAAGGTGAATGTCCTTGGCCGTCCTTGGCTCCTCATTGGCTGTGGTGACCTTTTTTTTTTTTTTTCATTTCCAGCGTTCATTTCGTGATCAATATGCCTCCTTATGTCCGAATGGGTCACCTGCTGATGTGTTTCTCATGCTGTTGCCTCTGTGACACAGAGAGCTGCAGCCGCCACCAGCAGTGACGCGTGTTAAACGTCGCACCTGGATGTAGATGAACGTGACACACACACACACACACACACACACACACACATGCACGTGCACGCCCACCGACGAAGAGCAAAACCTGAACAGGTCAGTGCTGATATTCTGGCCGGATATCAAAGGGGCAAACCAGGAACACAGCAGGGGAGCGGGTTGGAGAGGGTGTTGGGTTGGGGGGTGGTAAGCCTCATGAAAAATAGTAACACCTGTATTGCTTATACTGGTTGTTAAGCATTGGAATAAAATTTTGTGCAATATGCATAACCAAATGCTGGAATAATGAGCCATCTGTATGTGTGGTCCCTTCCTCGGAGATGCCAGGAACGGCGCCATCTGCGACGCAGCGACCAGCTGTTTTCCTTCTTATTACATGTTTATTAAAAGCTGCAGTTGTCCTCTTCAAGAAGAGTGAAAGAGCGCACGAGGTGGCAACGCCAGTTATCTGATTGCCTCCATCTCCATTAGAAACAGACTCCATGCAGCTCGCTTTCCTGGCCCTATAAAAAAAAAAACAGAAAAACACACACTAGCTGTTTTAACAGAACAGAGGGAGTGCTAATTAAATACCCCCTCTTTTTTCATCAGCGACTCGCAGGAAATTAAGAGAACAAACACGGGATTGACTGGCAGCAAAGCAACAAACATGAAAGCGGAGGAAAATGAAAAAAAAAAGAAGTAAAAAACAAAAATCCTCCAGGACTGAAAATAAACAAATAAACGGCGTCGCCTGCCCCACCTTCACTTAGCCCCTCTGGGTTTGTATTTCAAAACCCACCCACCCTCCTCTCCACCCTCCCCCCCCCCGCAGCAGGCTTTACACGTCCCTTCCATTTGCGTTGTTTTCAATTTTCAAAACCTATTAGCGGGATATCGATCGACCGCAATTGAGCATTTATGCACAGCAGGCAACCTACATCCCTCCAGTCAAAATCAGATCACATCTCCCGTAATGGAGGCTGGCAGAACTGCAGACCACCCTCTGCAACTGTCAACAAATTTCAGGAGCTCGGGCTAAGACGCGCGCGTCAGTCGGTGCGGGAAGAGGACGCATACCGCCCCCTCCCCCCCGAACACCCCCCCCCTCCTCTCGCCGGTGTGATGGACACCGAGGAGCAGGACTGGAAACGTCCATCAGCGGCGGCAGCAGACGGCCAACAGGACGGGTCAGGTTCTGAATAAGACGCTGACAAACCCGGGGCTGGACACACTGTCGACGCCGACTAAAGCAACGCCGAGGGACAAGTGACAGGCTGCTCTGATGCCTCACTTAAAGCTGCAGGACAACGAGCATGCACGGAGGGCCAGGGAGGAGGAGGAGGAGGCCAGAAACTAATAAATAGATAAATAAATACACTACCAGTCAAAAGTTTGGACACACCTTCTCATGACTTTCTACACTGCAGATAGAAACTGAAGACATCAAATATATGAGCAAGATGTATGTATGTATATGTATATATATATATATACATATATATATATATATATATATATATATATATATACATGTATATATATATATATATACATATATATATGTATATGTATATATATATATATATATATATATATATATACATATATATATATATATATATATATATATATATACATATATATATGTATATATATATGTTCAATAACTCTAAAATTGCTTTTTATGAAAGGCGGCTATTTTGATGAATTTAAATATGCAACGGGTTTGAGTTATTTTACACTTCCATTGTTTCCTACATGCAATGGAACTCCATGTGTATTCAAATGTAGTTTTGATGCCTTCAGTGAGAAACTGCAGTGTCAATAGTCATGAGAATGAACGAAAAGACATTAAATTCATAGGGTGAGTGCAAACTTTTGACTAAATGAGGAAATAAAGTAAAAAAAAAAAAGTGTGTGGTGGATTGGACACCCCCCACCCCCTCCCCCTCCACTCACCCCATCCAATGGGTCCATATGGACGGACCGGCCCTCAGTGTCCTTCAAAGGGGAGATTAAAGGAAGTCGGGGGAGGCGGCGTTTGGAAAAAAAAAAAATGTTTAAAAAAAAGTCAAAAATGCTGAGGGCGGCGCCGCATGCTAATGGCGGGAGGAGAGCGAGAGAAAAAAGGCAAATTGATATTTGTGACAGTGTACATCCATTCCTGGGCTGAGTGTGTTCACTCTGCTCAATGCTCAATAAAACAAACAAAATGCCATCTCTTTGTGTGCGAGCAATTACCCGCCGCGGAATTGTAACCTTATTGGATGGAGTTGAAATGTTTGAAATAAATCATTAAAGGCGCTGACAGGGCATTTATCTTCACTCCGGTGGAAAGAGTCAGTCCAGGGTGTGTGAGTGTGTGTGTGTGTGTGTGTGTTTTTTTTTTAGTTTTTTTTCTCGAGCGAGCCGGCCCCCCGAGTGAGCCTCGCCTGCATGCGAGAGCGCCGTCGCGTGTTGTCAATCCTCCTGTGGAGCCGCCGCGTTCTCAAAGCTCCTCATTTTGAAATCAAGCATGAATAATTAAGCCATTTCGCGGCGCTGCTTTAACGATACGTTACACGAGAGGAAATAGGTCAAGCAACAGCGTTCGGATGATTGTTTGCACGGTTGTGTTTAAAGGACAGTATTAACAGAGCCCCGCCCCCCCCACCCCACTATCGCCAACCCCCCCCCCTCATCACGGCCCCCATATGCTGCCCACACTGACGCGGCCTGACTGACAGCTCCGGCGTCGGGGGGCGGGGGGGCATTTCTTACACAGATGAGTTCAGGTTGCATCTGGGTCATAATGCCTTCTTCCCAACCTGAGATGATGTGACAAGTTTAAGCTCCTCGCCCGCCGACGCGGATGTTCAGGCGCACAACAAAGATGTCTTTTCATCCCGTCCCGGAATGTCATCCGTGACGGACAAGTTTGTGCTAAAAAGTAAAATAAATAAATAATGGTAATTTCAAAAGGAAGGTGGATGCTGTCTTTGTCATGAAAAAAGAAAACTTTCAAAAAGATGAGTCGACCTGTAAGAGGAAACAGGAATGTGTGTTTTTAAGTTGCGGTGTCTTTGCACAGATTGGGCTTCTTGGGTAAAGAGACATTCCGCCTGAGCCTGAGAATAAATAGCACCACGGCTAATTCCCCCCAGCAAATCATTAATTCCACACCTCCTGTAATTTATCCTTTCCTTTCATATGTGCGACGGCTTTTTTTACGTGGAGTTCTTAGTTTGTTAGCTAGTTTTGTTTGTTAACAAAACAAGATCCAGCAGGCTTTTGTAAATATGCATTTGCTATTCTGAGTCTCACCCTAGTTTTGATCATACTTGGCATTAGGAGTTTACACGCACACAGCGGAACCTGGCTATTCATATCACTGTATGATAAATATTAGTGTCCTCGTTTGTTTTGTTTTTTGATTAGTGCATCTCGTTTGCGGAGCTTCCTGTGATGTTTATTTTTTCCGCCGCAAGCGCCTCGGTTGCTTTCTTTTTTTTCCTTAAATCCAAGAAAAATGAGACCGCCGCAACCTATTGCGAGCTTTGCACTATTAAATGTCAATGATGTGTTGCGGACGTGGCAACGTGGCGACCTCAGCAGACTGATTAAATGGGTCCGCAGCGTGTCGCTGCTTTGTCCCGTCCAAACTTCCAGTGGCGTTTTCATGGCTTGTGATCGGTCACCTGGTTGAAGCTGTGTGTCTGCAGGTGGTCGGCAGCCGTCAGTGTAACATCGACACTGGTGGGACATAGTGTTTGGCAGTGTTTGCAAAAAAAAAAAAGTGCCTGATTAGTGCAGCCACTACAGGTCAAAACCAGTTCACAAGAGCGTTTTGGCGTTGTTAGATTGTGTATTTGATGAGTTTTGAGGGAGGCACCGCTCTGCCTCCGCCCTCCCGGATCTCAAAACAACAGCCACTGATAATTAAAGGGGATGTACCTATTCATGTGACTATAGGGATTATGACATGTTGAACATGTTGAACTATCCCTGTGAGAATCACTCCTAAGTCTCCAGGTGGAATTTCTTTCAGTACAGTCACCCACAATCCCACCAGGCTTCCTGCTGCACATGTGCTGCTCTGTTCAGGTTAGAACATCTTTAAGCAACATAATACCCTTTGACTCAAGGAATAAGATTTTCCACAAATTTGTCATCACAATATTTGAGATTTTAAATGGTGTCCACCCCCCCCACCGCCCCCGTCATCTGTTCTTTTTCTCTTCCCGGTTCTTTTGCAAAACATTCGGGCAGACACATGAGGTTTTTCAGTCAGTAACCATGTAAATCAGGTAAAACAAAAATAAACTTTAAAAGCCCAGGCCTTCATTACATATGTAAGCGAATATGAAAGCTCGCCGATATTATCCATTAAATATTGTGGAGCAACTTCTGTTCGTCTTAGGTTCAACACTTCCCCTAAAGTAATACAAATTTAACTGGGTGGAAATCCAAATGAAAGTCTGGCCCAAACAGCCTCATAGTTCACCTCAAATTACACTGTCACACCCCAGTGACATTGGCGCTCCAGCAGAAGGAGATGTGCAGCAACCTCATAAAATCTGCACGGGAACAAGTGGAAGAAAGCGACAAAGCGCCCGAGGAGTCTGTCAGGCCACAGATACAAATCTGATTTATCTGAGATTATCATACATTCTAAGATAATTAATAATATATCAGTCTTAATGTTTGGAATTATGTCTGGGAGGACAAAAAAACAATTACACCTCCCTCAAACAGCCTTTGATTCACTTCGCCCGCCTGTGGTTTAAACACCGAGACCAACACTTTGCGCACGACACACTGTGGCCGTTGAAAAGTTCACAGTTTTACACTTCATAAAATAATATATTTTCCTAAAAAAAAAACAGAGCCAAGGTAGAGTCAGCATTGGTAGTCGCAACAAGATCACGATGAGGATGTCTGTGTCTCTGCAGTGCACTATAAACTTGAGAAAAAGGGAGTAAGTTGCGACTGATGTAGAATAAACAGGCAGATGATCTCTGTCATCTGTTACATTCAGCCCCGAGGACAAACACACCGATTCCCACAAAGCTCCTTTAACTGTACTTTAAACAACAACAACAGCAACAAGCCTCTCGCCCGGCTTTCAACTCCGCCGTGTTTGTCGCACACAGGAAGGGATTCAACGTGCGTCTCACCAGGAAATCCACTTTGTTAGCTCGTTGACTCAAAGTTGACTCTGACTTTTTTAAATTGCATTTTTTTTTTTCGAAAGGAGTTGTTGAATTGTACAATTGTGAATTTCTAGGCCCTCATTTCATCCTTAAAACACATTCGCAGCAAGCTTTAAACGCCCCCTTTCCGCACAGCTTTTTATTTTTAACCACTTGCCAATCACATGACTGGAAACTTTCATATATTTTTCTTCTTTTTCTTTCAAAAACATCCTCTGAATTAATGACGGCTCTTTGTTTGATTTTTTTTTTTTTTTTTTTTTTTTGCCTTTGGTTGATTTTCACAGGCTTTACATGAATTACATGTTCAAATCAAGCAGCTGCTTTTGACTGCACTCATATGTTGTTGTTCTGCTTTGAAAACGATGAGACCAGACTTCAATCACAGTCTGTCCATTGTGCACAGAAATTTCAGCCCCGGATTAAAGACAGACTTGGATTTCCTGGAACGTTCTTTTTTCCCCTTCTATCATGACTAAATCATGATTAAGCTCCCTTTTGTCAGAAGACTGCGCAAGTAAATAGTTGGACATGAATGAGGCCAGTGTTGTGTTGCCGAGAACGGCCTCGGCTTGGTCCAAATATTGCTCGTCGCAGATCCATATGCATAAAAAACGCTTTGTATCTTTAAGTGCCTCAGATAAAGAGAGCGCTTATGGATCTCATAACGTCGGCACGTCCGGAAAATCCGCAGAGAGACTGCGGACGGCGATGTTCATCAGATGTTAGTTAGCGGCTTCGGCCTCGTCTGGAAAGTTTTATATAAATTTGATGGATTTAGCACCGTCACGTGAATAATTTCCACATGGCACGGCTATATGTAGGGCCATTATGTGGACGTTGTTTCCAGAATTACAGTTCTGACCTGGGATTAAGTGCCCATAAATCTTGTGTGAGAGTTAATGTTTACCAAACTGCAGGGCCAGAATGAGCAAACAGGCAGCACGTTCTCTTTAAAATTAGGGGTTCTTGCTCGACTGGACTCGTGTATATATATGTGTGTGTGTGTGTGTGTGTTTACTCATTTTTAAACTGTATGAGCTCATGATAGATAAAATGATCAGATCACATGAGTGTCTCAGGACATCAATGTGAATGTCGGGGTTGGAAAAAGTAAAAAGTGGGTTAACACAGCATTGTCTTTTTTATTTATTTATTTACGTGGCACTTTGCTAAACAAAGTCTCATCTCATAAACAGTCTTCTCATGGCTAAAACCATAATTAGATTCCGCGTTTGTTTAGTCTGAATCCCATTAGCGGTGTATGTAAACATTTCTATAAAAGGTCTAATCTCAGAGAAATCCTGTTTCCCCAACATTGAAAATGCTGTAATTCAGAAGCATGTAGGAAAAAAGGCAAATCCCTTCTTAAACATGTATGTATTTTTCTTTAATTATTGAAAGTCTGGCTGGTTTACATCTCCTCTTGTTTCACCTTTACTCTTACACTTAGCATGTTCTGCTCAGGTAGCCACTTCTCCACTCCACTTCAAACATCTGCATGCGAGTAGCAACTGGGGCGAGCGCCTAAAACTTTTGCCAAAACAGCCAAAGTGTCAGGGCATCAGCCCAAAATAAACTAGTTGAAAGATGGAACCGTACAAAATGCTCCATTACACTGCCGTGTTTACTCAAGTGATAAGTTGCAAGTTGAAAATCTTTGGAGTGACCACATCTGTGATTGATTTAATCGTTATGTTATCATGCAAATGTTTTAGAGTGTTGTGCCTCCAGTTTTATACGTATTTGTTGTCATTTCAAGACTTTTGGCTTTCAAACTGCCTGTTGTAACCCTGGACAAATCCAGGCCGCCCGAAACAACTGTTATGAGACACAATAAACATTTTCAAAACCGATGATGATAAACAACTTGCACGCGTCATATGAAATAGATACTATAGATATTTTAAAATTGCCAGCCAGCTACTGCATCAGCAGTAATCGCTCTCTTGCTCCATCTGATCTGCAAAGAACTGTAAACATTTTTATTGTGTTATGAAAGGCCAAAGTTCAGATGGTGAAACTTAAACTTTACTTTTATAGTCCACCCTTTTTATGGCAGCAAATTACCTGTGGGCTCCGGTGCAGTGGTCATATCTGGAGGGGTTTCACTCCATTTTGTGGGTCAGATCAGTCAAAATATTGTGCAAAACCTAAATATCGCAATAAGAAATTAGTAATGGAAATACCTAAACTTGGAAAAACCTCTCAAATGTAATCAAAGAGAAAAAAATAACAACCATTCTTGAACAAAGGTAAACGAATGAGTTTTGATAAGATAAGATAATGGCTTAGGTGCTTCACACCATTCAATGGAAACACCTGCAAGTCGCAATTGTACTTGTCGGAATTTTAGAAATATGACTTTTTTCGCAGCATAAAACGCAGCTATTCATGTGACACTTGTGCCTTGGTGAGCATCACTGGAAAGGCCTCTGTTGACCAAACTGTCCACAGCTGAAATTACCGGTGGGAAATACAATCAAAACCAAAACTGTGCTCGCATAAACAAGAGAATCACTCAAAGCTAAACGGGACTAGTTAGTGATTTCCAGAGTGAATTTTGTAGGAAAGTGAAGCTGAATTTACATCTTCAGATTGTTTGAGGACTCAGAAAAAAAAAAAAAAAATGTACTTGTACATGTTTTGTGTATTTCGTACGTTTCCTCCCCAGATTGTGACTCTGCACTGACTGAGATCTGCCTGCAGTTGTCTGTTTTGTCTGCTCTCCTCCTACAGACAGGCAAAAACATCCAAGGTTAGCCCCCAATCCCTCATGTCGGTTCACCTTTGAAACGCTCCAGAATGTACCGAGAAGATGAATGGGGCCTCTCTCAGAGCCCGGCCCGCTGAAAGGTCCAAATGCTGGTTTCCATCAAAAGACATTTTTTGTGGAGCCAATTTAAGAACAAAATAAATAAATAAGCAATGCTGCGGAGGTGCAGTGGGTGTCTTGCCGAGAATGAGGGCACATTTTGCGCGTCGGAGCTGTCAGGACGGCATGGGTGTAAAAGCTCAAACAAACATTCAAAGAATGTATAAACTCCGCTTCCTGCTCTTTGTCAGAGAGGCAGACCCAGGTTCTTGATGAGACCTTGGAGATAAAAGAATTATCTGCTTTGTTTCAGGTTTTCAGAGGGGTTGGGGGAAGGGTGGGGGGGGGGGGGCAGCTTCTTATGTAACCAGGAGGATTTTGTAACTTAAAAATCTGACACATGACCGCAGCTCTGTCAGCGCGCACGGGGGGGGGCAAAGTCCACTGACAGTGACTGGTCCCTGTGAACGCGGGCCTCCCTTTCTTTCGCACGCAGTAATGTGAGTCAAAGGCGCTAATGAGAGATTGTCTCAATACAACAGACAGAGGGTCACATTCAAGCAGGATCTGTCACAGCTGCAGAAGAAAATCCCCCCATCGCCCCGGCATGAGGAAGGAAGCGCTCGTCGAGAGGGGGGGTGAGCGGGTGGGGCCGGTCAGTGAGACAGTGTGACCCAAGACAGTGTGAGGCAACAGCTGAGGGAGGGAGGCCGACCTGGGATAAGGGAGATAAGGCGAGAGGTGGTGGGGCCGGCCGGCCCTGGGCTAACGCCTGTCAACGTGCTCCGTGTACACAGCGAGCGTCAGGAGCTGTCAGCCGGCCGCGGCTCAAGCTTGATCTGAGCCGTGATTGATCGCGCGCGGTTCAGGCGGAGTTCACGGGAGGTCTCCGGTATCGCCGGCGCAATGAGTGACAGACACAAAATAGGGTGATGGAATATTATCAGGAAGCCATTTGTAATCCGGGGGCCCGAGCCTGGATCTCCGAGGGGTGTTGTCTCTCTCAAATGAAGTCATCCATCACCTCGGCTTCATATTTGATTAGGTCATGAGTGGCTTTTTCTTTTTTTTTTCTTAAAAGAGAAACAAAGGCTTTCTGCGTCGGGCTCACCAGGCTAAAGTTGGAGGCCTCGGTGCAGCGGCACAAAGTTAAGCTGCAGGGCTTTCAATTAACCGTTCCTGTTGATATTTGCATTCCAGGTTTTCCCATCTACTGTGCAGAGGAAGTGTTGAATGGCTGCCGGAGTTGATTTAACACAATATCAACTGGGTGAAAAAAAATGTTAGTATTTCAGTTACGGTTTGCTGCAGTTCTGTTTCGAATAAATGCATATTGTAGATTATATTTTTTTCTTATTCATGTTGGGAAACTAGCTGGTGTGAGATTTTGCACTTCATTAATTAAAAATAGAGGGCAAAACATAATAGTAAATGTTACAATGAATAGTTTTAGTTGTGAATTGTGGCGGTGAGACCTGTCCGCTTTCCAGGGGCGGAGCTACGTGTGTGTGTGTAACTTGAAAAAATGGCTTACACTTACACATTGCAGCATCTCAAGCCACGTTTTTGTTGATTGATGTACAGTTGATGTACACATAGGTTTATTATTAATATTTACCATTTGTATGGATTTCCGGTTTTTCCAGGTATCTACTTATTATGTACTGTGCGTTAGCCACAATCTCACCCTGGCCCCTGAAAAAAAAAATTCTGGCTCCACCACTGCCACTTATTATCCATTAAAAGGGAATAAAGTTGACTGAGATTAAACTTTGTGCTTTAATTCCGCTCACCACCACACTTCCCTATATTAAAACTCCAGAGCCATCACAGTACTGAGTGACCACTTGTTCCTGCATCTTTATCTCCTTCTCCTGCTCCTCCGAGCGGATGGATGAACAGATCTTTTCACCCTGTAAATATTCTTAATATTCTGGATACAAAAAAATAAATAAAAATAAAATAAAAAATAAATAAAAATCGGCGCTCCTTTCCCCCGTCGCATCCAAACTTTCACTCCAGAGCGGAAACTGATGCCACAAAAGAGAAAGATTTTTGCGGGAAATGGGAAGGGGAAGAGAGGTTGACCGCTCTTTCCCTTTCCTTTCCGCGGCCTCTGTTCCTTTAATAAACTCATGGCTATCTAGTGTAACAAATGTCTCGCTGCCATCATCAAGTCCAGGCGAGGAGGGAGGAGTTTTTAATGTTCAGTTTGTTCTATGGATCGATGTCCGCTGCCATCGCGGCTCGCCAACACCTCCTCCTCTCCTCCTCCTCCTGCTCCCTCCCGCTCGCCCGCAAACGTCGCGACCCCGCACGGCGCAGCGGTTTGTTGTTGTTGCTGCTGCTCTTCTTCTTCTTCTTCCTCTTCTTTTTCTTCTCCATTTCATATTTTTGAGCTCGCCGACAGATTGTCCGCCACCGCCGGCGGTGGAAGCGACTGAGTGACAGGCGTCGATCAGCCGGCGAGCGACCGCCGCGGCCCCGCTGACGGACGGACGGACGGACAGACGGACGGAAAGAAGGAAAGAGGGCAAATAGGGAAGGAAGGAAGGAAGGAGGAAGGAAGGAGCGGGTGGTGAAAGGAGCCGCGTCGCCCCCCGCAGGAGCAGGAGCAGGAGGAGGAGGAGGAAGAGGAAGAGGAAGGTGAAAGAGCCGCGATTTCACATCTGCGATTTCTGACTGGACCCCCCCTCCTCCCCCGCCTCCTCTTCTTTTTCTTTTTTCCCCCTTTTTTGAATTTTGCTGAAGAGCCCAAGTAGTCCCGCGAGCCGCGATTAGAGAGACGCGCACACGCCGCTCCGTGTGTCTATCTATGCATGGACTATCGTAGACCGCATTCACCGCGTTCCACCTGGGCTCACTAGTCCACTGACACTCCGAGACATGCCACGGAGGAAACAGCAGGCGCCCAAACGGGCTGCGGGTAAGCGGCGATTTT